>NC_141699.1:566637514-567840014 GCF_964263255.1 Lissotriton vulgaris | reverse complement strand
AAGTCGAGTTAACTCAGCCTGGTTTAATCCTATAAAAAGGGAGCTGGCATAGTCCAACCGCGCCAAAACCGTTGCTTGCACCACCAATTGGCGAGTTGCGGCATCGAAGTATTTAAGGGCAGGGCGCAGATTGCGCAGGATGCCGAAGCAGCAAGCCGCCGTCCTTTTGGTGTGGCCAACGAAATTGAGGGAAGGGTCCAGCCAAACACCAAGGTTTTTGATCTCCGCAACCGGAGTGGGGGTCGGCCCCAGCTCAGAGGGCCACCAAGTATCTCCCCATAGGTCCGTCCGCTTCCCAAAGATCATCACCTCCGTTTTTTTGGCGTTTAGTTGGAGACAGTTGGACGTCATCCAACCAGCCACCGCCCTGAGTCCTTCTCTGAATCTTGGGGCATCCACCCCAGAGTCCCCGCTGATTGTGACCGCTAGCTGGGTGTCATCTGCGTACGACACCATGGTCATACCACAGAGCTTCACAACCTCAGCCAGCGGCCTCACGTAGATGTTAAACAACGTGGGGCTCAGTGAGGAGCCCTGTGGGACCCCAAGAGACAGAGGATGACATTTGGACTGGTAGGGCGGGGACGCCACACAGAAGGAACGATCCCTGAGAAACGAACGGAACCACTGGTGTGCAGTGCCGATCACCCCTATCTCCTCAAGACGTTGCAGGAGAATGTCATGGGAGACCGTGTCAAAGGCGGCGCTAAGGTCTAACAAAACAAGCGCCGCTGTTTGACCTGCATCCAGAACTACCCGAAGGTGCTCGACCATAGAAAACAGTGCTGTCTCAGTACTGTGGCCAGCCCGAAAACCATTCTGGGTGTCGTCCAGAATGTTGGCACGCGACAGATGACCAGTGAGGGCGGTGTTGACATGCGCCTCCGCGAGTTTGGCTGGCCACGGGAGAAGCGAAATCGGGCGGTAGTTCTCCGATTTTGTAGGGTCGAGAGATGGTTTTTTCAAAATGGGCATTACTACCGCATGCTTCCATTTCAAAGGCACCTGGCCTGATGCTAGCGACGTGTTGATTAAGTCGCAAACCGGGCGAGCAAAAACCTGGTCTCTGAACATAGGTGGCTTGAGCGGGTCGTCCGGCGACCCCAACTTAACTCGGAGAGCCAAGGCCGTGTAAGACTCCAAAGAGAGAGGGGAGAGAGTCTAGCACCACCTGATCCAGCCGGATGGGAGGCCCCATACTGGTTTGAGCAGTGGAGGAGGGGAAGGCCCTATATATGGTCTGGACCTTCTCCAGGAAGAAAGCCGCCAGCGCTTCACAATGAATATTGGAGCTGATGGAGTTACCGGCCGGCTTCCTTGCCACAAGGTCTTTAAGGGCCTTAAAGATGGTTTTAACAGGATTCCCACTATTGCGAAACTCCAGAGCGTAGTATTCAGCCCGGGTTCTACAAACCGCGCGGTGATAAGACTTGACCGCAGCCATATACAGGGTTTTTTTGCTGCTGTCGTACCTCTTCCTCCAGTCTCTCTCTGCACGTCTGCAGACACTTTTCAGAGCCCTCAGATTGCCATCATACCAGGGACTTGGGGCGCGGGAGCCACACTTACTGGAAACCATCGGGATAAGGGAGTCGAGGGCCCTGGTTACCCATCCGCAGAAATGGTCATAACCAGACTCCACGTTCTCCACTGCACCCAGTGGGTCGTCAGTGAGAAGGCGGTGGAGATCTTCCGCCTTTAATTTGCTCCAGCGCCGCCTGGGCATGGCTCGCAGTGGCACCTTAAGTGGGGCTTCGTCAAGAGGACAGTGGATGGTCACGAGTGAGTGGTCTGACCTGGTCAGGGGGACGGGGGGGGGGGCACTGTAACCCCTTCTAAGTTAGAAAAAAAGGGGTCCAGAGTGTGGCCACCACTATGAGTGGGGTCCGAGACCAGCTGGAACAATTGAAGGGCCTCAAGGTCCGCCACCATCCCTCCCACAGAAGAAAGAGACAGAGTGTCAAAATGGAGATTCAAGTCACCAATGATAGAAAAATTGGCAGACCCTACTGCTAGTGAACTAACCGCCTCAGGAAGAGCCTCTCGAAATGCCACTGAACTACCAGGTGGACGGTAAATCAGCAATCCTGACAAGGTAAAATGCGGAGTAACCGCGACCTTGAACAGGGCGCTTTCGCAGCCCGTGATGTTCTGCACACTCCAGGCGCAAGAATAGCACGATTTAACAGCAAGAGCGACGCCACCCCCTCTCGAAGAGCGGTTGAGCGTGTAGATGGAATACTCAACGGGGAACGCCAGATTCAATACCGTAGAATCGGTGTCTTGCAGCCAAGTCTCTGTCAGACAAAAGATGTCAGGGGGGTCATTGTCCACAAGATCAGCAATATCCTGATCATGCTTGACCGCCGATCTGACGTTTAAGTTCCTGTTTAAATAAGTATGTGTTTCTTTAAGTGATTGTTTATGAGAGTAAGTATGTGTAAGTTTCCTTAGAAGTAATGTGCTAGTATTTGTATACTTGTATATGCAAATAAATGGATGTTCAATAGTTTATTTGCATGTGTGAGTATGTGTGCGAGTAACTTTTGGATGACTGTCGGTGTGTAACGGGATGTATATGTGTATCACTACATATGATGAGTGAGTATATGTATGAGTGACTATATAGAACTGTTGCTGAATGAGTGGATGTGTATATAGATGGTGGAATTACTGAATTGGTTGTTGTATCTGGTATGGGTATCTCCATTTTTTTGAAAATGTTATTTTCTATTTTTGAATATGTGTTTCAAGGGTTACATTACACTGAAAGGAGGTCTGTCAGTCTGTCACAAGGATGGTGTCATAAGTGATGTCATGAGTGATGTCACTGACCATTTCATGAGTGATGTAATATGTGACATCATCAGCAGTGCATTGCAGGCGCGCAAGTTATAGTGAGTCCAACTAACTATAAAGTGGGAATTTCAATGGTTTTATGTCAGTAAAATTTCCAGCTAACTATAACTGGTGTGAAACCTATTGTTTTTTCAGTGAATTTCATAGGTTTTTTTAAATGCCAATTCCTAACTATAACTGGTGTGAAACCTATGGTTTTTTCAGTGAATCTCATTGGTTTTTTAAATGCCAATTACTAACTATATATAGGGCCTCAAACCTATGTTTTTTTCAGTGAATTTCAAAGGTTTTTTAATAGCAAATTTCTATAGGTATGAAATGTAATATTTTTTATATTGAATTCTATATTGTATTTTTATGTAATACTATTTTTTGATGCATATTCATATTATATTTTTTTTTGCCCTGGAGCGCTCCCGGTGCGCGTCCTGGTGAGCGCACCGGTAAGCGCAGTCTTGCTGCGTGCACCAGGGCGCGTACCGGTGAGCGTCCAGTTATCGCTTTTGCCGCGAATGAAAACATCGTGACGTATCGCGTAGCCGCGTCCGCGTGATACGCACGGCGTAAACGCACCCGGAAGCACTCGAGCGCATACGATCGCGCTACGTAACCATCCGACGCGCTTACGAGACGCGCCCCTGGGCGCGTCCCGGGGCGCGTAGCGTAAGCGCGTCGGGTCAGGTGATCTAAAAATAACACTTTATTGGTTAAGAACTGTTTTTTTCCCTAATGATGAAAGCCCCCACCTTTTTTCCTCATTCTCACTTTATTCTTTGAGTGAGGAAGACCCGTTTTCATTCATTGAGAAATGGCTACAGTAGTAGCAGGAGCATCTGCATCACCACCAGCACCAGCACCACCACCACCACCACCACCACCACAAGGACCACCACAACACCACATTGGTGGTGAAGATGAGGAGGAGAGGACGTTCCTTCCTGAAGACAATCCCCTTACAAACCGAGAGAGCACATTGTGTTGGAGTTTTTTTAATTCCCAAGAGGCCAGAAGAAAGTCAATGCGGCAAACGTGACTTGTCTGATCTGTGGCTGTGAACTTTCCAGGGGGAACCCTACAAAAAAATATTCTTTTGGTAATCACACCATGATTCGCCATATGCAACGCAAGCATCCTAACAACTATTCTGCGGCAGAGGTGAGAGAACTATCCAGAAACCTTCCCCAATCTTCTTCCAGAACCTCAACAAGCAAAGAACCCACTCCATCGGGTCCAGAGGCAAGGGAGATGGTCCCAAACATCCAAACCAAGTTTGGATGTTTTAAAATTGTTTGTATCTATTGTGGGACTACAATTACATATGGCGAAAAAAGTATAAACCTAATCAACCGTGCAGGAGATAACCATATCTGCAGAAAAAAACCTTAATTTTTTTCCTGATTTTTTTTGCTCCAGTTGAGCCGTTTACAATTCCCTGTTTTTTGTTTCTCCCCATAAAAATTACAAAAAAATAGAACTGTTCATAAAAGCCAAAAAAAGTAAAAAATGTTCAAAAAATATAAAACAACAAAAAGAATAAAAAAACAGTTTTTTAGAACTACCTCCAATTTATAAAAAAAATGCTTCATTTTTTAAAAAAATGTCATTCTTTTTTTCCCCACGGTACGCTCCCCGGTACGCGTACCGCGCAAATCGAATTTTTTATTATTTTTTTTGCCTCGCGGGGCCCTTTTATGGCCCCCACATCAAACCTAGGGGGTCAGGGAGGGTCTACCCTGCCCCCTTTTGGTCATTTCCCCCTTTGTTTTTGCCACCTCTTGTGTCTCGATCCTACCGAGACACAAGATGGCGGCCGCTCTAGACTGTTTGGAATGTTGACAGACACCCGAGAGCCAATCAGCTTTCCGTGCGCGAACTCTCATAGCGCGCACCGGGGCGCGCTTATAGATATATATATTTTTTTGAACCTAAATTACTCAAAATCCACTGGAGCACATATCTTGAGACATAGCAAAACAATTAAGCAAAAGGGGGTGGTGATGGACAGAGTTGAGTTTCTGAATTAAGCAGAATACTCTCACCCAGTCAAGAGATCAGGGCTTGATCCAACACCGTTTAGCTCACTGCACCATCCCAGCTAAGAACCTGGCTATATGCAAATTAGTCTGTCCCTGGCCCAGTGCATCATGGGAACAGGGCAGACCAAACTACCAAGCCAATTCTTTCACTGGAAAGGAAACAAGCTTCCGGGGACCGGTTTCTGGCATTACAGCCATCTTCGGCCCGGCTTGCTTGAATCCTGATGGTGCAATGAGCAAGGGACTCACGTCTGAGTATACCCTTCCACGCTTATGGTGGACAAAACAATTAAGCAAAAGGGGGTGGTGATGGACAGAGTTTCTGAATTAAGCAGAATACTCTCACCCAGTCAAGAGATCAGGACTTGATCCAACACCGTTTTTTAGCTCACTGCACCATCCCAGCTCAGAACCTGTTGATAGAGGACTATCATGTTATTTTGATAATGGTTAAAATAATGATTACGCATGCCCACTGGAGGGCCTTACTCTTGGACTTAATTTGAATTCATCATGATTATGTTGAAATAAGAAAGTATTACAATTTTTCTTTTTTTTAAATGCAAAGAGTTTAAACAATAACCTGGTTATGATTATGCTGAATCAAAAATGCACCTAAAAAATTGATTTAAAATGACAATTGTGTTTAAGCAATAACCGGGTTTTCTAGAGTGAACTACATGTCTCACAAATCCTGTGTAGTGAACAGGAAATGATGTAACATAGGAGCACTTCCACGTAATTTAAAAATGTAAAATATGTTGATGCAGTTTACCTGTGAGCAAGGTCTCCGTAGAGACCGAAACGCGTACGGTGTTGCTGGCTTGCTGAAAATACGAGAAAATAAACTGGATTGATGTACAAAACGTGTGGTATATTTCTGAAAAAGAATCTCGAGAGTGCACGAGGAATCAACTCCCTGAGACGGGAGACTGGAATTAATTTTACGCGGCTGGTCCTGCCGCCCCTCGCGTGCACCGCCACAGAGCACCCGGAAGCCTGAGACCTAGATCGATTGGGAGGCGTATTCTGATTAGGCTCGGGTGAACGCCGACAACAACATCGACACTGAATCAACAAGTGCCGTGGGGAAAATCTGAGAGAACCCTTATCGGGGAGGGCTGGAAACGGGAGGCAGCGGGTCTTCCGAAGTACCCTGATCCGGTAAGCAACCTTAGTATTTTCTCGAGCATCCTAACAGCAAAAACATTAGGTGCAACTGTTAAGACTGTCGGTTGGTTTTCGCACGTGTCACGGTCCTAAAAAAACCGAGTGAAAGTAATACTCGAGGAACTGCTTTTGCCTAACGATTGGATTTGAACAAACAGTGACACAAGCAGGATCGTGCTTCGAAAAAGGGAATTACAAAACCACACAAATAAACTGAAACAAACAAACTGTTTGAAAACTTCAAATACAGCTTAAAAATCCAAAGTGCCAGCACATCATGGATAAAAGGGAGGCATCAAGAAATACCCTGATAGAGACACGTTTTAATGAAGAAGCTACTGCTACTGGAGTAAATGGAGGCGCACGAAAAACGGATTTAAAGAATAAATTGCGCGCATGGGAGAAACTATCAAAAAAGGCAATTAATAAATGGTGGGAACTGGCAGCACTGAAAAAATACCTGCAAGTTAAACGAGTCCCTCGAGGCTTACATATTACCTTAATGCCCAGCCATCAAGATACGAGTAATGATCTATTAACTGAATGGGGAGAGTTTATTCTTAAATCGTCTTTAGGATTAATGGAGATCCTGATAAAGCACATAGAAATTGCATTGGAAAATACAACCAAACAATTAAAAGAAATGGAGAAAGAATTGGCCACTTTGGAATTAAACCCGGAAATGAAAAAATTCAAATAAGATCTGGAACTTTATATTGAGAAACATGAGGAAAGTGTACGTATGAGAAAAACAAAATTCCAACGGGATAAAGAGGATTACGAGGATGGTCGTATCTTTACTTATGCCAGAAAATACGAAAAATTCAGACAAAATGAATTCGCAAACATGGGAAGTATGTCCTCACTATCCTCCCTTGCATCAACAGAACCCAGTGGAAGTGGAGGGGAAGAAGAACAAAGAGAAGCAAGAGCAAGAAATTCTTTTTTAGACGAAATGAAACTGGCATTCAATCAAAAATCCTGGGAAAGGACAAGGGGCCCTCCAATAAGCCAGAATCAAAGAGGGAGAGGAAGAGGAAAAGGACGGGGAAATATACCTCAAAACAAACTAGAAGAGGTAAGCGAAAGTATGGCACAACCTTCTGGCGGAAACCGCGTGGGAACCATGACACGCAACATGAGAAAGAAATGGAACAATTAAATGAAGATCTAATTGAAACATCGGCGGATCAAGAATTACTAGTAATCAACCTATCCTCAAAACAACTTAACAGCTTGGAGCTAAATTTACTTAAACGAGGCATGAACTTCTGCCCTACACGTGGAATGAACTTAGCAGAAACGCGTATAGACATCTATAAGTTTATAAGGAAGATAAAATTAGCCAAACTGTTTATTGAGAAGCTCAACCTGGCCAATTACAAACAAAACATACCACAACCCACAATGGGGGTATCGTTACAAGATGCAGAACATTATGTAAATTTGATGGAACTAAGTCAAGACCCCGATCAAAGTGGTAAAGAAGTACAAGCATACTGTGTACAATTGGGAGCAGGAATCTCCAAAATGAAGCCACAATCAAAATTCTACCCACAGCTACCAGCTGGAAACAAAATAGACTTTTTCCATGAATGCGTCATAAAGGACCTTTACAAACTGAAAGTCCCACACAAAAAAGACAACTTAACCAAAGAAGAACGACAAGCGCTAAACAATCTCACAAAAGATGATACTATTGAAATTAAAATGGCAGATAAAGGTGGTAACGTGATCGTTCTGGATAAAGAGGCATATATGCGTGAAACGCATTCTCAACTTCGCAACAAGGAATACTATGAAAAACTGAAAGTGAATCCTCTGCCAAAGCTTAAGGAAGAGCTGGACCACAAGTTAGACGTGTGGTTCGAACAAAACCTAATCGACAGTGACTAATATAAATAGCTCAAAACGCCATATCCCAAAATGGCCACGATATATTTTCTACCCAAGATCCACAAGCACCCTACTAGACCACCAGGGCGACCGATAATCTCGGCCAAGGGAGCATTATTAGAACCCATTGCCAACTTTCTGGATGTCTTTTTGTTACCATACGTGAAGGGGTTAACTTCATACATAAAAGATACAGGGATATGCTGAGGAGATTACAAAATACTCCATGTCAACCCACCTACAAGCTCATCACAATGGATGTCATATCATTGTATTCGAACATTAAGAATGAAATTGGCTTGGAGGCATGCAAGTCCTTCCTTATGGACAGAAATATCCAATTTGCAGAACACAATGATATGCTTTTAGATATGATCACGATGTGTTTAGAGCAAAATATCTTTTTGTTTGGACAAGAGATCTATCGCCAGTCAAAAGGCACTGCGATGGGCTTTTCCTTTAGTCCATCGTACGCATGCCTAACAATGGGACATTGGGAGAAACTGTGGGCATGGAGTTCGGAACATGATGAAGCAGTGTCAAAGACTGTGGCATGGCTGAGATATATAGATGATTTGCTGCTGATTTGGGACGGAACTAATTTGGAATTTGAGTCCTACTTTGAAATTCCCAATAACTCGGATTTTGGATTAAAATTCACATATACAATCAGTGAATCCAGAGTGATCTTTTTAGACACAGAAATCTTTATCGAAAACAATGAGATACAAACAACACTGTACCGCAAGAGCACGGCAACGAATGCAGTCCTGCATGCTCAAAGTTTTCATCAACCAAGTCTAATTAAAAATATTCCTTACGGAGAGTTCTTGCGAATAAAGAGAATATGCTCAAGAGAAGAAGACTGGAATGTGAACAAAAAACTAGCCAGTAACAGATTTGTGAAACGCAAATATAATCCATCAAACATTTAAAAAGCCTTAAATCGTTCTTCCAATGTCCAAAGAACGGATCTATTGAAAGAAAAACAACCTTCTGACTCTGATGATCAAAAAATTCGCTTTATCACCACACACTCAACAGCCAATCAAGCAGTAAATAAAATTCTACGAAAAATTTGGCACATTCTCCAAATGGATGCAAAGATTGCTGAAATTGTAGGAGACCATCCAAATGTAACTTATCGAAGAGCAAAAAACCTAAAAGACAAATTAATTCACAGTCATTTTCAAGACAAGAAAAAACCTGATGCTTGGTAACCCAAAGGGTTAAGGAAATGTAAATGACAAACAAGAAAACTTGGAAAATCGATCAATTAATAAATTGTAAAACTCAATTCGTCATTTACATTTTGGAATGCCCTTGCTCTCTAAAGTACATTGGGAGCACCAAAAAGGAACTAAAATTGCGTATTTTGGAACATGTCCGGGCTACTATTAACCTGGATCGCAGTAACGCAATGGCAAAACACATGGAAACAGAACACAACAGCAATTGGAATGAACTTAGTTTCTATGGAATTGAGAGTGTGGGGCCAAATGCAAGAGGGGGTGATTGTGAAAAGGTAATGAGACAGAAGGAGTCAAAACACATCATGAATTTTCGAACACTGAGCCCGCATGGGCACAACCAGGACGAAGAATTACATTACCACCTATAAATAAATCTAGTATCTGATTAAATGGAACCTAGTGGGTAAGACAGATGCCTCTCTGATAGATACCACAAAACCCATCTTGGATTTTATTCACTAATTTTTTGCACATTTAGGGACATGTATTTTTTGTGTTACGGGACTCATGTTATTGAAAACTGGAAATCCTTTTTATGAAATACAATTTGATGGAATGAGTTGTAAACAAAGGATAATATTGAGTCAGATATAGGTAGGAATTGATTTGAAAACAATCACGTATGCCCACTGGGGGGCTCTGTTGATAGATGACTATCATTTTATTTTGATAATGGTTAAAATAATGATTACGCGTGCCCACTGGAGGGCCTTACTCTTGGACTTAATTTGAATTCATCATGATTATGTTGAAATAAGAAAGTATTACAAATTTTTTTTTTTTTAAATGCAAAGAGTTTAAACAATAACCTGGTTATGATTATGCTGAATCAAAAATGCACCTAAAAAATTGATTTAAAATGACAATTGTGTTTAAGCAATAACCGGGTTTTCTAGAGTGAACTACATGTCCCACATTCCTGTGTAGTGAACAGGAAATGATGTAACATAGGAGCACTTCCACGTAATTTAAAAATGTAAAATATGTTGATGCAGTTTACCTGTGAGCAAGGTCTCTGTAGAGACTGAAACGCGTAAGGTGTTGCTGGCTTGCTGAAAATACGAGAAATAAACTGGATTGATATACAAAACGTGTGGTATATTTCCGAAAAAGAATCTCGAGAGTGCACGAGGAATCAACTCCCTGAGACGGGAGACTGGAATTAATATATATATATATATATATATATATCTCAAAATCATCTTGTGTACAATTCCTCTTAATTCTCAGTAGATTACCATAGGGTATACTAGATATGGTTTTCCCCGAATGGCAACTCATTGCGTGGAGCACAGAATTGCCAGCTGTCTGTTTTCTATGCAATGCTGTACAGATTTTACCCTCAGCTATAAACACTTTAAGGTCCAAAAAATTCACGGTTTCTGTGCTGATCTCCCCACTAAATCTGAGATTAAGGTCATTCTCATTTAGTACCTTGACATATTCCTTGGCACATTCTATCGATCCTTTAAAGACGATAAACAGATCGTCTATGTATCTGTACCAAGATACTACCCTCTGTCCATGCGGCATTATTTGCCGCCCAGGCCACGTGCTCCTCCCACCAGCCGACGAAAACGTTCGCGTAGCTGGGGGCGAAGCAGGTGCCCATCGCGGTACCACAGATCTGTTTGTAGAATTGATCCTGGAACAGAAATATGTTATTACTTAGGCAGAATTATAGAAATTCAAGTAACATTTGATTATGTGCCATCAGGTTTATGGCCCGTGTCTCCAAGTACCATTTAACAGCCTCTGCCCCTTGGAGATGATATATACTGGTGTAAAGGCTCGCGATATCGAGTGTCATCATTACTAAATCACTAGTCCAGCTTAAATTGTCAATTTTACGGAGAAAGTCAGTTGTGTCCTTCAAATATGATCTTAACATTGTAACAAAATCGTAAAGAAAGTAGTCCACGAACCTCGACAAATGCTCCGTCAGGCTCCCCACAGACGAAACAATTGGACGTCCTGGTGGACATGTTGCATGCTTGTGCAGCTTGGGCAAATGGTAAATAGTTGGTACCTTCGGTTGCTTGCATTCCAGGAAAGCAAATTCCTCTTTACTTAGCATCCCCTTATGATACCACTTGTTGAGTAGGGAACGGTAAGGGAGGACACTCGCATCAAATGTCTTTTTGGTTACTCTGATGTAGTTTCTTTGGTCCTCCAATTGGGATAGGGCTTCCTTAACGTAGAAATCCCTGGTCATCAAAACGACATTTCCGCCTTTGTCGGACGGTTTACACACAATTTCATCATCCTTACTCAGATCCATTATTGCTTTCCTTTGCTGTTGTGTTATATTCCCATTGCCAAATTTCTTCTTTCTTGTTGCATTGCAATGGCTCCAAAGGTCTTAAATCATCACTTCTGAGAAAGTGTCAATCACATCAGCCGGCATCATAGGACAGAATCGTGATTTCGGTCTGAAAGGACTGTCTGGTTTAATTTGTGTCACCCCAGCCCACATCCTACTTTGTGATGGTATGATTGCCATAGGGTCTCCTTCAGCTAGATCCTTCATAACCGCAAGTGCTTCAATATCGCCCGCGGTTAAAGCTGGTATTTCCTCAGCAGGATATATAGGTTTATCAAGGCGTGTCTTGCCTTTAAAATATTTGAGCAGTTTTATCTTTCTACAGAATTTGAAGAGATCAATCATTAATTGGGTGTATTCTGAATTCTTGTCAGGCAGAAGTTTAGTCCCAGTCGTAAAACCTGTTCTTCGTCCACTGATAATTTTCTGGACGTGAGGTAAACGACTTAAGTTCTGGGTGTCTATCGTCTGTTCCAAAACTTCTTGCTCCTGGGCATCCTTGGAGATGCATCGCCGCCATTTGCTTCACCCGCCGCCTCTGTCCTACGTTTGCTTACTTTTTCCTTTGTGGCTTTGGTTCCACTGGTTTGCCCCTTCCCCCTGTAGTCCGTGTTTCCCTTATAATCTGAAACTCGTCTAAAAAAGGGACCGATGTGGAGGCCTCCGTGGATGCTGGTGCCACATTTCTGGATGAACTGGACGGGCCACCTTCTTCCTCACTTTGTTCGTTTTCAGTAACCTCAGATTCTGAGGTTACTACTGGTTCCGTGATTTTATGGCTCAAAATCCTTTTCCTGGGCTGATCGTATTTCTTGGCAAATGTGAGATTTCGTCCTTGTAAATAATCCCTCTCGTCCCTCTCAAACTTTTCTTGTTTTCACCGTTTTATCTTCTGTTCATACGCCTGAAGGCGTTTCTTCATTGCCTCTCGTAATTCATTTTTTCTCTCTTTATCTTCATTTTGTGCGATTATATCCTCCAAATCCGATATCTCGCATAGAGTTACATCTCTATCGCTCCACGCGAATTTTATCAGCATCAGCATTCCTTTTGATGAATGAGCAGAAAATTCTGCCCATTCCTTCAACAGTTGTGGATTGGGGTTCTCGTAGGCGGGGACAGTATATATTCTCAAACCCCGTGGGACTCGGCTGCACTCAACGTATTTTTGGAGAGAAGTTGCCTCCCACACTAGCGGGTCTCCCGCTCGCACAATCTTTCAAGTTTGGAGAAGAGATCTTTCAATGGATCACTGCTTGTTTTCTGCTCATCTGCAGTATAGATACATATACATATATATATTCACTGAAAATAACATAGGTTTCACACCAGTTATAGTTAGGTGGAAATTTTACTCGCATAAAACCATTGAAATTCCTACGTTATAGTTAGTTGGACTCACTATAACTTGCGCGTGCAATGCACTGCTGATGACGTCACATATTATATCACTCATGACAGTCAGTGACATCACTCAGGACATCACTGATGACATCTCAAATGACATCACTGATGACAACATCCTTGTGACAAAGTGGCAGACCTCCTATCAGCATAAAATAACCTTTGACACACACATTCAAAAATAGAAACTAACATTTTCTTAAAAAAAGGAGACACCAAGACCAATTACAACAACTTATTAGGTAATTCCAACATCTACATACACATCCACTCATTCACCAACAGTTCTATATAGTCACTCATGCATGTACTTACTCATCATATGTACTCATACCCCTATACATTCTGTTACACACTAATACTCATCCATATAGTTACTCACACACAAATTCACACATGCAAATAAAAAACCATTTACTGGATTATACTGCTTTATACACACCACTACACATACTTCTACAGAAACTGAAACATATTTACTCTTAATCAATTATAAAAACACATACTCACTAACCCACCCATACACACAATCATCCACCCATACAGTCTTGCACACATGCGGTCTTCAAAATACATACAAATAGTGAGTCAATCATTCATGCATCTGTGCTCTAAGTAATATCCCCCACCGAACCATACAGACACCGATACTCAAAAAAACAACTAATAACCCATACACACATGTAGCTACTCACCAACCCATGCAGCCACTTATACACAAAGTGAGACACAGATAAATATTTAAACATTACTCGCTAATATATGTATTCACTAAGATACATTTAATAAGTCAGTTAACCAATCAATTTTACACAAAAAAACATCCATTTAGACATTTATTTACCCATTTATTCTTCCATCAACCTTTAGATATACATATATAAAAAATATTTATTTTTCAGAAAGATACACATTCACTGGATGAGGTCATGAGTGAGGTCATGAGTGAGGTCATGAGTGAGGTCACTGACCATGTCATGAGTGATGTAACATGTGACGTCATCAGCAGTGCATTGCACGCGCAAGTCCAACTAACTGTAACGTGGGAATTTCAATGGTTTTATGAGAGTAAAATTTCCACCCAACTATAACTGGTGTGAAACCTATGGTTTTTTCAGTGTATATATATATATATATATATATATATATATATATATATATATATATATATATATATATATATATATATATATATATAAAATTTCTATGGCAAAATGAAACCCCTCATTTTGTTCCTTTTCAAATTAAATGTATTATGTGTTACCACTTTATTCCAATCAAGATGACTTCAGGTGTGCCATACTTTTGTCATAAGTAAGGCTGTTAGCGTTCTAGTTGTTCTTAGAACACTCTGGGACATTCTGTCATTGGGCTATAGTTGGGCTACATCTGGCTGATATTTGGGCTACATTTGGGCTCTTTTGTCTCTGGTGGCCATCTTGGGAGACTGCATATCAGAATTGTTTTAATGAAATAAGAGGATTTGAGAAGTCACTCAAAATGTGCCCTAATTTTTCTTTCTTCAGCACTAATTATAATTTCTATGACAAAATGAACCCCCTAATTTTGTTCCTTTGCAAATTAAATGTTTTAAGTGTTAACACTTTATTCCAATCAAGATGACTTCAGGTGTGCCATACTTTTGTCATAAGTAAGGCTGTTAGCGTTCTAGTTGTTCTTAGAACACTCTGGGACATTCTGTCATTGGGCTATAGTTGGGCTACATCTGGCTGATATTTGGGCCACATTTGTTTTTTTTTGTCTCTGGTGGCCATCTTTGGGCTACATTGGGCTACATTTGGGCTCCAACATATATATAGCCCAATGTAGCCCAATATATATTTATTCAAAGTTAATTTTCGTAAAAACCAATGAAGCACATTTCTTGAGACATAGCAAAGGCACAGTCCCTACAATTTTGCCAAGTTTGGTGGAAATCCATTCAGCCGTTCGGGCTAAAAGTGAGGTCAACCACCCTATGGAAATTAACATGGGGAAAACACGTTTTGGGACCCCCCTTTTATCTCGGCCCCCACTTGACAAATCCCCCCAAACTTTCAAAGAAGGACCGGAGCTTCGCGAGGCAAATTTGAGGAAATTTTCAGGCAGATTCGTCAACTGGCGCCAAAGTTATCACAATAGAATTTTGAGATTTTGCATTGAAAAAAATCCTAACTATAACTACCCACTGGCGACCGCCAGTAGGATGGATATATATATACACATATATATATATATATATATATATATATATATATATATATATATATATATATATATATATATATATATATATATATATATATATATATATATATATATACACACACACACACACACACACACACATTACCTATATATAGTTAGGATTTTTTTGAATTGGGATTTCTGAAAATTCTATGTTGAATAACTTTGGCGTTGATGGACGGAATTGGCTGAAATTTTCAGGAAAATGGCACATTTTGTGTCTGAGCGTCCCCTGAAAGTTTGGGGGGGTTTCGTCAAGCGGGGGCCGAGAAAAAAGGGGGGTCCCAAAACGTGTTTTTAACATTGAGTTTTCCATAGGGCGGTTGGACTCCCTTTTAGCTCGAACGGATGAATGGATTTCCACAAAACTTGGCAGAATTGTAGGGACTGGTAGCCCGATGTGTCTTTGCTATGTCTCAAGATATATGCTCCAGTGGTTTTTACGAAAATTAACTTTGAAAAATATATATTGGGCTACATTGGGCAATATATATGTTAGAGCCCAAATGTAGCCCAATGGAGCCCAAAGATGGCCAACAGAGACAAAAAAAAACAAATGTAGCCCAAATATCAGCCAGATGTAGCCCAACTATAGCCCAGTGACAGAATGTCCCAGAGTGTTCTAAAGAACAACTAGAGCGCTAACAGTCTTACTTATGACAAAAGTATGGCACACCTGAAGTCATCTTGATTGGAATAAAGTGTTAACACTTAAAACATTTAATTTGCAAAGGAACAAAATGAGGGGTTTCATTTTGCCATAGAAATGTGATAGATAGATATATATATATATATATATATATATATATATATATATATATATATATATATATATATATATATATATATATTCACAGAAAAAACCATAGGTTATAGACCATATATAGTTAGGAATTTGCATTTACAAAACCTTGAAAACCTTGAAAATTCACTGAAAAAACCATAGGTTATAGACCATATATAGTTAGGGATTAGCATTTAAAAAACCTTATTTTATTTGCACAAAACCATTGAAATTCCATATATAGTTAGTTGCACTAACTATATATCGCGGACCCGCAATCCACTGCTAATGATGTCACATATTACATCATTCATGACATGGTCAGTGACATCACTGATGACATCACTGATGACATCTCAAATGACATCACTGATGACATCACTGATGACATCTCAAATGACATCACTGATGACATCACTGACATCTCATTTGACATTACTGATTACATCACTGATGATATCATTTATGTGATAATACATCTTCAGACTCTAATATAACCTTTGATACACTCAGTGTAAACAGGCACTCACAGACTGTCACACATCCATGGAGTTACTCACACACCTATTCAGTCATGCAAAGAATCAATCACATCTCCATTTCCTTAACTATACAGTTATACACACCTTACTTATTCAAACATATACTAACACATATTTACTCTCTTATACAATCCTTGATACAAGTTCACAATGATTCATACAGCCACTCTCACATTCACTGACTCTTATGTTCAGTTATTTATATATGTCAACTCTCACATGGAGTGTGCTTTACATATGTACTTACTTTGACATGTAGAACTGAGATATCCATTCACTCACCAATATACTCATGCACACAGTCAACTGTCCATACAGCTGTTTCTACATGCACTTTTGAACCCATACACCTAGGGAATCAACCGCTCACACATCTATGCACAGAGTTATACACCTCCCAGCCACCCACACACACACTCAGTCTCCCATACAAATACTTGGGCAACCATTCAATAACCCATATAGTTACTGATATAGCTACTGATTTAAACATGCAGCAGTTTACAGAAGAACATAAATATTGATTGCCAAATTAAGACACTTTAATCACTAACCCATGCACTCAGTGAGACACATTTAATCATTCTCTCATACAGTCAGTCATGCACCTACTAAATCCTTCATCCAGACACTTATACATCCACTCATTCTTCAATATGTAAGACATATTTTAACTTTACAGAAACATACAGTCACTGGGTGTTGTCATCAGTGATGTCATCAGTGATGTCATTTGAGATGTCATCAGTGATGTCATCAGTGATGTCACTGACCATGTCATGAATGATGTAATATGTGACATCATTAGCAGTGGATTGCGGGTCCGCGATATATAGTTAGTGCAACTAACTATATATGGAATTTCAATGGTTTTGTGCAAATAAAATAAGGTTTTTTAAATGCTAATCCCTAACTATATATGGTCTATAACCTATGGTTTTTTCAGTGAATTTTCAAGGTTTTCAAGGTTTTGTAAATGCAAATTCCTAACTATATATGGTCTATAACCTATGGTTTTTTCTGTGAATTTCATTGGTTTTTTAAAAGCTAATATCTATAGCTGTAAAATATATTCTTTATTAAGTGACGTATCACGTAGCCCGTGAGACGCCTCATGATGCATCGCATAACCGTGACGTATCGTCTCTGCAGCGCAAACCAAACCCAAAATGTAAGCGCGCCAGAACACGCTTAAAGATATATATATATTTTTTAACCTTAATTAGACAAAATCCACACGTGCACATATCACAAACGTTCAAAAAACACAATATGTCGGACTCCCGTTACGCTGCCGGTTAGCTGCCCGGTTAACGTACCAGGAAGCACCTTTACCGCGAAAATCGCAAATTTTTTTTTTCACCCCCCAGGGAACTTTAATAGCCCCCTCATCAATCCTAGGGGTTCAGGAGGGGTCTGCCTTACCCCTTTCATTCATGTACACCTTTTTTTTTTCCACCTCTTGTCTCTCGATCCCACAGAGAGACAAGATGGCGGCCGCTCCAGACTGTTTACAATGATAACAGCCAATCAGCTTCTCCTCAGACTCCCGTTACACTGCCGATTAGCTTCCCGGTAGCTTCCCGGTAGCTGCCCGGTTAGCTGCCCAGTTCGCGTACCAAGACGCGTCTCTACGGCGAAAAAATCGGATTTTTTTGTTTGTTTTTTTTTGGCCCCACGTGGTTTTATAATATCCCCCTCATAAATCCTAGGGGGTCAGAAGGGGTCTACCTTGCCCTCTTTCCTTCATTTCCCCCTTTGTTTTGGCCTCCTCTTGTCTCTCGATCCTACCGAGAGACAAGATGGCGGCCGCTCCGGACTGTTTACAATATTGACAGCCAATCAGCTACTCCTCAGACTCCCGGTTAGCTGCCCGGTTAGCTGCCCGGTTCGCGTACCAAGACGCGTCTCTACGGCGAAAAAATCGGATTTTTTTTTTTGGGTTACACTGCCGGTTAGCTTCCCGGTTAGCTGCCCGGTTAGCTGCCCGGTTCGCGAACCAAGACGCGTCTCTACGGCGAAAAAATCGGATTTTTTTTTTTTTTTTGGTTACACTGACGGTTAGCTTCCCGGTTAGCTGCCCGGTTAGCTGCCCGGTTCGCGAACCAAGACGCGTCTCTACGGCGAAAAAATCGGATTTTTTTTTTTTTTTTTTTGGGCCCGGCGTGGCTCTATAATATCCCCCTCATCAATCCCAGGGGGTCAGGAGGGGTCTACCTTGCCCCCTTTCCTTCATTTCCCCCTTTGTTTTGGCCTCCTCTTGTCTCTCGATCCTACCGAGAGACAAGATGGCGGCCGCACCGGACTGTTTAGAATGTTGACAGACACCGGAGAGCCAATCAGCTTCGCTTTGCAAAGTTCCGATACGCGAAAAGTTCGCGAACCGGAGCGCTGCCCGGAGCGCTGTTACAGATATATATCTTGATTTAAACGTTAATTTCTCAAAATCCACTGAAGCACATATATTGAGACCTAGCAAAGGCACATCGGGCTAACAGTCCCTACAATTTTGCCAAGTTTCGTGGAAATCCATTCAGCCGTTCGGGCTAAAAGTGAGTCCAACCGCCCTATGGAAATTAACATGGGAAAAACGCGTTTTGGGACCCCCCTTTTTTCTCGGCCCCCCCTTGACGAACCCCCCCCAAATTTTCAGGAGCTGCTCAGAAACAAAATGTGCCATTTTCCTGAAAATTTCAGCCGATTCCGTCCACAAACGCCAAAGTTATTAGACATAGAATTTTCAAAAGTCCCATAGGAAAAAAATCCTAACTATATATACCTACTGGCTATCGCCAGTAGGTAATATATATATATATATATATATATATATATCTATTACCTACAGGCGGTCGCCAGTAGGTATATATAGTTAGAATTTTCAGAAATCCCTATTCAAAAAAATCCTATGTTGAATAACTTTGGCGATGGACGGAATTGGCTGAAATTTTCAGGAAAATGGCACATTTTGTTTCTGAGCGTCCCCTGAAAGTTTGGGGGGGTTTCGTCAAGCGGGGGCCGAGAAAAAAGGGGGTCCCAAAACGTGTTTTTAACATTGAGTTTTCCATAGGGCGGTTGGACTCACTTTTAGCTCGAACGGCTGAATGGATTTCTATGAAACTTGGCAAAATTGTAGAGACTGTTTGCCCGATGTGCCTTTGCTAGGTCTCAAGATATGTGCTCCAGTGGATTTTGAGAAATTAACGTTCAAAAAAATATATATATCTGTGACAGCGTCCCGGTTAGCGCCCCGGTTCGCGTACCAGACGCGTAACGGAACTTCGCGAGGAGAAGCGGATTGGCTCTCCGGTGACTGTCAACATTCTAAACAGTCCGGAGCGGCCCCCATCTTGTCTCTCGGTAGGATCGAGAGACAAGAGGTGGAAATAAACAAAGGGGGAAATGAATGACAGGGGGCAAGGTAGACCCCTCCTGACCCCCTAGGATTGATGTGGGGGCTATTAAAGGGCCCCGCGGGGCAAAAAAATAAAATCCGTTTTTTTTCGATTTTTCGCGGTGGAAGCGCTACCCGGTACGCGAACTGGGTAGCTCACCGGTAGCGTAATGGGAGTCCGCAATCTTGTGTTTCGGACGAATTTAGTCACAAGATGGAGGATAAACAATGTTGGGAATGGGTATAAGGGGCACGGGAGACATATCCTGACCCCCTAGGTTCTCTGAGGGTGGCTGAGGAGGCCCATATATGTAAAAAAAAAAAAACTTTTTTTTCAAATTTTCGCACGTTTAGCGCCCGGTCCGCGCACCAGGTAGAGTTCCGGAAAGCGTAACAAGGGGAAAACCAAGGGAAATAGTAAAATAATATTTTAGAGTGCTTTGAGGTAGGGTAGCTCTGAATAGAGCTGTTGTGTTGTGTGGGTGATGTAAGTACCAACATGTAGGTACCAATGAAGAGTCTAAAATTCAATGTACACCGTCTCCTCTGTAGATATTTTGTATGTTCCAATATGGGTTATTTAAATGTAAATGTGTGGAAAAGCACTTCATGCTTTAAAGCAATTGTATTTTTGAACTGATTGTTCTTTCCTCTTAGTCCTCCTCTTTGGTTTTTTTCCCCACTCTTCTTCAGCATGATAGTTGATAAACTCGTTCCCTCAAAAAATTTATATACATAATAAAATTATATTAAATACATATAAAATATATTTTCCCTTTAAAAGAAGAATACATTTTACAGCTTTTGATATTTGCTATTAAAAACATTGAAATTCACTGAAAAAACCATAGGTTATAGACCATATATAGTTAGGAATTAGCATTTACAAAACCTTGAAAATTCACTGAAAAAACCATAGGTTATAGACCATATATAGTTAGGAATTAGCATTTACAAAACCTTATTTTACTCACACAAAACCATTGAAATTCGCATATATAGTTAGTTGCACTAACTATATATCGCGCACCCGCAATCCACTGCTGATCATGTCACATATTACATCATTCATGACATGGTCAGTGACATCACTGATGACATCACTGATGACAACATCCAGTGACTGTTTCTGTAAAGTTAAAATATGTCTTACATATTGAAGAATGAGTGGATGTATAAGTGTCTGGATGAAGGATTTAGTAGGTGCATGACTGACTGTATGAGTGGGTGATTAAATGTGTCTCACTGAGTGCATGGGTTAGTGACTAAACTGTCTTAATTTGTGCATCATTATGTCTGTTGTTCTGTAAACTGCTGCATGTGTTGATCAGTAGCTATATGAGTAACTATATGGGTTATTGATTGGTTGCCCAAGTATTTGTATGGGAGACTAAGTGTGTGTGAGGGTGGCTGGGAGGTGTATGACTGTGCATAGATGTGTGAGCAGTTGATTCACTAGATGTATGGGTTCAAAAGTGCATGTGGAAACAGCTGTATGGGCGGTTGACTGTGTGCATGAGTATATTGCTGAGTGAATGGATATCTCAGTGCTACATGTCAAAGTAAGTACGTATGTAAAACACAGTACATGTGAGAGTTGACATATATAAATAACTGTGCATAAGAGCCAGTGAATGTGTGAGTGGCTGTATGGATCATTGTGAACTTGTATCAGGGATTGTATAAGAGAGTAAATATGTGTTCGTATATGTTTGAATAAGTAAGGTGTGTATAACTGTATAGATGAGGAAATGGAGGGGTGATTGATTCTTTGCATGACTGACTAGGTGTGTGAGTAACTCCATGGATGAGTGACAGTCTGTGAGTGTGTTTACACTGAGTGTATCTAAGGTTATATTAGAGTCTGAAGAGGTTCATCGTATAATCACATGAATGATGTCATCAGTGATGTGATCAGTAATGTCATTTGAGATGTCATCAGTGATGTCATCAGTGATGTCACTGACCAGGTTATGAATGATGTAATATGTGACATGATCAGCAGTGGATTGCGGGTGCGCGATATATAGTTAGTGCAACTAACTATATATGCGAATTTCAATGGTTTTGTGTGAGTAAAATAAGGTTTTGTAAATGCTAATTCCTAACTATATATGGTCTATAACCTATGGTTTTTTCAGTGAATATATATATACATACACATTTATATATATATATATATATATATATATATATATATATATACATACACACACACACACATATACATACATACATACATATACATACATATACATACATTAAAAAGTTCAGTGTGCTTTAGAAGCAGTTGATTTTGTGGTCAAAGTACGCATGTAAATATATGGAGATCAGCGAGTTAAAGATTGCAGGGATCACTGTTAGCATGAGCTGAAAGCCATTTTGTACTTGGCAGCCATCTTAGTTAGCCATGTGCTTTCTCCCTCTTCCAGAGCCTTGCACATGGTCAGAAGGGCCTAGCTATTAGAATGCACCTGCTCCTAGTATATAACTGTCAGGCAATTCTTACTGATGTAAGGAGCAATGTCTTCCCTCCGACTTTCAGCAAGCACATTTTGTATACCCATATTAGTCATTTTGCATGCTTACATGTGCCAGGACCTCCCCTTGGTTTTATGCTGACTAATGTAACCTATATAAAGTCCCGGCTCTGAAATCCTTAGAATGCCTCCTACAGTGACCTGAGGGTACTGCGTGAAGTAGTCTCCCTCATCTGAGGTTAATACATGTTTTTTATACTACAGCTTCGGTGCCAATCTCTTCTTTGTTGATTTAAAGAACCAGGTGTATCAGCTGTTTGTCGAAATAGGCCACGATACGTGGTAAATTGGTAAATGTTATGCATCAAGACTTCACATGCAGCTCCACTTGAGGATATCCTTTGTGGATGTCCACATTAGATAAAACTCAAGCTCCACTGAGAAGTGTTATCACATTTCTTAGATGAGAACACAAATGTTGCTTCCAATGGATTTTCAGGTTGGACAGCCTTTTGTCAACACATAAGCATACCTTGCCTTCCGTGTAAGCGTGGGTACCACCATCAATTGTAACATCCATGAAAGTTGGCCCATGCCATTTTGATGCAGTCTGTTTAGGTTTCGACCTGGCCGGAGCACTGCGAAGCAGTGCTCCGCCCAGGCGAAAGCTTTTGTTTACAGTATGGGGGACTTGAATTCGCCCCTTCTTCCATTGGCTAGCTCCATAAATGGAGGCTAGCCATTGGAAGAGAGTGGCTGTCAATCACGCTTTCCCCGTGAAAACGCGATTCGGCGGCGTTTCCATGTCTTTTTTTAAGTTCCGCCCTTTCCTCTTCCCATTGGCTGGAATTTTACCTTCCAGCCAATGGGAAGGGGAGAGGGCGAAAAACACGCCCCCGAATCTGCCGGCCGGGACACCCCCGTGACGTCATTCCCCGGGCCGCGCTGTGATTGGCTGCCGGCCCAGGACCTGACTTGTTTTGTCTCTGCACTTTTTCGAGGGGAAGTTTTATATAGCGCGAATTAGACCCAAGGTATCAGAGCTACCTCTTCCAATAGGACGCACATAAAACTAAAGGTTCCAGCAAGAGAAGGTATGGAAGGCTGGGAATGAGTAGAAGCACTTAAGAAGCTGCACTGAGCAGACCAGCATGCACAATGGCTTCAATAGTTACATGATTACTACGCTTCATACCCTTGACATGGCGCCATACACTCCAATAATTCACCTGCCCTTGCCTCTCTTGGTAAGACTGTCAGTAGGGGAAGCTGTGCGCCGAAGGGAGCACAGGGCCGCCAGCTGATTGAGCTAATTCGTGTTGTAAGAAGCGACAGCAAATTGCGAGGTTCAAAGCGATGCCTGAGTAAACGACTCAGAGGCCTGTGGGATCATCGGCCACTTCCGGTTGCATTCATCGGCGCTGCAAGTGGCCCAGGCCACGCCCTCTCTGGGTCCCTGCCTCTTGGCAAGCCGCTTCAGTCTGTGCCAGGGTTTCGCAATTGTTACCCTTCCCAGACGAGTCATCATTACGGATTCACTAGTCAGTGAACCGAAAACAATGTAAGTGACAGAGAAACTCCCTCCATGCGGGTATCGGCCACCCACGCCCCGGGGAGTAGTGATGGGTGAGACGACTGGGTCATGGATGGGTGAGATCAAATAGCAAATAGCCTGCATGGGCACCTGTGTGTGCGCGCGCAAATGTACATGAAAATGAATAGGGAAATAAACATGCATATTTACAAATGGGAAGTTCTATAAAGCGTAGGAGAGCACACACTGATTATAGGGTTAATGAGGTTTTCTAATGTGTAACAGAACCAGACCCTGGCCTACACTGCATTTCTACTGTCTGCTCCACCACCGCCTCTCCTCTTCCCTGGTGCTTTACTTCTAGTTACACACTGGTGACAGCACGACATTGTCCTCTGTCAAAGTTGCAGGAAATGCTGCCCTGTTTAGTGTTGGTTTAGGGTTACTTCTCTAAAGAGGCTGAATCTGCTTTTAGGGGAGCCCTTGTGTAGAGAAAACTCCGACTGGCTACCCACCTCATCTCACGCTCTTTGCGGGATCATAGGTTGAGAGAAAGGCCACACTCCTTTCTGTTGCGTCTTTCACTGAGATCACTATGCCAAACACGGCCAGGGAATGTCGGCATCTCTGCATTTGGGCGGTCTCCCCACCAGCGTTTCTGGCGAGGTCACCTCAACACCGTGGCGACTGGTAGAGTCCGAGTGTCCTGCTGTGCTCGTCGGGGTAGAGGTTTGCCCCGTGGTCCTGCTGGTAAACCTGCATCTTTTTGCCATATTTACTGTTACCGCTACCCTGAGAGTCATGCTTTTAGTCTTTCACTCCGTACGATGAATAGGTTTATGAATAAACATTGATGAAAAGCTACTGAGGGGAGAGCTGAACAAGCGAGCAGAGGAACTGAGGACTCTACTCCACTTACCTGGCGGACACCGACTCCTGGGGCCCAAACGCTGTAGTCTCGCCGCGCCGCACAGCTCCATCTCGCGGCCAGCGGCTGGAGACTACTGCTCCCAGGGAGCCTAGCGGCAACTTCCGGTTTGCCGGTACTTGAGCAGGACGCTTCCTCCGCGTCGCGGGACGCGCGCGGGCGACGCCGGGCGGAGCCCGGGCAGAGGGCGGGCCGTCTGAGGCCGTCAGAGGCAGGAGGAGGCCGGGCAGGGCCAGAGACCCTGTGTGAACTCCACGGTGCCCTAAAAATCACACGGTAAAGTGACGGATAAGCGTTGAAGGTCTACTGTGTATACATTGAAATACTGGGTGCCGAGTTGTTTGTGATATCCACGTTTAGGCCCAAAGAAACATTATATAAACCAGACTCATGTCGGGATCAAAGAAAGAAAAGGCTTCCGCGGGGGCAGGTCCTATTGACAACTTCTTAGTAAAAATGGTGAATAAAATCAACAATGACAGAAGGGCCTCATTGGGTAAAGGTGGTTCATCAGATCATGATCTTTCTATAGTAGGTCTACCCTCAATGGAGGCTCCACCAGAGAACGAAAATAGCACTGATGGCGGGGGTAGTCAGTGTAGCTAGTGCAGTAGAAGCACTGATCCATCGGGCTCCCGACACAGTAACTCTCGATAAGTCATCTTCGGACTCTGAGGAAGAGGTGGTAGTAGAGCATAAAAGCACGAGACCTGTCAGAACCTGCAGAAAGCAGCAAAGCAAAAGGGGGGGCAGGATCGCACACAAGAGAAGGGGAGATATTTACTTGCCTGACAGCCATATCTCCCCTGAGGCGACCTCGAGCTTGGAGGGTAAAAAAGAGGCAAGTGTAACTTTGAGCCCTGAGCAGTTTGGCTTGCTAATTAAAACTATAGAAGCCAAAATTGAATTAAAACTTGAGGAATCGCTTAATTCCTTAGCGGTCAAACTGGATACTGCCAATGCTGAAATAAAAAGACTAGGAGGTCTGATAGAGCAACAGCTGGCCCACCCTGTTCAGGTTAATCCCCGCCCCTTTCAACTAGTACAGTGAACTCAGAGGCTGTTGGGAAAAATACCACAAAGGTGTCTAATCCATCTCATACACCCAGACAGGTCAGCAGAGCCGACATTGATCCCATTGCTCCCTCGGTCCCTTTTCCCTTGCCAGTAGATACCTCTGTTATACATTCTAAGCCAGGCCCCGCTCAAAACCTGAATCCCATGCCACGTAGGCGACGCAATTTTATTAACTTACCCCCGAACTGTGCTCCCTACGTAATTGTGCTGGCAAATGTCCCGCCTCAAAACCCGGATACAGCCGAGTCTCACGAGGAATCTCATGATTCTCTCAAAAACAAAGTGGTAGCTTGGCTAAGTTCAAACTGTGGTTATCCTACAAAATTTGCCGGAGAAATCCTCACGACCAGGAGGGTAAATTGGATCGGTCCCTCGAGAAAAACTTGTAGAGGGGATTGTGTGGTAGTAAACTTTAAATATCCACAACACGTGGCCACAGTCTTATTACGGGCATCAATGTTGAATGATGGCAACGGTATCCAAGTGCGACCTTTGGGATATTTTTATAATCATCTCACTGTAGCCTCTGCCCCTAGACAAGGACTAAGTCCCTTTACTCCAGTTGGGCCCAGGTCTGCATGTCAAAGCCAGGGAAGAGATAATTTCTTCAGTTTTGGACCCCCCAGTGTAACACACAAAAGATTCGATGCTCTTTCAGGACTCGACCTCTGCGACTGACGGGGGGCCGGAGAGGGTATAGTGGATGAAGTTATAGTGGAAACGATCTCTATGACTCCTGTACCTTCTTCCGGTGTGGTTGGTAACATTCGGATTGAGGTCAGTCCTGTAAAAGGGGACATGGTTAGGTTGCTATCCTGGAACATTGCTGGATTACGGTCAAAGAAGGGTGACCCTAACTGGTCGAATTTTGTAAAGCTTTATGACATTATTGCCATTCAAGAGACTTGGGACATGGAGTGCGATTATTGGTTGGATGGCTTTACTTCTTTTTGTACCTGCCCTGCCCTCCCCAGCAGGCCGGAATAGAGGAGGTCTTCTGACGCTGGTATCGGTGAACATTAAGGGCAAAATTACAATGATTGATTGTGCCACTCATAATTTTCTTGTCTTAGAGATAATTTTGGATGATGGCTGTAAAATGCTTCTTATAAACTGTTACAATGCACCGAACGGCTATCCTGAAACTGTGCACCTAACATGGTTAGCAGATTTTTTAATTCTTTATAAGGAAAAGCAAACCACTTATTGTTATTTTATTTTGATGTGTGATTTTAATGTACATTTATGTTTAAATTGCGCTCTAACGGATGCAGATGGGCCTGATAGTGTTTCCCCCCCTCATTTAGAACATACTCAGAAGGGAGTGGTCCTTGAAAATCTATTAATTGAAAATCAATTGTATGAGGCAGAGCTTTATGACAACAGGACACGGGTTGCCACATACACGGGAAGGGCCTGTGACTCGATAATTGATTTTATTTTTGTATCTTTAGGTCTCCTTAGGTATGTGATTTCCTACAATGCTATTGCTATGCCACTGAGTGATCATAATCCCGTGGGGATGGAGCTAGCAAACGTTTTTTTGAAGCTAAAATCGTCTGTTACCCCTCAGGTTATATTGCCGCTAAAGGTTAAGGATCAGGGGAGAAGAATTAAATGGGAAAAGGCAGTTCCTGATGTTTTCTTCTTAAACCCAACTACTTTGGCTGTTGAAGATCTGAATGTTTGTGCCAATCCCCTCTCTAGGAGCGAGGAGGTTATATCCTCCTTCGAAGGCGTCTGTCGGTCAGTGGCTATAAACCTAACAGCTAAAGGTCAGGGGGGTAAAAATAAACCGGTGAAGGGCTGGTTTGATAACAACTGTAGTAAAGCCCATAACCTCCTGAAGAAAGCACTCAATACTCGCCCGAGGGACAAAGCCCTAGTAGTGCAACTAAAAGGATTTTACTAAGGCAATTAAAACTCGTAAAAATGAAATAAAGAGTGATGCCTGGGTAGAACTAATGGATAAAGCCACCTTAAAAAACATTGCAAAGTTTTGGTCAATTATCAATACTCCTCTGTTCTCTGGTGACCAAAATACTGTGCTGGAATTCAATATATCTGAGGCAGATTGTCTTAGCTATTTTGAAAAAATATATGGTAGCAACATGGAGCAGGAACCCTTTGTAGTCCCTACGTCTGATATCTCCTTGGAGCCTGTGAGTTTTGATATAGCTGAAGTGCTCAGAGCATTGGAGGATACTGCGGGACGAAAGGCCCCGGGTCCCGATGGGGTCCCAGCGGATATGTTTAAGGCAAATCCGTTGTATTGGGCTAATATCCTAACTAAAGTCTTTAATGCATCTGCAGTAGTAGGATTCCCGTACACCTGGTCCTCAGCTACGATAATTCCAGTATTCAAAAAAGGGCAGAGAGGAGACCCTAGATGCTATAGACCTATATCACTGCTGGACTCCTCGGTTAAAATTCTAGGGAAGGTTGTCCTGGCGAGAATAGCATCTTGGGCCAAAGGGAACAATATTCTGTCCGAGGCACAATATTGTTTCAGGTCGGGGAGGAGTACAGAGGACCAATGCCTCAATCTTCACCTTATAATTTCCAAATATACAAAGGCAAAAGGGGGAATGATATTTTTAGGCTTTATGGATTTGTCCACAGCCTTTGATCTTGTCAATAGATCTAGGCTGTGGGCAATGCTCCTGAAGTTGGGTCTTGATAGTTCCCTGGTACATTTCCTGGCGGAGCTCCACAAAGATCTGAGAGCCTGCATTAGAATGACAACAGAAGGGAAATGTACTACAAGTTTTAGATCAACCAGAGGGGTCCGTCAGGGCTGTATACTGGCCCCAATGTTATTCACGTTGTATGTGAATTCATTGGAGGATGACCTAACGGCACTCACGCAGGATATCCCGAGCATGGGGGGGGTGCACCAATCCCGGTGCTCCTCTATGCCGATGATGCGGTGTTAATTGCCAGGACCCCAATAGCCCTGCAAAAGTTACTTGATTCATTTGGAAATTTTATGTCTAGTCTTGACTTGGTGATTAATAGTAGTAAATCCCACACAATGTCAGTAGGTTGTTCTAAAAATAAAGAAAAAACCTTCTTCTGTGACGGTGAGGTTATCACTAGTGTTAAGGTTTTCACCTACTTGGATGTTATCTTTGACCGAAGGGGTACTTGGTCACCGCAGTTAACATCTAAAGCAAACGCGGTGAGAAGTTAATCCTCTGCAATTCTGGGATTTGCAAAGAGATTAGGGGGAAAACCCACCGAGGCTATCTTGGCTGTCTACAAAGCCAAGACTGCCGCTATTGCCAGATACGGGGCTGCAATCTGGGGTTATGTAAAATCTGACCGTATTCAAATAGAGGAAAATAATCATTGCTGGGCTTACCTCAGTCAAATGCTACCTATTCCCTACACCTTGAGCTAGGTCTTGGTTACATTCTAGACACAATAAATCTAGCTCCGCTCCTGATGTGGATCAAGCTCTGGCTAAATCCGAACCTTAGCCTTAACCACAAGATCATAAAAGACTGTCTTAATTTAGACCACAGGAGGGATATCCAGTGGCTGTCTTATGTGGAGTCCTTGGCTGTGAAGCTGGGACGCCCCGAGATCTTTGACAGCCCAGAATCCCCGTGTAAAGCAGATCTAATGTGGGTGAAGACCAACTTTATTAGGCTCTGTGTTGCCGAGCGTGAAACGGTCGAGCTATGCAAACCCTCTGTGAGGGCCCATGTAATGATAACTACATCTCTTGAGATGGCTCCTTACTTGTCAGTGGTCACAAATTTCTTCCATAGGTGGCTACTAACCAAGTTCCGTTTCAATCAAATGTATATGGTCCTGTGGGACGAGAAAGACTGGTGTAGGCTAGAGGAGTCGTCCCCATGTAAATGTGATGGTTTTTCCACCCAGGACAATGCGCACTTCCTGTTTTTTGCTCATTTTATGGTGAACCTCGGATGCGATACTTAAAACCAATACTGAAGGAGTTGAGTTTCACGCAGTACAAGCCTGCATTGTTATATTTACAGATGTTGGATTCTCCTGTAATTATGTTCTGTACTGCTAGTTTCCTGGCTGCATCTGTAAGAAGTAAGAGACTAAGGTTAAGATCGGATTTCTAATGCTGAAAGTTAATTAATTCTTGTCCATTGTACAGTTGGGCGCAAACTGAAATGAATTTGTGTAATTACTCTCTTTTAATTTATTTTTAACCTTTGCCATGTTTAATTCTGTATTAATTGATTTTAATATGTTTTAATTGTCTCAAATATGTCTAGAATACTTTTATGATTTTAACTAATCGAATAAAGTGGTTTTGACTGACTGACTGCTGTTGGCACTTGGCGGGTAATGGCACCTGGACTCACCTAGTCTGTTAATTTACCTGCCTGCTGGAGCCACATTGACTCATCGTCGTGACTAACTTAGTCTTTCTTTCTACTTATTTTATTAGCATATTAACTATACACACTCCCCCACCCCCTAGCAAATACACTATCGGTGGAAACTTAAAGTATGCTGATCGACTGCCTCAAGTACAAAACTTAAAAACCCTCAAAAGTTTCGTCCACTTTCGTACATCTCTGTTGACTCCTCATTTGCAAAGAGACAACAAATGCCCTTTCTATTAGACATATCACAAAGCATTCCTTGCACTGCTGGCAGGACTGATTGACTCCTGTTACACATCACCACAGTGCAAACACTCCACCCTCAATTTGCCCATGCTAATTCTGTTAATATTTTATTGTGTCCTTTGTTCTCAGCTCCCACCTTGACACCCCCTCAAGCGACATTCACCTGAGGCACGATCACGCTGGGTCTCACACTGATCCCCATGGCAAAGGTTGCCAGGTGCCCAACTCACGATACATGGCAGCATCATGGAAATCCTCTGATGTGGCTGACCCTTGTCGAGCTATGATTTAGCCTACTGCCTTTTTGGTTATTGCTCATGTTCCAGAAAAAAAAAATTGTAGCACAAAGTTAATTTCTGGGCCAAAAAGCTTTTTTAAGTACCGAAAAAATCTCAAAAGTTCCCCATGCCAAAGTGCCGTCACAAATAAACCTATGCTTTTCCTATGGTAATCAATACCGTTGCGCTCGAAAAGCCCATTAAGTAACATTATTGGAATTATCAAAGGACATACTAAAGAAAGAAACTGTCTGTTTACAACTGTACCAATAACGTAGAAGAGTTTTTATGCAACAGAACTAAGGTCAAGCCTTCTGAATCTACCAGCTACAATACATAAAGCACAGTGTACTTAATTTTGTATCAATGTGAGAAACCATCTTTCAGGAAAATTACTCAAGAATTAAAAAAAAAAAAAAGAATAGTTCAATATAAATCGTGAATAAGGTGCAAAACTAAAAAATGAAGGACCCTGAATATTTCTTATTTTTCTTATAAAGCACCCGTTACTATTAAGGGTATAAATAAGAAATCTTTTCTTTTTAGGTTTCGACCTGGCCGGAGCACTGCGAAGCAGTGCTCCGCCCAGGCGAAAGCTTTTGTTTACAGTATGGGGGACTTGAATCCGCCCCTTCTTCCATTGGCTAGCTCCATAAATGGAGGCTAGCCATTGGAAGAGAGTGGCTGTCAATCACGCTTTCCCTGTGAAAACGCGATTTGGGGGCGTTTCAGAGTCTTTTTTTAAGTCCCGCCCTCTCCTCTTCCCATTGGCTGGAATTTTACCTTCCAGCCAATGGGAAGGGGAGAGGGCGAAAAACACGCCCCGAATCTGCCAGCCGGGACACCCCCGTGACGTCATTCCCTGGGCCGCGCTGTGATTGGCTGCCGGCCCGGGACCTGACTTGTTTTCTCTCTGCACTTTTTCGGGGGGGAAGTTTTATATAGCGCAAATTAGACCCAAGGTATCAGAGCGCTTTACATGACCACCAGTTACGTTACAAACTGACACATTCATTTTTGTTAGGCAAGGGGAGTTTAAGTGATTTGCCCAGAATCACAGAATGTTCAGTGTCCGTGCTGAGACACGAACCTGGTTCGCCGGCTCCGAGGTCGACCGCCCTAGCCATTAGGCCACACCACTTACTGTGTCCTATGCTGAATATAAAAAAACTACAGTTTAAAAGTATCTTCCCTCTGTTTTAAACCATCAAATGATTCCCCACTCTGAAAAAGATTTTTCGTTTTGGGTGGCACATACATATGGGCAATGCAATAGGTCTCGCATTTACGCGAGTTTGAGCTATTGGCATTGTATATGACAAGGCCATATATTTTTTGGTTTTTAAAACATAAAGGCCATTGTCATTTACAATGCTAACTGCTTAAACTCTCGCAAATTCGAAACCTATTGCATTCCAAATGCTTGTTTTCTACTTATTTTCAAGGTGAAATAGTATTAATCTGTGATGCTATTGTTATGTTTCATATAGGTACCCTAATATAGGCCCAGGGAACATCATACCCTTTCATCTACATCACCTCCCCTACATTTAACAGTAACTAGCCTTTTAAGGATTGAACACCTTTTATGGACTGAACCATTTACCTAGTTCTAGGCCTGGGTGCAGGAGAAAGGTTTTCCCTGAACAATAGTGTTCTAGGACTTCATCTTTAGATAACACAGTATGAATGAATATTCATAAGGCTACTTGGAAACCAGGCAGGGGCTATACACCACCTTCCTAATATCTAAGCACAAGGTACATCCCCACACATCATCCTCATACCCAACAATGGCTAACACAAGAACAAGGGACTCTATATACTTATCTGTATAAATACAGCACCTCTTGCTAGCAGTAGTTAGAGGGAACCGTGACTTCCAGGCGAAACACTGACCAGAGACGCGGAGGCTCCTGCATGCAGATGCTCCTGCTGACAGTGGTCTGAACATCCCTTGCGGGGTGTCCAACTCGAGACCAAGAAGGGCTCAGACATTCTCACACTTCAGGTAATGGGGTTCAACTAAATTGTAGCGTTCTAATCTAGGACCCTGATCGATACTGTGACCTTATGCCCCTATTCGGCTATAAATCCATTTATTCCCTATATTGGCATAACCGATCAAATGCAATATTCAGAAACTCGTCTCTGGCCTCACACGAACAGAGCCACATTTCAGAATCGCTTTCTCTGCCACTTCCTTTGCAACCAATTAGTGCAATGACATAGCAGCAGTTACTATCTAAGATTCCTAGATTAACATTCCGAGTTCTTCAACAAGATAAAAACTCAGCAACCTGGAAATCCCCGCTTGCTGTGTTTTGATTAGTAATAGAACTCTAATGAGCACTGATAGACGATCACTTCCTAGTGACATCTTTATTGACGTCTTATGTCCAAAAACTTACGGCAAACAAGGCACCTTTCAGGTATAAATATTACCAACGTTGCATTAGGCAAAGGCTGCTAGCTGCCTCAATGCCATCGCTGCTGACGAAGCTGCTGTTATGCTGATGATACCATAGCTGCTATCGCTGCTAACTAGCGAACAATGGTGTGGTGAACTTAGGAGCTGAACAGCCGTCTCCCTGCAAGAGCCCAGCAGATGCAAGCTGCCCGCGGACGCTGCCCCTCCTCCTCGACGCGCTGAGAGAGACGCTGTCTTTTCTCCTGCAGAGAAATCCAGCTCCGGCGTTTCCAAGCCACTCTTGCGAGTGACTGGGATATCGACCCCCTGAAGGAGATACCAGACCTCCATCATTCTATTCCATAGGTATGGTGTTGACTAAACCCTTAGTGAGAATTCTTGAAGCAAACCTTGGCAACACCAACTTAACTTAAAGCTACTTACTTACTCCCCTCCCAAGTATTAGGCTTAGGTCAGGTACACTGGGGTAGGCGTAGTTAGAAGCACCAGCTGAGTATTTTAGCCTAATGTATATATGAATGTATATATGTTTTATTCATTTTAAACCATTGTATGGCTAAGAAACCATATCAATGCTTTTACAGTATTATTTCGTAATACTCATCTTACTGTACGTACTTTTTATAATAAGTCTTGCAATTGTGGCAATTCATTTCTCTTGTACGAGAGGAAAGACTGTTCAATAAATGTTACCCTCTATTGACAACGCCCGTCTCCCTATTCTCTACATATTGTGAAAGTAAACTGCACAACCATTGACTGAGTAAAATAACTGTCTATTGTTTCACACGACTCTAGAGATTGACTCTTATCTGAGGAGCAAAGTTGTCATGTTGCACGGTTGTTGGAAAACTGAATCCCTTCTTGTCTGTACCAGGGAAGCTGATCACTTCCTATTCAGAGAAGGAAGTTTCCAGTGACCTCTGAGCTAGTTGGTAACAAACCCAATTAAGTTTAGCATAGTCAGTAGAGGCCTGGAAGATCCGCACTTCTACGTCGATACTACTGTTTATGTTATTCCAATGCGCAGGGCCTATTGGGAAAATAGGAACTACACTACAAAATCCTAGAGGGATTCTTGGCTTCACACCTACTCATATGCTAGGTACACTTAGGTACATCTAGATAGACATCGTAGGAGTATGAGCACTTTTATCATGCACTTTATATTCATGTATTTATTCATGCTAATTGCAAGATGGTAGAACTGTACTATCCTTTTATATTCATAGTACTACTAATCATACATCTCTGATACAGTCTAGCGGTTGTTGCAGCTCATATATTTTACACTAGAACAACTGCTCAATAAACTCTTATTGAAATGCCCAGACTGTTTATTCTGTGTAGCTCGGAGATAAACTAACTGAGTAAGGGTGACTGAGAGAAAAGTAGTACGTTGTTTCCACGATCCTGAGGGATCAGGGTTGTCATGTTCTAAGGCTGCCAACAAAAAATCTCTCCCAGATAAGAGGAGACACTAGTGGCACTGTGAGCAAGCATATATGCAAAACAGGCTATCATTTCTCGTGGGGGGTGTACGGAACCAGTCTGCCACCAATCTCACAGTTTATGTTTTCCAAACGCGCAGGTTCTGCATGGATACTATAGGAACTACACAACACTAGTGTACCGGTTTCATATGTTCTTTTATATACAGCTGTGCTGTGAAATACCATTTTTCCTAGTACTGTGAACAGTTTTGTGAACCATTGAACTTCAAATTGTTAAAAGTGGTCTACCAGATCTAGAATAGAAATTTGTTTTAATTGCTCGGCTGTGAGCAGACTGAGAAGAAAGTCATCTGGAATGGGTTACGTATGCCTCAATTTTAGTCGACAGTGCAATTGTTGTATGCACGTATGATCACGACCAAAACCAGCTCCCTTTCCTTCTTCCCTACCAATCCCCATCTCTTTTACCATCATATTCCCACTCCACCCTCACTTTACCCCTCTCCAGCACCGTATCTATCCTTCTACCTCATCACATTCTTTCCTCTCATGGAACCCTTTTACACCTTTGTTGGTCTCTCCAACATCTAAGCCCCTCTCCTAAAGTCCTCCAGTGCACTTTCTTACTTGCCACTCACCATGGCCCAATTACTTTTCTACTTTTCTCTCCCTTTCTCTCTTCCTTCACTTTCTTCCTTTTGACTCAACTGCTCCTCGACCCTACTGTAATCGCTTGTGCTCCCAGCTTCATCCCTCCTGACTATTCTTGCTCTCCTTGTTGGTCCTTCCTCTGCCCCCATCTTGCTCTCCCCCGTCTGCTTCCCTTCTCCATTCTGTACCCGTCCCATCCTCTTCCCCCCCTTCCTTCCTGCTCACACCATCTGTTCCCATTCCTTTAACCCCATTACTCTGCCTTCTCTTATCCATTTCACACTAGCACAAATGTTACATCTCCCAATACGTTTCCTTTCTTCTCCAACCCCTCTACTCCCCCCCCATTCTTTCATCTCCATTCTTCTTGTCCAGACTCATTCCGGTCTATCATCCCCTCCCCTCCAAAACGTACCTTACATCTCTCCCTTCTGTTCCCATTCTTTCTACCACCCCTTTGCTCATTACCTGCCTGCTCTCACTTCAATCCCTTTGCCTGTACTTCCGAACATACCTTACCTCTCCCCACCTGCTATTTCTCGCCTCCTCTTACACCTCCACTCTACCCACCTGTTCTCCCTTCTGCCAATTCTCTGCCCTCTCCCACACATTACCTTTCTTCGCGTCTGCTCCCAAACCCTCCCTCACCTAGCCACTCCCGCTTCTAGCTTTCCTGATCACAGCTTACCTATCTCGTTCTGCTCCCTCTCCATCCCAATCACTATCATTTACATTCGCCTTGCCTGCTGTATTTTCTGTCCCTTCCTCTGCTGTCCTGCACAAGCACTGGATCTTGCCAAATCTCACATTCCTTTCCTCCTCACTCCATTTTCCTCTGCCCGCTTTCGATTGTGCCCCTGCCTTCCTGCATACAGCTTACCTCTGTGTGGTGTCAGTCAGTGCACACTCAGCACAGGAGAGACACTCACAGCATCTAATCATTGGTCCAACCACCTCCCTCATCGCTTTCACTCTGTTGAGAGGCCGAAAGAGGACCCGGGCATTCAGGTGGCTCACAAGTACCTCATTCCGAGGCGGGCTTAAACATAGCAGCAGCCACCTGCTGGCACTCTAGGCACTGGCTAGCTTATTGATGCAATTGGTCATTTAATGAAATTATTTTAGAGGACCTTATGAAATATTTGGGTCCCCGGGCACCTGTGGATGCCCTTATGACAGAGGAGGCATGAACATGATGTAGAGCACCAAATGGACGACATTTTTATGGACGGAGAGTCAAGCACAGCGTGAGAAGCAGTGGCATAATGTGTTGCAGCCTTGCTTGTTGAACAACTGAGCCAGTCATGGAAACCATTTCCAATCTCTGGGAAGTTAAAAGGGTTTCAACTGTTGCTGCCGGCAGCTAATTGATGGCTTTAAATATCCTTATTATTACCCTCATACGATCCTATCGTCTTTCACCTGGAAAACAGAATTTAAGTGCTTCTACAAAAGAATGCCGCTCGCAGCCGTTTGGTGGCAAGATCGTTTCCTGAGCCAAAGAGGAGCAACCATAGTGGAGCCGTTTGGCTCAGGAAACGATCTTGCCACCAAACTGCTGCGAGCGGCTCCCGCGGAGCAGGGGCCGCGAGCCGTTCGCTGCGGGGGAGGAGGGGGCGGGAAGAGTCGCAGGTGCACCTGCTGGTTTCAGCGCTCAGCCCGCTGGGACTCGCAGTCCCGCACCCTCAGGACAGTCAGGCACAAGTCTCCCCGGTGAAAATGCCCGGTTTAAAATCCTTTCAGGCTCCACAATGGTTGCTCCTTTTTGGCTCAGGAAACGATCTTGCCACCAAAGAGGAGCAACCATTGTGGAACCTGAAAGGATTTTAAACCGGGCATTTTCACCGGGGAGACTTGTGCATGACTGTCCCGAGGGTGCGGGACTGCGAATTCCAGCGGGCTGAGCGCTGAAACCAGCAGGCGCACCTGCGACTCTTCCCGGCCCCTCCTCCCCTCTATATAGGAGTGTCCATAACCGCGCGCGCGGGACGGAGCATGGGGCGAAGCCCGGGCAAAGGGCGGGCCGTTTGAGAACGGTCGAGACCGGGACTGGACCACCCCCTTTACATCTGTCATTGTCTTAGACTCTTCCGCCCTGCTTGGACAAGGAATTATGGCGACCAGAGAAACCAGGAGTAAGAGCACGCTGGCAGCGGGAGCAGCAAAAGGTACTTTAGACAATTACTTCGTCAAAGCAGGGTCTCTTCTGATTGACGAAATCACATTACTGGAAAGGCGCATATCACAAGAAATAGAATGGGTTCAGAGATAGTCTATAGGGCCCATAGCGCTTGTAAAGACCCCTGAAAATAGACTCAATTTTGCTGCCCCAGAGAATGGGGAAAACGCGACGGGTGGATTGCTAGTCCTATCGAACCTAAACAATTCAAGCATGCACAATACTGACAACGAAACAAGTGTTCCAGATCACCTTAGCCTCCTACCCCTACCAATACCACACACTCAAGCACAGCAGACCCTTCTCTCTCCCATTAATACAACACCCAATACAGACGTGATTACCGACACCATAGACTTCCTTACGCAGGGGGAAAGGGAAGGTGCTGTACCAAAAAGGAAAAGAGGGGCACAAAATAGTCTAGGTCGCAAAGCGAAAATCCCCAAACACAACGAAATTGCAGAGGGTAGCAAATCAGGACAAAGCAAAAAGGGGCCCACAACAGCAGAAAGAATCTTACCCGCTATTATTGTCTCACCCCTATCGCAGACACAAAGTGTGTTAACTCCACCCCTGTCTGTATCACTGGAAGTGCATGACTTGATTTTAGCCAGAATGGAAGTACTCCTCAAGACACTCTTAAGCCCCTTAGTTAAACATCTATCAGAGATTGAAGGTAGGCTAGCGTCTATAGAACGAACAACCTTACAACTAGCCGACAGCAACAAGACAAATAACCCGATAATGAAAAGTGGGATTGAGCCAAGGACTAAGAAGGTTACATCCAAACCCCCTACTAAGGACCTTGTGACAGCTTTAGGAACAGCACAAATACCAACACCTCTAGCAAACATTGTCATTACTCCAGCTGTCAATCACACCCGCAAACATTACCTCAGCCAGCACACACTGCTACTGCTCAGGTGACTGATGGTAATCCAAGGCCCAACTGCTCACTTAAAGAAGTCACCCTTAAACAAGATGCCTATACCATCAAAAAAAGAAATAGGCCTGTGAACCTGCCGCCAGAGGCTAGTCCTTATACAGTCATTTTGGCTGGTGTTGCAGAGCTGAAGCCTGATTCGAAAGAATCAGTAATCGCTCTTAAGAACAAGGTCACCAATTGGCTTTCCATGAATAGACCTTTGCCATATGGAATTACTAGTGAGGTGCTCACGGTAAGGAGAGTCCCATGGTTGGGCCACACAGATAAATCGATTGAAGGAGATTGTGTTATAGTTAATTTTAGAGATCCTAGGACTGTCTCCCATATCTGTAGCTGGCCACACCTTGAACAGGGGACATCTATTCAATCGCTACCCATTTCTTTCTTCTACCCACCAGTGCATAACCCATATGAAGCGGAGGGCTGGCAGACAATCTCTAGGAGAGGGAGAGGTAGGGATGAGAGCTAGGACCAACTTTTACTACCCTAGACATTACCAGCTACACCAGCCAGACCACTTTACGGCACACAATAGATATAGTTGCCTGGACATGGTGGACTGACTTAAATGGGGCAGGAGAGGGGAGATGGGTGACACTAGGGGCACACACACTGAAGGAAACATCATCCTCCCGACTACAAGTCCTATTAGTGCTTTGGAAATTAATCACTGTGATGAGGCAGATAACAAGATCACAGGAACTTCCTTAAATAACACGGGCCTCTACCTAACTTAGAGGATTCCAGAACTGAGGCACGGGAACAATCCCTGAGTGTGCTATCGCAGGTTAGCAGGAGGGCTATACCGACATCTATTGTACCAACTTCGTACCCCGGATCTCCCTCACTTAACATACTGTCCTGGAATGTGGCTGGTCTGGGAAATAAACTGAACTGTCCTGACTGGAGTTCATTCGTTGAGGGCAAGGACATATGCTTATTTCAGGAAACCTGGTCCAGAGAAACAGTAACTCGAACAGGCTTTGCTGTTTTTTCGAACCCGGCGAAATGGGGAGGGAAGGGACGCCCTTCGGGAGGCCTTGCAACTTGGGTAGCTGTTGACCTGGGATGCAAGGCTTCTCCCATTCCCTCAGTCTCAAATGACATCCTTGGGGTCTTGCTGGAGTGGCCAAACGAGAGCAAGCTGATCGTGGTAAACATCTACTCCAGACCAGTAACCATCACAACTGAGTCAGGCACCATTGATCAACTCTCGGCCTTCTTAAATGACATTCCACAGGGTATACCATTCCTGGTGGGTGGCGATTTCAACTGCCATTTTGAGCCCCTCACAGGCTTACTGGATGGACTATCACGGGAGGAGGACACACTATGGCTGGTACTTCCTTCGGTAGCCCCCCACCTAGAGCCTGGATACCTCTAGCCCTTCAAATCACAGCCCTTACCCTGAGGTGGGGCATTCGGGCATGCAATGGACGTGTGGCCTCAGATATTCCACCAAAATGCACTTTCCACAGAGGGGGCAGGGAGCCCAGACTGGACTATATCATGGTTCATCTCTCCATGTGGCCGGATATCATTGACTTCCGGGTAACATCTAGGGAAGACAGCGATCACAACGCCCTAGAACTGGTATATGCGGTTCGTGATCTGGAGGATAGAGGGGGTAAATCAGACGACGTCGCGCTAGGGCTGACACTGACAAATAACAGACGGCGAGTGAGGTGGGAGAAGTTGGCTTCTAACTCGGAGAAGCTCTGAACTATACTCCCGGCTCATACCGACTCTTGAAAAGGTGTGTACGATAATGGAGCTCCCCACGCCCAGGATATACACAAGGAGCTAGGGAGGGTCAATAAGAACCTTATTGAATCTAGGGCTGAGGTCCTCTTTACCTCAGGAAAGAGGCGGCATTTTGATCGACCCAACTGGTACAACCAGGCTTGCCGGAAGGCAAAACTGGACCTTCTGACATCCATTCAGGATGGCGCAGATAGGCCGGTGGTCCAGGCAAGAAGAAGGGATTACAAGCATCTGATCACAAAAGCGAATGGGAGCATGAAAAATGGGAAAACCTCGCAAGAACGCTAGTCACTAGGGACTCCCGCAAATTCTGGTGTATAGTTATACGGGGTCAGAGGAGCTAGCCCCGGCAATCGAACCCAACATCTCAGCTAAGACATGTCAGGACCACTTTTACTCGTTATATAAGGCCCCTAACGACACCACTGTTGATACCGCACTGAATATTGACACAGTAACTGAGGGTGAACCTTTCACAGATGCGGAGGTCCGTGCAGCCATCACAGGGCTGGCAACAGGCAAAGCGCCAGGACTGGACGGCCTCCCGGGCGACCTATTTAAGCACGAACCTGATGTATGGGCACCATACTTGGTTGTGATATTCAATGCGGTCTTTGGGGATATGGAGGTTCCTAGTACTTGGCTGGGGGCAGAGATTGTTCCCATATTCAAAAAGGGATCACCTTTGCTCCCAGCCAACTACAGGCCTATCAGCCTTATCGATGTTCCCCAGAAGTTATTTGGTAGGCTGATATTAGATCGCCTCCAAAATTGGTTGGAGGAAAATTCCATTCCTAGTCCCCATCAGGCAGGATTCAGAAGAAGGGTTTCCACTATGGATCAGATATTCCGCCTGAACCTCCTCTATTGGAAGACTGCGGTAATCGAGGGCGGCAGCTTGTACACGGTTTTCGTGGACTTGCGAGCCGCCTTTGATTTAGTACCCAGAGACAGACTTTGGTCTGTGTTGTCCGAGCTGGGCATCCCGGTGGACATCCGGACTATCTTGATAAGGTTGCACCAGGGAAATTTTGCACGAGTCAGGTGTGGTAGAAATGGGGCATTCTCCAACAGGTTCTCCGTTGACAGGGGGGTGAGACAGGGCTGTGTGCTCGCACCGACCCTGTTCTGCCTCTTTGTCAACAGGGTAATTGACCACCTGACCAGGATTAAAGACATCGATCCCCCCCAAGTTGAAAGGCAGCAGGGTGCCCGCAATCATGTTTGCGGCGACACCCTGCTGCTGTCCAAATCACCAATGGGTATACAAAGAGTACTGGATGGGTTCTCAGCGTTCAGTGTGGAACGGGGGCTTGAGATCAATGCGCTAAAAACAAAATTCATGATTCTCAACCCCCCCCCCTCCAATCAACACGCCCTAACCCTACTATTGGCCCAACAGGACTAGAGAGGGTTTTCACCTTCGAATACCTGGGCATAACTATCAACCAGGACATGACGTGGGACACACATCGGGCAAAGGCCCACATGAAATTGGTCCAGTTATCCGGAGGTATTTCCAGGATGATAAGTAGATCGACCTACAAACTTTTTAGCGCTGCCCTTGAAATCTACAAAATGCAGGCCAGAGGGGCGGTTTTATATGGCGGCGAATTGTGGGGTCACTGTTCTAGTCAAAAAACTGCAAACCACTGAAAACAATTTCATTAGGCAGATGGCGGCCCTACCCGTAAGCACCCCTCTCCTCCCGCTGAGACTTGACTTGGGTCTGAGACCCATTGTGGAGGAATTGGGATTAAGACCAATAATCTTCTGGCGCCGCATCTGGAGCACACCAGAACTTGAGAGCTATAGGAGGGAGCTCCAAGAGATTCTGTGTCTACCTAAATCAAGACAAATCCCATGGTTAAGTTACATTAAACAAACATGTGAGGAATTAGGGAGACCAGAATTATGGCTAGACCCAGCGAACACATGTATTAGGACCCCACGTAAACTTCTAGTGAGAGAGTTTCGCTAGATGAGGCACACCGCTACAATGGGAAAAACACGGGAGGGGTCCTTGACAGAATTGTTTCTCAAGTTTAAGGAAGTGCACTTATTTGAGAGTGTGCTAGACGACATCTCCCAGGTCCTTACAAGGAAAGTCTTTTTACAATGCTGATATGGCTGACTTCCTACAAGGGCTTTCACAAAACACTGGGCCCAGTCTTCATCGAGAGATCATTGTCCGTCATGCTCGCACCAACGGGAAGATGATCTGCACATTATATTTCTCTGCAAGGCCTATCAAAGCCCCAGGAAATACTGGCTTGTCCACCTCCTTAAAAAAATGGGCTTCACACGATACCTCGCAGCTTATAGGATTCTAAAAACGGACCTTTCACCTATTATTGTATTCGGGGTGGCAAAATTCTTAACTACGATGTGGCACATTCGCAGTCGTTTTTTAAAACTTGAACAAGAGTCGGCATAAATGAAATGTTATGATTCTATGTTACTGTAATATCCAGCATACATTTGTATACCATTTTAAAAGTTGCTTAATTATGTCTGGACCCTCATGCTGTTTTAATTGAATATGTTTTGTATATCTTTTATGATCTAAAATTGATCGAAATAAAGATTGAAATGAAATGAATTCCAGACAAGTCTAGGTAGAAATCTGAAGTGCTTTAGGTCTGCCTTCCTTGAAAGATTCAGATCATAGAAGGCACAATCAATCATGTTTGGTTCAAAATTGACTTGTCCGTGTGGCTCAAACAAGCTGTTTCAACCATTAGGACTGTTTTTTTTTTTCAATGAGTCTGCATTCTGGCTTGTCTGAGACTACTAGACTGCAAATCAGATAATTTGTGACTATCAACACTGTTGTGGATCACAATCACAGTTGTGGAAGGTGTGAGAAGTTGGCCTGATATGCAGTGCTCACTATTCTAGTGATCACTATGTATCAGTCCAAACAACCCTTATTGATGATTGGTTGTAAGTCAACCTTATAGACCAGCCATCTTAGTAGCGTGGATACGAGCAGTCTAAGGCTAAAGACTCGAGAGGGCGTGTTAAGCCAGCTGTTATACCATCACATATACCCCTTGAACACCAAGTGAAAGGACACCACACAAGTGTTATGAAAATAAACAGTGTATTTATTAGAATCACAACAGCCCTGTACTCTTTAGGAGGACAGGGTACTAAGCACAAAACAAAACTCTTACGAAAATACTTAAGTTAGCACAGTATATACAAATGCCCGAGGGGCACGGAAAACCATATACTCTGAAAGTGGAATGCGAAATTACTAGCAGGTAAGTACAGTACTAATAGGCTTTGGAATCGCTAGGACTTGACTATAGTATCTTTAGATTACTTCTAGGAGACCTAGGGGACTCGGGTGCAGAGTGTGCACTCTCACGCGTGATGCGGGACAAAGTCTAAGGTAGCTAGTAAAAGCAAAGTTAGTGTTATCGGGCGAACCCGACCTGGTAGGAAGAAAACTAAAGTGGATTCTGACCCTTGGATAGTGAGGCTATGCTGGGGCACCGAAATGCCGAAGTTACCTAGCCCAGGGGCTGCAGCTGCATATGTCTCAAAAGACGTCAGGAATCCTCGTAGACGGACCAGGAGCCTGGAAGAAAGATGCTGGCAGACAACCAGTGAAGAGAGTTCGAAGTGATCCAAGCCTGGATCTTGAAGATGGATGACACCTGAAAGCAGAGGGGACCAAGTTCGTGACTACTAGCCAGTAGTCAGGTGGCACCAGGAGGGCACCGGATGGTAGTCACCTCGACGCTGGGCTCTGCAGATCTCACAGACCAGGAGGCGTTGTCGGCGACCAGGATGGAGGAGCGAGCTGTCCCACGATGGATGAAGCTGTCGGCGTCGCTGGACCCAGGATTGGGCAACAAAGCCTTGGCTAATTCAAGCCCACGCAGTGGACCTAAAATGGCGTCTTGAGTGGACCAGGAGGGTCCGGGGTGCTCCTCTTTTGGAAGGGAGCAAGGGCCAGTCTGGAGCAACCAGACCAGCAGCAGTGATGTCGTCGGGCGTCGTTAAGAAGGCCACAAGCCAGCGGGCTAGTAGCCAAACAACGAGGTGAGCAGCAAAAAGCAGAAGGGCCCCACGCAGATCGTGGAGATGCTGGGAGGCTGTACTTCGGTGCTTGAGCTGCTCAGGGTCAGGGCTTCTCGGACCCCAAAGCACTCACCAGAGGATCCCTCGGCGGTCGTGCTGGAAAGAAGTCGTGCAGTCTTGAAGATGGCCGGTCCCTCGAGGTCTCGTCGCACTCACAGTTCTCAGCTTTGCTGTAGAGGTGAGTAGAGGTCAGAGGTGCCAGGGAAGCCGGTTCTCGTCGAGCTGGGCAGTCGGATTCCGGGGGAAGGACTTGCAGCAGACCGCAGTGTTCTTCAGATGGTGCCTGCGGATGCAGGGTGACTACTCCTTAGTCACAAGGGAGAATCTTGAAGAAGAAATCTTGAAGTCCTTTCGAAGAAAGTAGTGTCTTGATTCCAAAGATGATCTAATTTGGAAGGGGGCCCGCTCCTAACTTTATACTAGGAAAAGGGGCTGACCCGGTGACTAGGTCCTGCCTATGGGTGGGACTAGGAAGGGGGGTGGTTACACCCCTCTCCCATGCCGGACTTTCCCCAGGCCAGGGGCTGGTGTGCCCCTGGAACTGGTTCTGGCCGGCCTATGCGTAGTGAGCACCGGGGTGCCACTCAGCAGTCACCTTCCTGTAAAGCCCTGCCTACCCAGGATACACAAAACCCTGTCTGGGATGGTGCTAGCACCGCCCCGGACAGGAAACCGTTTGTCCAAGCTCTCCTCGCTGGAAGGACTCCCAGCAGCAGGAGGTCAGACTCGTGTCTGTGGTGGCAGCATCCATTTTGTGGAGCTGAGGCTTCGTTTAACTTTAACCGGGGTTCACAGTTACATACATGTCGTGTCCCTCTAGAAGGGTGGAATGCTAACCCCGTCGCCAGAATTGGCGAGGGGTTAGTATTCCAATTCGTATGACACCTTACTCGACATGTTTTGATAAAGCAATACCAGAGTTGGCATATAACCGCGAGGATCATAATGCACTTAAGAGTATATGGTATGCGATATCATGGAACAGCTATTAGGACTTGGTTCCGCAAGCTGCAGACAGGCTCAGCTCATGCCAGAGCACCATCTCACACGATTCCAAGCACTCTGCCTTCAGGATTGTTAAGGCCTGCCATAGGAGTGACTGATAGGAATCTGTGTGTCCATTTTTAGGGTTAGATATAGGTATACTATATCTAAAGCAAAGGGTGATTACACCACCTTGCCCCAGTTGTCGTGCAGCCAGTTGTGTCAGATTTAGACGGCCATCCAGGGGTGGCATAATACATGCTTCAGCCCCTAGTAGGCCCTGGGTACACCTATGGCCTGAGTTACAGGGTCTGATAAGGTGGCCCAGTTCCAATTGGGTAATGCACCTAAGGTACACATGTCAATTTAGTGAGAGAACAGCTAGGCTGTGGGTCTGATTGGCAGGCCCACAGCCAGGGAAAGTTGTAAACCAGTGAAACAAAAGCAAAAAATCTGGGTGATCATAGGATTGCAGACCCTACTCTCCTACAGAAGGGACAAGACTGTAAACCACCACCAGCCTACATTGGCCTGTGTTCCTAAGCTGTAACATAACCACTATTTTCCATGTCCACAGAGATGGTTTCATATCTCGGAAATAGTAGATACCACCATAAATCTGCATCCTTGTTCTGGGGACTGAGAAAGGTGTTGTCTACCCATCTCTGATGAACAGAGCAAATTGACACCCACACATTCCAAACACAGCCTTTCCTTTCACCAACAGAACAAATGAAACAGACATGGTGATGGATGGAATGCTTGAATCAATCTCCAACAGTGGCGTTCGTTATGGCATCACAATCCATTTTTCATCCCCCATACCAATATAGAAACAAGCATTTACAATGCAATGGTTTCACCTTTGGAAAAGTTAGACCTATTGGCATTGCTCATGACATTTCTTTTTTTTTTTACTTATAAATAAATGGCATTGTTATTTACATTGCCAACAGCTCTCTCAGCCCATACAGCTCACAGCCCACACAGCTCTCACAGCCCACACAGCTCTCACAGCCCTCACAGCCCACACAGCCCACACAGCTCTCACAGCCCACACAGCTCTCACAGCCCACACAGCTCTCACAGCCCACACAGCTCTCACAGCCCACACAGCTCTCACAGCCCACACAGCTCTCACAGCCCACACAGCCCACACAGCCCACACAGCTCTCACAGCCCACACAGCTCTCACAGCCCACACAGCTCTCACAGCCCACACAGCTCTCACAGCCCACACAGCTCTCACAGCCCACACAGCCCTCACAGCCCACACAGCCCACACAGCTCTCACAGCCCACACAGCTCTCACAGCCCACACAGCTCTCACAGCCCACACAGCTCTCACAGCCCACACAGCTCTCACAGCCCACACAGCTCTCACAGCCCACACAGCTCTCACAGCCCACACAGCTCTCAGCCCACACAGCTCTCACAGCCCACACAGCTCTCACAGCCCACACAGCTCTCACAGCCCACACAGCTCTCACAGCCCACACAGCTCTCAGCCCACACAGCTCTCACAGCCCACACAGCTCTCACAGCCCACACAGCTCTCACAGCCCACACAGCTCTCACAGCCCACACAGCTCTCACAGCTCTCACAGCCCTCACAGCCCACACAGCTCTCACAGCTCTCACAGCCCACACAGCTCTCACAGCCCACACAGCTCTCACAGCCCACACAGCTCTCACAGCCCTCACAGCCCTCACAGCCCACACAGCCCACACAGCTCTCACAGCCCATAGATGGCAGTGACACACAAAACACAGTAGGAGCACGAGGACCGGTTCTATGCAGGTTTTTTTCACCTTTAAACTGTAAGCTTTTTAAGGAGTGTTTCTGGGGGAACTCGATTGCCAATGCCAACTCTTCCTGTTTTCAAAAAAGGATATGTTTTTTTCCTTTGACCAAATATTGTAACAATGTTCAAAGTGGCCATGGCGTGCCTTCTAGAATGCCCGGCTCCCCCGTTGAAACGACGTGTGAAACCCACTCCATGTATCCTGCGAACTCCAGTCTTTGCTGTCCCGGGTCGCCGTGCCACGTCAACCCGTTTCAGCTCCCCTGGCACTCGTGGAAGACCGCTGCAGGACAGTGGGTGCTGAGGGCTTGGAGTTGGAACTGGTGGGTCAGGGTGACACAAAGTTTGTAAATCCTGCTACATCGGATCATTTCGTGGATCGGGACCCTCGCAGAAAAATAACGGTCATGCCGCAATCTAAGTGTGCGACACACATGTCACATTGCGCTATACGGGAGGACGGGGTGTGCAACAGGGAGGTGGGGTGCAACGTCAAGACCCCCCTCCCTCTCCTGCACATCTGGACAGTTTCGGAGGTTCGCGATCACTCGTGTACTGCGGCCATAGTGTACTCCTGATGCGTGACATACTCCGGCTGTGGGATCCTTGTTTGAGGGCTGAAGAAAGGGCAGTATAAAACGGATGGGCGGACGGAAGGTGCAGTGGTGGTTGGAAGGGTCAGAGCCAATGTGCCCTTCATGCATACTAGCAGTTTGGGTGGGGGTGTTCAAGCGCACCCACAGACCTTGTAATGCTGAACAGTACAGTCGCAGGTGGAGTGTGCGAGCCAGGGTCAGGCCCTGTACTCTCGGGCAATGTCGGGGTTCGGATGCCCCTGTAGAAGGCAGGCGCGTGGCATGCCGAGGGAGTAACTGCCACCTCCACCGGAACTCATGCTGGTTCTACCGTCTTGTCAGTAGTTTGGGGTTTGAGCAAACACTCCAAATGCAGATATGTATCACTCTTAGAGAATACAATTCTTGGAAAGGGGCAGGGTAGGGTGGCAAGACAGTGCTCGTGCTCAGTTTGTAAAATTATAAGTGCTGGGGCAAACGTTTTACGATGCTGCTGATTGTGGAATGCTAGCCCAGCCCGGTCTCGCCTTTTCCTAGCCCTTCCTTCATCCACACACACTCCCTTTTGTTCTCTTGCATGTTTTTTCATCCCCGCTTTCTCCCTTTGTCATTGTTTTCCCTTCTATCTCTTCGCCTGTCTTTCCACCTCTTTGAATTCCCTCTTGTTCTGCGTCAAAATCTGATTTGGGGTTCCGCTCCCCAAAAATGAGTGCCGGTGTCCACTATTTGCTACTACTGGTACACGTTTTGGACTGGAAAGGGTGGCGGTTATCTTTAAAAGAGCAGAATCGGGCTCCGTTAGTTCGTCGTGAGATTCGGGTGGATTCCGATTTCGAGCACACAGCCAAGATACAATTATGCGGCACTCGTGGAGAGTAACAACTTGCTGGCTTGAAGGGGGTAGAAGGGTACAGGGAAAGAGGAGGGCGATTGTTTCTAAAAGAGCAGAATCGGACATCGTTCGTTCATTTTTCGGAGTCGGGTGTTTTCTGGGTTCAAACACACACCCCAGATGCAATTATGTGGCACGCGTACAGAGTATGCTGGCCTGAGAGGGCAGGTGGGCACTGGTCAAGAGGGGGGGGGGACTTTTCTTTAAAAGAGCAGAATCGAGATGTTGGTTTGTCATGTGGATAGTTTTGGAGTTAGATCGCGCACCCCTGATGCAGATATGCGGCACTCGCAGAGAGTAAAATCTTGCTGAGTTAAAGGGGAGCAGGAGGGTACAGAACAAGAAGGAAGACTTATCTTTAAAAGAGTAGACTCTGGCTTCGTTAGTTCGTCTTGTGAGTTCGCCTGGTTTCGCGTTCGAGCACACACCCCAGATGCAGATATGCGGCACTCAGAGAGCAACCTATTGCTAGGTTGAAGGGGCAGGAGGGTACAGGACAAGAGGGAGTTTTCTTTAAAAGACCAGACTCGGGCTCCGTTCGGTAGTTATTCGGATAGTTTCGGGCTTGGAGCACACACCCCAAATGCAGATATGCGGCACTTGTGGGGAGTAACATCGTGTTGGGTTGAAGTGGCAGGAGGGTACTGGAGAGGAGCAAGGGCGTTACCTTTAAAAGAGAGCAAGCTCGGTCTCCGTTCGTTATTCGGATAGTTTCGGGGTTCGAGCACACACACCAAAGACAGCTATGCGGACCAGGAGAGAGTAACAACTTGTTAGGTTGAAGGGGCGGGAGGGTACAGGACAAGAGGGAGTTTTTTGTAAAAGAGCAGACTCTGGCTCCGTTCGGTCGTTATTCGGATAGTTTCGGGCTTGGAGCACACACCCCAAATGCAGATATGCGGCACTTGTGGGGAGTAACAGCTTGTTGGGTTGAAGTGGCAGGAGGGTACTGGACAGGAGCAAGTCTCCGTTCGTTCGTCATTCGGATACTTTCGGGGTTCGAGCACACACACCAGAGACAGATATGCGGCACAGGAGAGAGTAACATCTTGCTGACTTAAAAGGCAGCAGGGTTATACAGGACCCGGGGAGGCAGTTATCTTTAAAAGAGTAGAATCGGGCTCCGTGTGTTCGTCTTCTGGATTCTGGGTTTGAGCACACACCCCAGATGCATATATGCGGGACTCTTCAAAAGTAACCCCCCCCCGGCAGAATGGCGAAAACACACACATTTACAAAAAAAAAATGAAACTCCGCCCACCACCTTTAACTCTGACATCGTGTGATCCTCTACAGGGGGCTTGCATCGCGCTGTTCGTACTCCTCCACCTTTATACTATAATAGTTGGCTCCGTTATGGAAACCACATCTTAAGCAACCAGGCATTGGCAAAGCCGATATGCTTGCGGCCCGGCCGGACCAGATTCGGGGGCGTTCCCGGCTTTTGGCTGACGTAGCCAAAAGCCAAAAATTCTCGGGAACGCCCCCGAATCTGGTCCGGCCATGACGGACACCTCTCTGTTCCAATGGCTAGCCTCCATTTATGGAGCTAGCCAATGGAACAGAGGGCGGATTCCCGAGCAACATACTGTAATCATTAGATTTCTCCTGCGCAAAAGCTGCTTGCGCAGCTTTTTTGCAGTCGAAACCTAAAAATACACAAGCACTTCCAGACCAGTTTGGTGCTGAAGTTTGAGCCCTGCGGAAAATTGAGTATGGGGCCCACATTTGGAAACTCCTGTTGCACATGGGGTGTGAGCGGCAACAAACCAGTGATGGATGGAATGCTTTAATTAATCTCAGCCACTGGGGTTCAATCAAGGCTGCATTCCGGTGGATAGACTGTTGCCATGAGCAGAGGGAGTGCTTTTTTGGATGATGCAGGTCTCTATCCAGAAGCATACAGTGGTTGGAATGCTACCTAGAGCAACTGATAGTGGTTTAGATTACTTGCAAAGATTCCTCATCACCTTGTGGGTGCTTGATTTATTGCTCCAATTGGCCAGGCATGGAATCTCTGCTCACTGTGCCACGGGATCCAAGCTACAGCTTGCTAATGAGACCTATGCTTATGTTCCCTTCTGGAGGGAGCCTTACTCGACAGTTTCAGGTGGACTGTCCCAGGAACAGCAGGGTCAGTACGAATGTGAATAGGCTGGGTCTCTGTCTAGAAGGGTACAGGGGGTGAAAATAAATGGGTTGGAATGCTACCCAGAGCGATGGTCATTGGTTTAGACTGTTTACAAGCAGGCCGCTTATGACCCATTGTGTGGTTGATGCTACAGATTGAGCCAACAAATGTAGATCCAGCATTCTTGGTATCTCAGCATTCTTGGTATCTCACTATGTAACCCACCATGCATTTTCAGATTCCTGTATTTTCTTATCCTTCTCAAAGATTCACTAAGTCAACAATCTAATCGATCCCCCAACACAGACCACAATTCCCAAACAGGGCACATTCTGTACAGCCATTATCAGACACGACCACCTGAGTATTGCCTACTTTGGGATTTATAGGACACATACTCAGCCAGCAAGTTAAAGAGCAGAGAGGACATTCGGGAAGGTGTTGTGTCAGTCTTCAGAGACAGATTCTGGGGCAGGAGAAGATCTATTCTAGAGACTCCTCTATTTCTTATCAACAATGTACGAGTTTGGTTTTAAAAAAAAATCGCTCTCAGCACGTTTCCTACTCTGGTCATACTCCCCTAAAGAAACAAGCATTTGCAATGCAATCGGTCTCGCTTTTGGGACCTTATATGTATTTAGCTATGCAGCACATTAGCCTGGGTGCTGAAACATCTACTATTCTTTAACATGGAGGGAAAGTAAGCACCAAACTGCGTGACACACCAGGTATGGAAACACGGGGAGAGAAATATTGCCTTTCAGCTGGAAATAGTACAGTCCAAAGCTATGTTTTTAATATAAAACAAGGGCCTTCAGTGGTTATATCACTAAAAATATAAGATTTGAAAAAATATTGTGTACGGGTGCTCGTGGAAGACAATTTCTATGGACTGGAATCTAGAGACTGCTAAAGTGATTGATATTTTACTGACCTCTACAGGTCGTTTTCTATCAAGACCAGGGCTCGAGCAGGGGTACCACGCGGGTGGACAGCGTCCCCAGACTTATTTCACCGGGTGGACGCTGTCCCCCTGCTAAACAGCTGGACTTCACTCTTTGGCCTCTCTGGGACGAGATCAGAGCTCACAGCACGCTGCTCACCTTCCGCTTTTGAGCGGGGAGGAGGTGTCAGACAGGGGCAGCTCAGTCTGACGCTGCACTGTGTCTTCGGCAGATGCCTCCCTGCAAGGAACTCACGACCCCCCAACCCCCCCTCCCCCGTCTGCTCCTCCTCTGTGCCTGTCACCCCATCCGATCCCTCCATTGTACAAGCCCCCCTCACTGCATCCCAGAACAGCGCCCTCTCCTCGTTGGAGCTCCTAGTCGCCTCCTGAACAGACCCCCCTCACCCATTTGCTCGCTTCTACAAGCCCCCTCACTGTATCCCAAGCCCAGGGAACATGTGCCAATCACCCCAGGCTCCCGCCCCTTGCACCTTTAGTGACGTCACTTCCTGTCGTGACGTAACTTCCGGTGACAGCGTCCCCCCCACTTCTTTTTTTAGGACTTGTGCCCTGATCAGGACAGAGGCAGTTGAACAGAAAAAAAAGTCCTTAAGTAGAAGCAGACAAGTCCTAGGGATGAGCTCCAGAGCCCACAAAGTACATATAAGCATATACAAGAGGTCTCGAATGCTCGACCTAAAAAAAAGAAAAGGATGAACGTTCCACAAATATTTTTTTATTGTGTGGGGGCGGAGGAGAAAAAGGTCTGGTTTATAAACCTTCTTTTCCAGAGAACACTACTTGAGAGGCAGCGAGTCACCATTTTGGATAATCGAAAAGCATTCAACCTCACCAGGACTGCGAATGTTCAAGGCAGGACAGGAGTGAACTGATACTGCGAGCCATGTTTCCATTTTGTAAGCAGGTTGGTCACATGTACTGACACTCGGCACTGGAATTAGCATTTCGAGTTCGGTGACAGGATAAAGGGCTTCAATAACCACATGAAAGTGTTTTATGCTTTTCGTAATAACATTAAACAGTAACATTGTCGGAAGACAAAACAGGGTTGATTTGATCAATTTCTTAAGGAACATTAATTTTCGCAGAAATATTACATCTGCAAACCGTTTCCTTGTTTACAATCGTTGGATAAAACCTGCACTGCTATGCAGGGCAGACTACTGATAAATAATTTACAACTTTTAATTGTTACAATTTTTCACAGTATTAACCCTTTTATAATAATTTGGATAATGAGGAACACACTACGAATTTCAAGCTTTATAGTTAAATAGTTCGTGATAAATTCAGAACATTTTGAATTTGAGCATGCACCACACCAAAACACACAACAGTGTCCTGAAATCCCAATTTACATATCTGCTAAATAAACGGAATAGCAAAATAAAGCCATTTACACGAAATGCAACCTCTTGCTGGGTCTTAGATTTAACCTGCAGTTACTTCAAAACTCTACATAATAAAAACGTATCTTTGTTTTTAAATATTTTTGGTGAGGAGAAAACAAATAATGAAACAGGAAGATCGGTTAAAAAATAAAAATACATCCTGAAATACACCAACACTAAATAACTTTCAGACCATTCTAGGGCTTTTTACCTCTGCATAGTTGCAGACAACTACCTCAATGAAATCTCCAGCATTTACCTGCTTGCACAATCACAGGCACCTTTTCATTCTTTTTGTTACATTTTTGTGTCTTTAGTTACCGCTCTTCTGCATTTTGTTGGAAGAGCAGCATACTGGAATTTCTAAAAGGGGTGGACTGTGACCTGGATATCAAACTGGCTTCTGTATCCTGCCTCCTCTTGAGTCGTACTTATTTCACACAGATGCCCCGCTCTACTTTTATTCTTTACAGGAGTACCACCAAGCCCCCAACTTCCCATTTAAAAAAAATTAAAAATTCCCCGCCTACACATCGCGTGGTGTGCTAACCTGCGTTCCAATTCTGGCCAGGAAAAATTAGATGGCTAATAATAGAGGCACTTAACCGCTTACCATCCAAGACAAACATCTTCTTAAAGCCAGATGTTGAAGTGCATAAAAAAGTATGGGAACTGAGATATGCGAAGGAGGATGATCAGCAAATTTGTGGGCAAGGCAACAAGTATGGGAACGTTTAATACAAAATTAAAAAAAGATTTGGAATGATGTTCCTTCTAGATCCCGCCCACTTCAACTACTGCCTTAAAGCAAAAGATGGATACAAAGCGCAACAACTCGACAGCAAGGATCCCAGATATTGCACCCACACAGTGATTCACAGTAAAGAAAGGGACTAAAACAGACAAAATGTGGAGTTCAAACAACCCTGTTCAGGACCTCTGATTTGGTGACGTGGTCCATCTGAAAGGTTGGTAAAAATCAAAGTACCCCAATTCTTTAGTTAGGATTTCTTATCTTGTACTTGCACCTACACACAAACTCATACGCTCATGCCATAGTGAGGACACTCGTACTGCTGCAATGTTTCATACCACGTTCTTCTTGAGTCTCCATCTGGTCTTCTGCAAGGGTCTCATACAATGGATGCTCAGCCACAGCGGAGTTCGGCTGTATAGTACCCAATAAAGAAACACCGCTCTAAAAGGAAACAGAAACATATCTGAGATCAATAGTTAGACAAATATTCAGAAAAAAAGACATTGGGGGTGGGGGGGGGGGTCATTTAGAATTTGCTGGAGTGGAACGACCTCTATATGTCAGCAGAATTCCTGTACCACCAAACTCAAAGTTCTCTTCGCTCCGTTAGAATTGGGGGGAGCTGCTGGGATTTAATGGGGGAGACTCAGCAGGCCAAGTTATCCGAAATATATTATATATATATATATATATATTTTTTTTTTTTTTAACTGCATCATTGGCAAGGTGTTACCAGGCAGGAAAAATCAATGCACTAAGCGCAATGAGAAAATTCATTGTGCCTCCCGGTCATTGTTTGTTTTGCAGAAATAACACCCACATTTTGAAAGTTAGTTACTGTAAAACAAAATATGGCAACAGGTCGGCATTCAACAAAAACACTACTTTCCAAATGATCTATTCTAACAAAGGAGGGGCCTGCTACATATGGAAAGCAGCACTCCACGAGGATGGCAGAGAGATACTACCTTCTTCAGGGGCGTAGCTTGGTTAGTAAGAGGATGGGGCCGCTTCAGATTGGCCAACAATCACGCTGGCAAATGTCAAAATAAATATATGACAAGCAAAGCGCACGAGAGAGGCTCAAGTGGCAGCAGAAAGGCAGAGGAATGTGGGTTGATAGGGGTACTAAGGGAGAGAAAGCACAATTTGTGAAATAACTAACATGTTGGAAGCCTTTCTAAATGGAGTGTGCGTTTGTGTGTGCGTGTAAAAATTCCTAGTGCAATCCGACAGACACTACACTGTACCCAACTATTTATCACAAAGTACATTTATTAGGGGGTGTAACACCTCAAACACCCTCCCCCCCCCCCCCAATGCTATGCCCACAATCTTCTGCCACACTGGTAAGCCACCCACCAAGCTCTAAATGAGCTTCCTAAGTGCAAGCACAACTAGGAGTGAAGACCAATTATTAGAGCAACAATCAAACAATTTCTACAAACACACAGCATTTTGAAGCGGAGGTCGCAGTTTTAGAAGTCTTTTCTTCCAACGACTTTTTTGGTGCCCATGTGGCGACACGTGTTTCGTCTGTAGCCGTTTCAGGGCAATACATCTAAAACAAACATTTCACTTGATCTGGAGGAGTAATCTTCAATATTTGAATAGTCACCGGGTCATCCAAACCATTGTAATTCAACCGAAATGTGTTGTTGAGGTTATAGACCCTATTCCATACTCCCAATAGGTAGTATTTAAAATAATCAAAGTACAGTTGAAAGTCTAGTGTATCCAGAACTCACCATATCCAACAGCATGTGGGAATTACAGGCGTGCAGTGCTAAATAGGTATTATAAGTAATGAGCGGTGGGAAAGTGAGCAGACTTGTACTCGCTATGTCCGTTAAAGTAAATTACTATTCTGGTCCAAAGTGTCAAATGATGTGTAATAAGAAATCTGCAAGAATTAGCATCTATTGGTATGTTTCATACCCATGGCTTTGCTATCATAAATAGTGATACACAGGGTCTGAGGGCCAACTCTTTACCTTTGTCTTTCATTCAATATCTCAAATCCAAAAGTTGAGAAATCTAAAAAAGTAAAATTCTCATCAAAATTCATGGGGCTACCAGCAACACAGAAGTGTTTACAAACTACTCACATGGTCCAATGTCCATTATACCAGAAAGATATAATCAAACACACTATTCAAGTTCTCTATTGTGCATATTTTATTATGCACAAGCATGTCTTAAAGATTATGCCTATTAAATGGCCGAACGTGTAGCTAACATGGGGTTAATTCTTAACCAAACCATTGCCTCGACAGCCTAAAGTGCCCACTAAGGTCCACATTACTCTCAGGGTCACCTTGACATTAGAAAAACTATTGTTGTATGGTAGACTTTGCATTTAATGTCATTACATTTATGTTGGTAAAGCCCAATTTACACTTTCAATAATAGCGAAACAAGTAATCAAAAAACGCACGCCACTCGGGTTGTCATAGGACAGTTATATGCTGTTCAAGGAAATCGGCGGTAAAGCACAATTTATGCTATCGATAACAGTAAAACAAGTAACCCACAAGTGCATGCCACTTTGGTTATCAGGAAAAAGCTACAGGTTATTCTGTTTGTATCTGCTCATAACAGCATAACCCTGCACCCATTCCACTCAGAGTCTGTAAAGAAAGCGCCGTCCATAACAAACAATCCTATAATGTTACTCACTATTTGTTCCAATTATAATGCGTCGATAACTACGTCCTCCGCCGAAAATGCGAAGACGATTTTTGGCGTGGACGAGGAGTGCCATTATTCAATGCCTTAATGTTGCAAAGTCATCCTGTGCCCTGGGCACCCCCCAACTTTTTGCTGAATGGTACTGGTGGTAACTGACTGACCCTGGGCTCTGCCTAACCAGGCCCAGGGCTATGCCGCAAGAGACATTAGAATACAGTTAAAACACCTACATACACTAGGGTACACAATGGTATGGTGGGGTACCCCTGTGATTGGCATGACCTACCCTATAAGCCCCTAGTATATAATAGGGCAGGGGGGTTGAAACTACCTAGAAGTCCCTAGTACCCTAGGGCATGGCAGTTTAGAGGCCAGCAGCTCTTTATGAACTTGCATGTGTGCACTGCTGAAGCTTGAGGTCAGTTTAAAAGCAGCCCTGGGTGCCACGACTGCTTTTAAAAAGTAAATTGTGCCTCAACACGACTTTGGGGTTTGGAGCCCTTAAACATTGATAACATACAATGTTTTGGCATATTATGTACCCCCAGGGTCTACAATACGTGTCCTAGGGGTCAGATATTTATAAGGCACACTCTTATAAAATGAGTTTTATATGCCCTGGGTTAAGTTAAATTTCACATTTCACTCCCCACATTATGGTAAATTGCTTCCCAAATTCGACTTTGATGTTAGGAGCACTGTGGAGGGAGGACCGGAAATATTTCTACAGATTCAGAACCCCTAAAGTCTCCCCATGTTGCACGTGAGGTGGGGGTGCTGTATAAATCAGTGAAGTCCTTATAAAATATGTTTTTGTAAGCCCTAGTGCTGGAAAATGGCCCAAGTAATTTTTCCAATTGCAAATCCCAGGCCACATAGGTTAACATGACAATAGGTTAGTAACTAATAACTCTTGATAGGAACAGGCTAGAAATGCTTTTCAAAGACTTCCCAGAAAGGTATCAATAAATCCAACAATGTCATATTGTTGAATTTCTCCTAAAGTGTACATACAAGAAGTTAGAAGACTTTTTGGTTTGTAAGTCCAAATTCAGCCTTCCAGTGGTCTGTCCTGATTGGCCAGAGTTAAGTGGATTAGCTAGGCTGCCTTGAAGAGGTGACAAAGAGCCCCTGGGGTTAACTAGCTCAGCTGGGAGGGCAGTGTGCTGCTACACAGGAATGCCAGAGCAGCGTGAGGAGTCGTAAACCATGGTCTTTAGAGGCTGGGGGATGGCCACAGTGTCTGTTTCCACTCAACACTTTTGACCCCAACCAGATCTAGGATTAGGGAAGGTATGTGCAGATGGTAGGGGAAGAATCTATGGAAATAAGCCATCATAGGGGGTGTGTTTAGCCAGCTCTTGACTCTGCTGGAAAATCAGCCATTATGAATTAGGAAGATCTGGTGCACTTTGGGACAAAACAATGCCACACTTTGCAGGATGTGGTCATATTTTTGGGGAGTTGGCCTGCTCCCTTTGGTCAGCAGTGAACTGGGAATAAGTATCTGAGAGGGGCAAATGCTCTCAGATCTGCTGCTTGAAACTTTACTAAAGCAAGAAGTGCCCTGTTGAGAAGTTTTGCTGTGCAAAGATTTCTAAAGGCTTGACCTCTGAAGACTGCACCATCTGAAACTACAGCCCTGTGGATTATCTTGCTGAAAGAGAACTAAAGAGTGGACTCCCTGAAAAGCTACAGGTTAAAAGAGCTCACATTAAAATCACCAGCAAGGATCCTCAACCTGGAGAACACCAGTGGATTTGTAAGGGTTTTGTAACAATGAATTGTGGGAACTGAAGTCCTCCACTTTCAAGGACCATCTTGGAGCTTCCAGACCCTTGGAGTGAGTTTGAGACACTTTGGGACCCATTGAGGAACTTCAGGAAGAAGTTCAAGAAGTTTGGAGAACTTTGAAAAAAAGCTCCAAAGAGGGACCGACTCAACCTGACCAGCCAGGCCGCCTGCCTTCAACCGTGAGCCGGTCAAGCTATCCAGGTTTGTTCCACTAAAAGCTCCATAGGTCTCACTTCCAGAGATTGACCAGGACTAGAAGAAATCTGAAGCGGGTAAACCCTCACTGGATCCGGCAACATGAAGAGCATTGAGAGACCCAGTGAGAAAAAGCTCCAGAAAAGTTTCTACGTCCGCTCGTAGAAAAGGTGACTGGGAGCAACCGCAAATGCCTTCCATTGCAGGTCGGCCTGGATTCCTGGATTGCCCCGCTGAAGCGCTAAAGAAAACATTTCTATGTCCGCTCCAGGGAAGTTGACCGGGAGCTCGTCGAAAGGCAAGCCAGCGAACCTTCTCCAAATCAGCACAGGCTGAGAGCTTCGAGGGACCCCAGGAAGAAAAGCTCCAAAAAAGTTTTTAAGTCTGAAGGTAAAAACTGGGACTGGGACCTCCCGCGAGTGGTAGCCGCTCAGGGCTCCTTTGCGGTTGGCCTAAAACTTTGACCCGGTCTATCGCGATCAGATAGCCCAATAAGGTGCTATATGTTTCTAAGTGCGTTATAAAGCAAAATCTTTGAAAATTCATATCTCCGGTTCCCTAAATTGGATTTTTGTTGTCTTGGTGTCATTTTAAAGAAAAATATTTCCTATTTTCATGAATTTCGATTTGATTTTTATTATGTGTTGTGTCTTAATTATTTCCTGAATTGGCGTTTTAAATGCTTTACATAGCTGTCTTTGAAGTTGAACCTGCCTGCTCGCAGCCAAGCTCTGAAGGGTTGAGCATAGGAATAATTTTCTAAGACCTATTCTGAGTTCTACCATGTGTTATTGGCCTTATTGCCATTGGCAGCCCTACATTTGCTTTTTCTTTTTTTACAAACAGAAGGGGGAGAGAGAGAAAAGGGAATCAGAATGGATTCATTCTCCCTGGGCATAGATACATAAACAAATAGAATCCAATCTTTTAGACTTTGGGTGTATCCTCCGCAGTGGGGCACACCTTTCTTGTCTTTAGGTCCCCATACACACCAACAGGCCCCTTGGTGTCATGCTTCATCATTGGGGTCATCGTAACCCTCTACGGGGTACGGCGTGCTGCGACCTACGGATACGCTGGAGCACTTGATAGACTATGTGCGGTGTTGGTGAGGTTTTTTTTTTATATATGTGAGTTTATTGTGGGGTTTGGGAATTAGTGAAAGGTTAAAAAGGACCTGGCTCGTGGGGTGACTAAAAAATATTTAATAAGCCCCCGGGCTGGTACTGTTAAAATGCTGTTAATGTCAGTTACCTCCTTTTGTTGTGGACGCACATCAAAAGAAGGTAACGCACATTAACAGCGTAACAACCTCCCACCTGCATTTTAACAGTACCAGCCTGGGGGCTTATTAAATATTTTTTTGTCACCCCACGAGCCAGGTTCTTTTTAACCTGTCACTAATTCCCAAACCCCACAATACACTCACATATAAAAAAACCCTCACCAACACCGCACATAGTCTATCAAGTGCTCCCACGTATCCGTAGGTCGCAGCACGCCGTACCCCGTAGAGGGGTACGATGACCCCGATGATGAAGCATGACACCAAGGGGCCTGTTGGTGTGTGAGGGGACCTAAAAACAAGAAAGGTGTGCCCCACTGCGGAGGATACACCCAAAGTCTAAAAGATTAGCCCTACATTTGCCCCTACCAATAACTCACTTTCCAACACTTAAATAGTGCCAAAATAAACGATGTCCCTCACGTCACAAGGATCATCCAGGCCGGAGAATTCCGGCAGCCATCTTTAAATAGCAAAATTTGTTTGCGGTTGATCAAATAAAACCGCAGAGGCCATCTTAGCATGTCCATTCTCAAATGGAAAAGTGAGGAGATGTTTCTCCCAAGTCTTATATCAAAATACTGGTGACTATGAGCAAATACGATTACATACTCTGGATGGCAACAATGTAATAATGTAACTAGCTATTCTTTAGTACAATAAAAATTCTTCCTAGGCCACCGCTCACCTGTCGAGTGTCAATTTTAACATGAACTTCTAATTGAACAAAAGCCTTTATATACTGACAAACAGGAACATTATAAAAAATATATATTTATTAGATTGTTATACATAGAACATACAATTGAAGAAAAACATACAATTAAAAAAGGTAGTAGCAGAGATCTTATAATATAACCACCTTACTTCAGATCATAAAAATTATCTATATACAGGAGCACAATGGTAACCAGGGTGTTCAAGCAATGAGGTAGATATTGTAGAAAATCTCCGAGTAAATCGCAATGGTCAATATTAGTAAAAAAACTGCAGCTTTCCTAAATTCCCAAAATCTCATGTACATCACAATGTAGATTGATATTAAAGCACCTCATCCCACTATGCATTCTGATTGGCTATATACCAGTTATTCAGTCACATTAATAATTATATGTAAGCAAACTGAGTGTAAGGAGTTTTATGGTCATTGTGAAGTATTAGGTTCCACAGCAAGAAAAGTCAAATTATGTGGCACATATTGTGATTGCATCATTTCATCTTTTTTTTTACACTTGTTAACACTGTCTGGGCAGTGGTGGCACCTCCATAGTACCAGTTTAACACTCCAGTCACCCTTTGTAAAGGGTCTTCTACTGTGGTGCATCACGTGACGCTGTCTTTTAGTAAGTTTTGAACCATACGAGCTAGAAACAAATTTTGGGGGGGGGGATCAAGTCTGCAAATTGTGCAGCACAGGATTCATTGCGTGGAAAATGCAGAATATCGAAAATCATACAAAAACACAGACCGCACAATCACTTAATTCCAGTGGCCCTGCTCACACAATTGTCCCAGCTCATATTACAAGCATCAATGTGGTTACTAGTTTTGAATATTTCACTAGCAAACTGGTGAAGGGATGTTTGGCCCTTCAAGTAAATAGCAATTCCTTTCATCCTCCAACCTGGCTACAAAGCCTTTTTACAGTGTTGGAGGCTATCTAAACTACATACAGATAGACAGGCATACAAGTCAGAGCTGAGGAACTACAATGATGCCATTAAGAAAGACAAAAAATCATATTTTGCCAGTAGAATTAATGAGAACTGCAACTCAAGTAAGGAGCTGTATAGAATAGTAAGGGAGCTATTAAACCCAGTAAGCCTAACCCAGACCTTGCCACCCTCAGAGGAAGGATGCGAAGAATTTAGCAAATTCTTTTCAGATAAAATTAATAAAATATATTCCACATTTAATACCAGCACCTCGCTGCTTGCAACCAACCATGAAACGTCAACCCCCCCCCCCGATGCATCTGCTCGCATGAGCAACTTCTACCCATTTTCAGAGGCAGAAATTGCAAAAACAATGGGGGGGAATTAAGTCAGGGTTTCCCCTTGACCCCTGCCCTCAATTTGTCTTCGTCCAGATCATACCTATAACCTGCCCATATGTCACCCAGCATCTCAATAACTTCTTGGAGGCTGCTGTATTCTTAGATACATGGAAACAGGCCGTAGCAATCCCCCTTCTGAAGAAAGCAGGCATAGACATGCGTAATCTGGCAAATTACCGACCTATCTCCCAACTGCCATACCTCTCCAAAGTTATGGAAAAATTGGTTAATAAACAGCTATCCAATTATCTCGAGTCAAACGATCTATTAGACCCTTCCCAAACCGGCTTTAGATCCACCAATAGCATGGAAGCAACTCTCCTAGCAGTGTCTGACAATATAAGATCCTTGGTTGAACAAGGGAAAGCAGTCGCCCTAATTTTATTAGACCCATCGGCGGCGTTCAACACTGTTTCCCACAATCGCCTACAGGAGATTCTTCATGAAAAAGGAGTCTATGCTAAAGCCCTCATATGACTGAGCTCCTTCCTGAATAATAGCACACAGAGTTCAAAAGGGGAGTTGCTCATCTAAACCAAAACTTATCAGTTGTGGTGTTCCTCAGGGGGCATCCCTGAGCCCCACTCTCTTCAATGTCTATGTGTCATCTCTGGCAAAAATCAGTGAGAAGTGGGGCTTGGGTATCTGCTCCTATGCTGATGACACTCAGCTGCTGATATCCAACGAAGATGAGCATGATAACAAGACTAAAACTAAATAATTGTCTCTCGGAGATGGCAACCTGGATGGCAGAACATTGTTTCAAACTAAATGCTGGGAAATCCGAAATCTTACTTTTCGGAGGAGCCAAACTTTTCTGGAACGCCACTTGGTGGCCCCAGTAACTGGGCGATGCCCCAGCCCCAAAGCAATGCGCAAGAAATCTGGGGATCCTTATGAATAACACTATCCATGCAGGACCACGTGCGGGCCCTGTGTGGAAGATGCTTTGCAATGCTGAAACTTCTAAGAAGGCTATTTCCCGGGATCCCGCAAACTTGTAGGAGAACTGTCACACAGGCATTACTTACCAGCAGGCTGGATTATGGCGATGCATTATTTATGGGCATGGCAGACTACCTCTTCACTCAACTGCAGGTAGTGCAGAATGCTAGAGCCAAACTGGTATGCAACAAAGACAGAATCAGTTCATCGTCCGAGTGCCTCAAATTACTCCATTAACTGCCAATGCACCAAAGAGCGACATTTAAGCTGCTCAGTTACACGCACAAAGCCCTGCACCAACAGGTGCCTATTATTCTACAGAGGACAATTGAATTCCATGCACCCTCGAGGTGCCTCAGATCACAGTCCCTAGCTCTTACGAGGACAAAACGCATTCGAAAACAGGGGGTCGCAGCTTTTCATACCTAGCAGCTAAACACTGGAATGACCTACCACTAGAACTCCGCCTCACAGAGAACCATCATATTTTCAGAAAAAAACTTAAAACCTGTCTATTCTCTGGAAAATAATACCGGCCACCTTCGTGAACCACCCAGCCATTCACTAGAAGTCCTAGCATAGCGCCGTGATATATTTTGGATGAATGTTGCGCTTTATAAATACAAATACAGAGTACATCCTTGCAAAAGCAGCACCCTCTGCTGTGGTCTGTTATTGGGCATCAGCACAGTAAGGCCAGCCAAAAAACAGCCTTTCTTGCAGATCGAGACAAATCAGTTTGCCAGTCTAAGGCCAAGTCAACCCATTAACACTAATATTCCCATCGCTTCACAACTTCAGGAAAATCCGGCGGCCCAGAGGAAAAGCCCTATTCATGTTGACCTCTCAAACACTTGCAATTGTATTCATAGCTAGCGCTGATTGTGGTGCAGTCATTTGACATGTGAACTAGGGAGGCGAGAAGGCCATGGAAAGAATCTGTCATCAACTTGGGGGTGGAGTCCCAAGAAAAGCTGAAATTTGCAAAATCGGTACAAAAGGGGGTGGTGATGGACGGAGCAGTCTGACCCTGTGCCTCATGGGAACAGTCCAGCCCAAACTGCCAAGCCATGTCTTCCCTGGACCGGAAACAAGCTACCGAGGACCGGTTTCTGGCATTCCAGCCGTCTTCAGCCCGGCTTGCTTGAATCCAGTAGCAAAGTGAGCAAGGGACTCACGTCTGAGCATACCCTGCCACACTTATGGCGGCCAAAAGCGGTACAAAAATTTGCAAAATAGGATAAGTACATTACTATTTGGGGAGTTTGTCAAAAAGGTTTATGGACAGAGGAAGAAAAAAGAAAGAACTTGATGGATGTCCATCAACAAGCCCTCCCAGAGCCTCTAGCAAGGAGTACCCGCATAGCCTTAACACCTCTCACTCTAATGGACTTGCATGTTTTCTTTGGTACTTCCTTAATTGTGTTTCCTCGTCACAGCCAATGAGCCCCCTTTGAGACATAGCATATACCTGACAATATGCACCTCTGTCACGTGGTTGATACTTTACCTTCTGAGGTGCTGAGACGGACCTCAAGGGAACACCACTCCGAATCTTCTCCAATACCTCATTCATGGTATCCAGGGAGTGGTCGGTGTCATCTGTACAAAAAAATCAGGACAATATTAGCGATTAGTGGAGAAGAACAAAAGTTACTTACCTGTAAACTGTGGTTCTCCGGTATTGGTGTCTTTCATAGATTCACATGCTTGAATATTCCCAGTGGTCAAAGTGAGAGTCCCACGGTACATAACATAGCAATATAGCAATAACATAACCATAGTAAAGGTAAGAAGTAACCATAAAGTAGCATTGAAACAGGTTAATACATAAAAAAGTGTCACTTTTATAACATTCAAGTCATTGTAAGTCCAAACTTCAGCCAATCAGGCGCTAGCACCCTCTAGAATGTTCTCCTCAGAGGCTCAGGTCCTCAGATTTTCATAGCACAAGAGTGACATGAGAGTCAAGTAGAAGAGGGGAGCCTCTGAGGAGAGATGGGTGGGTTGCATGTGAATCTATGAAAGACACAAATACTGGAGAACCACAGTTTACAGGTAAGTAACTTTTGTTCTTCTCCAGTATTGGGGTGTCTTTCATAGATTCACCTGCTTGAATAAGAGTAGGTAGCAGTGATACCAAAACCAAGCAAGGTAAACTGTAAAGCAATCGTAAAACACAGTACGATAAACAAAAACTCCAGCATAGAAAAATGGTACCTTGTATACAGGAGGAGGGAGGCAACAGAGGCTCACCTTATTTAAAGAGATTACGTAGCACTGCTTGCCCCACGGCTGTGTCAGCGTTGTCAGCAGCTTCCAGATAGTAGTACTCGGTAAAGGTGTGTCTACTGGACCATGTTGTAGCTCTACAGATGTGCTGAAGACTTACACCAGCAAACAGCGCAGAAGTAGAGGAAACTGTTCTGGTAGATTGCGCTCGAACAGTTGCAGTAAGTGGCTTTCCAGCTTGTTGATGGCAAAAAGTATTTGCAGTAGATATCTAGCATGCAATCATCTGTAGGCTACAAAATGTTGGTCTAACGGATACTAGCCGTCCTTTGAAGATAAAATGTAAGACCTCTTTTGACATCTAAAGAATGTAGTGTCCTTTCTGCTGATGTTTGAGAAAAAAGTTTTTAAAATGACCGGCTTATTCAGATGGAAATGAGATGGCACTTTGGGAATAAAGGTCGGATATGTGCGGAGCAAGTCAGAGTCTTTGGTGAATTGTAGATATGGCGGTTTTGTAGTAAAAGCCTGTATGTCACTGATTCGACGAGAAGTAGTGAGAGCCAAATGCAGCGAAGTCTTCCAAGAAATGAATTGGAGAGCGACCTTATGGATTGGCTCAAAAAGGGCCTTCATGAGTTGAGCCAAGACATGCGAAAGAAGAGGCAGGCGACGAATTGGGGGAAACATCCGAAATAGGCCCTTTAACCCCTTCGACACTCATGACGAGCTGGGCTCGTCATGGTGTAGCCTCCTCGTACACTGATGACGAGCCCAGCTCGTCATGAAATAAAGTAAAACAGCAATTCCCAGCACAGGAGGGGAAAACGCCTAGCAGCCATGGAGTTAAGAACTGTTGAATTACTCTGGAGGAGTAAAGAGAGGTGGAACCATCTTGTCCAAATCTTGAACTTGCTGCCTTAAAAACTTTAAGAGTAGAATGCGAGAGGCCCGATTTTGCTAGATGTAAAAAGAACGGTAACAGTTGGTCAGGTGTAGAATGAACGGGTTGTCCATTAGCAGCTTCACACCAAAGACAGAACAGTGTTTATTTGAGTTTGTAGGTTTTCACAGTTGAAGGCTACCGTAGCCTTAGCAAGAACTTCCCTGCAGTCTGAACGAATGTTTAATGTGGCGAACTCATAGCGCTCAGGTTCCAGGCCGCTAAACGAAGAGATGCCGGATCTGGATGACAAACCTGTTCCTGATCCATTGTCAGAAGATCCGGAATTGGGCGGATCAGAATCGGGTCGCTCTGCGACAGGAGCAGGAGTTCCGTAAACAAGATTTGTTGAGGCCACCTGGGCGCTATTAGAAGAATGTGGCAAGGTTCCCTCATTTTCCGAAGCACCGTGGGGACCAGAGGAATCGGCGGAAAAGTGTAGGTATATATTTTTGACCAGTTCATCAAAAAAGCATTCCAGCACAACTCTGGTTGAGGAAGCCAACTTGCGTAGAATGGGCATTTTCAGTTCAGTTTGGTTGCAAACAGATCTAGATTGGGGGGGCCCCATAACTGAAAGATGCGATCTGTGTGGGTTGATTTAATTCCCACTTGTGGTTGGATGAAGTTGACCTGCTCAGAGAGTCGGCTAGAATGTTGGACGCTCCCGGAACATGTACTGCTAGAGTGATTTCATGCTGGATTGCCAAATCCCAGATTTTTTTAGTCTGAAGGGATAGCAAAATTGATCTTTTGCCCCTTTGTTTATATAGTGCATGCTCGTTGTGTTGTCTATCAGGATCAACACTGAAGCTCCCTGAATGATGTTGTGAAAAACCTTTAGTGCCAGAAATATGGCTAGTAACTCCAAAAGGATGATGTGCCAGGTCCTCTGATGGACATTTCACTGTCCTTTGACTGAAGCCCTGAAGATGCGCTCCCCACCCTTCGAGAAATGAGTCTGTTGTGAGAGTGAAACTTGGGGTGTCCAGCAGAAATGGACTACCTGAAGAGACGTTGGTTTCGAGAGTCCACCATAACCGAGCCATTTTCATCTGAGATGTGACCTTTATCATATCGTTGAAAGATCCTGAAACTTGAGCCCCTTGTTTGTCCAGTTCCTCCTGGATAGGTCTCATTTTCAGGCGGCAGTGAGGGACTAGGGGCATGCAAGAGGACAACATCCCAGGCAAAGACTTCAACTGCCAAACAGAAACCGATTTTCTTGACTGGAGGGAGACCGCTAGGTTGCAAAGTCGTTGACGCCTTTCGTGCGACACAAAGGCTTTTGCCAGTTTGGTGTCTATTATGGCCCCCAAGAAAGCCCCGAGTTGAGCAGGAACAAAGTAAGACTTTTCCAGGTTGAACGTAAGGCCCAGAGACTGGATGAGGGACCTGCAAAGTAGAGTGCGTCAGCATGCCAGTTCGAACGACTGTGCCTTTAGAAGGCAGTCGTCGAGATAGGGAAATATCTGTACGCCTTGTAGACGAAGATAAGCTGCCACCGGTGCCAGGACCTTGGTAAACACTTTAGGCGCAGAACGGAGGCCAAATGAAAGGACCTCGAATTGGAAATCTCTCCCAGCCACTCTGAATCTGAGGAATTTTCTGGGCCTGGATAGGATCGGGACATAAAAATGGGCATCTTGAATGTACAGTGTGGTCATGTACTCCTCCTGGAATAGTAAAGGAAGCACCTCCTGAAGAGACAATATTCGGAATGATTGCTTTTTGAGGTATTTGTTTAGGGATCGCAGGTCCAGAAGGGGGTGCCATTCTCCCGACTTTTTCTGTAAGAGGAAGAACCTTGAATAGAAACCTGTGCCCCTTTGTAGTTTCAGAACAATTTTGATCGCACCTTTTCTTAACAAGATTGTGAATTGACCTAAAAGTTCCCTCAGATGGGCAGGAGGAAGACTTCTGGGCAGAGAATTTGGAGGGATTTTTTACAAATTCTAAGGCGTGCCCCCTGTGCACAATATCGACAACCCATCGATCGTTAGTAATCTCTGACCATTTGGGAGTAGAAGCGGGAGATTAACCTCCAACCTTTGTGTGAGTGGGAGGTATCGATGGTGGTAGATGGAGAAAGTCATTTTTTCGTGGAGGAATCTCTGCTTTATAAGAGGATTTTCCTCTGTACTGCTTGTAAGAGGTCGCCGGTGGTTGTCTGTATGACTGTTGATTCTGGGAGGAATAACGTGGTTTGCTTTGAAAAGAGTTGTACTGCAAGTACTGATTGGAACCTCCCTTCATGGAAGAGGAGGATCCACGACCCCTTGCACCACAAAAAGGGTGTTTTTTAAATAGAAGAGTGCCGAGAGCACGAGCAGTGTTGGTGTCCTTCTTGATTGTCTGAAGGGCATCATCAATGTGTTGCTCAAACAGTGATTCACCGTCATAAGGCATGTCCAATATCTTTGTCTGTACCTCTTGACGGAAAGAAGTGGCTTTTAACCAGCCCTGCCGCCGGAGGACTGCCGCTCCTGCCAGTTGGAGAAAGCCAGTAGAAGAGACAACAACAGCGCAATCAATCTCAGAGGAAATCCTTTCCCCTTCTTGAAGAATTTTCAGCGCTTCTGCCTTAGAAGGTTCTGGTATCAAATCCACGAGGGAAGAAATTTCCGACCATATCCGTCGGTCATAACGGCCGAGTATAGCTAAAGAATTGGCCGCCCAGCCCGTAGTTGCTGCCATAGTGGAGAATTTTCCCAATATCATCAAGGCGTCTACCCTCACGGTCCGGAGGAGCCGATAACGGAGACAAGGGATTCCTGAGGAATAATGGAATCCGGTTTCAGCTGTGCAATAAGACATGCAGACGAATTTGCAGGGGCCTTGTACTTTTTATCCAGTCGTGGCAGGACAGCAGGAATGGAATTAGGGTTCTGCTTGAGACCCTCTTGCCATATAAAATTGATGATTGGAATATCACCTACTTGTTTCTGTGGCTAGTTTTTAAAGTCATACAAGAAACAATCCTAGTCGCTAGTGACCATAGGGAGGTGAAATCTCTTTGCCGCCCTTTCCATAAGAATATGGAATCCACCGATGTCTACCGGTGGAGAATCAAGAGGAGTTGGAGCCGTGGGGGACGGGGTTTGAATCTGATAATTGTCCCATTCAGTGAGGAGGGATCTATCATCCAGCTCGCCCTCTTCTCTGTCATCATCAGTCATCCTCAATGACATGTGGACTGTTCTGGCGTTGGAACTTGACGCCGATATATAAGGTGTGGGAAGCAGCTCTGCAATGAGCGGAGGTGGAAGAGGCACTTGTGGCTCTGGAGAGGTTTGGACTGAGGTTGGAAAACAACGATAATAGTCATCCAGCATAAACTGCAGATTCGAAATAAAGGACATGGGCATTTGCGCCATGGGGAAATCCGGTGCTGGTTGGCCGGTATGCTCTGAAAAATCCTCATACTCCTGATAATCATCAAAATCTTGGCATTTAAATTAAAGTTCAGAGTGACAGCGAGCAGCCCGAAACCGGTCATCCTCCTCCGAATCTCCTTCACCAGCATCAGAAGAAAACAGCTCTGCTGGGAGAGGAGTCGTCGATTGAATTGGCAACAAGGCATCCAAAGAAGACAGTCTGTGCTGAAGCAAAGAACCTGTAGACTTCAAAGGAACTAAATCCATAGATGCAGTTGTCGATGTTGTCTCCGTCGATGAGATGTTGCCGCTGAACTGTCGACAAAGCAGTCAAAGTCGACCCCTTCAGTGACGAAGTGCGCGTCGGTGCATGCTTCTTATGCTTAGTAGACGCCGTCCACGAAGTCAAAGGCATCGTAGACTACAGAGGCCTCACCTTCACTGACACCGTCAACGGCGATGTTGCCGACGACATGACCATAGCCAACATCATCGTTGTCGTTGTAGGAGCGACGACAGAAGTCCTAGTAGACGGAGGGAGAGACAACGAGCTGGTCAACGAGATAGCCAGTTTTTTTAGGCAATAACTGCTCAGATAGTCTTGGATGCCTGAGAGTCAGATCTTGGGGGCGTAGAAGGTGAAGACAGACTCTGAGGGGCTGGAAGCACCCTTTTTGAAGATGAAGGCAGGTCTGTGGACTTAACATGATGTTTCTTCACCACCTTCATTTTAGGAGAAACCTTCTCTGACTCACTGTCTCTCTTCAATGAGGAACCAGTCCGGACAGAGGAAACACATTCCACATAGGGGGTTATCCAAAGTCTTCAACTTCTGTAGCCACAAAAGGAGACGCCCCTCTCTGTCCTTTAATGTCTTTTGAGAGAAAGTGCTGCAAAATTTACAATCCTTCACTTGATGTTCAGGGTAGAGGCAATACATGCATTTCTTATGAGGATCCTCAGAATGAAGTCGCTGTTTTCCACATGTTCCACAGGGTCTGAAGAGGGACTTCTTAGATGTAGACATGGCAACAAATTTCTTTAATAAGAAAAATGAGAAATAACTGAGCAGAGCTCAGGGAGACTCCCTTCACACGACGTGCAGTAGAAAATCTGAGGGCCTGAGCCTCTGAGAAGATTCTAGAGGATGCTAGCGCTTGATTGAGTTTGGACTATTTACAACGGCTTGAATATGTTATGAAAGTGACAAGTTTTTCTATCTATTAATCTCTATGTTTCAATGCTACTCTATGGTAATTTCTTACCTATACTATGGTTATGTTATTGCTATGTTATGTACCGTGGGACTCCCACTTCGAATATGGGGAATATTCAAGCATGTGAATCTATGAAAGACACCCCAATACTGGAGAATCACACATAATGGGTACAAAGTATTTCATACCAAGGCATGCAGCAAGTAAAATCATGCATGCAAACCGAGGATACAGATCACACAGACTGAAAGATCAAAAAGTGCTGTGAAACACTGAAACTGTGAAATTATGCATTGAAATACATTTTGACTTCCCGATAGTTTCATAATCACACAGTTGTCAGTGGCACAAAGGTCTGTTGCATGGTCATTTTGGACTCTCTGAAGGGTCATTACTCACGTTTTGCATTCACCCCACCTGTTTTCTGAATCGGTTTTGGTTACCCTTTAGGACTCTGCAATTTACCACTGCTAACCAGTGATTGGGCTCTCTTGTTTAAACATGGTAAAATTGGCCTACATCCAATTGCCACATTTAATCCACTTGTAAGTCCCCAGGAAAATGGCACTATATGTACCCAGGGTCGTTAAATCAGGGACTACTAGTAGGCCTGCAGCACTTACTGTGCCGCCACTTAAGTAGCCTTTAAAACATGCCTCGAGACAGCTTTCCTTGGCTTGAAAGTCTCATGTGTGAAAACAAATCCCTGATATATATACACACACACTTTCAGTAAGCAGTCTTCATCTACTCAAGTGTCATTGATATGTTGCTTCTTACCACCACAGCATTCAGCAGGTGGTAGTGGTTTAGCCCTCTTTATACACTGGCCCTTTTGCTTGGTGAGTGGCAGCAAGTTGCCTTGTAACAATTGCACAACTGCCTGATCAACAGTGCTTTACAGTGCCACATCTAGTGTGCCTGTGGGGTTGGGTCATTCCTTGAAAGAAAAAAAAATCACGTTTTTTTGTGTGCATATTCAAGGTGGGGGGGAATAAGCACACTTGCAAAGGTCAAACCTTTTGACTTTGCCAAAGTTTGGTTTTATAGAATCCCTTTTCCTTTTAAGTCATCACGAGTAGGAGAGGGACATGAAACTGATGGGAAGGGGTAGAAGAAACACAATTGTGGTGGGGGAGAAGAAAAAGGGAGTGGGTGGGGGGACTTTAAAAAAAAAGCGATTATACAGCCAGAACGGACTGCGTGTTTTTAAAAAAAACTAGTATCTGAACCAGATGGCCAGCGGGGGGACTAATTAAACTGCTAATAATCTGTGCTTGGTCCATACACCAAAGAAAGAAAAGGAAGTGACAGGAGGAAAGAAGAGTGAAAAAGCTGAAAACGAACGGTATGCAATAGGCGGGTCCCAAGCCCATTACAGAATACAAGAGTCTCACAAGCGAGATCGCATGTGCTGGCGCATGCTCACACTGGCGAGATCTAAATATGCACTGTAAAGGGGGGGGCAGGATGCACACCACTTGTACCAACTTTCTCAGACTTGTCTCATTTATCAAAAGAATGCGTGCTGATTGAGACTGGTGCCATGCCCTAATGGCACTAATATTATATACATCACTGTAGTGGGGTTTCGTCGCACCCCAAACAATCGCACTGCTCAAAGTGCCAATTGCTTAATTGTTTACTTGTTTATTCGCATTGTATCCAATTTAATCCATAATTTTTCAAACTTCTCAAACTTATTCTCCAATTTTGATACGGGTCCGCACGCTGAGTGTATGTGCCGTTTCCGAGTTTTTACTGTTCAAACCGTGTCAATCCAGACTTTATGAATGAACAGGACTGAAGCATCAATTTATATCAGGCAGCGTTTATTTAAAATACCAAATGCATTTCGGGCTCAACGCCCTTCTTCGGGGGTTACTGTAAATAAATAATAAATAGCCACTGTCACACATTGTATGCACCTCAATGTAAACATTTCTAAATACTAACATATTGCACGTTAAAAGCATTTATGTCATGGTAAAACATTTATGTCAAACAGCGCTTTACACAACTAATCAATGATTCACAGGGGACCCTGTATACCAAAACATCCTAACTGTTATTCTCCTCCCTGAATCTGTGATTCAACCCTTATCACATTCCCATCCTTCTTTTTCGAAGTGTTGAAACATCCCAACAACCCGTTCTTTACATGCACGTTCCAAACTAAATTGGAGGGGTGGGAACAGAGAGTGATTACACCGTTAAACAATGCCGGCTGAAAAAGAGTAGTTCACGAAGGCGAATTAAGATCAATGACGGACAGAATGCAGGCAGAAAGGAAACTGTAGTTTGGAACGTGCATGTAAAGAACGGGTTGTTGGGATGTTTCAACACTTCGAAAAAGAAGGATGGGAATGTGATAAGGGTTGAATCACAGATTCAGGGAGGAGAATAACAGTTAGGATGTTTTGGTATACAGGGTCCCCTGTGAATCATTGATTAGTTGTGTAAAGCGCTGTTTGACATAAATGTTTTACCATGACATAAATGCTTTTAACGTGCAATATGTTAGTATTTAGAAATGTTTACATTGAGGTGCATACAATGTGTGACAGTGGCTATTTATTATTTGCAGTAACCCCCGAAGAAGGGCGTTGAGCCCGAAATGCATTGGGTATTTTAAATAAACGCTGCCTGATATGAATTGATGCTTCAGTCCTGTTCATTCATAAAGTCTGGATTGACACGGTTTGAACAGTAAAAACTCGGAAACGGCACATACACTCAGCGTGCGGACCCGTATCAAAATTGGAGAATAAGTTTGAGAAGTTTGAAAAATTATGGATTAAATTGGATACAATGCGAATAAACAAGTAAACAATTAAGCAATTGGCACTTTGAGCAGTGCGATTGTTTGGGGTGCGACGAAACCCCACTACAGTGAGATCTAAATATGGCCTTGGTTGATAGGTGTATGAATTGTGCAGTTACACAGTTAACCTGTTTCTGAATTGCCACCAATTCTATTCATCTCGAGGAGTGAGTGTTAAATCAGGTCTGTTTTGCTTCCTGTCTTGGTAGGCAGTGCCATTTAAGTTTCCTCCACGCCCCTTAAAATAACCATCTGTTAAGCAGCTCCTTGCCCTCCCCAATCAATGACTCACCAACCTAGGCAATCCTGAGCTCAAAGCACCATGTCCCTTTACAAGGCCTCCCTTCTACCCCCATGTGACGTGTGTCCATCTCTAAAGTACCGTTCTCCTGCTCTGCTCCAGGTACATCTGTCGACCCTTGGGGAAATGGAGGACCTCGCTTCACAGTCGCGTTCCTTAGAAAAGAAAACATTGACCTGCAAAAGAAAAATGGGGGCGGTAAAGTGAGGAAACAAAAACCACGTGACAGGACCTCCAATGACGTTAAGCACCAGTCAGTTCTGGCGCCATCGCTGCAGCCTGCTCTCAAACTGCCAGTCTCCTCACAAGGCACAGCAGGGTAGCGTGGGCACCACGGGCTCAGAGAAGCAGCAGCAGATGGCAAGCGGTGGGGGGAGGGGGGGGGGGCTCAACAAGAAAAAAGCAGAATATAATGATGAGATCGGGAAACAGTTGAGGGTGCACCATTCAAAATCATCAAAAATGGGAGAAAACATTAGTAGCAGAGGGGAAAATACCCCTGGGGCTGGAGATGGGGCCTGCCAATGTAACAGCAATACAGAAATAGTCAGGGGTGTACAAAATTGGGTACTTTTATTCTGCAAACTCATGTCTTTTATACAAAATCACGCACCTTATGCAAAATACATGTCGAGGGTATCTCGAGTAACTTTTCTCTGCTGCAAAATACCTTACACAAAACAACCGTCACGGGTAAAAATGTGTCATTCTGCAATTTTTGGAGACTGCTTTAACAATGGCTCGCATTCCTAGAAACGGTGCATTCCGGGGACCAGTAGAAATCTCTGCAACACTGGAAAACAGGTCTTCACTAATTATCGAGGTGCCCCAAAAATTATTTTTTGGAAGCCATCCGGAGTTTTTATCCACTATCCAAACTCGTGATTGGATTTTTTTTTCTTCTTCTCAAATATGTTCATCTCTTTAAAATACACTGACAAACGAGATACAGCCCAAATTAGAAAGCAGCGTCTGTTCGTGCAGTTTTTCTAATCCTCCAAGGACGAGCTGAGAAAGGCGCCTGTTACACAGCCATCTAGGACGGTAAACATCAATAAAAAACTGATGCATGACAAGTGTTTGATTGATGGAGAGGAGAACATTCCTGAGATTTTTTTACAACCACATCAGTCCTCACAAACTACGGCTCGCCGTTGCATCTCCTCAAATTATAACAAACCTACCAGTCTTTTGTTGCAGGGGTTCAGACTTGCAGACTAGCACTGAAGGCCTTGGTTTTAAACGGGGGCAGAAAAACAGCAGCATACAGTTAAAGTATACTACATATTAATAGAGAACTCCTTGTAAAGTTTAATTCTACTTAAAGTTTAAATAAAAATCTATTAGTACTTAAGTACAATTCCCAGACCACAAAGGTACAGGATGTGAAAAGATGTCATGACTATGGTTAATAGCCTTACAGCCCTTATGCCTCAGGCTATACACTTTAAGGTCCCCATACACATTTTAGGTCCTAGTCTGTGGCTAAGACATAACTTGGGTCCAGTGCCATTATTAACCGGTATTTCCCTCAGAAGCTGGCTAGAATATACAGCAATTTCCAGAGACAATAAGTGGACTAAATCTTGTCCAAAATGAACTAAATTATACCTCTGTTTTCTCAATTTATACATTCTTCACATACCCTGTTCGCGGCCTTCAAGGCCATGATTTTAGCTGCCACTTTATGTCCCTCTCTACATGCCGCTAAATGGTACCAGTCAAGTACACATGACTCAGGCTACCCTTATATTCTAAAGCAGTGGTTCCCAAACTTTTGACTCCTGTGGACCTCCATTGATTCACTACTGAAAGCCAGGGACCCCCAAGCAATTTGTAGGATTTAAAATTCAAACATTAAAACAGTAATTTGAAAAAAATAAACACACGTGTGCACACAAAACAAATACTCAGATTAGTAAGTATTTTAGGGGCATATTTACAAGCCCCTATCACCATGAGAACATCACTTTTTGCGACGTTCCCATGGCGGCAGGGACTTCGCTTTATTTACAAGGTAGCGTTAAGCCACTTAACATGGCTTAACGCTGGCTTGTAAATAAGACCCCCTTCCACCCAATGTTTAGCGTAAAAGGGGTGGCAGTGGGTGTTGTGGTGGGCGTTCCACCGTAACACCCATTGATTTTGACACTGCCCCTTATTAACAAGGGCAGCGCAAATGGGAGGCAGCGCCAACATTAAGACCAGGGAAAACCTGGCCTCAACTTGGCGTAACAAGGAGAAATGCTTTAATTCTCCTAGTTTTTGCGAAACCCCTTCAATTGTTTATGTTCAGGAAGATGACCCTTTTTGCACATAAACAATCTTTTTAAAAAATGACATTTTGTAACTTCCATGTGTGCTGCATTAAGCAGCACATATAGAAGTGACAAACCAGCATTTCAAAATTGTTTGTTTATGTGCAGTAAGGTCCCCCTTCCTGCACATAAACAATCTTCTCCTGCACGCAGACACCCTTGCACTTTGGTGCAAGGGTGCCTACGTTGGCGCCACAAAGTTACGTTTAGCGTGAGCATAGGGGAAACATAGGGCTGCATCATATTCTTGTAAATATAGGTGCAGCCCTGCGTTTCTGAAGTGGCGGATCTTGTTGTTGCGCCAAGGAGGCTAACGACTCTCTCTGCCACTTCTGTTGTATTTTATATTGAAAGTATTTGGAAACAATGAAGAAAATTGATGGGAAGGTTGTTGCTGCATCTCCATGACTAATTTTTAAATGGTTGCTTTTATTTTGCAGTACGAGGCTCCTGCTCCTGCCAGGGCCAGACTGGAAACCCAAAGCAGCCCTGGCAAATGTTTCCAGACCAGTCCCCATAGGGTGCACACCAAGTGCAGTGAGTGAGCCTGACCACTACACTACAAAGGGGGCTTTGGGATGCTCCCCCCAAAAAAACCTTTAGGAAACAATGGTGCTGTCTACCACACAATTATCATTACATATTGAATTGTATTAGCTTTTAAAGAATAGTAAATTAAGTCCCTACTATGCACCAAAATACAACAATCTTTTTTGGGGTTCTTCAATGATTTCCCCACTATCACCCTCCAACAGTACCTCTCATCTCTCCATAGCCCCTCTGTCACATGTATTACATTTTTTATAGCATCTCATACCATTGTATGAGAGAGAGCACTTTACATCACACACATATAGAGACTGTGAATCATACATGTAAATCAGTATATAGAAAATGTCACACAAGGCAAATGGGACTACAAGGTGTAGAATTCATGTCATTCATACTGGTAGGCATTTTTAAATAGTGCTTGGTCTGGAAAAGCACAAACTCAAGAGTCAGAACATAACAGTGGTTAGCATTGACTTTAACAATAAAAATATATTTCCACCCAAATAAACCTTTTTAGAAAGGCTGGGAAGAACATGTCACTAACTTGAACATTGCAGTTAGCAAGCAGCTCTTTGATGACAGTTTATAGGTCACTGTGATAGATTACGATTGTCACTTATGAACTACACAGTACCAAAATAATCAGTTTTTTAAAATGCATTATGCATGTTCTTTGCAGTAGGCATGTTAACCCTCTGTGCTACATTAGATAATTCAAATCTGCCACTGGACAAAACTCATCTCTCCACAGTAGGTACATTAATCACTGGTGTCATCTTGACACTTTTATTGTTGTTTGAATACTAATGAGACAAGATACTTTCGAATGCTTTTAAAACTGGTGCCTGTGGACCCCCTGGGAATGTGTCAAGGACCCCTGGGGGTCCGCGGACCACAGTTTGGGAAACACTGTTCTAAATTATACTTGTTTAAACCCCGTCTATGACGTAACCCACATTATACACATATTGAAGCCACATAACATACACCAAAGCTCTAAAAATTCTGGAATCTAAAAGCAATCTTACCACTCATGAGTAATATTGAAAAAAGAAAAAGGGAGGGGAAAAAAATAATGCATGGACGTTAAGTGTCCTAGCTGAGCGTATACGTCACTCTTTGCTCTTGGCCTCCACCTTGGTTTGGCATAGTTTACTACACACTGCAGGTCACCTGTGGGACACATTATGGCTATCAATGAGGCCTAGGCATGAAATTCCGCTCTGAGTTTGTTGAGTTTTTCCCTCTCAGGGCAGCGAGTTCCGAAATACTCAACACCGGGTAACGCAGAAGTTTTTTTTTTCTAGCTAACTATCGTTAAGTTGGTGAGCACAAGTAAAGACAATCTTACTCCAGACTACCTCCCAGCAAGATTTCTCAACGTGGGTAGTCGCTGATAGCCGCTACCGGTCACATTGAGAAACCACCTGTTCGCATTGAGGAAGCTGCTGCTCGAGTAGAACATCTACAGTAGCAGCAGAAAGAGGCATCGCATTCTTGAGCTGCGCATGGTGCAGTTAGTGCTGATTTTTCAGCGCAGGACAGAAGCCTGGCGCTAAATAGCAGCACAAACAGCACAACCTAATGCACTCCGCCACATGCAGAACTCCACGTAGCAAACCAGTTTTTAGGTCACTTCATGGAGTTCCGCTACTCCTGCAGGCCTGCTCTCAATCGGCTGCATTTCAGCTGATAATGCAGTGCTAAAAATGCTGTGCGCATATTGTAAATGTGATTATTGTAAATGTGACAATTTACCAACACCCTACCACCAGCTGAAGATAGAAGAGGCCAGTGACCTGTTCAATAATAACTGGTATTGAGGGACCAACTTAAAGTAAAAAATGTAGGATTGACAATGCCAGCAAAACCTGGCATCTAGTATCAATACCAAGCCAGAGCAGTGTGTGCTACCGTCTTGCATTACCCCAATTCAATAGTAGCCGATGATTGTATGGACAGCAGACTACTTGACTTCAGTCTCAGACTAGAGTGTGTATTAGGACCCGCAGAAGTCACATTTTTTCAAGTGCCACCACCTTTGGCACATCCTGGAGTTGTAATATTGTGAAATGGCAATCTTCTAAAAATTCAGTCCACTAGACATAGAATATTGGGGCAATTGGGATTCACCAAATACACTGCACCCAAGTATGTAGGGCACCATACAAACCTGTAGATCGTCCATCGCAATAGGAGGAAGAACAAAGGGCACTGGAAGAGGAGTGGTGGAGAGAAGCCAAGGTGACAAAAGGAAATTGCAATATTTGCGAAGTTACAATGGATCAAGTTAAAATAATATCTGCACAGGGTAGATTACATGCCTGAGAGTCTGTTGAAGATGAGAGGCTCGTCCCCCAGCTGTCTTAGAGGTAGCATTCAGACTGGGGGCTTCTGGCAAAGTCTGGGAATGCCCGGACTTTCATGATTTCAGCAAACTTTTGCCCAAACCTCAATTTAAGTTTTTGGAGAGCCAGCTGATCTCTCCCCTAAAATGGCACTCGTGTGTAATAGAGGACCAAGCTACACAAGAAGTGCAAGAACATGTTCTTTGACTAGGATGGGATGCCTCAGCTAAAAAAGCTACTGTGAGGCACTGGCGTTTGGCTTCTCCACCGTAGGGGACGTGTTCCTTGTTTCGGGATACAACTCACCGTGCTAGAAGAAGCCCCAAAAACACTCTAGAATCTGAGGCCCTTGGTAGGACTCTTTCGCATCTCCATGGGACATTTAAGTGCTGACCACACAGTTGTGAACCACAAGAGGAGAAACCCTAGCTGAACGAGAGTAGCAGGTAGAAGGTAGACTTCACAACATGGACTGTAATAGTGTCATTTGTATATGCTCATAGACTTCCATATATGAAAGAACACTAACCTCTCCCAGAAGATAGAGCACAGAGTGCTCTGTTCAGTAGTGCTGGAACAAATTTCAAAGTTTGGGTGCTGGACATTGGTGCCATTTCATTAAAGGATAGGTATTTTGAACACAAGATGTTTTTAAGAATGCATTTGTAGGAAGTGGCAAACCATTTCTGGAAGAGTAGCGACCTATGCGTTATTAGTCTTGATGGGCTTTTTCAAGAACATTTCCTCAAAACAATAATTCAACATGGTGTTGAATGTACCTCCACAGAGAGAACAGTCTTTAGCTAAATGGCTCTTGATTGGGTGTTGGACCTTGCATTCTTGGCGTGGTTTTCCTCTAACTTTTTGCCTTCAGACGCTCTGTTTTTGTCGACTTATTTTTTTTTGCTGGCCATACGAATCTTCACTTTGCCACTGCTAACTAGTGCTAAAGTGCTTGTGCTCTTCGTAAAACCGAACGTTGGCTTATACCCAATTGGCACTTAATGGGCATATTTGATTTACTTGTAAGTCCTTAGTAAATTGCACTACTTGTGCCCAGGGGCCGTTTTTTCAATGTCATTAATGTCTTGCCTATGACCTGCAGCACGGATTGTGCCATCCACTAAAGTAGCCCTTTAAACATTTCTCAGGCCTACCATTGCAGAGCCTGTGAGGGTAGTTTTAACTTGCCACGTGGACCTGTCAAAGTAAACCTTTTTGCCAGACCAAAACATTTTTTTAATAGGTATAAGTCACCCCTGAAGTAAATGTAAATGTAAGGTGTTTTGTAGCGCGCTCAATTACTACCGGAGTATCCTGGCGCGAATGACCGCTGGGGAACCCGTCCTGGCTTTCCCTGTGAGATGGTCCCATGCTGGGTATCTCCAAGGTGAAGCCAGGCATCCCCGGCGTCTGTGGGGGGCCGTTGTAGCGATGAGGCAAGCTTAATGCCCAGAGTTACCGAGTGTGATCACTGCCCAAAGTGGGCACCGAGGCGAGAATTATCAGTCCGCTGACCCTGGTCCTCGACCCTGCCGCGTCGGGAATCGAACCCTGGTCCCAGGCCGTTCTCAGCCTCCGGGTCCGCCGCCTCTAACCAGTGAGCCACACCTCGCTAGTAGGCCCTAGACAGCCCCAAAGGCAGGGAGTAGTGTATCTAAAAGGTTGGACAAGTACTTTTACATGTTATGTAAGTGAAAAACAGATTTGATTCACTACTGCAAGGTCTATCTCTCCCATAGATTAACACTGGAGTTGCCTTATTACATTTTAGAAGTGTAATATCCAAAGAGGAAGAGATTAATGGTTTATTTTTGGTAATTCTGGAATCCAAATTTAAAATCCTAACTCATGGTAAAGTCGAATTTTAGTTCTGAAAATCACTTTTAGAAAGTTGGTATTTTCTTACCTTGGCCATTTGGTGCATGCAGCCTATCTCTGGTCAAATTACTGGGTCTAGTTGCATTTTTGGCTTTGTGTATTCCCTCTAGACAGCCACATATAATGGGAGCATAGGTCTGACTAGATGGGCTATCTCTGCAGGATGGGAGGGAGGAGCTCGACCCAGCCTCAATTACACCTGAAGTGGCTGTGTGCTGAATCCACACAAAGGGACTGCATACCCCCTGTAGTTAGTATGGAACCAGGGCAGGCAAAGCAAGGCATCTGTACACTTCAAATGCATGCCTCTAGAAGCTTCTCCCCACTTCAAAGGCAAAACTGTGTATAAAAACAACCTCGGGCACTACCACTTCAGTACACTTCTGGACCTGTGGAACCTCTGCCAGGAAAAATGACTGCTGCAATAGCTGCCACTCTGCTGGACTGCTGCTTGGAAGGAACTGATGTCCTGCCCTCCTGCCTGGGTGAGAAGGACTAGACCTGCATCTCTTGAACCCAGAGTGACTCCAAGGGCTAGTTGGCGGGCGTCCTGATCTGAAGCCTCGGGACAGAACAGGCTTCAACCACCTGGCATCTGCACCTGGACTCTTATCTGTACGTATACCCTACCAAGTGGTGCCATTCCAGTCCTAGACCCTCTAAAGTGGATTTAAGGTGTTTTACCAGGCTCTGTGGATCCATAAGAACGGATGCATCTCTGCTGCTAAATGGATAGGACACGTCGCAAAGACTCATCACCGCGGCAAAGCTTTTGGAACAGCCACTTTGCAAAGCATCCTTGGTGCAGGCCCTCGCATATCTCCTCGACACCAGACACTTCATTACAGCTCTTCAAAACACACTCCTCACCCTAACTGTGGGCCACATCCTCGAAGCAGACTTCACATTGCAAACCCAGTTGATGTTGGCACATCGGGACCTCGCACCAAAGCCGCATTACATCTCAGACAAGACTCCTCAGCTGCGCTAATCATCTTCAACACATTAACGCAGTGCTCTGCAACTCTGATTTTAAGGTACTTTGTTCAGTGGGCCTAACTGGGTCCCTGTAGCTGGGCCATGCTCCATCGCAGTCGGCCCTTAACTTGTGATTTTTTTTCCCTGTCGAGCGCAACTACATATCCAAAGTTGACGCTTTGTTCTCTTTGGTGTTATTTTGATGGAAAACTTTAAAATTGAATAACTCTTGTTCTACTAATTGGATTTTATCGTTTTGGTCTTCATTAAATGAAGTTCTATTTTTTTAACATGGTGTGGGATTCTTTTTGCGTGGTATTAAGTGTTGTGCAAATACTTTTCACATTGCCTCCAAGTTAAGCCTGACTGCTCAGTGCCAAGTTACCATGGGGTGAGCGCAGGTTAATTTCGGGTCTGATTGAAACTGTGATTAGACCAAACAGGAGGGATAGCCCGTATAAAATCCCAAATGACACGAGAGCGTGGCCAAGTTGAGATTGATTGATCTGGGGACAATAAACAAGATGCTGGATATTAGGTATGTTATATGCCCCCAGAAGAGTGATATTGTTTCTTTCTCTATATATCCCCACAGAGAATTTTTAATATATATCTAGAAGCCGGTGACCCCAAAGAGACGGCATTGTTCTGATGAAGGTGTTACGACATCAAGTAATAGAACACCGAAACGCGTCGACGCAATTGTTACCAAAATCCAAGGCCAAGGGAGTAGCAGATACTCATGTATTTTTGATACGGTCTACTATACCACCACTATCAAAGAAAGGGCCAGTGGATCTATACGAGTAGTGGCAGGAGAATTTTAAGGCCACAGTGTTAGGGGGTTTGTGAAAAGGATTTATTTGCTTATGTACTGTACTAGTGATGATTATTTTTCTTCTGTGTTGCATAATTTTATTGATTGTGATACTGTGTTTGTGTGTAATGAACTGTTATTAACTATTTGTTCAAATTTTATTGTACTTGTTCAAAGAACTTTCTTTGGATTTTTAATTGAACTTTTGAGTTTTTAATTTTATAAAAAATAAAAAAAAGATTGTGAACGTTCACTTTTTAGTGTGGAACTCTTCATCTAATGCTCCCTTCCCTAAGAATTTTGCCCTTGATTTAGCTGGAATGAATGGTCGGATGAGCAGTTAGAACCCATATAGCAATACAACACGCAGTTGCTATAGTGCACACCCACGGATTTCCCTTTGACTAATTTCGGGTCTGCCTGTATCTTACCCAGAGTAGCATTGTGGTTGCTACCTCACCAGGGGTTACACCCCAGTCAACCAGTAACCCATTTTCGAACAATGTGAAACAAGCGCAATCAGAAAAAAAAGCCAACCCAAAGTGTTGGTGAGCTAATAACCAGAATGTAATCCGGTATTTAAATTTACTGTAATTTCCGGGCACTCTTTAAAAACAATGCCCACATTAGTGTTTACAATGCACCTAGTGAAATACACAAAAGTGGGGGATTGAAAGCCTGAATTAATCTCAGCAATTGGTAATTATTCAGACAACATTCTAGTTAACCGTTTTTAGCTCAATGTACCATTTCTGACACGGACCAACCTCATCAGGCACTGCTGGCTATTCCACAAAGCTTGTAATGACCCCAAGCCCTCGGTGCTAAGTAATGCTATCTGTGGTACCTAGCTATGCCAGCAACAGCAATTGATGGATTTTAATGAGAAGGGCAGAACTGGGCTTGTCTCTCACTAACCCCAAAAAGACGGTCATCTCCCGCACTCAGATTGTAAGTAAAATACTAAAGAATTTATAATAACTTTTTCATATAGGTCGTAATACTTGGGTTATGTTGTTTAATATTACCAAATGTAATGGTACTCAATGCATTTACCCCAGAAGGATAATAGTTTGAGTTGGCCTTGCTAGGATTCAGATTGGCCCTCTGCAGGGGTCTTGAGCGCTTTGCTTGCAGAGTCACAGTACCATCCAGAAGTGATAAATGTATGCCTATTGGCTAGTTCTGCCGATCACTTGTGATGCACTTGAAAAGGAGGGGTCGCCTAACATTTGTGATTATGCTTCCTGTCAAAGACTAGAATTGGAAAATGAAAGTCCAAAATATTTCATAGCTAATCATCAGATTGAAGGCAAGCAATTTGATCTATTTTTGTAGCACCTAAAAGTGTGCTTAGAGTTGCTTCGTTCCCCACACCATCTGTATAGCGGAACGCCAGGAATGCCCAACTACTAAAACGTGTGTATAGATGCAATAGGCAGGAGGAGACAAACCCAGTTGGAGTGTAACAACCACGGTGGATCAGTGGGTTCATGCACGTTGTACAGATCCGATGACATCAGATAGAGATTATAGGAACAGCTCAGAGGAAAGTGTAGTGAAATATAAGCGGCATAATATAGGAACAACATAATCTGCTTCGGACCTGCTATCGCATGAATTAGTATGCGACAACACTGATTTGTGGATCTGTAATTGTGTTGGATCCACTGAAAAAGACAATGCCAAAGGAAGATCAGCACAAAGCAGAGTTTCCAACTTGGTTGGCTTCGCACAAAGTACACTCGTTCATTCGGAGCTTTCACAGACTTTTTTCCACTCACAAATCAGGATTACGAGGTTGCGTGTCCCATTTCCCTTCCTAGCTTTTTTATTTACTTTTTACATCTGGGTATTTTATTAACCTTTAAAACCAAGTTCCCCATTTGCCCTCTTCTGTGCAGGCGTCACAGTGTCATGGCTCAAAGCGCTCACAGACACAAAGAACCTCAAGGTTCTGCAACATAGCAACAGCAATCCGTTAGAAAACGTTTTTACGAATAAGTTATGCTTGACAATTGACTCATATGATATGGGGTTGTAACAGATGTAAATGCAGCAGAGTATAGCAGTATGTCTGTTTTCCTGAACCTATCTCCGTGTAAAGAGGGGCGGAGCAGCCCTTCTCACCTCACTCCCCACCCCAACTCCCCACGCCTGGTTCCAGATCGATTGCTCACAGCAGTCCATTGCTTGGTGACTGGGAACAGTCAAAAGTAGGTGTCTAGACACCGCAGGATGTGTAGTGTTCAATGTCTGGAAGGGTTCTGAGGCTATTGAAAGATGACGACATTCCCCCTTCACAACGAGGACCTTCTGGTTTGCAAAGAAACTCCAATCAATACATTACATACTATCTGCAGTCTTTAGCCGGCGAGTGTACAGCCGAACATTGGATAGGACAGACCTTCGCGTAGTCGATGCCTGCCACCCGCTGGACAGAGTTGATAACTACAAGAAATATTTATTGATTGAATGAACTCTTCCCACTCCAGAAGAGAACATGTGTTTCTACAAATGTGAACACAATTGCCCCACCATGTAAACTGCAAGAAATAAAAACATTTTTTTTACATCCGCTTCCGAGGAAGATTACACGGATAAAGTGGTCTGCATGCTCAAAATGCAGACCTCTGAAGCCAAAAAGTATGAATGTTGCCTGGTTCGATGTCCAGAAACATCTTTGACATGGGAATTACGAAACTGGCAATACTTTATTTGGTTCGTTAGGGTTATTATCGGAATTATTGACGACCTTTTTTGTTTTCATAAACTGTGCATACATGTGAAAGGCAAATATTTAATGTTACTTTATTAGTCAACAATGCCAATGCTTTGGAAAGAAACAGGATGTATAACCTTTACTTGGCAATTTCAACTGATTTAATCATTCTAATCCCAAAATTCATCGGATCAAAACGTGTATGGTTCGAATTCAAATCTTTATTCTAGAACAAAGCCAAAGAAGGTAGTACAGGCATATTTAACCACCTAGAGGCCGAGCACATGGTCATGCATTTCTTGGCATCAATGATCTGAAACGAACATTTGCCAACCTAACTTCCAAACGGACCACCCACCCCGCATTCATACAGCTTCCTTCAATGAGTACAAGACAACTACATCCTACATTTAAGTTCATATCCCGATCCGGCTTTAGTCACTCACCGACAAATGCAGGAGGCGGAGATATTTTGGGCACATTCATTCCTGAAAGTCCTGCGAAAGAAGAGACAACTAAGGGTGCCATAGTTCTTCAAAAGATGCACCTTGGTGAACAAGAGTGAACTAATTTTTTTCCATGGCAAGCATATTCCACAAGCGGTGAAGCCATCCCAGGTGAGTGGACACATATACCGATCACAAATATAAAAGAGTATTCCGTACAGCTGCCCCCAGGGCTAGTCCTATCTGCCTCCCCGACAGTGTTTTTAATGGGTAATTAAAAGGATTAGGTAAGCACAGCAATGTGTAGGAGGGAAATTAGGTAATTGTATATTAAGGTGCAAGTCGATATAATCGATTCCTTGTGTCCAGTAAGTGAGGAGTTGGGGGCAATCCCAAAGTAAGTGTACCAAGGTCCCCTGAGCACCACAGCCTCTCCAAAATTCTAGGCTACATTCTGGGTTCGCTCTATGTAAACGTACAGGGCGAAATACCAATATGTGACCATTATAGTGAATGTTTCGGCGAGTGCTGCATGACAGGCTGTGTCTCTGGCCCTATAGTATCTCCCCCCCCCCCCCCCAATTCGTTATTGATGAACTGTCTTCCTTGATCTTTTTCCCCATTGGCTCTGACTGGCCTTATACATTTGCCTGTTGCGCTGCTTCACGAGTGTATATGGCTCAGAAATGAGCCGACCGTCCGAGTATTTGCTGCTGGCCGAGGCACCCACAGGAGGCCACTAGAGAGTTCAGCACTCTAGTGTCGCCTAGGCACCCCCCCAGCCCCCCACCCCCGGCCCCTTCAGGGGCAGGGAATCTGGTTGGAGCCCCCCTCCCCTGCAGCCTGGTTGCAGCGCACGAGGGGCGTCACTATGCATAGTTGATTAAAAAAGAATCACTCCATCCTCGATCGTATACCCCATTGAGCGGCAGTTTGTCTGCTGCCACGGATCCACAACTTAAAACAAGCATTTGCAATGCAATAGGTCTCGCATTAGGAAAGTGGGAGCTATTGGCACATTTTTTAAATATATGTTGGCTTTCAAAATATATAAATTAATAGCATTGTTATTCACAAAGCCAATAGCTTACACTTTCCTAATGCAAGTCCTATTGGCTATGGCAATGCCTGTTGGTAGCAAGCAAGGAAGTGCTGTGGTGGTGCCCCCGAGTGATGTGGTGGTGGTGCCACCTGAGTGATGTGGTGGTGGTGCCACCTGAGTGATGTGGTGGTGGTGCCACCTGAGTGATGTGGTGGTGGTGCCACCTGAGTGATGTGGTGGTGGTGCCACCTGAGTGATGTGGTGGTGGTGCCACCTGAGTGATGTGGTGGGTGAGGGTGTGTGAGCGGGTTGTGAGGGTGTGTGGGTGTGTTAGTGTGAAGGGGTGGGAGGGTGGGTGTGTTAGTGTGAAGGGGTGGGAGAGTGAGGGTGACGGGAGTGAGGGTGACGGGGTGAGGGTCCGAAGTAAATGGTGGCAGGGCAGAAATCATAAGACAGAGAGAAGAAACTGCACGGTGACTGCGTCAGTCAGTTTCAGAATCAGGAGGGGCAGAGTCAGTACAGTCAGCGAGGGAACAAAGTGTCTAGAGGCAAAGTATAGCGGATGTAGCATTGCAGCTAGCAAGTAGAGTGTTTTCAAGCCGAGTGTCCCTAGAGAGATGGCAACACAGCAACAGCATTTGAGGAGCAAGGCTCTGTAACCAAGCACGGTAGGCTTTCACTTTCATCCAGAAACAAGCTCTCAGCATTGCTGTGGCGGAGGGGGGGGGGGGGGGGGGGGGGAGAGCGGCAGCCTTTGAAGTCTGATGCAGAGGCACAGACAAATGATGGTGTGTTATGTGGCTGGCGATGGTGTGCACGCGCATAGATCACATTAACTGTATGCGATCCGCAGCCGTTTAGGTAGACTTTTCTTTTCCGTTTACTATAATATCGCCGGAGCATTGGCTCAGGGGAGACCTAAAAAATTCTCAGATTGAGTTTTACAAAACTTGTTAAGTGTGTTAAAATTCAAAAGCATTTGTCCTCAGATCTGTCAAATTTCAGTTAAAAAAAAGTGTCACAGCTAGCTTTAATGAACCAAAAAGTAAAACATTCTCCTGCCTGGGCCAAAGGCTTTGCAAAAACAACAATTGATGGACAAAATGCGGAACAATGTCATACATTTACTTCAGTGCAGAGATCTGGGCCTAAATCCATCGTTGTTTGCTCACCATGCCCTTCCAGTTAGAACCTAGCCATATGCAATTCAGTCCTGACCCTGTGGCTCATGGGAACAGTCCAGCCCGAACTGCCAAGCCAGGTCCAGGGCTGTTCCCATGAGGCTCAGGCTCAGACTGATTTGCATATGGCCATGTCTGAACTGGGGTGGCGGAGTGAGCTAAAGAATGATGATGGATTAAAGTCAGATCAGTTGACCGGGGGTGGGGGGGTTCTTGCAATGTTTAACACTCCGTCCATCATCCCCTTTGGTTTTGCTTTGGGTCAAAGGCTCAGCATCGTCTTCTCCTGCTGATGGGCAGAGTATTCCCTCCCACCCGAAGTGAGTGAGCGTTTTAAAATATCCTCTCACTAGAACAGTGGCTTTGAAACTTTATACTTCGCCCTCTTAGAAATAATTTTCCTGGTTCCCCTCCGTGACGCAGTTTAAAATTGCATAACCAAGACTCTGGAATCCCCCAGTCTAATCACGTTGAAAGTCCATTCCATCAGGAACATCATGTCCCAGTGCTGGACTGTTCTTTCATCAATAAGCAATTACTAGTAGGTCACCAACTTCGTATGGTTGAAATGAACCATGCCTACAAATCCCACAATGCATTTGGTCTTAAAGGAAAGAAGAGGACTGGAACACCGTGTCTGATGACGGGGTATTCTGCCAATCTTAGAAAGGCTAATTACTTCAAATTACTTCAAATTTGAATTTACTTCAACTTACATATACCACACCCCCTCGTTCACCCCCACCGCACATCAATTAAAGAGAGGGCTACAGGCGTCTCATGCTTTGCTTCACAGCAGGAAGCAGACTGTCGACAACAGGCACTAGATTTACAGAGCACCCCTTTTAGTTGGAGGTTTTGCGTCTTCGTGTAATAGCTCAGCACCACAGTTTGGAGTCCTCTGCACTATGACCACGATGCTGTGATGTCAACTCAACAGCCCTTTCAATGGGACCAGAAAGCAGCGCTTAGAGGCAAATCTATTGTGGTTGTTTCCTCAACAGGACATCTGGCACCTCGTCAAGGTTGCTAGGCAGGAGGACGAAACCTACTTGCAATACAAAAGTTAAACTGCGAAGTGACTAACATTCTACTGCTAGTCCTTCTCGCAATTAGAGAACAAAAAAACAGCAACATGTACAATCTCAGCCAACCCGGTCTCTAAAAACCTAGGACAGATACGTCTTTGAGAAAGTCAGGGGTTTGAGTTATGGCGAGTGGGTCGGGCCAGCTGAAACCAATTGAATCTTTAAATGTTTGTTTAATGTTCTAGATCTCGCGTGTCTTACCCAATGGAGCCTGGTGGTACAGGTGGGGGGACAGGAGGCAGCGCTGAATGTCCTGGGGACAAGCTTTCTGCTTGGTGCAAACGTTTTTGCAGAACAGCATCTACAAAATAATGCGGGGGAACAAAACTACTCATTAATGGACCAAAATAGGCATAATCATCAAATACTTTATTTCGGCGAGTAGCCATAAAAGCCCATACATCATGTTACACAAGTGCAATAAAATCATTAAAACCGTCTCAATAAATATTGAAAGAAAACAAGTAAAGGAAGCAAAAAATAAAGTGTGGGAAACTCATTCTTGATATCAAAAAGTATTAGGATAGATCTAATCCATACATGTTACTGATAATTCAAATCCATTGCAAAAACAGCAGGGAATTCATTGAACAACCAGTTGCATAAAACACACAGTACATACAGATCCCCAAACCTATTCTGATGGTAATAGAGCAACCCATTTCTGTCTACGTCCCCTCATGTGAGATAGAAAACACGAGGCTTCAAATACGATCAGTTGGGCTGTGTTATATGGGAGTATTCTTGATGCAATTCTAGAATCCCTGGCAGGTTGTGACCGTTGTAGGATCCATACCATCCTGTAAGCATGGTACTATGGACAAAAGAACAGGAAAATATCAATGGATATCTTTGTCAGAGCAGAAGGGGCAACTCCTCTCCAGTTTGGAAAGGAAACAATGCCATCTTGCAGTATAGGTTTGAAGCCGCAGTGTCCCTATCCGAAATGTATTATGCAGAGTTCTAGCAGCCGGGGGCTCAATTGCATTCATATACTGTTCCAGTGAGTGGGCATCCGTAAACTCCAGAAAGGCTGAGCTCAAAGGGCACACCCTCCCAGTCCTATAGAGCCCTCCATCTACGAGACTCCAGCACATCCTTCTAAGAATGGACTTGGACACACTACACGCAGTCTCTGGGTTCACCCATAGGTTCTCACACCCGATCTTTGTTAAGCAGCGTTTGATAAACCCAAACCTTGGGATCCTAGCGGCCCCATGGAGCTTTAAGATTTTATCTAAACCCACCTTATAGGGCACTAGATCTAACAAGCATTTGCAATGCAATAGGTCTCGCATTAGGAAAGCTTGAGCTATTGGTATTGTAAATGACACATTTTTATTTAGGTTTTGTTTTTGAAAATAGCGCAATGAATAGCTTTGTCATTTACAATGCCAATAGTTATAACTTTCGCAAATGTAACACCTTTAGCATTTGTAATGCAATATATGTTGTATTTACGTGACTTACATGTATTGATATAAAAAATAAATAATACTTAAATAAAAGTTATTATAATTTATAATGGCAATAGCATAAAGTTTTGTAAATAATTTGTGAAGATTATGTTCAGTGTATATTGTGACGAAAATCCAAGAACAGAAGTGAAATATTAACATCTTTTTGTTACATTTGTAATAAAGCTTCAAACATTGAGAGAACATATTTGAACCAGGTGTTGTTGAAGGGTTGCACTGATTGATGCTGTGGTGGTGCTGAGTGATGTTGAGATGGCGAACAAGTGATGCTGTGGCGTTCAGTGATGCTGTGGTAGCACATAGTGATATTGTGGTGCCCCTGAGTGATGCTGCGGTGGTGCGGAGTGATGCTGTATGCTATGCTAGGTTTTGTTTTGCTATCCTATGTTTTGTTATGCTATGTTTTGCTATCCTTTGCTTTAATTTGTTTTGTTATGTTATGCTATGTTGTGTTGTGTTTTGCTATCCTATGTTGTGTTGTGTTTTGCTATCCTATGTTTTGCTAACCTATGTTTTGTTGTGTTTTGCAATGTTTTTTTATGCTATGCTGGAGGTGAGGGGGTGTGAGGGTGAGGGGGTGTGAGGGCGAGAGTGGGCGAGAGTGGGCGAGAGTGAGTGAGAGGGTGGGTGTGTGAGGGGGTTGTGATGGTGAGGGGGTTGTGATGGTGAGGGGGTGGTGAGGGGGTTGTGAGGGTGAGGGGGTTGTGAGGGTGAGGGGATTGTGAGGGGGTTGTGAGGGTGAGGGGGTTATGAGGGGGTTTTGAGGGTGAGGGGGGAGGGTGAGGGTGAGGGAGGGAGGGAGGGAGGGAGGGAGGGGGAGGGAGGGGGAGGGAGGGGGAGGGAGGGGGAGGGAGGGGGAGGGAGGGTGAGGGAGGGAGAGGGAGGGAGAGGGGGTGAGGGTGAGGGAGGGAGGGGGAGGGAGGGAAGGAGGGAGGGGGAGGGAGGGAAGGAGGGAGGGGGAGGGAGGGAAGGAGGGAGGGGGAGGGAGGGGGAGGGATGGAGGGGGAGGGAGGGAGGGAGGGAGAGTGAGGAGGTGTGAGGGTCCCAAGTAAATGGTGGCAGGGCAGACATCATAAGACAGATAAGAGACTGCGTCATGACTGCGTTGGTCAGTTTCAGAATCAGGAGGGGCAGAGTCAGCACAGTCTGCGAGGGATCAACGTGTGTAGAGGCAAATCATAGCGGATGTAGCATTGCAGCTAGCAAGTCAAGTGTTTTCAAGCAGAGTGTCCCTAGAGAGACAGCAACAGCATTTGAGGAGCAAGGCTACTGTAAACAAGCACGGTAGGCTTTCACTTTCGTCCAGAAAAAAAATACGAGAAAGGTGCAGAGAACGCCGAACAAAACACAGCTTCCCCGTGAAATGGATGCACAGCTTCCCCGCGAAATGGATGCAAAAAAAATCAAGCTCTCGGCATTGCTGTGGCGAGGGGTGGGATAGCGGGAGCGCATTCCTTTGAAGTCTGATGCCAAGGTTCAGACAAATGGTGGTGTGCGATGTGCAAGCGGGGGCAGGGGAGCGGCAGCCTTTGAAGTCTGATGCAGAGGCACAGACAAATGGTGGTGTGTGATGTGGCTGGCTCTGTGCACGTGCATAGCTCACATGAACTGTACGCAATCCGCAGGGTAGGTAGACTTTTCTTTTCCGCTTACTATAATCTCTCCCATTTATCCCTGCGGGATATAATAGGTGAGACCTAAAAAGGACCAAATCCTCCTCCAATACATCAAAGGTCTGAGTCTTACTCTGTGGACGAGGGATCTGATACCAAGGTCTAACCGAAGGGGGGCAAATGAGGTACTAGCAGGAAGGTTGGTGAGGAGTTGCAGAAAAATGGATTGTCCACCGGCTCCATATCATTTGCATTATCATACCCCCATAGTTCGTCACAATATAATGACCCCTCCCAGTGCTTGTAGATTGTAAATTTGTAGTGCAGAGGTTACTGGATACAAGTGGAGCCCTGCAGGCCCTCAAGATACCTTCTGTGTACTGCTCCAATCTAAGTTTACACTTCTGGATCTGGGGAGACTAGCCAAAATACTCATTAAGGGTGTTCCCTAGATATTCAAATATACGGACCCTCTCCAATGGAACACCAGGTGTGACCGGGTGGTATTGCTACGATTCAAATTCAGTATACTTCGTTTTATTAAGGTTGATCTCCAGCCCTCACTTCCTGCATTAGACACTAAACTGGTTTTAGATGCCCCCTGGGGGATTTTGATACCAGAAGAGTGTCATCTGCAAACAGGAGCACCAGGACCTTCCTGTTAGCCAGACTCGGGCCATCGTGCTTGCATTGCTCCCATCGGGCCACCAAATCATTAATGAATAACTGGAACCGGGTCGGAGCTAAACCGCACCCTTGTCTTACAACCAGAGTCACTAGAATGGGGTCTGTCAACCCCCCAGAAAAGCCACACCTAGCCTGGACATATTTACTCCGATGGAGCCTGCTGATGACAAACTAAATATTTTGGAACACCCTGGCCAGTCAGAACCTTCAGCAGGGCCTCCCTAGGGGCAAGATCAGACGCAGACCGAAACTGCATATAGGCAACCGCCACCCAGTGGAACATATTTCCAGTAAATTAGTGCAACTGGAGAACTTGGTCCGTAGTGCTAGTCCCTGCACTGAACCAAACATAAAGGAGAGTCAGCACTCCTGCATATTCCATCCAAGTTTGTAGTCAATAAAATTCAACTAAAAAGCTTCTGCTGGCTCCGTCAGAGACGCTCAGGTACTTACAGATCACTCACGCGGTGTCCTCAGCCCTACCTAGGGACAGTCCTCTCCCAGATTCCAATCCCCTGGAGGACCGCCTGTTGTTGGATCCCATGGACCGTAAGGCCATCTCGCTCACCTACAAGAAGTTGGTCAATATTCACTCCGACCCGATGTTGAAACTTAGAGAGGGGTGGGAGAGAGATTTGGGAGAAATGGAGAAGGACAAGTGGCAGGGCGCTCTAGTTTCACCCCAAGAAATAGCCATCCCGATGTGCTTGCGTCTGCTCCAACTCAAGATCCTCCATCGAGCATATTTCAAAGCCAAACTCCTATTCCGGCTCAGTAGATGCCATGATCCACTCTGCCTTCGACATTGCAATCAGGAGGGCACCTTTTTCCATATTATATGGGATTGCCCACATATTCACGACTACTAGGCGAGAATCTCCAGTCAACTCGAGAGGGCGGGAGGTAAATTCCTTGATTTGTCTCCCCAATTATGCTTAACATTTGGGGGCGCCCGATCTCACACAGGCTGAGCAGACATAGGCCTCCATGGGCTTCATCATAGCGAAACGGAACATTGCACAACACTGGGGGGTGGCTACGGTTCCGCGCCTGGTTGACTGGGCAAACGACATGGACAGCGCCATGGTGGCCGAAAATTCATCATTCGAGAGTCGAGGTTGCCCCAAAAAGTGGGACTAGAAGTGGGGGAAATGGAATAGGTAGAGAGAAGACATCTGCATTTCTCCAACGGTGGAACTCCAGAGAGACAGACAAGCGCTGATGGCCCAGTTGACTGCAAAGGTGCTGGCTTCTCCCCCGTAGGGATGACGTTCTATATCTCTCCATCCCCCGCTCCCTGTTGCTCTCTGCTTGCAGTTGATGTATAATCTGGTCTTTCATTACTGCCAGGAAATGTATAATTAATGTCTCTTCCCATGTATCCCCATTCCACATGGGATGAACAGCACTATGTAGAATGCTTGTATGTACTGGAGAGTGTATATTGTACAGTGACTATTTTGTATGTACCGGTCTTTGGTTGGTGTGTTCTCATTCAAAAAATAAAAAAATATATAAAAAAACAAACAGATTATCTCAACAGCCAAACACATGTAGTAAAGAGAAGGTATAAACATCAGATGCAGCAACCAATAAAAATGCATTGTGGAAAATGAAAAAAAAAAAGCTTCTGCGAGCTAGCAATAAGCCTTATAGGCCGACAGTAGGATGGGAAGAACCTTAAGCCCTTTTTAACGACTTGGACCAAAATAATATTGCAGTGCTGTACGTACTGTACCATAAAATATCCAAAATAAAAATTTGCACATCTGATATTACAACTTCACTAGAAATCTGCAGAGAGCTTAGTCATCTATGATGGTGAAAAAATATGCTGAGGGAGCCTGTAATTCTTTAATGTAATAGAGGACAATAAGGACAGAGGATAAAAATTGTAAATAATTATTAATTCAATTTGGATGGATAAAAGGCAACTACATTCATGTCAGAATTTTACCATGTAATCTCCCAACTGCACAGATTTCTACCCTTCACTATATTTGGAAAAGGACCATGCAAATAAACTGCCATAGGCACATCATTCAAGCGTAATTAAGACCAAGAAGTAGACACGACCATGAGAAGCAGTAGGTGACCCTGTAGAGCCTAAACTGGGTTTAAGATTTTTTGGTAAATGCACAAGTTCTGCTGCCATGTACTCTCTAAATAAGAGACTGACCAAAGTGTTCACATACACAATATTATTATTAATGCATTCTTGGTAAAGCGCATGGCTACCCATAGGCATCCCAGCGCTAGGTGCAATCACTAGAACATTACAGTCTCACGACAATAGAAGTACCTATCGACCCATATGCTGGATAATGAAACGCTCCTGCAGGACATACACTCCTCGAGAGACCCCCTTGAGGGACGAAAAGAAGAAGTCGGTTCGGAAGTCCCCGTGCTCCGACAAGATCTTCGTAATGTTTCTGAGAGTAACCCATGACGAAAGAAGAATATCAGAAGTAGAGGATGGGACGCATCCTCTTCACAAGGTAGTCCAGGAACTGCAAATCACCTAGAAAAATGTGGCCTGAAGGGTGGTTGACATGCAAACCCCCCTCCCCCAAAAAAACGCAAACGAAGGAACAAGCTATGTTTTATTGGCCTTCTGGAAGGGATCAACACTGGCACGGGGGCATTTCTGGAAAAATGGTTTAAAGACTACCTCCCACCAGCACCTTCTCCAGATGCTTTGTGACTCAGAGGAACCAAAGGGCTTTGAGTGCCAAGACAACTGTGTGCACCCCCACGCCCACTTATTACTCGATCCTGACCTACCAAGATCAGGACTTGATACTGCAGGAAATGAAGCCTATGGGAGAGAGCCACCATGCCCAATCTAAAAATATCCATAGAAATACCACATCGGCGCACCTTTGATTCAGTCAAAATGAAACTCCAGACGACCATACAATACATGCTGCCATTCCCAGCCAAGATTAAAGTTATATTTGAGGGAAAGGCCGACTTTTTTCAAATGCCAAAGGAGGCACTGACCATACAGAGGAGCTCCCACCCCCTGGCTGAGCAGATCTGATTGGGAACAACAACATGGAGATATGCTTAAGGGAGCGAGGCCCAAAACACAGAGGACGAGCAGGGGACACTGTGGAGGCACTACAAGTAACATGCAAACAGGGACAGACCTTCCGATAAAGGGTCAGACCTCGAAACCGGGTCTATCATTGAACACAGAGGACGGCATGGTCTGGCGAGTAAAGAAGAAACCACAAGAGAGGCGCCGAGAAGACACCACCACTAACATATCTGAAAAATGAACATTCAACAGACTCTGAAAAGGACCACTCTTTGCTGGTATAAATAGCAAATTTGAAAACAGTCAGTGGCCCAAAAATCCCTGAATCTGGCATGGATACACCACGAGATGAGAGTTAACTGAATGAGCTAACGGGCCCGGTGGAGAGCTGGAGGAAGCAAAGTCAACAGCCTGCATCCCCCAGTGCCCTTGGCTGCAAGTGCGAAATTTTGTTTGTCTACCTTTGTTCTTTTACCCCAACAGGAACCATACTAACTAATTCATGACCAAGTTGGGGGGTTTCTAAGGTTCCAGGGAGGAATTTTGAACAAGGGAGAAAGGCCTCTCAGATCTACCTGCGACACATTCATCATTTATTTATTTTATAGTTTTATAGAGCGCGAACCAGAGCCGTGAGGGTATCAGAGCGCTTTACAGGATTGAGGGGGAGGAGTACAAAGCGTAAGGACAGGAGGGATTAAATTGGGAGAGATAGGAATACATTACACGGGAGGAGCACGCAGTCTAAAGTTCAAGCTACATGTGGGATAAAAATCAAAGCAGGCAAATATAATATAAAAAAAGCTACATTATACAGGAGGGGCAAGCCGTCTGAGGTCCAAGCTACTACATGTGGGATAGAAATTAAAGCAGGTAGGTGTAATATACAGGAAGGCAAGTCTCAGCTCTTGGGGGGATGCCCAGGAGTGCAGAAAAATGTATCATCTGTGGAGGCCGTGGATAATGCTGCAGTGCAGGGTGGAACATGCCGATGAGGTGATTGTAAAGTATTCATTAGATGAGGTATTTTCCCATTAAGAAAGTTTTGGTCTCCTTAAAGTGTGCCAAGGACGGAAGTCTTCTGATGGCGGGTGGGAGAGAGTTCCAGATTCTTGGAGTGGCCCCAGAGAAGGCACAATTGTAGGTTTTTTTTCTCCCAGAAGCGTGCTGGTTGCAGCAGCAGGTCTTTGGCAGATTGGGAGTTTCTGGCTCTTCCAGAGATCACAAGTTTTGTGCGAGAAATGTAGGGGAATTAGATACAGAGCTTTGTGAGTAATGCAGGCCAGTTTAAATTGTATTCTGGCCTCTAGGGGAAGCCAGTTCAGAGCTTTGAGGTGGGGAGAGATGTGGTCAATTTTTATTAACCAATTAGGAGTCTGGCGGCGGTGCTGAGGCAGGCTTTCAATGGGGCCAGAGAGTTCTTGGGTAGCCCTGCAAGCGTAGAGCATCCATATTCAAGTCTGGAAATGACTAGCGCTTGGGATGGCGTTTTAAGTTCGGACACATCGAGGAAAGGTTTTATGTTTCTGATGTACCTCAGGTGGAATCTGGCCGTTTTGGCCATTGAGTTTATATGGCCACAGATATTCAGGCTGCCGTCAAGGGGTATTCCAAGGGATTTAGCAGAGTCAACAATGGCAGGAGGGCAGTTTAGTGCAGTGATGGTCTTGATCCATTTCTGGATGTCTGGATTGGGTGGGGAGATCAGAAGAAATTCAGTTTTATTTGCATTGAGTTTAAGCTAGTTGGCGGTGAGCCAATGGACTGTCAGCTTCAGGGCCTCATTTAGGGAGAAAGACCTGAGTATCGTCGACGTACAGAAGGTAGGAGATGTTGGCGGTATGAAGCACCTCGGTGAGAGGTTCAAGGTAAAGATGAAATAGGGTAGGGGAGAGGTTTGATCCTTGGGGGACTCCAACAAAAACCAGAGAGGGGGCGGATAGATCACCACCGTTGATGAGGACATGGTGTGGTTTTGGAGGAAAGATCTTAACTATTCAAGGACGGTGCCCTCCAACCCCATCCTGAGTTTGAGGTGTTCTAGGAGATTTTCGTGGTTAATTGATCAAAGGCGGAGAAAAGGTCTAGAAGGATTAGGAGACAGGTTTTGCCTAGGTCTAGGGCTTGGAGGGCATAATCTACAGTGGGAAGGAGGGTGGTTTCCGTGCTGTGTCCATGTCAGAAATCTGTTTTGAAGTCATCTAGCAGGTGAAAGTTGTTGATGTGTAGGCTTAGCTGCTGTTGCACACATTTATCCAGAACTTTGGCAAGGAGTGAGATGTTGGATATGGGTCTATAGTTCTCAGCGGAGGCAGGGTCCAGCGTATTTATTTTTAGGTTTGGGACAACTTGGCCAGCCTTGAGCGAATCAGGAATTGAGCCCTGTAAGAGGGAGGCGTAGATTATGGAGGTCCAGAAAGGGACGATAGCCTGAGAGGTAGCATCTAGGCAGTTAGACGGTAGAGGATCATTTAAGTGATTGTTCGGTTTTAAGGGAGGCAAGAATTTGAGACAGAGTGATCGTCATAGATGTTAAAGTTGGACCAGTGCGCTAGGTTTTTGGGTGAGGTTTGGGAGGACAACACAGAGAGAAGAGGTGGAGCTGGCAGATTTAGATTTTGGTGGTGGGTTGCGGACTTAAGTTCATTTCCAAGGGCAGAGATTGTCACAGAAGAGAAATCCTTGCTTGATATCAGGGGGTTTAGGTGTTTCTTTGGAGGTTTTCACTAGTTTGTTGGAGTGGTGTTTGCCAAGTCGAACAGCTTGAGAGGTCCATTTTAGGTGTTCTCCAGTTCAGTTCTGAAGAATTCTTTTTTGTGATGAGGATTTTCTTATTGTAGGCATTTCTGGCCTGTCGGAGAAGTTTTAGATGTGCTGCAGATGGGTGTTTCCAGATTCATTCAGTCTGTTGAAGGGATCTCCTCTCCTTGTTGAGGGATCCATTGAACCAGAGATTTCGGTCTTTGATCATGGTTCTTTTTAATTTTAGAGGTGCCAGGTGATCGAGAACGGATATGGTGGAGGAGTAATGGTGAACTAGGTTGGCGACCAATGTGCACGGGGGAGGGGGAGGTCAGACTCATAACGCGCTGACAGTTTCTCGTGGTCGAGGTTCTTGGTGTCCCTAACCCATCGTTTGGGAATCACGGGTTTAGGTGCCCATGATGTGTGTGCTGGGCAGGAGGAAGGTGATGGCGTGGTGATCAGACCAATCACAAGGATCAATGGAGATAAGTTTGACAGCTGATTCCTTAGCAATGATACAGTCTAGGGTGGCACCTTTCGAATGAGTAGGGAGGGACAGGCTTGACTGGCCAAGAAGTCTCTGATGGCATTGACCTGAGGGTCCTTAGGATCGTTCCAATGCAAGTTAAAGTCGTCAAGGAAAATGTTGTTCGAGTTTGGAGACACCTTGGCTGTGATGATTTCCATGAGGAGGTCCGTAAAGGTATCGTTCTTGCCAGGGGGTTGGTAAAAAATGTGAAGTTTGCACAGCTGTGAGGTGGTGTTGGAGATGGCGAGTGCGAGGTATTAGCAGGAGTCTGTGGGGTACACCGGCAGTTCCGTAACAAGGAAGTTGGAGCAGTGTTATGTTGACAAGGTGGAGTAAGTGCGCAGGGGGTAGGGGAGAAGGGGGTGTGAGTGGGTTTAACTGTTTGGTGTGGGATGAGTTGTTCATGCATGTGGAGTTGAATAGACAGATGTTGACACGGATGCAGACATCTGGCGATGCGGCCAGACACCATCACACCACCCAGATGAGCGACGCAGACAAAACTGATAACAGAAGGTACTAGATACTGTCGTGGAATGTTAACAGGTTGGGAAATGAGATTAAACAAGGGCTGGTTGCCACATATATTGAGAGACTGAAACCAGATGTAGTCCTATTACAGGAAACCCATCTGTGGGCTCCCACTGCAGATTCTTGGGCAATGGGGCTTACAAGATGCTCGCCCACAAGGGATTCATGACGGACTCCGACGGAGTATTAATTTATATCAGGACCCCCCCCCCCCCCCCCCCCATCCCAGGTTAGATAGAAAAAAAATGAGGGCTGATCCAGTCAAGGGAGACTGGGGATGAAGAGATATAAACCTGGTCAGTGTGTACACTCCTCAACGGCTACAGAAACAAACAATGGACAAATAGCAGGGATACTATTGGAGGCAGGCTCCTTTAGACACATAACTGGAGGGAGACTAATGCTGTAGTACACCCAAGCCTGGATCACACTAGTCCGACCCCGGACTTTCAGGGGGGGAACAGCACTGGCGAGATTCGCAAAGTACCTGGAACGGTCAGATTTATGGCGTCATTGTCACCCAATGGCACAAACCTCTTCATATTCTTCGGTGCCCATAAGGTATTCTCTAGATAGACTTCTATTTTGCCCACACAGGGGAGGTAGAGGAAATAGAGAGGGCAGAATACCTGGCATGGGGTCTATCAGACCTCTCGCCATTGTGGCTTACACTTGGGGCACAATCGCGGAAGTCTGAGAATGGTTGTTAAGGGGACAAGGTTATTGCTCGGGAGATTAGAGCAGACACAGAACTGTATTTTAATGAAAACAAAGACTCAGTGTCCTCAGCTGTCACTCTATGGGAGGCCTACAAAACTGTACTGAGAGAGAGCACAAAATCAGTGTACAAAATTAAAGATCAGGGAAATTTAAGTGTTAGAGGGGAAACTTGTGCAGTTATAGGGGCGGCCTGGGGCGAGAACAGACGCCTGCATACTGCAGAACATCATGATCATCCGCAAAGAATACCAAGCGCGAGCACACAAAGAGGCCAGAACTGCAATTCTGTCCGCACACCAGTATCTTTATGACACAGGCAATATAGTGGGGAGTCTGCTGGCATGGCTGGGCAGGAAGGAGGGGGGGGGGGTGATCGGTGTATGCCATTCTGGGTGAAAATGGCAACACCTACGTTACAGCGGGCGAGATCGCAAATTAAGTTTGCCTGATATTACACTGCCTTCTACAGAGCATGCCCATTGGCTGATACTCCCCAGACAGAAGATTATCTACAAGGGGTGAAGGTCCCAACTGACAACGGATGCCTGCCAAATATTAGAGGAGGACGAGACTCTTGTGGAGGTGCAGACGGCCATAGGTGACCTAATTGCTGGGAAAATCTTGGCTCTAATGGCATACCGGCAGAACTCTTTGAGAGAAATGCTGGGTTACTGATTCCATACCTACTTAAACTGTTCACAGAGGCAAAAAAAATGGCACCCTTACACCGGATCTCCGTAGTGCTCCAATAGTTGTAATACATAAAACGAGAGACCACAACATATTGTAGCTCCTATCGCCTAATTTCCCTCTTGAACAGCGAGACCAAAATAGTGGCTTCTACCTTGGGCATGCAGCCCCTGAAGGCTGTTACTGCTCTAATTCATTATGACCAATCAGGGTTTATGCCAAAGAGGTCAACCTGGTTCTACCTTCGTAGGCTATATAATTGGCTTGAGAGAATACAGCGCAGAGATGACCCTCACATGCTACTATCCCTAGATGCCGAGAATGCTGTTGATGTTGTCCATTGGCCGTTAGAGACAGGTCTTCTGTGAAATATGGGTTTGGCCCTAAATTTTGGACCTAGATGGCAATGCTCTACTACGAAGACCCAGTGGCCCGGTTGAGGGTAAACTGGGAACTATACACAGAATTCCCTATTGAGAGGGGCACACACAGGGGTGCCCACTATTGTTTGACCTAGTGCTGAAATCTCTAGCATGCATAGTTCCACCACATCCATGTATTACATGGTTTAAGCAACAAGACGCAGCGATGGGGCATGATGAGATCTCTATATGCCAACAACATTTTACTGTGTCACACACCCATGCACAACACTCCTTTAACTCTTTCACATATTCGAACATTATGGGACACATGCAGAATATTGGATTAATTGGGACAAATCTAGCCTATACCAGGAGGCCACTTTGACACGCCGTCCCGGGACAGTTGTGACTGGACAGAGGGGGGTTGCACTATCTAGGTCTATATGTAACCACAAAAAAGGAAGATTGTCTAGAACACAATATTCACAGGGTCGTGGCAGATTTTCACGGGGATTTAGAAAGAAGGAAAATGCGGCTGTTGACACTATTGGGTGGGGCCGCAATGTATAAGATGATAACACTACCAAAGCCTGTATACATATGACAAAACACATACTTTAATATACTGGAGGAAATTTGTCAAGATAGTAAGTCCGGACCTTACTTTGGAATGGGGGATACAGGAGTGTGGCACTGCGTACACTACAGATGAATCAATATCATAAGGGCATTACCTTCCAGATATGAAAGCAGACTGGCTTACTTGATAGTAGTTAATGACTGGGGCTACATATCTGGGGACCCCGCAATCTATGTTTTAGAGAGAACCCAAATCCAAACTCACCATATACACTACCTCTATGGTGGGAAAGGGGTAAAGAAGCGACTGTCGGCAATCCTGGTGACTATAGAAGCCTGGAAATGCGGTGGAAAGGTGGATGAAATGGGACGCACAGATCACTAGTGAAACTCCGCTCTGAGTGGGAACACATCAGAAGGAGATTAGGAAGTTGACGGGTTTCAAGACGTGGGACACCCTCTGGATTTTCAGGATGGGATACATAAAAGGAGTCGCTCTGATCCCCTTTAGCCCTCTCCAAAAAGGCTTTCACAATTTAGCACAGCACAACATTACCAATACCTCCAACTTAACCATACCTGGACAGCTGAGGGGCTTGATATAGAAAACATTCTGGAATATGCACCATTAGAGGAGAGACTGCTCATGGGGGAGATTGACGATAAGGCAGTGTTGTGGACATATAGAACAATTAACAATAACGAGCCAGACTCCTTGACGAAACTAAGGATACAATGGGAAAATGAGGTGCACCAGAGGAAGTCTCAATTAAATTTTGACTTGGGCTGATCCAATTAAAAACCCACCGCAGGACCCATTATGACAGGGCCTGCTTGCATAGCATTGGCAGGGTGGACTCCTCCAGTTGTCTCCACTGCGGGGTATAGAGAGGGTCGTTCATTTACACACTGTGGGAGTGCCATAGCAATAGTCCGTACTGGAACACTATATTAGAAGAACTCAACAGGGTGCTGGGAGAATTGATAACAATTGACCCTAAATATATCATTTTGTTTAACCCCACAGAGGCAGATACCCCTAAAGCTAAACTTCTATTTAGCAATCTTGGCCTTGTAGTGGCAAAGCAAGATGTGGTCAAACACTGGGGCGCCCCAGATCCCCCAACCGAGAGGAAGTGTCTCAAAACACGGGGTCCCTGGTTAAGGTACTATGCTATAGACATGGGAGACAGCGAGTGACTGCCCCAACTCACACAACCCCGTAACAGGTGACAGCCTATGTTACAATGTATCATCTGACTGTTGACTGATCACTGCAAATCCATTGGCACTGCATTGAATTGATGTAAAGTTTGAAAGATTGTGCATTCACACCCATGTGCCTATGGTTTCTTGGAGTGTTCACAAGCGTGATAAGTTTGCAGAAAACTCAAATAAAATACTTTGGGAAACAAAGTACTACCTTTCAAGGTGTAGATTTAAACAGCAGGACTCACACAGCCTATTGGCGGCCAAAGCCATTTTATCATTTTCTCACTTCAGGAGGACATTTGACACTGGTTGTTTAAATGATTCAATATTGATCTGATCTATCCAAACACATGGTGGCACAAGAGACAACAGATCAGAGACATCAGAAAATGCAAGGATGTTTTTTTGCTGCCTAGGTAACAGTCCAGGAGATGAGTAAATGAAAATAAGTACAGTCCAAGACTACCTTAGCATTCCATATAAAAACTCACAATTACAGCACTCTCTGCTTCTGGCTTACAGGCTAGAATAACTATATAAAAGTCTGCCAAGCACTTCAAAACCCAACAGGAGTATCTGCATTATAGACCACAAATTCAGATCTCTAACTGGCTGCACTCCGAATAAGAGTAAATTTGAGGGTAAAAACTTTTGGGGCTCTACAAGTGGTCCATATAACGACTGAATGAATAAGCTCAACGTCTTGGGCACATCAGAGAAGACAACAGTATCCATGCAGAGAAAGATCACTTGAACTCATCAGGCGATCAACTAGTCTGGCCTATTACATTTTTCATGCTCCAGTACTTTATGCTTTATTTTGGGATTTGGTGAGGGACGAAAATTCCATCAACATTTTAATACCAACCTGCAGTTACATTCTCTTCAAAATGTTGACTACCAGTATATCATCAAGGTAATTAGAAGTGGTGTTAGAGCATACATTTTTTATTTCCCTATATGTGCTAGCCATGATGATACAGTGGTAGCCAATATTATGGAGCAGATACGTGGCAGATTGAAATTATTACACTTGATCTTTTGTCATAACACCCTTTTTTTTTACCCGGAATTAACATGTTGAAGTTACTAGCCTTTATTTAGAATACATCACTACTCTTTTACCCCTTTTAAGACTTTTGTGCCATAGGATCACGGATGGAGAAAACCCTTGGCGTGCACCGAGAGCTGCTGAAAGGGGTAACTTTAAGAGTGCTGTGGGTTTTCACACTGCAGATGTGTTGAGTTGTCCCTCGTGCTAGAGTTGAGGAACCCAGATCTGCAGTAGTCAAACGGTATTGAGCACCGTAAAGATAAATCAATCAATCAATCAATCAATGACATTTATAAAGCGCACTACATACCCGTAGGGTCTCAAGGCGCTGGGGGTGGGGGGGTGCCGCTACTGCTCGAACAGCCAGGTCTTCAGCTTCTTCCTGAAGGAGAGGTGGTCTTGGGTCAGGCGCAGGTCGGTCGGGAGGGAGTTCCAGGTCTTGGCGGCCAAGTAGGAGAAGGACCTTCCTCCTGTTGTCGCTCTTCGGATGCGGGGGACGGCGGCGAGAGCGTGGTTGGCTGATCGGAGGTGGCGTTTGGGAGCGTAGAAGTTGATTCGGCTGTTGAGGTAGCTCGGGCCTTGGTCGTGTAGGGCTTTGTGTGCGTGGGTGAGGAGGCGGAAGGTGATTCTTTTGTTGACGGGGAGCCAGTGAAGGTCTTTCAGGTGTCCGGAGATGTGGCTGGCTCGTGGGATGTCGAGGATGAGTCTGGCTGAGGCGTTCTGGATCCGCTGGAGTCTCTTCTGGAGCTTGGCGGTGGTACCGGCGTAGAGGGCGTTGCCGTAGTCCAGTCGGCTAGTGACGAGGGCCTGGGTGACGGTCTTCCTGGTCTCGGTGGGGATCCACCAGAAGATCTTCCGTAGCATGCGTAGGATGTTGAAGCACGCCGAGGAAACGTTGACTTGCCTAGTCATGGAGAGGGAGGAGTCCAGGATGAAGCCCAGGTTGCGTGCATGGTCTGTCGGTTTGGGTGCGGTGCCCAGGGCGGGAGGCCACCAGGAGTCGTCCCAGGCGGAGGGTGAGGGGCCCAGGATGAGGACCTCCGTCTTGTCCGAGTTCAGTTTCAGGCGGCTGGTCGTCATCCACTCGGCTACCTCTTTCATCCCTTCGTGCAGGTTGGCTCTGGCGGTGGCGGGGTCGTTGGTCAGGGAGAGGATCAGCTGGGTGTCGTCGGCGTAGGAGATTATGTTGAGGTTGTGTTGGCGTGCAATGGCCGCGAGGGGGCTCATGTAGACGTTGAAGAGGGTGGGGCTCAGAGAGGATCCTTGAGGGACGCCGCAGATGACTTCGGTGGCTTTTGACTTGCACGGTGGTAGGCAGACTCTGTGTTCTTCCGTCGAGGAAGGAGATGACCCATTCCAGCGCCTTGTCCTGGATTCCGACGTTGCTGAGGCGCTGTACTAGGGTGCGGTGGCAGACCGTGTCGAATGCCGCGGAGAGGTCTAGGAGTATGAGGGCCGCTGTTTCTCCGTGGTCCATCAGGGCTCGGATGTCATCGGTGGCGGCGATGAGGGCGGTCTCGGTGCTGTGATTGGCTCGGAAGCCGGACTGTGAGGGGTCGAGGGATCCATTCGACTCGAGGAAGGCGGCCATCTGCTTGTTGACGGTCTTCTCGATGACTTTGGCTGGAAACGGGAGGAGCGAGATGGGGCGGTAATTCTTTAGTTCGGTGGGGTCCGCTGTGGGTTTCTTGAGTAGAGCGCTGAGTTCGGCGTGCTTCCAGCTCTCGGGGAAGGTGGCGGTGTCGAAGGATGTGTTGATGATGTATCGCAGGTGGGGTGCGATGACAGCGTCAGCCTGGTTGAAGACGTGGTGAGGGCAGGGGTCGGTCGGTGATCCGGAGTGGATGGAGTGCATCGTGCGGATGGTGTCTTCGGTGCTGATCGGGGTCCAGGCGTGGAGGGTGGTGGTGGGGGGTGGTTGTTCGGTCTTGGTGTGCATTGGTTGGTTGTTGAAGCTGTTGTGTATGTCCGCGATCTTGTTGTGGAAGTATGAAGCGAGGGAGTTGCAGAGGTCTTGCGATGGGGTGATGTCGTTGTTTCCTGCGCTGGGGTTGGATAGCTCTTTCACGATGTTGAAGAGTTCCTTGCAGTTGTGTGCGTTGTTGTCCAGCCGGTCCTTGAATGCAGTTTTCTTGGCGGCACGGATGAGCTGGTGGTGCTTCCGGGTGGCCAGCTTGAAGGTGGTCCTGTTGTCCGGTGTAGGTTCCCTTCTCCAGACTCTCGAGGGCTCAACAGTTCTTCTTGGAGCTCTTGAGTTCGGTGAACCACGGGGCTTTCTTGCTGCCGGGTCTGCTGGGCGGGGTCCTCAGCGGGGCGAGTTCGTCCGCGCAGTTGCTGATCCACTTTGTGAGGTTGTCGGCGGCCTGGCTGGGGTTCGCTGAGCTGGCAGGAGGGTGCTGGCTCAGGGAGGTGGCGAGCTGGTCTGCTGTGATCTTGTTCCAGCTTCTGCGGGCGGCCTGTTGCTGGTGGTGGTGGGTCGTCGTTCTCTTGAAGGTGAAGTGGACGCAGCTGTGGTCCGTCCAGTGGAGTCCGGTGGCGTGGTTGAAGACTATGTCTTTGCAGGATGAGAAGACTGCGTCCAGTGTGTGTCCGGCGAGGTGGGTGGGGGTGGACACCAGCTGCTTGAGTCCAAGATTGGCGAGGTTGTCGAGCAGGGTGCTGGTGTTGCGGTCGTTGTTGTTCTCCAGGTGGAAGTTGAGGTCCCCCAGGAGGATGTAGTCGGCGGTGGGGAGGGCATGTGGGCTGACGAAGTCGGCGATGTCCTCGCTGAATTGTGTGCGTGGTCCCGGGGGTCGGTAGATCAGGGTGCCTCTGAGGGTGGTGTTCGGGCCGGTGTGGATCTGGAAATGCAGGTGTTCGGCGGTGGTCAGGGTGTTGTCGGTGCTGGTCGTGAGACGGATGGTGTTCCTGTGGATGATGGCGAAGCCTCCTCCCATCTGGTTGGCGTTGCGGTCCCTCCGGACGATCTTGTAGCCCTCTGGGATAGCGATGGCGATGTCGGGAGCTGAAGAGGCGTTCATCCAGGTCTCTGTGAGGAAGGCAACGTCCGGGGCTGTGGCGTCTAGGAGGTTCCAGAGTTCGATGGCGTGTCTGTGGACGGAGCGGGTGTTGAGCAGGATGCACTTGAGGTGGGTGCTGGTGGTGTTCGACTTGGCGGGTGCTGGTGCGGGGCAGGTCCGGATGCAGGTGAATTTGCAGGCGTGGCAGCTGAAGGGTCCGTGGGTGCGTCGTGGTGTGGCTTGGTGGCAATCTGGGAGTCGGCCGGTGTTGAGAGCGATGAGGGTGGCGGCGGAGTACGTCAGGCGGGTAGGTCGGGGTCTTCGTGGGCCAGGGGTCCTGGCGCTGGTCGCGATCCGGTCGCGGACGGGCGCAGCCGGGCTTACCTTTGGCGCGCCTTCGGCGCACAATCGGCGCGCCCGCTGCGCGTGACCGCTGCGCGTTCGCCATATAAGGCGAAGTGCGCAGGTGGGCGGGGCAGCTGGGAAGCGGGAGCGGGGAGGGAACAGAAGGAAAAAAGGGGCGGGGTCTGCGGTGGTGGCGGGGAGGGAAGACGGAGGGCGGCGAGGTAGGCGGGCAACCAGGAAGGAAAACGCTGGAAAAAAAAAAACAACAATGAAAAAGGAGAAGAAGACTAACACGGGCACAGAGATCGAAAACAGGCACAAATGCTAGTCAAAACAAGGCAAACACAACAACAGCGGAGTCAGCCGGCAGCCGGCAACGAGGCAGGCAGCGAGGCAGAGGGCAGGCAAAGGGGCACACGCAGCAGCTGGTGGCCGTGCGGCGCGGGGGTGTCCCACAAGTGGGTCACACTTACCTGTGTCGCACGGTCGCCATATAAGGCCAAGTGCGCGGGTGGGCGGGGCAGCTGGGAGGCGGGAGCGGGGAGGGAACAGAAGGAAAAAAGGGGCGGGGTCTGCGGTGGTGGCGGGGAGCGGGGAGGGAAGACGGAGGGCGGCGAGGTAGGCGGGCAACCAGGAAGGAAAACGCTGAAAAAAAAAATAACAATGAAAAAGGAGAAGACTAACACGGGCACACCCCGTAAACATGTACACCCCAGAAAATTCTTCACTTCCCTCTCTATCCCTGGCATGAACAGTTGAAGGGGTGTAATTTAGGCAGACTGACTCCGAAGGCCTTTCGAATGGACATTACACATTGCATTAGGGAAAGCCACAATAGAGTCCAGGCTAGTTAAGTTGGAGGCAGAGCAGAAGGAGAGTTGAGAAATGCACTGCTTGCAACTAGGCTATGGGAGGGGTAGATCCGTCAATATCTCAACCACCCCTACATGGAGAGACAGTAATCCCAGCAACAACTGACAGGCAATATTAACCCCATTTTGTGAACTTGGAGTTACCACCATTAACCCTATGCAGCTAACACCATTAAACCTATGCAGCCACAGCTTTTACAATATATATTTACTCTGGTGCTTCAGGTCCCGTAAATGCTCTTCAGCTTTCAGAGCCCTCCGTTCCTGCTCCCGCTTCTCTTTCACGGATTTACCAAATTGCTCCTTCAGCCGATTACTGGGGCGACTTTCCAACCAGCTTTTCTTTTCGACCTTCAAAAGGAAAGAGAAGACATAATCATAGGGTCTGTATGAACCAGAGATTAATTGAAAGGAGAACATACTATAGCCAATCACGGTTACACTGAATCCTGACCTGGATCACCCTCTGTCGGATGTGTATAACAGAACCACGCATGATATTACAACGCATGTCTTTACCCCGCAAACTTTTTCCATGCATGTGCCATTACCACGAAAATGTAAGTATTTTGCAGGTAAGTATATAAACTTTATATCTTTACCTCTACTATAATTTTTTTTTTACAAAAAAAAAAAAGAAAAGTTACAGGGATGTCATAGTTCGCAAATAGTATTTAAAAAAAACCCTTAGAAATTCATACAAAAAAAACAAAGGTTACTGTTTAAAGTTTTTAAAACACTCGCAATCACTGGATGATGTCATCAGTGATGTCACTGACCAGGACATGTGACGTAATATGTGAGGTCATAAGCAGTGCAATGCGAGAGCACAAGTTCTAGTTAGCTTAGCTAACTAAAACAGCTGAATTTCACTGGTTTTGTACGAGTGAAGTCTGACCATAACTATAACATCCATGTTACCTTTGTTTTTTTTCAGGGAATTTCTACGTTTTTTTTTTTTTTTAACTAGCAGCCACATTTACATAGTGGTGGAGAAAGGGGGCTGGGCCTCTGACCACCTCTCAGGAATCCTGCTGTGTAGGACTTCCAGGACGGATTCTTGGCCCCCAAGGTCCCCCAGAAGTAAAGTAAACTTCATGCCCAAACCAGTAGCGCACCATGAGCCCAGTCTGTAGTGTGGTGGAGAAAGGGGGCATGGCCTCCTATCAAGTGTTAGCAATCTCGCTGTGTGACACTTACTGGAGATAACAGGAGGGATAATTGGCCCCCAAGGATCTGCCTGCTTCACAGCGGGCAGGAAAACAGATGAAGCGTGCTCCCAGCAGGCAGGAGCAGTTTTCCTACTCTGACCCACTAGGTACGGACATAGTTTGCACTCACTTGGCGGAGGCTGTCAAAGCTCCCGAAAGCGAAAGCAAACTGTTATCTCTGGCGGGTGGGCACCTCAGGAGCTAGGGAGGATGATGGTCCCAAAGACCCATTAATGGCTCCAGCAGGGTGAACCACTCCAGGAGGGAGGGCCAACTCTAACCCACAGTCTCGCTTTGATAATTCAGTGTTGCAGGCCATGCTCATCATAATACTTTTTGTACTTGTCATATTGGCGCAACAAATTGCTTTTAACTTCTGAAGGTGGCCATCTTACACTTCCGGAAGCATTCAATCATCTAGAGTTTCACTCCGACCTTGGCTTCCTCCCTCTTATCAATTCAAACGCAGAAAATGTAGTCGCTTCCACAACAGTGACTGTGTGACCATACAGTTTTAAAAACTTGTACCTCCCATGGATTTTCACTCCTGCAAGCAAGCTGGATGGCTGCTTTAAAACTATTAAATCGCTCTACCATCCCATTCCCATTGGGATTGCACAATTAAGTTATTCTTTGTGCAATCCTGCACATGCTTAAACATGGTTTCACCCTGTTTGACAAATTGTGAACCATTAACACTTCTAACTGCTGGTGTACCTTCATTATGAAAAACGTCATCAAAAAAGTTTATAGTTTTGGTGTCTAACTGCTTGATAATTTTTACAATCTACCACACAGAAAACACATCCATGAGTATTATACTTTCCTGAACTACAAACTGGCCCCATGATGACCACTACAAATTCCCACTGACAGTCAGGACGCACAAAATTACTTATGGGATGTCTTAACGTTTTGAGAGTTTTATCAGCTGACATGCAAATTCCACATCCTCTCACTTCTACTTCTACACCTTTCACAGGGCAGCAGTAGACACTCTTGACATAGACTTCTTTACAATCAGTAAATGGCCTTCGTGACAATGTAATTATTCTTTTCCTTAAAACTTCTGGAGGAACCAGTCTTTCTCCTTTAACATATTGGACTCCTTGCTGGTTAATTAATTTCTCACCCCCAAAAAGGTGTCAACTATCCCAAGTCACTCTTTGATGGCCATCCCTTTTTTATGTACTCATTGACTTTAGTGTCACATCTATTTTACAATCATCATCCCATTTTTTCCCAAAAACCTGTCCCCATTGACCCACACCAAAGCCACCTTTACATCCACAAGTAAATCATCTTGCTTATCAGACATTTGGATAGGAATGCGAGACAAAAAATCTGCCACGGTATTCTTTTTACCTGGTAAGTACTCAATTTCATACATGAAATCTAGCGTTCTCATTGAAATTCGGGCCAACCGAGAAGACATGGTCCATATCCACATTGGTCCACACTTTAACCAGTGGCTTATGGTCACATTTAATAGTAACTTATTTCCCCCAAATGAATGAACAGAAATGTTCTAATGCCCAGGCGCACTCTAAAGCTCCACTCTCTATCACTGCATACTTTTCTTCCACTGGTGACACTGGTGAAAGAGCCCTTTAAGCATATGAAACAATTACTGCCTTCCCATCTTCATTGTACTGTGACAACCCTGCCTCAATACCTATGCTGCTGCCATCCATTGTGATCATACTTTAAACCCATAGGGTTGCACCCTAGTAATGTAGGAGCTGCACAAATCGCATTCTTTAAATCAAACTCACTTTCACAATCCATTAGACCATACAAATGTAACTTTGATTTTATATAGTTGTCAGATATGAAACTTCCTCAGAGAAATTAACAAATTTGGGAAAAAATTCTACCAAGCCAAGGAAGGATTTCACCTCCTCCTTACTTTTGGGACATGGGGCATCTTTAATAGCTTCCACCAGTTTACTCTTTGGTTGATTCCCTACCATACTGATCTCCTGTCCCAAGTATGTTGCCTGTCTCTGCGAATTTGCACTTTGAATACTCCACAGTGAGACTATATTTGTCTAACAAAGACAAAACTAGTTTGCGTTTGAAAGTCATGGTCATTCCGTTCTTTTCCCATCACCAGTATGCCATCTTGAAACACTAATACAGGACTATACTTTCCAATGATGTGAAACATCAACTGTTGGAACACCCTAACCGCAAGTCCAAACAGCACCATTTTAAATTGATGATACTACAAGCGTAATTAACGAAATGTACTTTCGGTTTTCATCGCATAAGGGAATCTGCCGGTATGTTTGCTTTGCAGTAAATAAATAGTGGAGAAAAATGCCATGCCTCTAGACTTGGTTAACATCCCATTGATTTTGGGTAAAGGGAATTGGTCACTTAAAATATTATGTAGCTAGTGTAAATTGACAATCTGATTTTGCGGCCAGCTTTCCGGGCAACAATTAAGCGAGCGACTCACTCTGCTGACTCCATCGGTTCTAGAATATCCTCATTAACGAGATATTCCAATTCAGCTTTCACCTCCTCCCTCACCGACGCAGGAATATTTGTAAGCTTGAGAATCTTGGGAATAGCATTTTCCTTCAGCAATATTTTGTGTTCAAAACCAGCCATCCTCCCAATACTTTCCGCAAACACCTGGAAACTCAGCACACATTTTTTTCCAATAACTCCCACCTCATCTAGCACTACTACCTGTTCAACACCATTAGGATCCAAAATAATTTTCAAATTCCTTTGGTCCTTCCATCCCAAAACTGAAGGGCTTTTCTTTGATGCATATACTTTATCTATGGATTTCCTGATCTTAAATCTAGAAACTAGATTCTTATACCCCCAACATTTCTATGGTTTCTCTAATATACCTCTCCGTCGCCATGTCAGTTTCAGCCTTCCCAAATTTTTTTTTTTTTTTTTTTTAAATTGTTCTTTCCATGTAGACTCATTTATAATTGTAAATGGCGAACCAGTATCAGCAGCAATGCGGATCCCATCTCCCCTGAATTTCATAAAAAACATAGGTTTACTTTTGTCATTACCAATATTCAAAACCACCTTTTCTCTCATTCAACAGTCCAATATCCTCCACGTCTGCAGTCTCCTCACTCGTGGACTCTGTGTCCACTTCCTCAATACATTTGGCTTTCTCTGGTTTGCATGCCTTTAATTTACAAACACACGTAAAATGCCCAAATGTCCCCACATGCACTGCATTTCTGCTTAATTGTGGAGCAACTTCCGTAATTCGCTAGGTGGTTATTACATTGGGACATATAACTCCTAAACTGTTTGCTCACATAGGTTTTCCTGTCCACTCGAGTAATTCTTTGCTAGCTTCAGCTACGTTGGATTCGACTACTTTGGGTTTGTTTGATATGACTAGCTACAGTCTGATGTTCCTTATTAACTTTCTTCAGTGCATCTCCCAGACCGCTCAGCCTTTATTAAAATAGACATTCCATCTTTTAAAGGACTATCTCCACTAATTGGATTGATGGATCATGAGCATTCATTACTACCCGATCTCTTATAAGTTCTTCTTGCATGTCACCAAATCAACAATCCAATTCAAGTTCTCTCAAATCAGATACGTAATCATCAATAGACTCACTCCACTCTTGTTTCCTGTGGAACAAATTGTAATGCGTTCTACCAATACAGCACTTTGGAGAAAAATATGAATCTAATTATCTAAGGACTTCACTAAAAGCACTCATCCACCAAATAATCCTCTTTAGACCGTTATAGATTCTTAACTCCTGGGGACCTAAGGAGCGAAGTAATCCTTTTTTCCTTTCTGGCGACAATTTGTTTGCATGGTCAATTGTAGCAATATCATTCAAGAAATAATCTTTCCATTGTAACCAAGGAACTGGCTGCTCTCCAGGAACATACACAAACTTCTTAAGTATCCAACATAATACCTGGTGCAGGAGTGGTCTAGTTCAAAGGATGGCCTTATTACAATCTTCACCATCAATTACGGTACGATATACTTGCAGACACAAAATAATTTTTCTAAACCATAAAATAGAATTGCAACAAGTTGTATCTATGTAGATTGGGAAACAACAAGAACGAAATTTGCCTATTAAATGCAATACAGTAACTGCAATAAAAGAGTAGAGAAATGTCACTGCCAATATGCTGTGCGCTTTCCTTTGAAAATGCTGTGCGTGTCAGTGTATTAAACAAGACGATGAAACATTAATACCTGTGTGTGTCAGCGAGTCAACACACCATTTTCAGATGGTACTATGCAGTAAGCGCTAGTAGTACCTTAAGATAAAGTTGCAGTTAGCTGTGCATGTCAGTGAATCAACAAACTTTCTTCCAATGGCACCAGACGTTTGTGGAGTATCACGCATTGATGGAAAAATAGCTGGTGTGCCATGGTGTGAGAAGACTTATGTCTGATGCCAGCCTCAACTCCAGCACAATCTATCACCTCAAACACCAAGATGGCCGCCTGATGTCTGCACTGCTGTGATGTACATTGCGTATGCGGGAAGAATGTCAATACATGCTGTTAGACTCGAGGGTCCCTGGTTGGCACAGGTATGCACTTGTGACAAAACTTACCCTCTCCTCTAGTCAGGGTAAGAGAACTACTCCTTTAGAAATAACCCTTGCTCACCATCTAGGTAATGTGGCGCGAGCAGACAAGGCTAAACTTCAGGGCGATAGTTAAGCATTTATGATCACATACAGGAAACCCACTGACCCACCACAAACGGACACCAGTCGTAGGATTGTATCAAAAATACGTAGACTTAATGTAAAAATATATGCAGAATCACAAGACCATATAACGTTTATCGAATGAAGGCCACCAGATTTAAATAGGCAATTGTTCTTAAGTGTTCTTGGTCAGCAAGGTACGATGACAGGGAAAACAAACGTTGCGGACCCTGGATCCGATGCGAACTCAGGATAGAGTTCCAATGTATCTTGCGATGAGTGTACGAGGTGTTTCAGGCGCGGCTACTGGTGAGGGCGGACCCTGGACGAGGCCAACGATTCTCCAAAGGATCTATCCGTCTCGGAGCCCCCTCGAGGTGCGAGGCGGGTGAGAGGGACTGTGTGGAGGGTTGCGGCGATCCGGGGTCTGATGCAGCTCACGGGGCGAGGCGCTGTTCAGGCCTGTGGGGCGTACTACTTCTTAGCACACCAGTTCGTACCTGTGGATCTGTGTGGGGCATCGCGTTCTCGGGCAGACTGGTGCAGCACCGGGCCTTCGGTACCACAGTACGGAAGACCTTCTGAGGTGCGGCACGGCCTTGGTATGAAGGAGGGCAAAGCGAGACAGTCGGGTACGTTACGACGTACGGACAGTCCGAGGCCATCAGATGCGCTCCGTGCAGATTCCGGCGAGAGGAGATGAGTGGGGCACTGCGTGCTCCGTAGCAGGCGAGGTGACAGGAGAGCGGGCGGCCCGGCACTGAAGCGGAGAGCGACTCAAGCTTGAGCGGGGCTCTCGGCGGCCGGGCAACCAGGCTCCAAGCTGTCACGACCTTGGAGGGCAAAGGCACCCGAGTCACAACTCTGGCGAGGGAATAAGAACTAAAGGCCCAACAGCAAACGGGCACAGGCAGAATAGAACCCAATGGTCCTGGGGTTCCGTTCAGGGGGCAAGCTCATGATCAAGCCCTTGGAGATATTTTCAGGCACAAGTCTTCAAAGTCCTTTCTGGTCTTTTCCTCTCCGTCCTCAGCAAGGCTGCAGGCACCACTGTAGGATTCCTTCTCCTCAGCTTCTCTTGGTCCTTCTAGTCGGGCATAGGTTTGTCGTGGTCAAAACTGGATCTAATTTCTTAGGAGCAGGGCTCCTACCTTTATACTCTGTTTCTTTTGTCTTGGCAGGCCAGGGGGCCTGAGCCTGGTTCAACCCGGTTTTGGAGTACTCTGTTGACAGGAAGCTGTCGTCTTCTTTCAGGGAGCAGGGCAGGGACATCAGACGCTCCGCAGGAGGTGGAGCCAGCATTGTGGCGGTGGAGCACAACCCTATTCAGAGTTAAGGACTACTCCGCCCACCCATCCTGGTGTAAGCACTCTATCACCACCTGGTCACCCCGACTGTCCCCGGGAATTCCCCAGCCCTGTCACTCGCACAAACCCAGACAGCAGATACACATCCTGGCAGAGGCGGGCTGAAATAGTCAGGCAAGCAAATGCTAACTTTCTAAAAGTAGCAGTTGCAAACACAGGATATTAAAATAAACCTTGCTGAAGGAAGTATTTTATTCTGAGTTAAGGCATACCAAACTCGACATGCCACTGTGTTCCCGGAGCCAGCTGGGACTATAGCGTGTAATAGTTCCAGCCGCTCACCTTGGCCTAAAAGAACAGGCAGCCCTTCAATAGTGAAGAACAAAAAAGGCGGTAATTCACTACTAGGACATGCCACACACATCAGGCTTGTCCTACCTTACACTTACAATGCACCCTGCCCTTGGGCCTACCATAGGGGTGACTGATATAATGGTTAGGGAAGGTTTAGGGACTGGCAAGTGTGGGCACTTGCAGTCAGCGTGACAGTACCAGACTGTACGCAGGGTCTGCAATGGCGGACCCGAGACATCTTCTACGAGGCCGCTTCGGTGGGTGGCGCAACCAGCGCTGCAGGCCCACTAGCGGCATTTGTATCTAAAAGCCCCGGCACTCCTGGTGCACGTTACTGGGGACTGACAGTATACCAAATAAGCCAATCATGGAAATCAATTTCGGATACACTTTATATAGGGAGCACTTGCACTGCAGCACGATTGGCCGCGGTGCAGTGCCCTGAGCATCGAATACCAGCAAAAACATCTGAGGTACATCAGCAAAAAAGTGGAAGGGAGACTCACGCCAAGGTGCCAGGTCTAACACATGCAGACTCCGTAAAGCCTGAGTAGCGAGTCATATAATTCAAGACTTGCCAGTAGTGTACAGAATCTGCATTGTGAGCGTGTTGCTAGGAAACAAAGTTCGCAAATGCAAAGCTCACACGCAGAGTTGCCTGTGGAGAGCACAGGGGACGCAAGCACGAAATAAAATGGAGTAAAATACGCCTCACCAGAGTACGGTGCTGACCAATCCAGGCATGGTCAAGAGATCCAGGGATCAGTTCATAGAGAACCAATCATGGCCAAAAGCAACAATTCCCATCAAGTCCGTCGCAGCAGCAGGAAACTTCGATAAGGAAACAGGTACAGACACACGAGTCATGTTCGTTCTGTGCATCGCTAGTTAAGTGTAATAAGTACACTACACAAGTGCCTAAGTAACACTTTATTGAGACTAGGCAGGATATACAAAACAGAATACTGGCCGCACCAACTCCAAGCGTCTTTCTCCCTAGTTGATCCGGTCACCCAACATAGCTCTGTTACATAGTAACATTCTACACATACCCAACACTACACTGCCCTTGGGGAGGGGGGCCTCAAGCGCCCCCCCTCCCCTTTTCTTTCATGTATGCTTACTCTTGTGACCTGGCCCACCCGGGGGCTAATCATTAAATCAGACTGGGAGGCCGCACTTATTTTTAGTAACATTTGCCATGGATTCTCAAATCTGAACGATTTTGAAGCAAAAACTTAAAAATAAAAAAAATAACGCTTTTCCACCCGAGTCCCTGGGGACCCCAGTTCCAGATCTAGGCAATCAGGCAAGATACCCTGCCACCTTTTCTTATGTTTTTTTGTTTTTGGGAGGGGGGGGGGGGGGGGGGGGGGGGGCTCTGCTGAGGCAGAGTTACAAAAGGGCTGCCGGCATTTCCTTGTTGAAATTTTGGCAGCCAATCAGATCTCAGCACGAGATCAGCAAGATTCATGGAGGGTCTGCATCCCTAGATATACAAATTTGGTGTTCCTTTAAAATCTCAAGAACTACTGAACGATTTTACACCAAATAACAAAACGCAAACTTTCTGGACCAAAGGTAGCCTTTTTGCAAATTCAGTTTAATTCCGCCCAGTGGGAAACACTTTTTTGACCCCTTTTTGTCCCCTCAGCCCCCGCTTGACAACTCACCACAAAACTTTCCATACACAACTAGAAACAGTAAAGTACTTTTTGGGGAAAAGTTTGTGAAGATTCGTCAAAGGCACCAAAGTTACAAGCAAATCCTATGGAAAATAGGTCCCAACTAGGACTGCCAGTAGGTTATATTTATATATTACCTACTGGCGGTTGCAGGTAGGTATTATTTATATATTACCCACTGGCGGTTGCCAGTATGTAGTTATAGTTAGGACCTTGTTGCTAATCAAAAAGCGTTTCTTTTCCCAATAACTTTGGCGCTGGTTGACGAATCTTCGCGAAATTTTCAAAACTAGTGGGGAGCTTCGGTCCGATCTTGAAGGTTTTCGGGGTGATTTGGCAAGCTGGGGCCGAGAAAAAAGGGGTTTCCAAAACGTGTTTACTCCATGTTAATTCCCATAGGAAACTTTAGACACGGCTACAGCCTGAACTGCTGAACGAAATTACACCGTATTTGGCAATAAGGTAGGCCTTCTTTCAGAAAGAACTTTGTTAAATGGTGTAAATCCGTTCAGTAGTTCATGAGAGATTAAAAAAATATAGGTCGAAAAATGCATTTCCCATAGGAAACTTTAGACACGGCTACAGCTCGAACTGCTGAACGGAATTACACCAAATTTGTCAAAAAGATAGTGTTTGGTTCAGAAAGCACTCTTTTTTTAAATGGTGTAAATCCGTTCAGTAGTTGCAGAGAAAAATCAAAAAATAAAAAAGTTTCGATATCTAGAGGGGTGGTGGATCCGCGCACCCTGCAGATCATGAGCTGCATTCTAATTGGCTGGCAACACTTCAAACCAGGAAGTGTTGGCAGCCATCTTGTGCCTTGGTAGAACCGAGGCACAAGAAAAGAGAAACAAATGCGCAAAACAAGAAAATGGGGCAGGGTAAAAGCGCCCTGACCCCCTAGGCCTGCTTTGGTAGTCCCAAAAAAGCATTAAAAAAAATTTACAAATCCGCGAGACGCGGAGGATCCGCGAGACGCGGAGGATCCGCGGATCAGGCCACGAAAATAAAATAAAAACATAGCGCGGGCTCCTGCGCTTCGTTATTATTAGCCCCCGGAATGGCCTAGTCCTGGGGGCATGTAAAAAAATATTTGCTGGGGCCCAAGAGGACCCCTGCAGCCCCGGGGACCGCCACCACCCCAGGGCTTTTTTTATGTGAGGTCACCCTAAGTCCTGGGGGACCGCCATCCCCAGGGCTTTCATTAATTATTGTGCAGGGGCACACGGCCCCCGCTGCCCCAGTGACCGCCACCCCCCCCCCTTCCCGGCTTTAAAAAATAAAAAATAATAATAACTGTGTGGGTGGGCTCGAGCCCCACACGCCCTGGGGACCACCACCTACCCGGGGCACTAATATGTAAATTTGGGGGACCGTTAGGGACCCCCGAGTCCCAGGGAACACCAGCTCCCCGGGGCTGGGTACAGGAGGGGAGCCGTGCAGCCCCCCTCCTGGAGCCTGCGATGGCCCTGGGGACCGCCCCAGGGCCGGCTCCTGCAGTGTCCCAGGGTGCCCACCCCTGGGAACCAGCGGTTTGCTATGACAGGACGGGCGGTCATAGCAAACACTGGTTTGGATTTTGGAAGAGAGCAGGAAACCTGGTCTCTTCCAAAATCTAAACCAGATTGCTTTTCAACACAGGGAGATGCATGTCAGCAGCTTCACATGTGGAAAAGCAATCCCGGCTCCCGCAGGACACGCGGAGCCGGCAGGGACCATGGGGGCATTGGGGCTCCCCCCACGGTCCCAAACGAGAGGCCAGTCCCCGGAAGATGGGGTTCCCGGGCCAGGATTGGCCACGGGAGGGGGGCCCACGCGGCCCACTTATCGTTAGCTTATTTTTTTGTTTAAAAGGGATAAGGCCCTGGGGGAATGGGGTACCTAGGGCCCCAAATAAGGGCAAAGAAGGGGGAGCAACATGACCCCCTCCTAACGAAAAAAAAAAAAAAAAGAAGTGATTGTGCCAGAGGACCTGCTACCTCCCAGAAACACTCTGAAAACGCGCCCTTTGGTGCATTTTAAATTGGAGAATTAATTCCACTTCAATACAGGGGTTCCCTGGGGGCCCACCAGGAACCTCCAGTAAGCGCCACAGGGCTGCATTGCAGAGAGGTGGTCCAGGCCTTGCCCCTTTTTACACCGCTCTGCAACACAGCTCTATGGCGCTTATTGGAGGTACCTGGGGGGGTAGTTGGACCCCAGGGACCCTCAGGATTCAAGGGGACTTAATTCCCCAACTTAAAATGAGCCATTGGCGTGTTTGCACAGTGGTGAAGGGAGGGGACGGGGGCCTGAGGTGACATGAGTGCAAACACTCCCTGTGGCGCGTTTTAAGCTGGGGGAATTAATTCCTCTTCAATCTTGAGGGTCCCTGGGGCCACAAGCCCACCAGGTACCTCCAGTAAGCGCCACAGAGCTGGGTTGCAGAGAGGTGTAAAAAGGGGCGTGGCCTATGAACACTTTTCTGCAACGCAGCTCCTTGGCGCATACTGGAGGTACCTGGTATGCTAGGTGGCCTCAAAGGACCCTCAGTATTGAGGAGGAATGTATTCCCAAACTTAAAACGCGCCTCACTCCGTGTTTGCACACATGTCACCTCAGGCCCCGCCCCCTTCCTTCACCACTGTGCAAAAGCACCCCCTGGAGAGTCGTAAGTTAGGGAATTAATTCCCCTTTAATACTGGGAGTCCCAGGGGGCCAACTAGCCCACCAGGTACCTCCAGTATGCGCCAGGGAGCTGCGCTGCAGAGAGGTGATCAGAGGCCATGCCCCTTTTTACACCTCTCTGCAAAGCAGCTCTGTGGCGCTTATTGGAGGTACCTGGTGAACTAGTTGGACCCCAGGGTTCCTCAGGATTCAAGGGTACTTTATCCCCCAATTTAAAACGTGCCACAGGGTGCCTTTGCACAGTGGTAAAGGGAGGGGGTGGGCCAGAGGTGACGGGTGCAAACACCCCCTGTGTCGCGTTTTAAGTTGGGAGATTAAGTCCCCTTCAATACTGAGGGCCCCTGGGGGCCAACTAGGCCGCCTGGTACCCCCAGTAAGTGCCATAGCCCTGCGTTGTAGAGAGGTGGTCCAGGCCATGCCCCTTTTTACATCTCTGTGCAAAGCAGCTCTGTGGCGCTTACTGGAGGTACCTAGTGGGCTAGTTGGACCCCAGGGACCCTCAGGATTCAAGGGGACTTAATCTCCCAACTTAAAACGGCCACAGGACGTGTTTGAACACATGCCTCAGGCCCCCCCCCCCCCTCCCTTCACCACTGTGCAAATCAGCCCCGTGGCGCGTTTTAAGAGGTAGTTTTAATCCCCCTGCCTTATTATGTACTAGTAGCTTACAGAGGAAGTCATGCTAATCACAGGGGTACCCCAACGCATAGTGTTCCCTAGTGTATGTGGGTGTTTTCACTGTCTTCTAAGTGTCTTTTAGCATAGCACTGGCTCTAGGCCTGATTAGTCAGTCAGTTACCACCAGTACCCGTCTGAAAGTTGTGGGTACAGGATGATTTTGCAACAAGGCCTTTTTCTGCTCCTCTGTTGGTTCTTTCTGCACGTCTTGCTTCTTGCACTTTTCTTCGTCTTTGTGGATTTCTGTTGCTTCTTTCTGCATTTCTTTTGCTTCTTTCTGTGCGTTTTTTTTATTATTTCTTCACATGTCCAACCTCTGTAGGCATAATTAGAAATTCGCATTTAAAAAACCTTTGAAATTCACTGAAAAAAAACAGGACTGAGAGGCCGAGAGAGTGTACTCCCAAGCCCGCACCCCGCCCAGGTATTGATCCACGTTACCTGGGGGCGCGACCCGACTTTCCTCTCCTCCTTCAGCAAACTTGGCCTTCCGTGCAGAACTTTCTTAATGGGCCTCAGCAGCTCAGCCTGGCAGCTCAGCTCCTCTTGGGATGCGGGTCCCGACCGCGACATTTAGGAAGGTCTCCGGCTGCTGCAGGGCACACATACCCCATGCCTCTGAGATTACTTTTTCTCCAGGTGCACGTTCACCTCTGCACCCTCCAGGTCTCTTCTGGCACGAAGCCACACACACAACACTGATCAGACTCCACGTCCACTCAGTGTGCGCGGCCTGCGGTCTCAGTTGGCACCAAGAAAAGCACACAGCATTACAGAGACTCACTTTCTTCCGGTGCACACGATGATCAGCCGAACACCAAAGCACACACACTGCTTCACTGAGACTTACTCCACCTCTCGTGTCCCGATATGCAGGCACTCTTCACCCACGCCTTCGACTGCAACACAACACGCTCACCGTGTACGAGCCTCACTTCTCAGGTGCACTCGATTACCAGGCGCTCTTCACCAACTCCTCCAATGCACCCTGACACGCACCCAAGACTTGCTCCACTTCCGATGCACACGCCGACCAGAGGCTCTTCACCAGCACCTGCGGTTCACCACGACACGTACCCTGCATGCAGAGTCTCACGTCAGCTTCAGTACACACGCTGACCAGGCACTCTTCTCTAACCACTGCGGTGCACCACGACACGCACCCAACGCGTCCGAGACTCACTTCACCTGCAATACCAACGTTGACCAGGTGCTTTTCACCCGTGCCTCCTGCGCACCACGACATACACCCAGTGCGTCAGATTCCCACTCCTCCTTACTGTGTCCAAGATGTAAATGTGTTTGTTTTTATATAGCGCCTTCTACCCAGAGGTCTCGTAGCGCTGTATTCGTACCGCTGTGGAACCCTTCCTGGCTTTCCTGTGAGATGTCCACTCATGGGCACGCCCAAGGTGAAGCCAGGCATCCAAGCGCTGCTGGGGCCGTTGTGGAGATTAAGCAAGCTATTGCCCAGAGTCACAGAGTGGGACCCATGATTAGACTAGGCACCGAGGCGAGAATTATCAGGTCCGGGGAGATGGAGTCCAAGAGCTGCCAAGGCGGGAATTGAACCCTGGTCCCGGGCCAGACCTCTGCATCAGGGTCTGCTGCTCTAACCATTGAGTCACACTTCTCCTCACAGGGCACATCTTCCGAGGGTCTCAAGGTGCCACAACACGCGCCCACCGCGTAACTTGAAACTTCTCCGGAAACTTTTATGTTCCTTTGTTTCCAAACAGGGAGCCAGTTCACCGTGGGCCCTTGGGGTTCCAAGACACAGCACAAAGCACAGTCTTCGTCAAGCAGGGGGACCCAGCGCCCAAAGCACAGTCCCAACAGCCTCTTCCTTGGTTAAAACAGCAAACTGCAGACCAGCCCTAGATCATAAAGCAAGGGTTGGTCTTCCCCAGCAGTCTCTTCAGTTGTTCCTTCCTTAGTAGAGGTTCCTCTTGACCATGAAATCGGTCTAAGCCTTTTCAGTCTAAATCCATTTCGGGTTCATTCCAACATTCAGGGGTTTCAGCTCTCCTAGTTATACCACTTAATGTCTTTGAAGTTAGTTGTGCTCAGGGGTCCCTGACCCCTCCCAAATTCAGTTCTGGGTGTCTCCCTCCCAGTGTCACCTTTTTCCCTTTGATACTGGGGGTCTGGATCCTTAATCACTCAGGAGATGGGTCAATTGTTTTATAGCAGCAACCCAGGCCTCTTCACCTCCCAGGGCTTCTCCTCGCCTACTCTCCAGCTGCAGGTCAGCCTGGTGCCATCTCAACCTCCCCCTTGAGTCAAGACCTCCCCAGCTACTCTCAGATCCAGACAGTCAATCCACATTCAACAGAGGCACAGAAATGCTTAAAGCACACATCTCAGCCACTTTCTAAAAGAGTGGTTTCTGAAAGAGTGGTTTCTGAACACACAGTGACAACACCACTTTCATAGAAAGATGTGTTATGACACTGAGTTCATACATACTAAACTTCACCTCTCCATTATAAACTTATAGGAAACTAGGCTACCAAAATACAAAACTCAGCCTCCTTCATTCTGTCCTATGGGCAGAACGGCATTTCAAAAGTGAAAACGAAATGGAGTGTTTTTCACGGTCAGAACATAGCACACACCTCAGTAGATGTCCTGCCTTTTACTTACACTGCACCCTGCCCAGGGGTTACCCACGACCTACCACACGTGTGCCCAATGTGTATGCAAAAGGGAAAGTAAGGCCTGATAAGTGGTTGCACTTGTCAGAACATGCTAACTTAGCAAACTGTGCGCAGGCCCTACACTGCAGGCCCGAGTTTCCTTTGCTGCGTGCCTTTGCATTACTAGCCCAGGCACGCACAGTGCACATCACTACAGACTTCACTAGTAAGGCAAACATACCAATCATGGCCAACCAATTACCATTACACTTTACATAGGGAACACTTGTACTTGGACTCTGATCAGCAGTGGTAAAGTACCCAAAGCATCTAAATTGGCAACTTAAGGTCAGGGAAACGGTGTAGGGGGAAAGCAGAAAGTTTAGAGAACTTTAGCCAAAAAGGCCAAGCCCTACAACACCCTTACCCATATTTATATATAAAGGCTTTATATTTACCTGCGAAATACTTACATTTTTGTTGTAAAGGGATGTGTGGTAAAGGCTTAAGTGTTTTCAGATTTTGCGTGGCAAAGCCATATGCGCTGTAATGGATGCGCGGTAATGGTATTGCGTGGTAACTGACCCGTTGTAAAGGCCGCTTCCCCCTCTGTCATTCAAGGACTAAAACTCAGACTTATTCATCCTCGGGCTATGGCAGCAACTCCTGCTAACGTATCTGCAACCACAGAGCTTTACCAATGCACAACAAACTAGAAATGCAGTGAATATTCAAATTATTTCAAATGCAATCCACGTACCTTCTTACATCTCAGAACCATCTGAGGCTGGGAACTGCATGTGCAAGTGCCAAAAGAATGCAATACTTGCTGATCTCGCTCCCTCAAATTGTTAGGTTGTTGTGCCATTTTCTTATTTGTACACTATTAAACAGAAGACTGAGCCCACCTTGACCACTGGATCATTCATGCAATACATATAATGCTTCCCTCTCATTCATTCCCCTACCTCAGGGCACATTAGATCTTCCAACTCATTGACTCGCAGGCTGAGCTCTTTATTTCTCCGCAGCACCAAGTTAAGCTCATCCTCAAGGTCTGAATAGTAAAAATAAAAAAAAAGAGACATATTACAATTTCATTCCACTTTTCAGACTACAGGGACATTCAACAATGAACAGTTCAATCTTGTATTTGAAATTTTCTAACAGAAGGTCTCAGTGTTGCAAGGCAAGCTGGTTTAAAGTCAATTTTATACTGCACAGGTTTATTGTTTTGAGAATGTTGCATGGATAATTGTCCTAATAAACTTTTTTTCTAACAAAACCATGATTTGAAGGTGCCTGCCATCCGGTTAGCCCTGAAAGACAATACCAAGGGCAGAGGGAACTCAGGCCGCATCCTGGACTTACTTTTCACCAACCTCAGAGGCACTTCCATTTCAGCCCCCTTACCAATAATATGGTCAGATTATGCTATATCGTTCTGTTCGCCTCTCCCCTCCACTTACAGCATGAACATCACTCAAGCCACCTCCTACCTCTCTCTTGGGATAATTTTTCATCACACAAATTCATGAATGCACTCAACCCCCCTCCCACCAAGGTCCCACCTGGATACTTTGTCTGCCTCAAAAATAGAATGGACTCCTGCGTGGCCAACAGCCGAGCAAGATGGCCGCATACTATTGTGGTTCCGGCAAACCGCACCCGTAATTCCACAATCTGCATATTTATCCGGGGTCACTTGAGCTGCACACGTTTTTAAAAAAAAACAGAACCCATTGGGAGAGAATCAAGAGTGGCAGCAGGTAAATCGAGTGCAGAGGAACAGAGATCGGCTTGACTTCGTAAAGGAGAGGCCCAACGGCATTGATCGCTCTGAAGACGGGGCGCCTGTGGGGCCAGCACAAGGTGCATGAATGGAGAGTCCCAGATGAGCGAGATTTGACGAAGCAAGGACTCCCTCCATGTGGCAAAGCCAAGGCCCAGAATCTAGCACTGGTGAGCTCACATGAGCTGGTGCAGCCCCAATTCCCCAGCCTGGGGAGATATCCAACACTTGCCCCTGACGATTCAAGGGGAAATAAAAGAGGAACGCCTACCGCTCACAGCAGGAAAGAACACTAGGGCAGCAGAGAGATTGACTAGGGAAGCAACGAGCTGAGGCACCAGCAAGAACCAGTGCAAATAGTGGACTCCCTCATTCAAGCGCACGTAAAGCAGGCACTGCAGACGTGGGCACTCCTGAGAAGCTCAAATCACTGCTGCTGCTATCGGAAGATACTTCTAACCCTGGGAAGCAAGCAGAGCCACAGGGTGAAAACTCAGTGGCTCAGAGACACAGCCAGAACTGACCAGGTTTGAGGTTCTAGGGCATTGAGTGGGCGCAAAGGCATTGGAAGGCATCGGCAGACACCCGACACTGCTTGAAGACGACGGTGGTGCGATTAAGTGGAATCTAGGACTCCCAAGCATAGATCTGTGGGATACAGGGAAAAGACACAGAAAGCAATTGAGACTCTGAATATAATCAATGCTCTGAGGCACCAAACGGCCACAGACAGAGCTATAAAAGATAGACCTCAGCAAACCAGCAAAACCTGACAGGCCGACGAGTTTGAATAGCCTCGGGCAGGCGGCGGAGAGTAGCTGGATCAGGAGCACCACCCAGACAAACTGAGGGCCCACCAAGTTCTGAGATGGCAGGAGGGAGGAGTGGCAAATCAGTAATGCAAACTAAACTAGACAAGTATGCTTGGCAGAAAGGAACTAGTGTGCAGGAGAAAGACGCTGCTGAACTGCCAGCGAAATCGTATGCACCAGACAGACAATCAGAGTTGACTCTACAAGATATCATGACAGCAATCATCACGGTAAGAACGTCGTTGGAAAATTGAATGGACTTTGTCTCAACCGAAGCTTCTTTAATCAGGGCAGACATGAGTAACCTGAACACTAGAATTAAAGACGTAGCATCCACAACTAGTTCCCTAGCCAAAGACATCAGCCCTCAAGAAACAAGTAAACTACCTCCAGATCTGAAATGAAAAGATGGAAACACTGCTAGATGAGTACGAGGGGAGGTCCAGACGCAACAATGTTGCTAGCCCTTCGGAGCGCTCCGGCACTCCAAGGATTTGTACAGATTTGTTTAAGGAACTGGTCACGAAAAGCCTGGAACCCAAAAATCTGTCAATATTTCACTATCGAGCGGGCGCACAGGGTGCCAGGAGGTAGACCTAAACCGGCAGCACCCCCTGGACCCATAGAGGCCAGAGTATTTAACTATCGAGACAGACATCATATTACAGACAGCTCGGACGGCACCGCCGTTTTATTTAGAAAACAGCAAAATACATTTCTTTCCTGATTTCATGCTCAAAGTACTGCATCAACGACGCAGCTTACTCTATGGGAAAAAGGCCTTGCAAGATAAAGAAATCAAATATACAATGATCTTCCCGGCCAAACTGCGGGTGGAGGCAGAAGGGAAAGTCGGGTTCTTCGGCAGCCCAGAAGCAGCGTGGAACTGGCTGGAAGGATGGTGCACGGTGAAGAAAAAGAACTAAGTAAGCCAACGGAACGGATTGGGACAATCCCGAAAAAAGCAAGGGGGCAACGTCTAGCGACAACCACTTGGGGTAGGACAGACACGAGTAATTGTGTTGTATCCCTTATCCACACAAAGGAAGGTACTGTAGAGTCTCCTCTCTGAACTTTTAGGGCACTTGCTCCCTGTAGAGGACAAGCGCACATACATCGGCGGAGCATCCAGAGACTGTTCCCTGGAAGGCGCTAGAGGTGTAGTATGACGGGCCGATGGACCAGGTTCCACGTGATTTATAAATGCAATAGTTTACACAACTAAAAAGATGGTAAACGGGTGGCGGGTTGGGCCACTTACCAATTTTCAGGGGTGGGCGATTGGCACTCTGCAAAGTTGGGGAAGCGGGGGATTTGACTCCCCCATGCAGGAAGGGGGGTGGGACAAAGTTTGATGGGGGAGGGAACTCCTGTCAATCAGCAAGCTAGTCAAGGAATTGACGGAATGGGACAGTTTGCAGCCCAAATTATGTAGCGACGGGGAAGGTGTTTGTTAAGCATTGTACATAGTTTAGATGACACTAATATGAGGCTAAAGGAAGGGATTGGTAAGTTTCTAACATGCTGCACTGAGAAACAGGCACTAGAGGGTATTGTACGGACGGCTGTAGTAAAACAAGACTGCACAAGGGGGCTACCCCGATGAGACAGGGTACCAACACAAATAGAAATGGGTCCAACACTGAAACAGGGACTTAAGCTATTGTCCTGGAACGTGAAAGGGCTGGGAGACAAGATAGAGGCATTGTATTGCAGTACATCAAACGTCCTTCACTGGATGCAATTCTACTCCAAGGGACGCCCCTAATAAGAAATGTATGCGGGGCAATGACTAGGTGGAGCTATAAATTGGTGGCACACTCTGCATTCAGTTCTGGATCTCGGGAGTGGGAATTATGATGTGGAAAAAATTCAGATGACAATTGCTCTCATTTGGACAGATAATTTGAGTAGGTGGGAAGGCAGTACATTGAACCTAGTATCTTTATACACACACCACCTGGCCTCCAGGCCCGAGCATTCAAGGACCTAGGTGAACTATTTATTTATTTATTGCATTTGTATGGCGCGACAGCTACCCTGAGGGTTTCCCAGCGCCTTGGATCTGTGTTACACATGGAATGAGGGGGAGGGGCTCTATTGATTAAACAACCATGATTTAATTCCCTTCCGGAACCAAAGGTTCCAGGCGTAGTAGGACCGGGATTGAGTTCCACAGTGCTGGGGTCAGATGGGCAAATGAGCGGCCGCCCATCCGAGCCCGGTTGACCCTGGGAACCGCAAATTTTGCCTGGTTCATGGAGCGAAGATTGCAGGCGGGTATATATTTCTGGCCAATCTTACATAGATATTCGGGTGCTTCTCCTGAACTAATCTTAAACATGTAGCACAATGCCTTAAATTTGACTCTGCTAGCAATCCTCAACCAATGTAGTTTAAGGTGATCCGTCATGCTCGTGCGGCCTGGGAGGTTGAGGAGCAGTCTTGCCGCAGAGTTCTGGACAAAGTCGGTTCAGGATACTTTTTGTAACTCCTAAATATAGGACATTACCGTAGTCTAATCTCGAGCTGACTAGTGCCTGTAATACTGTTCTCTGTGCCCAGTCTGGTAGTTGCCATAATATTTTCCTCAGCCATTTGAGGATCACAAAACCGGTTGAGGCTGTTTTGGCTGTATGTGCACACAGACAACTTCTCATCAATTATTACCCCTAGGTTGCGAACAGATTGTACCGCAACCGGGGTTGCCCATATTTCTGCTGGCCAGTGAGTCGGGCCCCAGAGATTCTTTTGGTTACCAAAAACGAGCAGCTCAGTTTTATCCCCATTTAACTTTAGTTTCTCTGAGTGAAGCCAGTTCGCTATTCTTAGGAGCCCAGAGCGAAGGGGAGAAGTTCCGGATTTGTCTGCAGGTGTGAGGGAGAACACAAGTTGTGTGTCATCCGCGTAGGAGTAAATTGTGAGACCCATTTCTTCAGCGATCCTGGCTAATGGAGTGACAGACATTAAAAAGTAGCGGACTCAGTATTGAGCCCTGGGGTACCCCGTAAGGGGACTTTAGGACCTCCGAGGAATTGTTTTTGGAAAAGACCTGGAAGGTCCGATGCAGGAGGGATTGTTCCAACCATTTCAGTGCTTTTCCTCTAACCCCTATATCTTCTAGGGACTGAATCAAGATTGTGTGGGAGATGGTGTCAAATGCGGCACTCAGGTCTAAGAGAATGAGTGCCGCCGTGCCTCCAGTGTCCAGCTCTTGACGGATAACCTCAGTGACCCCTAATAAGGTGGATTCTGTAAAATGGCCTTTCCTAAAGCCAGATTGAGAATAGTGTAGTAGATTATGGTCATTTACAAAATCTGCCAGCTGCTTGTTCACGTGTTTTTCTAAAATTTTTGAAAAGATCGGCAGTAGAGATATTGGGCGGAAGTTAGAAAAGACCTCCGGGTCGCTATTAGCCTTTTTTAGCAAGGGCATCACCATGGCGTGCTTCCACTCACCAGGTATTACCGCTAGGTTGAGGAAGGCGTTTAACAGCGCTCTGATTACTTCCAAGATGGATGGGTCTAGCTGTTTAAGAACATGAGCAGGCTTAGGATCCTGAGGAGAGCCTGATATGATACTGTTCAGGGCTTCGACGAAAGTATTGATGTTTAACGGTTGCCATACCGTGATATCATGCTTCATGGAGTAATCCCTTTGGTCACTATTGCTAGGGGTAGAGGGATTACATAGACCATCAGTGAAATCACCATCTGAGGTGAAATTGGCATAGATTGTTGATATTTTCTCCTGGAAGAAATTCGCAATAGAATTGCATTGTGTGGGTGTCAAGGTAGGAGGGTCAGGTTGTGCTGCTGCCCCAGCTAAGTTCTTTAGAACTTTAAAGAGAGTCCCTGAGTGATTTTGTGCTCCTAGGATGGCATTTTTGGTGAAATTGCCCGTGGCGATTTTACAGGACAGATGGTACGCATTGAGTGCTTGTTTATATATTTCTTTTTTTAGCCGGATTATAGTCTCTTCTCCACAGCCTCTCTAATTTTTTACACTGACTTTTCTTCTCTCAATTTATTCGTGAACCATGGGACCGGGGGATTGCATGATTTATGCTTACTTAAAGTCAGAGGAATAACAGTTTGTGCGGCACTAGATAGCCAACAATTAATCATCTTATGATCACTAATTGTGATCTTCTCAAGATCAAAGCCAGGGCTGGATCTGATTAGCTGTTCATCAAGATCCTTTATGTGGAGTTTTTGCCAGTTTCTAAACCACACCTCAGATTTTACAAGGACTTTATGAGAGGGTTCCCAGATGTTAAATTTAGTGAGAAGGTGTTCGGACCACGGGATTGGCAGTGCAGGCTCGCACTTTATGCGATCAAAATTTGCAAAGATTGGGTCTAATAGGTGGCCAGCTCTGTGTGTGGGGCCAGTATTCCATAGGTGGATATTGAGTGCCTCAAGATCAGAAAAGAAGTTAAGAATCATTGGAAACTGCAGTCTTAAAGGTGCAGATTGAGGTCTCCAAGACGGCAAACATAGATGCTTCCAGCAGAAGAGGTGCAATGTATTCGGATAGGGCTGCCACCCAATCCCCAGCTGCCCCTAGAGGGCGATATATCAGAATCCCTTAAAGTGTGGTTTGAGGGGACAGGGCTAGTTTAAAAAGCCCTGCTTCACAATTTACCAGGTTAATATCTTCCCACTTGCATTGAAACGTATTTTTAAAGATAATGCCTATACCACCACCTCCTTGATTTGAGCGGTCCTTCCTGATTATCGTGTAATTAGGAGGGAGGGCTGCAGCTATGTCCGGCCCAGAGCTTGTAGTTAGCCAAGTCTCTGTTAGGAATAGCGCATCCGACTTCTGATCAAGCAGAAGATTAAAGATGTCGTCTTTGTGTTTGGGGAGCGATCTACAGTTTGTGGTAAGGAAAGTGAACTTATTGACTAGACCTTTGCTCCTTTTAGGATTTATGGTTGTGTCTCGCAGTTAATGTGGCGATTTACCCTGAGGCTGAGCAGGTCAGCCCTAGAATAGCTGGGAGCTGTGTGTTTCCGCACAGGGGGGTGGTCCCTGGTCCCGTCTGGGCGCAGACAGGCTTGCCATTGGTGCGCCCGCTGCGCGACGGACACATGACAGTCTAAAATAGCGCTTCAGTACTAACTAATAGCGCTAATAGTACTAACACTACCAGAAATAAGACTTCTCATAGGAGGTGATTTCAATTCAATTGTCTGGGGTCAACTGGATCGCTGGCCCTCGAGGAAACTACAGCCTACTCGCACACAGCTTCATAATTTCTTGGGAGCGATGGGGTTGGTTGACATATGGAGGGCTCATCATACCATGGAGAATCAATATACATTCTACTCCAGGGCGCACCGCAGCATGTCTAGAATAGACTATTATAACACTGGTGGACCAACTAGGTCAGATCAAAGAGGTGAGCCACCTAGCAAGGGGCATAGCAAGCCATTCTCTCATTGGGGCCCCGATAGAGGTGGGAGAGCCGCGAGCAAGAAGGATAGCCACAATAAACCCATGGTATCTCAAGATCCCCCAGATCAGGGAAAAAATTGTGAAAGAGACTGAGTTGTATTTTAGTGAGAATGGAGACTGGGTGAATTCAGCGCAAACACTGTGGGAGGCATTTAAAGTAGGTATTAGAGGCCACGCTATCTCCCCGATTGCTGGAACCTGGAAAGAAAAGCATGCTGCACTAGTCCGATTAGAAAAAGATATATTACAACTGGAAGGGTAACTCCAAGAAACGCACGCAGAAGAGATCAGGCACACTTTAAAACTAAAGACCAAAGAATATGCAGCCCTAGCAATGGACGCAGCAAAAGCACCTTACAGGGCAAAGCTTAGCACAATCTGCGAAGTTGGGGACAAAGCTGGGAAACTACTGGCAAGGCTGGATCGTAGAGAGCAAGCCAATAGATTAGTGGCAGAACTAATAGACCACTTCGGCAAGCGACTTACTTAACCTGCGGAAGAATTTGGGGCTTACTACCGTCAACTCTACAAATCCCATATGCCCTCAACGGCAGAAGAAGCAGCCTCTTTATTGTCTGATATGCCCCTAACCGCACTCTCGGAAGACGAGTTTTGGAGACCAACTTATCAAACACAGAGGTAGAAAGAGCGATTAGCGACCTGAAAGCAGGAAAGGCGTTGGACCCCAATGGCTTGCCTATAGGATTGTACAAACTAGCTCCTAGTAAGTTGGCGCCACATCTAACAATAAAGTTTCAGGAGAGTCCAGAAAAAGGGTCACTTCCTATAGACCAGAGACTGGCCACCATAGTAGTCATTCACAAAAGCGGGAAACCTCAGAATAAATGCTCCTCTAATAGGCCAATATCGTTCCTCAACGCAGAAGCCAAGATCCTTGCAAAAATACTGGCCACCTGCCTGTTTCAGGTCATACCCAAACTGGTGCGCCCAGATCACTCAGGGTTTAAGCCAGACAGAAATGTTGCTTTTAATTTACGACGGCTACTTGGAGTGATGGGGCGGGCAGACACAATATGTGAAGTTGCGGTGGTGGTGGTGGTATTCCTCAATGCATCCATGGTGTTAAACACGATTGAAGGGCCCTATACGTTCTCAGTCCCAAAGAAATTCGGATTCAGCCCTGAATTGTTGAGCTGGATCCTGCTACTGTACAGGGATCCATTGGCTCCAATAGTCGTAAGCAACCGGAAGTCCCCCACATTTACCCTCGGGAGTGGCACAAGGCAGGGCTGCCCCCACTTGCCGTTGCTCTTTGCCATGATGTTGGAGCCATTGGCGATGTGGATAAGGAGAGATCCAGTCATGAGGGGACTAAAGTGGGCAAAGACTGGGACGGCATTTTGTTATAAATGGTGTCACTCAAGGTCTCACTGAACAGAGAATTGCATATTTTTAATAATTGCGGGAAGTATTCGGGTTATAGTATAATTTGGTCTAAGTCAGTCATTTATGTCCTCAGTGGCAAGCACCCCTCCCTGCCCAGAGGGACTATTAATAATGAAGCATTAGAGTGATTTAAATACCTGGGAATCTACTTCCCTAGGGACCCGACTATATTCTACAAGCGCAACCTCCTGTTCCCACTACAGAGACTTGGAAGCAATGTTAACTACTGGAAATCACTCCAGTTGTCCCTGTTGGGGAGGGAAGCACCTATTAAAATGATGTCCTTGCAGCGTTTCTTGTATGCCCTGCAGAGCTTCCCAAGTCCAGTAAAGGCAGAATATTTTAAGGAAATAGAAAGCACCCAGAGAACTTCTGCAGGAAGGGAAACCACCCGGATCTTAATTCAGAAGCTCAGAAGGGGGTGGTTTGACAGGAGAATTGGCCTCCCAGATATTAAACTATATTACTAGGCCGCGCAGCTCGCAGAGATTAACCAAAATCAATACAGACTTTCTGGTGACCCTGGATACCAAATGGATAGGTGGTTACTACCGGGGGAGATTTTACGAAAGTACTTTACTCCAAATTAAAACTGACAGGTACCACAATACATGCGGTCTAAATATGGCAGATTGCCACGAAGAGCCTGGGCTGGGAGGGAAAGGTTACGCAGGTTACCCCACTTTGGGACCCACAAATGCTAGGCAACTTAAGATAAACCAAGGGTTTGACCGATGGGAGTAGATGGACATCTCTAAAGGTAGGGGATTTATGGAGGGCGGGAGATGTGGTGACTTTTACTCAGTTGCAAACTGAATATGATCTTGCAAAAACAGAGTACTTTAGATATTTACAGGTCAAACATGCACTGCAAGCGATTACAAAAGGGGTAACACTCCCGGAGACCTCCCCACTGGAGTATAGGATCCTAAATGGCCACATGCCTGACGAGTCTATCTCGCTGGTTTACAGGAAGCCAATCAATAACATGACTGACCCTCTTATCTGGCTCCGAACTAGCTGGGAACACTATGTGGCCGAGATGGAGGAGGAAGAATGGTTAGAGATAATAGTCTCACCCAGGGAGATTGCTATCTCCTCCAGGTTGAGACGCTTGCATCTTAAAATACTCCATAGAACGTATCTCTGGGGCGCAGCGTTGGTAAAGATGGGCTATAGAACCAATTCAGGGTGCATGTAATTTGGTACTGTCCACATATACAAAGCTATTGGGCTGAACTGAAAGCGCATGGAAGAAGTGGTGGGGAACAAAATAGAAAATAGTATAAAGATGTGCCTCCCGAATATATGGGGTCCAACTAACATAATGAGTAGGTAGAGAATAAGGGTAGCAATGGGACTGATCAACGCCAAACGAAATACTGCAAAACAGTGCAGGCCCAGGAAACACTGTCCGTACCAGAATGGGAGAGAGACATGGACTGGTGCATGGTGACTGAAAAGACAATTTAGGAATCCAGAGGATGTCCTAAAAGGTGGTTACAGATTTAGGAAAAATGGGAAGATTACAAGGGAGGAACTTGTGAGCCCCCGCAACTGGGACAGGAACCAGGCTCTGGGTAGCTTAAATAAAAGTAGGCTAAACATGGAATCTATAAAGAAGATATAGAAGCTATGGTCAGTGTTAAAGTGTGGGGATAAAGCTGCATCCCTGAGCTCTTATGTTTGTATAATGATTGTAATACGTATACTTATCAATAAACAGAATAAAAATAATAGATAGAATGGACTCTTCATACGGTTCATATCGCACCTCTTAAGGCTCAGCCCTCCGGCGCCATAGTTCTTGCAGCAGCTCTGGGCCACTGTAAATCACTCAAATGTTCATAGAGATGCTTTAACTTCACATTGTATCACATTAGAGCGGTTGGTCACAATTATTATTTAAATATAAAATCAGAATCAATACCAATTCTTCTTTTGAAACCTTTTCCATTATTAGGAACGTCGCTCAACATCAATGCAGGACGAGCCTTCTAGGTCTCAAAATCAAGTTGACAGCCCTCGTTAGACCATTGAACTTAACTCAGCAGCTCCCAATGGTGCATAGCTAGCAGGATGTTTTCCTTTAACATTAGACTGTGTTCTTAAGACCATCCTTTCCATCCAGTCTTGAGCTCCCCTCGACCCCTTTCCTCTATGCTTTTTAACCTTGAGCATTAACCTTATCAGCACGGTGCTCACATCACTCAGTAACAACTTGCTAGACTGGTGCTGTACTAGAAAGTTGGAAACCTGGCTAGTGCTACCTTTTCTGAAAAACTTTCAGTTGACCCCATGGACATGGTCAACTATTGCCCACATCTCAAACATCACTGATGCACCACAATCAGCATGGGCAAGGATCTACGTCTAATCCTGGATCTAGAGGATTCTGCCGCCCTGGCGCTCTTCAGCATCTCAGCTGCATTTGATACTTTGTCACATTCCATTCTGGAACATCTACAAAGCACAGGCTACTATCTGCAGGCTGTAGGAAGGTGGATATCTGACTATATGGTTAACCTCACTTTTTGCCTGGTGTTTTGCTGGTTTTTGACTTAATTGGACTGGGACCCTGCTATTCAGGGCCCCAGTCTATCTGCTTTCTCTAGAAAATGTACTCCATGTACTTTAGGAACATACTAGATTGGTTACTGGGTCACCCTTGTGAGCCCCTGTATATGGTACTCTAGGTACCCAGGGCATAGGTGCACCCTAGGCCTACCAGGGGCTGCAGCATGTATTGTGCAACCCCTGGTTAGCCTTCCAAACTGACACCACAGGTCTGTACTTACAGCCTGGGTAAGGTGATATATATATATATATATATATATATACACACATACATACATACATACACATACATATATATATACATATACATACATACACATATACATACATACACATATATACATACATATACATACACACATACACATACATATATATACATACATATATATACATACATATATATACACATACATATACACATACACACATACATATATACACATATACATATATATAAATATGTCCAAAACATAGCTCAGGGCTTTGAAGCCGCACACCGCTGAAAGTTTGGTCACAAACCTTTATTTGCAAGCACATTGTATCCCCTCCAGTTGCTATATCCTTCGGCCTGACGCGTTTCGATGCCTTTGTGCATCTCTTCAGAGGCCAGCACAGGGAAAGTTCTTTCGCCGCTCTACTCCCAAAGCAATGCTGAATTCATTAGCCTCCGGTGTGCTGTAATTGTCACGCTCTTTTCACAACTGCATGCTGGGAAGTGGAGTCTTATATATACATACACATATATATACATACACATATACATATATATACATATATACATATACACATATATACACACATATATACACACATATACACATATATACACACATATATACATATACACACATATATATACATACACATACATATACACACATATATATACATACACATACATACACATACATATACACATATATATATATACACATATATATACATACACATACATATATATATACATACACATACATATATATATACATACACATACATATATATATACATACACATACATATATACACATATACATATACATACACATACATATATACACATATATACACATACATACACACATATATATATATACATACATATTCATATATACACATATACACACACATATATATGTATACATATATACAAATATATACATATATATATACATACACACATATATACACACACACATATATACACACACACATATATACACATATATATATATATATATATATATATATACACATACATACATACATATATATATACACCCATACATATATATACATACATATATACATACATACACCCATACATATATATATATATATATATATATATATATATATATATATATATATATATATATATATATATATATTCACTGAAAAAACCATTGGTTATAGACCATATATAGTTAGGAATTAGCATTTACAAAACCTTGAAAATTCACTGAAAAAACCATGGGTTATAGACCATATATAGTTTGGAATTAGCATTTACAAAACCTTATTTTATATATTGTTAGTTGCACTATATATTGCGCACCCGCAAACCACTGCTGATCATGTCACATATTACATCATTCATGACATGATCAGTGAGATCACAGATGACATCACTGATGACATCACTGATGACATCACTGATGACATCACTGATGACATCACTGATGACATCACAGATGACATCACAGATGACATCACAGATGACATCACTGATGACATCACAGATGACATCACTGATGACAACATCCAGTGACTGTTTCTGAAAAGTCAAAATAGGTCTTACATATTGAAGAATGAGTGGATGTATAAGTGTCTGGATGAAGGATTTAGTAGGTGCATGACTGACTGTATGAGTGAGTGATTAAATGTGTCTCACTGAGTGCATGGGTTAGTGACTAAACTGTCTTAATTTGTGCATCATTATATCTGTTCTGTAAACTGCTGCATGTGTTGATCAGTAGCTTTATGATTAAGTATATGGGTTATTGATTGGTTGCCCAAGTATTTGTATGGGAGAGTGAGTGTGTGTGTGTGTGTGTGTGTGTGTGTGGGTGGCTGTGAGGTGTGTGACTATGTGCATAGATGTGTGAGCAGTTGATTCACTAGATGTATGGGTTCAAAAGTGCATGTGGAAACAGCTGTATTGGCGGTTGACTGTGTGCATTAGTGTATTAGTGAGTGAATGGATCTCAGTGCTACATGTCAAAGTAAGTACATATGTAAAACACAGTACATGTGAGAGTTGACATATATAAATAACTGTGCATAAGAGCCAGTGAATGTGTGAGTGGCTGTATGGATCATTGTGAACTTGTATCAGGGATTGTATAACAGAGTAAATATGTGTTAGTATATGTTTGAATAAGTAAAGTGTATATAACTGTATAGTTGAGGAAATGGAAGTGTGATTGATTCTTTGCATGACTGACTAGGTGTGTGAGTAACTCCATGGATGAGTGACAGTCTGTGAGTGTCTGTTTACTTTGAGTGTATCTAAGATTATATTAGAGTCTGAAGAGGTTCACCGTATTATCACATGAATGATGTCATCAGTAATGTCATCAGTGATGTCATTTGAGATGTCATCAGTGATGTCATCTGAGATGTCATCTGAGATGTCATCTGAGATGTCATCTGAGATGTCATCAGTGATGTCACTGATCATGTCATGAATGATGTAATATGTGACATGATCAGCAGTGGATTGCGGGTGCGCGATATATAGTTAGTGCAACTAACTATATATGAAATTTCAATGGTTGTGTGCGAGTAAAATAAGGTTTTGTAAATGCTAATTCCAAACTATATATGGTCTATAACCAATGGTTTTTTCAGTGAATTTCAATGGTTTTTTAATAGCAAATATCAAAAGCTTTAAAATGTCAAGTACGTGGTAGGTAAAAACATTTTCGTGTTTATGCACGCTGATGTGCTTTGAACGCTGCCCCCACCCCCCCCGCTTTTCTTTTAGGAGTATTCTCTCTTTGCAGATAGTGAAGGGTAGGTAACGCAGGCCTTTGCCCCCATTGTAATCCGTCGTGCCTGCTTGTCTCTCCATTTGATTGATATCAAAGTATTTACTGTTTTAGAATTGATTCTCTTTGGTTCATTCTCTATTTACAAACAAGCACAAAGTCGCAATACTCTGTTTAGTCTTTGCAGATAGTGAAAAATTGTTAAAAAAACAAAAAGGAATCAAGCAAAATCAGTAGGCCACTAATGGGATCTATTTTTGACCTCGCTAAAATAGAAACATTAGGAACAACCCCTCATAAGAAATACGAAACTAGTGAGAGGAACTGAGCTAGACACCATGATGGCTGCAAGACAGCTCGGCTCCGCCGCCCACCCCGCCCAAAATAACGACAAACCCTATGCAAATATTATAAATATATACAACACACCAGCAAAGTAACAGGGTAAAACGTTTTATTAAATAACTATTTACATGGCAGCCTGCTGCAACATCGATCCAAATGCATGCCGCCATTCCCGGGATTTCTCCTACCCCCTCCTCAAGTCTTGTTGCCCTGATGTGGCCTAAGATCGCCCCCGACATAGGCGGCCGGCTCCCGGGGTCAGGCGGAACTTTTTGCCTTTTAGTGACTCTTCCATTCTGGACCTTGTCCCACAATCCGTTTTACCTGAAGACACGTCCTGCGGTGCCCTAGTCCGACCATCACATATTCCTGCGCCAGGAGACGGCGTGGGGTGCACTAGAAGGGAGAGGCGGCGCGAACGAACCTCCCCCACCTCCCCAGGTGGAGGTTTCTCAGCTACACCCCAGCGCTTCACGCAACCAGCTGACTTGCGCCTGCTCTTCCGGAACAGTGCCTCCCTCGGCCAGCTGAATTGCGCCTGCTCCACACCTTGTCCCACAATCCGTTTGACCTGAAGACACGTCCTGTGGTGCCCTGGTCCGACCATCACATATACCTGCGCCAGGAGACGGCGTGGGGTGCACTAGAAGGGAGAGGCGGCGCGAACGAGCCTCCCCCACCTCCCCAGGTGGAGGTTTCTCAGCTACACCTCAGCGCTTCACTCGACCAGCTGACTTGCGCCCGCTCTTGCGACACAGTGCCTCGCTCGGCCAGCTGAATTGCACCTGCTCTTGCTATTACAACGTCTCACCCGCCATCCAACGGAATTGCACCCAATCTTGCGGTACAGCGACAGGCGGCTGCTACGGAGCTCACAAAATGGCGGTCGGCTCCACAGACTTGAGCCTGGCCTGCAAGGATGGCTCTGGGCAACCGTGGAACTCGGACGCTTGACTGCTAGGGCATGGGCCCCATTTCCAAAAGAGTCCCCTCAGCCTTGAAGATTCTACAACAGTCACCGGGACCCCCGACTCCCGCAGACTTCCGGTGGGGAGCGACTGCCATGATTGCTCGCGGAATGGCCACGACGTAGCCACGAGATGGTGGTGCTCTCATGCTGACGCCAGCTTCAGTCTGAAACATCCAGAAACACTGTAGACTACCAATTCGATCAGTTCCGGTGGAGCACCAACGTGACCCGGTAGAGAAGAACTTGCCCTCCCCTCTTTGACTGAAGGTTCTTGTTGCCTGTCCCTTCTGTTGTCATTTAACAGAACTTTTTGGACTGCTGAAAGGGGTTCTGTTCCGACCGCTGGTTGGTGGAGACATTTTGACTATATTCTGGACCTGCGTTGTCGCGTAATGCGTCATATGACGCGCCGCGTTAGCGCACCCGGAAGTGCTCCGGTGCGCGAGGCGCAGCTTCCCGGAAGCGATCCAGGGCGCGGCGCGCAGCGCGTAACGTAAGCATAACAGGTCATGCGACTTGTTAATAAAACTTTTCATTGGTTCATTTTACTTTTGTTTTTCTAATGATGGAAGGCTTGGTCATATGACCTAAAAATAACACTTTTCATTGGTTTAGAACATTTTTTTTTCCCAAATGATGAAAGCCCCACCTTTTTTTTCTCACTCTGACTTGTAAAGCAAAGGACCCAGATGCATTTACAGTTTATCACTAACAATGTTCCAGGCTAATGTATTTTACCGGGAAATTTACAACTGTCCTGCAATTAAAATATTCCTATTTCGAGAAAAAGGGCGTTTCTTCGTCCCATGAGGGAGCCATTGAACAAAAGAGGCTCGACCTGTTGTCTTTGTCGCTGATAGGCATGAATATCGGATTCTTATCGATCACTTTATGTTGCAGGAGTGGAAAACACAACAGCCCTTGACCATTTATCTTTACTGCTTTCCTGCGTATTATACCTTTTAACCGTCATGTAATCGGGCTGCTTTATTTCACTTGCCTTTTACTGATTCGAAAACAGTGGCTATTATTCAAAACTTTACCAATCTAGGTACTACTACCATGTTTTGTTTTAAAAACCTTTATTGTGAAAATGTCAGTATACAAATACGGGCCTATAACCACGTGGGCCGGCCACGGAGCAAACTGTGATCGTATACGATGAGGGGACATTTACACTGTAGAAGAACGTAACGGGCGGGCCATTAGGTTGCAAGAACTAAGGTGTCTAACAGTTGCGGAATCGGGGGACGTACATTTTATAATTAAAGTACGACAGGGCCAGTTACAATAAAATTATCTAGATATACATTTGCGGGCAAGTACCATGGGTGACGTTAATTCGAACTTTCAATAGTACAGTAATCAATAACACATCAGAATTTAATATCAATAGGGATATCCAAATGTTCAATCAGTACTCGTCCCCGCCCGCCATGTGCTTCAAAACTGCATACGTATCTCGTGATATCAAGGCTGGACAACCAGTACACAACAAGGAGTTACGAGTCCCATTTATACCGGCGCCATTTTGGGCGAAGCCTGGCAGATCCAGGATATAGTCAAAATGTCTCCACCAACCAGCAGTCGGACCAGAACCCCATTCGGCAGTCAAAAAAGGTTCCGTTAAATGACAACAGAAGAGATAGGCAACAAGAACCATCAGTCAAAAGAGGGGAAGCTTTCGGGAATGGGGCCCATGCCCTAGCAGGCAAGCGTCCGAGTTCCAAGGTGTCCCAGGGCCACTTTAGTGGACCAGGCCCAAATCCAAAGAGCTGGCCGCCATTTTGAGAGTCCTGTTGCAGCCGCCTATCGCTGCACCGCAAGAGTAAGCGCAATTCAGCTGGATGGTGGGCGAGACGCTGTAGCCGCAAGAGCGGGCGCAACTCAGCTGGATGGCGGGTGAGGCACTGTGCTGCAAGAGCGGGCGCAATTCAGCTGGATGGCGGGTGAGGCACTGTGCCGCAAGAGCGGGCGAAACTCAGCTGGATGGCGGGTGAGGCACTGTGCCGCAAGAGCGGGCGAAACTCAGCTGGATGGCGGGTGAGGCACTGTAGCCGCAAGTGCGGGCGCAACTCAGCTGGATAGCGAGTGAAACGCCAAGGGGCGCCCTACTGCAGCTGAGAAGCCTCCACCTGGGGAGGCGGGAGAGGCCCGTTCGCGCCGCCTCCCCCCCCCCCCCCGGGCACCCCACGCCGTCTTTCGGCGCAGCATTGTAGGATGGCCACACCAGTGCGGCAACTTGCTGGACACCACCTCGGTGCCATCCGGATCTCGACGCGTTGTGCTGCCTTCGGCCTACTGTAGCCGCAAGTGCGGGCACAACTCAGCTGGATAGCGAGTGAAACGCCAAGGGGCGCCCCACTGCAGCTGAGGTGCCTCCACCTGGGGAGGCCCGTTCGCGCCGCCTTTCCCCCCCCCCCCCCCCCCGGGCACCCCACGCCGTCTTTCGGCGCAGCATTGTAGGATGGCCACACCAGTGCGGCAACTTGCTGGACACCACCTCGGTGCCATCCGGATCTCGGCGCGTTGTGCTGCCTTCGGCCTATTCGCACATCGGTCCGCTACTGACGCCGCCTCACAGGCCGACGGATTTTTTTAGGCTTTTTATAACCCAAAGCCGACTAAAAGACAGACCAAAGCAGCCCATTGTTGCTACTCCGGGGAAGGAGGGACAAGGACAGTATCAAGCGGACGGTGAATGCTTTGAGATGGATGTTGCAGCAGGCTGCCATGTAAATAGTTGTTTAAAATGTTTTTTTTAACGTGTTTACTTTGTTGGAGCGTTGTATATATTTATAAGTTATTAAAGTGTTTTAATCCTACTACTTTGTTGGAGTGCTATATATTTTTAATGTGACACATAATTGTGAAGACTTTGATGTACAAAAAGGCATCCGTGGAATCTTCCGCTTCAGGCTCGGTCCCACACACCCTTACAGTGAGAATCCCCTCCCCAATCACAATACAGGATCGTTATCAGATAGTAGGAACGCGTGTGGTGTGACGGATCTCATGGGGTGGGGGCCTTGATCTACTGTAACTTCTTTGAAGAGGGGTGATTCTTTACAGTTGGGCCCATAAACTACATCCGCAGGGCTAGGTGATAGCCTGGGACTGGCCTGGACAATCGGACACAGAGGAAGAGGAGTGTCAGAGGGTGCGGTAGTGATTAGGGTGAAAGGGAGGTGTCGGGTGGGCACAGGGTGTGATTCTCAGGGAAGAGCAGCGCAGATGGGGGGAGGTTTTTGGCCCATGCATCAGAGAGAGAGCGGGGGTGACCAGTGCGTGGGGGAGATGCTTGCGAGGGTGGGGAGCCATGCTGAGGATCGGCGGTGTGCAGAGAGTGGGTCTGGTCAAGGCATCTAAAATGGCTGCCGTGCACGACAAAAGTGTGGCATTTGAAAAAAGGCAAGATGGCGCAGACAATGTTTATCAATACGGATGAATTTATAATAATTATTTTTAACAATATATTTACTCGCATTGACAAAATGGCGGTCAACACTTCCTGATTTCCTTCGAATCGAACGTTAACAGACGTCACGCAGCAAAAAAAAAAAAAATCCGCTCACGCGCAGCCGCTGGAAGACATGTATCAACATATATGAGCCTCCTCAGCCACCCACAGAAAACATAGGGGGTCAGGATACGTCTCCCGTACCCCCTTATACCCATTTCCCACATTGTTTTTCCTCCATCTTGTAATTTAATTAAGACGAAACACAAAATGGCGAATTCCCGTTTCGCTACCGGTTCGCGACCCGGTTCGCGAACCGGGAAGCGCTTCTACCGCGAAAAATAATTTTTTTTATTTGCCCCACGGGACCCTTTAATAACCCCAACATCATTCCTAGGGGGTCAAGAGGGGTCTACCTTGCCCCCGTTCATTAAATTCCCCCTTCGTTTTTCTCCTCCTCTTGTCTCTCGATCCTACCGAGAGACAAGATGGCGGCCGTTCCGGACTGTTTAGAATGTTGACAGACACCGGAGCGCCAATCAGCTTCGCTTCGCAAAGTTCCGTTACGCGAAAAATACGCGAACCGGAGCGCTACCGGGGACGCTGTTACAGATATATCTGTTTTTTAAAACGTTACTTTCTCAAAATCCACTGGAGCACATATATTGAGACCTAGCAAAGGCACATCGGGCTAACAGTCCCTACAATTTTGCCAAGTTTCATGCAAATCCATTCAGCCGTTCGAGCTAAAAGTGAGGCCAACCGCCCTATGGAAAAATTAATGCGAAAAACGTGTTTTGGGACCCCCCTTTTTTCTCAGACCCCCTTGACAAACCCCCCCCCCAAATTTTCAGGGGCTGCTCAGAAACAAAATATGTCATTTTCCTGAAAATTTCTGCCGATTCCGTTCACAAACGCCAAAGTTATTAGACATAGAATTTTCAAAAGTCCCATAGAGAAAAAATCCTAACTATATATACCTACTGGCGACCGCCAGTAGGTAATACATACATACATATATATATATATATACACATACATACATACATACATACATACATATACATACATACACATACATACATGCATACATATACATACATACATACATACATACACACACATATATATATATACACACAAGTTACTTACCTTTGGTAACGATATATCTGTAAGAAACAGTAGTTAGTATTAGATTCCTTACCTTAGAATATCCCCAGGTGTCAGACTGGATCCGGAAACTTTTGCGTAGCAGTACCCTTGCGCGTCGGTAGGCATCGTCTGTGGCTCCGCGTCTGTCCTAGACGTCGTTGGCGCCGGGATGACATCGCCAGAGTACTAAGACGCCACCCTCGCGCGCTGATGTCAGTTCTTATACATAGCTTTTCCACACCAGAAACCCAGAGCCATGATAAAAACCAACACTGGTGCCATGAAACCAGGGCCCTGAAAGGGGAGGACCTTAACCCTAGATATCGGTTCGCAGAACGGGGAGGATGGGTGGGGCGGTAAGGAATCTAATACTAACTACTGTTTCTTACAGATATATCGCTACCGAAGGTAAGTAAGTTGTGCATCTGAAAGAAACAGGTTAGTATTAGATTCCTTACCTTAGAATAGATACCCCAGCAATACCAACCCTGGTGGTGGGTCTGCGAACCAATGATCACACCAGAAATTCCTGGAGAACGGAACAGCCAAAGAAGCCATCTCTCCGGACTTGGCTGTCCAGGCAGTAGTGTCTGGCGAACGTGTGCAGCGAGGCCCACGTAGCTGCCTGACAGATGTCCTGCAAGGGGACTCCCCGACCCAGGGCAGTAGTAGCCGCTGTGGGCCAGAGTGGAATGGGCCCTCAGCCCAACAGGAAGCTCTTTTTTAGCCAAAGAGTAGCATACCTTGATGCACAACACAACACACGAGAGATGGTCCGCTTGTGCACTGCCCGAACTTTCCTAGCGCCCACGTAACCAACAGAGAGTTGGTCATCCACCCAGAACTGGCGTGTGCGATCCAGATAGAATGAGAGCGCACGTTTTGGGTCCAGACGGTCGAGCCTCTCTTACTCTTTCGAGGGATGCGGAGGTGGAAAGAAGGTGGGCAAGGTGATGGACTGCCAGATGTGGAAGGCTGTGACTACCTTGGGCAGGAAAGAGGGTTGTGTCCGCAACACAACTTTGTCCGGATGGACAGAAAGGAAAGGAGGTTTAGAAGAAAGAGCCTGGAACTCACTCACTCTCCTGGCAGAGGTGATGGCAACCAGGAATGCAGTCTTAAGAGTAAGGAGACGAAGAGGACAGTTATGAAGTAGCTCGAAGGGAGCGCACATCAGATATGTCAGAACAAGGTTCAAGTCCAAAAGGCATCACGAAAGGAACAGGAGGGAACTTCTGAGTGATGCCCTTCAAAAACCTATTTACAACTGGGGACTTGAACAAAGACGGATGATCAGGGAGCCTTAAGAAGGCGGAAATGGCAGAGAGGTAGCCCTTCAGAGTGCCCAGAGCAGAGCCCTGCTGGGCAAGAGAAAGAAGAAAGAGGAGAACCTCTGAAAGAGGGGCAGAAAGGGGATCCACAGCCTTTGCTGTGCACCATGCCACAAATTTGTTCCACCTGCAGGCATATTCCGATTTTGTGGAGGGATGCCTGGCTGCCAGAATCACATTACAGACTTCAGTAGGCAAGTCAAATGACCTCAACTGCCGCCGCTTAATCTCCACGCATGTAAGTGGAGACTGGACAGGTTCGGGTGGAGGACCGTCCCCTGCTGTTGCGACAGAAGGTCCTCCTGAAGAGGACAGACATGCTGAGTAGCTCGGGATACCAGTATCTTCGTGCCCAGTCCGGAGCCACAAGGATGACTTGGGCCTGGTCGCGCCTGATCTTCAGCACTCTGGGCAGAAGTGGTATAGGCAGAAAGGCGTACAACAGACCGCTACAACAGACTGCAGCTCCACTCACGACGAAAAGTGTCTCCGAGCGAGTGCCGCCTTGGAAATTCCAATGCGCAGAACTGATGACATTGCACGTTCTCTTCTGTGGGAAATAGATCTAACCAAGGCTTTCCCCACTGCTGAAATAAGCCTTGCGCCACGTCCAAGTTCAGACGCCATTGGTGATCCATCATGCACCGACGGCTGAGTTTGTCCGCCCTGGCGTTCAGGGAACCTGCCAGGTGTTGAACCACCAGGGTCACACCCTGATGTTCCAGCCTTTGCCAGAGGCGCAGAGCCTCCTGGCATAGGGTCCACGACCCCACCCCGCCCTTTTTGTTGCAGTACCACATGGTGGAGGTGTTGTCCGTGAACACCCGCACTACACTCCCCTGGACAGAGGGGAGGAATGCCTTCAGTGGAAGCCGGATCGCCCGCAGCTCCAGAAGGTTGATGTGGAGCCGGGACTCCACCGGAGACCAGAGGCCTCTGATCTCCGCCTCTCCCATGTGGCCCCCCCAGCCCTGGAGGGACGCGTCAGTCACAACTATGTGCTCCGGTTGGGGTAGGGAGAGGGATCTGCCGCTGACTAATCGCGGTCCGTGAGCCACCACTGCAACTGTCTTGCAGTGCCCTCCGAGATCAAGACATGGTCGGACAAGTTACCCTGATGCTGGGCCCACTGAAACTTCAGGTCCCACTGCAGAGCCCGAATCCGCCACCTGGCGTGATGCACAAGAAGGATGCAGGATGCCATCAGCCCCAGAAGCCGCAGCGTCAACCTGACCGAGACTCGGGATAACAGCTGAAAGATCGGAATCAGAGCCTGAATATCCCTAACCCGCTGTTCAGGAGGATAAACCTGAAACTGCGCCAAGTCTAGAACCGCTCAGATGAAGATGAGCTTCTGGGAGGGACACAGGTGTGACTTCGGCACATTGATGGAGAACGCCAGCTGATGCAGGAGGTCGGCCGTAGTCTGGAGGTGGCTGACGACTGTCTGGGGCGAGCCCGCCTTACACAACCAGTCGGCGAGGTAGGGGAAGACAAACCCCTAACCTGCGCAGATGAGCTGCGACCACCGCCATCATTTTCGTGAACACAGGTGGGGCGCTGGTAAGGCCGAAGGGGAGCACGGTAAACTGAAAGTGCTCGTGGCCTACCGTAAACTGCAGGTAACGCCGGTGGGCCGGCAGGACGGAGATGTGAAAATAAGCGTCCTGCAAGTCCAACGCTACCATCCAGTCTCCCGGGTACAGGGCAGCTAAGACCTGAGCCAAAGTCAGCATCTTGAACTTCTCCTTCCGGAGGAAGCCGTTGACGTTCCGCAGGCCCAAGATAAGGCGTAGGCCCCCTTTGCCCTTCTTGGGAACCAGAAATTAGTGAGAGTAACAACCACACCCTACTTCTGGCCCAGGAACGCGCTTGATGGCCCTCTTGACCAAGAGGGCCAAAACTTCCTCTCGCAGAAGAGTCAAGTGATCCCACGACACGCGGTGGTACTGCGGTGGCATGGCTGGAGGGGTCCCCTCAAAGGCGAGGGAGTAGCCCCTTCGGACGATTTGCAGCACCCACCTGTCCGAAGTGATGTTACGTCAGTGAAGGAGGTGATGGCGAACCCTGCCCCCCACTTGCGTTTGGTGGACCTGAAAGCTCGGACTAGGAGGGCTTTGAGGCGGATGCTGCGGGGGTGGATGTGGACTGGCCTCGCCGTTGTCCCCAGGCACCGCCACGGCGGTTACCACGTCCGCCACTGCGCTGGATGTTAGTCTGCAGCCCGTGGCTGGCAGGACGTGTGGGGGCGCCCCTTCCTTTGCCACGAAAGGAGCGAAAGGCAGCAGTTTGCTGGCGCGGAGCCGTCAGGCCCAAGGATTTGGCCGTAGCCCTAGAGTTCTTAAAGCGCTCTGTCTGCCTTGTCGCCAAAAAGGGAGACGGCCATCAAACTGCATGTCCATAAGGGTGTTTTGGACATCAGCCGAAAAGTTGGCGACCATAGCCAGGCGTGGCGACGAATCGCCACCGTCGTTGCCATCGCTCTGCCTAGCAAGTCTGTAGTATCCAGCCCACATCGGATGGAATACCGTGCCGCATCTCGACCCTCCGCAAGGGTTCGGGCGAGTTTAGTCCGGGCCTCCTCCGGACATTGTGGCAGCACTTCCGCGACAGTGTCCCACAGAGAGTGGGTATAACGGCCCAAAAGGCACGCGGTGTTAACTGACCGCAACCCCAAACTCAGTGAGGAGAACATCTTTTTACCATATTGTTCGTACCTTTTGGATTCCCGATCAGGGGAAGCTGTCGGGAATGCAGTCTGGGAGTTGGAGGCCTGGATCACCAGGCTCTCTGGCGTGGGGGGGGGGGGTAGACAGGAAGCAAGGGTCACCCGGTGGAGTCTGGCCACGTTCCTTTCTACAGGGGGGCCTGTAGCGGGCCTGGACCAGGTGCTCAGGAGAACGTCAGACAAGGCCTCATTAAACGGCAAAAGAGGCTCCGAAGAGCTTGCCTGCGGTTTAAGGACCTCAGTGAGGAGGTCACTCCTCACGGCCGCGACGGGGAGCTCAAGAGCCAAGGCCTTGGCCACCCGCGTCAACACTTCACTATAGGCAGCCCCTTCCTCCGTAGCCACGGTAGGAGGAGAGACAAAACCCTAGGACTTTAGATTACCATGGACGAAACTCTGCAGCATGTATCCTGGACCTTGACATTCCATATCGGCTGGAAGACGGAAGAAATCTCCCTTGTGGTCAAGGAGTGACCACCCTGTTCTGCATTTTTAAGGCTCCCGCCGGATCCTGAAGAATCTGCGACACAGGACACGGACTTCCAGACATCCGACGCTGACCTACACTCCCAGCAAAGCCGAGACCTGTGGCGGACATGAGTGACGTGGGACCGGAACTCCTGGACATCCTGCATTTCTGCTACTGCACCTACTTCCCGAAGTATCCCGAAGTTGAGCATTGGGGTGCTTAAAGCCCCAGCCCCTTTTGCACCGAAGCTAAGCTGTGTTTAGACACTGCACGCGTCTCCCGTGGGCCTATTACAGCCTAACCTTTGGTGGTTTTAGACCGCCCCAGACATTCCACAGGCCCTAGGCCTGCTTTCTAACTCACGTGATTCTTATACCACTATTTTAGTATATTGTTTGTGAGGCCCCTAGGGCATAACGTATACTGTGCAAATTATTGTATGCTAATTAAGTTAGTTGTATTGTACTTTTACCTCTGACCTCAAAAAGAGTGCAGAGGGGGTTGTGTTTAGAATAAATACATATATATTTGATATATACCTTGTGTGGTGTGCTTTAATTTGATCATTCAAGAGATAATTGGTAAAACAACTTGCTTTACTCATCTCCAAGTCTTAGCCTGAAGGCTGCTCTCCACAGCTACCACTAGGATTGCTTTCTATAAGGTTGACTTTATAACCTACCATCAATAAGGGTCGTTTGGACTGGTGCAAGGTGCCCACTAGAATAGTGGACAGCATATACCAGGCCAACTTCTCACAGGCCCTCAGCGGCTATGCCATTTCATGTTGACAAGTTCTCAGTGGCGGTTCTTGCATGGGGGCGTTTGGGCACCGCCCCCCCCTGCTTTCTCGCCGTGCGAGAAGAAGGCAGAAACAAATGGTAGTTATTTATTTATAACTACCATTTGTTTCTGCCTGCCCTTCTCGCACGGCGAGAAAGCAGTCAGAAGAACTTCCTGGTAATACTCGAGCCTCAGGGCAGGGGGGGAGTGGCTTGCCCACTGTTGTTAATACTGACTGTTTGGACAGCCTGAGAGGCTGTCCAAACAGACAGTATTAGCAAAAGAGGGCAAGCCGCTCCCCCAAGCCTCCTCCCACTCTCCGTTCTGCAGGATGCAGACTAGGAGAAATGACGTGGTTAGGGCAGCCGGCCGAACCAATCAGCGCCGGCTGCCATGGAGGGGAGGGAGGCTGCCTGCAGCCTTCAGTGACGAGAGCCCACACCACGTCAGACGCAGCGGCGGCATTCAAAATCCAGGACGGCGGGGGTCTGCAGTCTCGGGACTCGAGTCAGGAGTCAGCGCGGGAAGCCAAGGTAAGTTTTTTATATTTATACTGTACTGTATTTTTAATGCAGTTCGACCACTCCTTATTATAGAAAGTCAAAGCTTTCCAGGTCCAAGCGCGGAGCTGATCTGGGGAAGGATTTTGCTTTGCATCTGCCAAATAACTTAATAGGGAGCGTGTCATGGGTTAGAGCCGTGGGAGTGGGTATTATCGGAAAAGATGTATTAACTCCGCCTTCAGAGGGGTATTTTTGTATTATTAAGTGCTGGGACTGCATATGTTGGAAGTGTGCACGCTTCTCGAAGGAGGAGCTGAAGGTCAGCACCCTTCTCCCAGGCAGGGTTTTCGGGGCATTGTGACCCCAAATGAATACACTCTACTCTCGAGCAGTCTGAATTTCCCGCGGTTTTACAATATTCCAGGTGTTGCCTGCGTGAGCCCTGCCTCCTCTCTGTCGTTCGTTCCTCATTAGTGCCAGGCCTCATCTGCCAAATGCCACAATCCGATCCGCAATCCCGGATTGCGGATTGGCATTTGGCAGATGAGGCCTTTTCAATATAATGCAATTTTCACTCAAATGTGCAGCACGTATCGTTTAATAACTGCAGGGTGTTTGTGGAATGGGTGCACGCGTTAGAAGACTCTTCTTTATTTATTAATTGGCTGTCTTATCTAGCGCGAGCATGACCCAGTAGGCCAGAGCTGAGCGCTGGATGTAGATATCTGTGCAAATACATGACGTTAGACTCACCTGTGAGTGCCTGCCTGAGTTCCACCCGGAGTCTGTGAGAGCTACAGGGGCGTCGGAAGGGAGGTGTGCGTGACGGGGGACCTCAGGGTGTACACAACGGGGGACCTCAGGGTGTACACAACGGAGTACCTAAGAGAGAGGCCCACCAGAAGGCCATCTGTGAGTGGGGGTGTCTGGGGTGTTTAAAAGAAGATGGCTCTGAGATGTGGGAGGTGAGTGGTGCACTCGAGAGAGAATTTGTCTGGGTGGCTGAGACAGATGGAATGGGCCTTAATACTACTCTCTGAAGTGTGCAATACAATAATAATCAGGATTTGGTAGCCTCTATGGGCCCTGGTGCCACTGCCCCTGCTGCACAAACTAAAGCTGCACCCTGTTGAGTGGAGTTCACGAGATGGGATTTCTTTGCGTGAAAATGTACCATTTTCCCACTTTTTTTTTTCATACTTTTGGGGGGGGGGGGGGGGGGGGGGGGGGGGTTGGGTGAGCCCTGTGGTGGTTCAGGCTTGCTCGCTCGCCATAGTTTAGTACGAAAATTGGTTTACGGCACACCACTTTCAAATGTCACCATCCGCCACGGCAAGTTCTTAAGCAGTAGCTCTTCTACCTTTCTAGTCTGCAGCATCCTTAATTTATTGTTGTGCGCTGCAGGGCTCTTCACTGAGCGTGATGCTATTTAATGTATGCATCACTATTCTTGCCAAACTACTGATACTTCAGCTTTGACCCAGTTTTGCTCATAGTTCCAATTGCTTAAGTTTTGTTTGTATATAGTTACCAACAATTGAGATTTGTTACATTCAAATTGTTACGGATAGCTATAATATACTGTGATTCTCTTGGTTATGGTCTCCATCCCAAGTAACTACGACATACAGGCAACATTCTGTTCCTGCAGGATGACCATCACCTCGTTCATTGATTAAGTCCAACTGCTTAAAACTCAGGAATAAGATGAAAGTTTTGCGTTTGGTAGGATAACCAGTAACCCTCTGGTGGCCTGTTACCTAGGTCCTACTGCAACACCAGCCAAATCTGCAAGAAGCCTAGTAGTGTTTCTAGATAAGGAACTCAACTTAAATACTCAACACAACCAAGTTATTGCAGTATGCGGATCTATTCTGAGAATACTTTTAAGGTCTTCTCCAGGCTACCACTGGAAGTTTGGAAAGTCTTGGTTCAGGCGTTGATAACCTATCACCTAGATCACATGAATGTTCTCAGTTTAGGAACATCTGCTTCTCGGATGCACCTACTACAGGTCATTCAAAATGCAGTGCCTCTTTTTGTTCAAAAACGTCACGGCTTGCACGCATCTCCCAACACACCCATAATCTGCTCTGGCTTTCTAGGCCTAAAAGCCATCTTCAAAACCTTGTGCTTTGCACACAAAGCCCACCACAACACTGGTTCTACCGACCTGAAAAGAAATATTAAACACTACCACTCCACATGCACGCTATGTTCTGCCAACATTTATTGGGCCATGCTGCCTCATCTCTCATTGAAAGAGTGGGAAGGGGTCATTTCTGCACTCATCTTACTGCAAAGAAACTGCAACGACCTACCACACTGCACACACCAAGTAGCCGTTTCACACTCTTTAAAAAGATCAAAATCCCACTCTCCCAGCAAAAGAGAATAAAGTAGTACCCATGCCATGACAGCCAGCTTACATGTGCACGTAGATTTTGTTTATTGCTTTGAGGTCAAAGTAGAAATGGAGAATGCTTATTTGTCAGCCTTGTTTTGCTCCTAATGCCAATTCCTTACGTTTTGTTTGTATATAGTGATGGAGCAGGGTTTTCGCGTAAGAAAACCTGCTCGGATCAAACCCCTCAGTGTGTAAAATACTAAACAAATGATATGTGAAACTAATAAAATAAGATGAAAGGGGAAAGATGAAAACTGCGCAAGCGCGTGCTGGAAGAGGTGGAGTAAGCCGCAAATGCACATGACTAATGTAGAAAATAAGACAAAAGTCAAGTGTAATATTCACTAATTGAGAATAAATGTGCAGTGTGTAAAGAAAAGATAATCAAATGAAAAACATTCGAAGCACGTTTGATAACAGAATTTTATAAAGTGATGATTAACGCATGTATTTGTCTTTCCTAGTAGTATAGTCTGTTGCCCTGTCATGGACATGTCAGGAGTGGTGCGATTCAGACACCCCTTGTTTTAGCCAATAAAAGGTTTTCTTTTATGAGGTGGGTGGAATAGGGGTTGGTCCTGTAGAGAACTTAGGGTATAATTAACTATACTAAGGGGTGGGATTTGTGTGAGCGTTTCCTACTTTGTGAGGAGAAAGCTGTGACGCGGTTTCCTATATTCTATGGGCTTGCTACTGCTCTGCTAATCCGGACTTTCACTTTTACAACTTAACTCTTCTTGAGGGGCCTAGCTTACTCTCATGTCCAGAGTGTAGCTTTTCAGATTTCTTGAACCTCGTTTGCTTGGTTAGTATGATATTCTGAATATGCATAACTTAATTGCAAATGTCTTATACTTTATTCTTTTGTCTCTGTGCCTATCCACTCACTCAATTGAGATGTATAACTGCTATTATATTTGCCACAGATTTTTCTCGGGTGATCTAGGATTCGAGCTGTATTGCTGTATTGTACTTGATGAGCAATCACATTACTTGGATAACGCATTATAACTTGCAAATGAGTGTTTGATTTAATTAGTCTTTAAGAGTTATACGAGGTGATAATACTATGGTGATATTTTGTGACACCAATATTATTTTGCAAAACCCTGATTAACTTAAAGATTTAATCGCCAAAGGAAGGATAAATAAAAAGGAACCAATTGGTAAGTTTGGTTTAAACTCCCCCAGCGTGAAAGGGACTGTAGTGGGTTGAATTTGGGGCCCAGATGGTAGATGTATAAGTTCCTGCAACGCTGGATCAATGGTTACTAAGAATTGAGCAGACCCCCCAGGATATAGCGGCATGGATTCGGAAATTTAGCGGCACAAATATGGAAATTTAGCGGCACAATAGGGAAATTTAGCGGCATTTTTGCGGCACTTTATTTTACTCATAATCATTCATTTTCAGCCTTAAATCAATGAAAACTGTTTTAGCAGAGTATTCCACTTTGAATAGGCAACCTGGAATATGGAACAGAGGAAGCAGCCCACAGGTGAAGGCGGTTATCCCATGGAAATGCAATTCTCCATTTGCTTTAGCTCCCGGAGCTTGCCCCCCCCACCCACTGCGGATGGGGCTGTGTTACCCCACTCTGTCGAATTTGTAAGTGGATTAAAAATGGCAAGAACACGTAAAGGGTTAGAAAGAATAGTGGTATTAAAGAATTAAATAAAAATATAATAATTTGTAAGTGTTTTTTAAATTGTTGTGTAATTAATCATACAGAGCCCCCTCATTTTGTGTATGGAGGTAACTATTCCACTTCTACACATGATGGTACCCAACTTTCTATTTCAAAAAAATATACCTCAATTGGTTTTTAACAACACAGTAGAAACTGTTTTCCATCACTTGATAGTCTTATAATAAATGCACATGCCTGGCTTGATAGCTTACTGTTTGAAGGTGTTTCTTGGAAAACGCCCTCAGGAGTCGAAGGAGAATGAACGGCTCTCAGTAAGCCTTACATATCCTGCACAACTTCATTAAGTTGCCCAAATGCAGTTTGATACAGTACTCACAGGCTCACTGTGTATATTTACCTCAAAAGTTAACAGAGGTAGCTCGTCCATTTTATGCAAGGGCACTGGAATTATTTGCGAGGTAGGCACAAATTAAGCAGGTGCATTGTCTAAATTATTCATCAACAAAAGCAAATTATGTGGCGTAATGTGTGACATTTTGTGGCAGTAGTTTTGTAATTTTTACATTTTAAACACTCTCCGGGCAAAGGTGTCATCTTAATACTATCAGTTCGGCACCTAAATACTGCACTCAGCGATTAAAAAGGCCCGGAGTGACTGTATCTGAAGCACAGGCTGTGCCTCTCACGCCCAGCAGTAGAAAGCCTCTCCTGGTGACCTTTCCCTTTACTAGGCTCATCTACCTGCCAGACCTTCTACCTGCCCCGTCTCCCCGTCACCCTGGGCACTACCTCCACTTCCTCCTCTGCCATCACCTTCGCTCCACCTCAGCTCCCCACCTGTCCCCACTCACTACCTCACCCCTCCTGTAGAAGCAGCACCTCTCTCTTTCACAGTCCCTTTTATTGCATCTCTCCTTCTCACTCGCCTCCTTATCTACTGGTTCCCTTCTCACACCAGGCCCTGTCTTCACAGCTCCCCTCACCAGCTCTCCTCTCCAGCACCTCCCTTCACAGCTCCCCTCACCAGCTCTCCTCTCCAGCACCTCCCTTCACAGCTCCCCCTCCTCTCAAGGTCGCCTCTCCTCTCCAGCACCTCCATTCACAGCTCCCATCTCCTCTCCAGCTCTCCTCTCCTGCACCTCCCTTCACAGCTCCACTCGCCTCTCCAGCACCTCCCTTCACAGCTCCCCTCTCCTCTACAGCACCTCCATTCACAGCTCCCCTCTCCTCTCCAGCTCTCCTCTCCTGCACCTCCCTTCACAGCTCCCCTCGCCTCTCCAGCACCTCCCTTCACAGCTCCCCTCTCCTCTACAGCACCTCCATTCACAGCTTCCCTCGCCGCTCCTGCACCTCCCTTCACAGCTCCCCTCGCCTCTCCTACACCTCCCTTCACAGCTCCCCTCTCCTCTACAGCACCTCCATTCACAGCTCCCCTCTCCTCTCCAGCTCTCCTCTCCTGCACCTCCCTTCACAGCTCCCCTCGCCTCTACAGCACCTCCCTTCACAGCTCCCCTCTCCTTTCCAGCTCTCCTCTCCTGCACCTCCCTTCACAGCTCCCCACTCCTCTACAGCACCTCCCTTCACAGCTCCCCTCGCCTCTACAGCACCTCCCTTCACAGCTCCCCTCTCCTTTCCAGCTCTCCTCTCCTGCACCTCCCTTCACAGCTCCCCTCTCCTCTACAGCATCTCCATTCACAGCTCCCCTCTCCTCTACAGCATCTCCATTCACAGCTCCCCTCGCCTCTCCTGCACCTCTCTTCACAGCTCCCCTCGCCTCTCCAGCACCTCTCCTCACTGGCCCCTCTACATACAGAAAAGGAGCAGAGGATGAGAGGGGACCTGGGATTTCAAAGGTCACTTAAGTGAAAGCCAAAGTGACATGCCTAAAATGTTTGACCTGCCTGCTAATTGATTAGCAGGATTGCCACAGGCACGGCCTGTGATCAGTTGCAGAGGGCAAAAGAAACGATAATTAAAATTAAAAACAGCAAAAAGTGCTACCTTTCACTTCATTCTCGCAGTCACTGAGTCAAAAGTAAAGTATGGAAGGGTTTCCGCTGGCATCGATTGCACACAGTTATAATATGCTGGACAACATATACTGAACAGCATTTGAATTCACCAATTCAGAGTTCGCTAATGAAGGCACAGCAAATTGCTGATATAGTTTACAATGGTAAAAAAAAATAACTGACATGAATTTACATTTTGTAACTGTTGAATAAAAAGATATGTTAACCTTTGCAAAAGTTGAAGAAAATATGCACCCGCTCACACAATTGTGCCATTCCAATATCTGTCGCTTTTCCCAGGAGAACCATTGTAATCTAACGCCGGAGACATAGTTATGATCGAGTTGCACTCACAGGGGACCTGTGGCCCTCAGCCACTAATCGGATGTTTTTCACCACACAGGTAGGCAGTGAATTTACAGCCGAGCCGGGTTTCTACAACGAGACAGTAATTCAGGAAATGCTTTTTCTCCGAAGACACGTTCACAGCGCGCGCCGTGTTGTTTTCAGTCTGTGCAGGACTACACTTCCCCTCCTTTCTCCATTGATGTTTGTAGACCCCATGTGCCAAATCGCCTGCTACTCTTGTGTACCTTTCACTCTGCCCATATCTCAATGCGGTACGGAAACACGTAGTGACGTGTTTGCGTACATCCAATGAGAAGCCATCATTTTTTGAAAATTGCAGCTGGGAAACCTTTTTCGCGGCCGAAATGATAAATATCGCGGCCATCGCGCTTCTCAGCTAATTTCGCGATTTTTTCGTAAATCGCGAAATCGCGAAAAGCTGGAGGGTCTGATTGAGGTGGGTCACATTCAGGACCAGTAGCGCAGATAACTAGATTCAAAATCCGGGTATTCACTGCCATGACATAACAGCAGGAAAGAAAATTGGTTTCCACTGTTAAGTCTCAAGGGAAACACACTTGCTTCCCCTATGTTCCCCCACCTCATCCCAGTTCTTGGAGATCCGAGCAAGATGGAGTGGTGGCTGTCTGAGTCACCGACTTTCTCCCAGATCTCCACAGACTTGGAGGCCTAAACCACTGCATGCACTCACTGTAACATAACCAGTCAGCACAGGTCTCTGGCCTACACCAACAGAAAAAGCCAAACTGTGTTGTACAGCAGCTGCCAGCCTAGCACAAGCACTCCAGTCTCAATGTAAGTGCAGAGAGCATGGTTTTAGGCAGGGAGAAGGAAGGAAGGCAGAGAGGGGGGATGGAGTGCCTGGCAAGAGGACAGGTATTTTTTTCAATTTGGGCAGGGGGAGACTATAAGGAGGGTGCTGTTGCAGAAGGCCAGAAGTGTACATTTTAGAGGGGAGTATTTAAGGCAGAGGATGGCGTAGGAGGGCAACAGGAGGCTCGGTAGGTTTTTCCTAATTTTGGGTGAGAGAAGGGACGGGCTGGGCAAAATGTGTGTTTGGAAGGACACTGGGTATATCACGCGGCAAGGGGTTGAAGAAGTTGGCCATATGCTGTATGGTTTCCTCAGTAATCCTTTATTTATGTTCAGCTATGTGCAGCTATTGTAAGCCAGGGCAGATTATTTGCGGGTACACAATTTTAAATTATAGATCAGTAAAAGTGTATAACAAGGTCTTTTCACCTCCTGGTTCTGAGTGACATCATGTACAACTTAAGCATCTATCACTGTTCGAGATCACTCAGAACCTCATGGTTAAACGGATGTACCATGTTACAACGCATACCGTTACAACTAACGTTAGGCCCCACTCTTGCCACAGCCGCGAGAGGTTGTACATAAAGATTGAACAACGTTGGGCTCAACGCAGAGCCCTGCGGAACCCCTTGGCAGATGAAATGGGCTTGAGATAGAAAAGGCGGTGCCGATACCCGGAAGGATCTGTCTGTCAAAAATGCACGGAACCCTTCCAGGGCCTGGCCCATGATCCCGATTGCCTCCAGACGGTGCAACAAGATGTCATGAGACACCGTATCAAAGGCAGCGCTAAGATCTAATAATATAAGCGCTGCACTCTGACCGGCGTCAAGAATAGTTCTTGAATACTCGGTGGAGGCTAACAAGGCAGACTCAGTACTATGACCCGATCTGAAGCCGTTTTGCGACGGGTCCAGAATGTTGTTAAGGGTCATGTTTCGAGACAGCACCTCGTTCACATGAACCTCTGCCAATTTGGCAATCCATGGAAGCAAGGCGATCGGCTTAAAGCTCTCAGGCAGAGAGGGATCAAGTGTGGGCTTTTTAATAATAGGAGAGACCCAAGCCTGTTTCCAGGCCAAAGGTACTATGGCTGTGGTAAAAGATAGATTAAGTATCTGAGCTAATGGTTTCTGAACAAGATCTATAGATTCCAGAAACTGTGCCGACCTCATAGGATCAGATGGAGATCCCGATTTGACCCTACTACAAAGTCTCACAAGTTCATCACACGGGATCTCAGGTATCATGGTCAAAGTAGAGATCCCCTCTCTGACCGTGATAGAACCTGGGGCAGAAGAGTGCTGAGGGAAAGTAGCATAGATTTTCTGCACCTTATTCAGGATGAAAAGAGCAAGCTCCTCGCATTGCTGCCCCGTCTTCACCAAACGGTGATTTACATTCCTGCAAGTTACTTTGGTTATTTTTGAGCAGCCCGACCGCCTGTCTGCTAGTGCTCCAAGCCACCTGAGGGAGAATGGGTGGGGTCTTCTGAAAAGCGAGGAAGGAAAAAGTGATCCTCTCTAGCATAGGATGTGATAAGCTTATCCATCATAACCAGTTAAGGGGAAACTGTTTATTTGCAGTTTATACATTTAGCTAAGCTAGTATGGGCTAAAAGAGGCACATTCCGCATTCTCATTACATTGTACAGTCTAGATGCTGCTAATGTAACAGTACACAATGATTGCATATCAACATAACATATAGATGGGTAATGGTGAATAACAGGGATATGTTTAACCGGTATACACCTGTTACAACGCATTTGTTACAACGCACTACCATTACAACGCGACTTTTACAACGCATACCATTACAACGCATTGCGCTGGGGGGCGCTCTAGGATAGGGAATAAGTATAATTTACTATCCAACACCTTCCCTAGGGTCCACGGGGACTGGAGTTAGAATAGTAAATTATACTTACCACTATCCAGCACCTCAAAGCGCTATGCGTTGTAATGGTATGCGTTGTAATGGTCGCGTTGTAATGGTAGGTAGTTGTAACGGTATGCGTTGTAACATGGTACATCCGGTATCGTATGCTGAAGATACTCAGCCGATTGTCACCTTGGCTGAAGGCCCCTCTGCCGTTGCCACTCGGTTCAGAGATGGGATGACTGCAGTTGCTCAGTGGATGGCTGAAAACTGTCTACAATTGAATGCCACTAAAACTGAAGTGATGCTGGTAGGGAAAAACATCTCCCTTTGGAATGAACATTGGTGGCCGGCTTCCTTAGGCACTATGCCTGCAGCCCAGCCAGTGGTAAAGAACTTGGGAGTGTGGCTGGATGCGGATCTCAACTTTCAGTGCCACACGAAGAAGGTGGCAGCGACGTGTGTGGGCCTGTTGAGAGGCCTTCGCCCTATCTTGAAGTTTTTTAGTGCGCCTGTCCGGCAGCTTATTATCCAGGCTACAATTTTATCGCGCTTGGATTATGCTAGCGCTCTACTTTTGGGCGCAAATAAAGCTGAGATTCTACGACTCCAGCGAGTTCAGAACTTGGCAGCCCGGGCTCTTGTGGGACTTCCACGTAGATGTTCTGCCAGAGCCACTATTAGAGCTTTACACTGGCTGCCGAAGACACTGTTTGGCGTTTAAAATCCTGAATGGTACTAGTCCTGAGCTACTCTGTCCTTTTTTAATTCCGTATATTCCCCAGCGCAACTTGGGTCAAGATTTGGTGATTATACCTAAGTTCAGACTCTGCCGTGTTGGAGGTCGTTCTTTTCGGCTACTTGCGGCCAAACTGTGGAACTCCTTGCCTGTATCTATTTGTCGCATTGATGAATTACTACCATTCCGGAAAGCCATTAAGACCTTTCTTTTTCCTCTGATCTAAGTTTCTTTCTGCTCAACCTATACTGGTTTCTGTACAATTACACGGTCAGCGCCGGGACGCCCCTTAGCTGGGGCAGCTGTGCGCTTTAACAAAATTTTAACATAACATAACCAAGTTCCCTCTAACCACGGTAAAGGCATTCTGTTGTCAAAAGAACTTTCCACTTGGACAGAAACCCCATGTAAACTATTCAAAATACAAATTATTTTACATTGATGAGATCCAAAAAGTTGTGGAAGCAGTTAGTAGATTTTTGTAAAGTACATCATATTTACATGAAAAAGTTATATCAACCTGAGCAACGTTGACTCCACCTCAGCACATCACCTAATAAACTCTCTAGCTACCCACAGTGGAACCCCTAGCACAGCATCACACGTGCATAATTCTAAGACAATGGCATCACTGGTTAGAACTTTAATGTGGGAGCCAAATCCCAATAATCGGAACCCCCATTATTTAATCACCCCAATATGTTAACAAAATAATTCAGCTACAGAATCTCTAGTTGATCTAGTTGTTAGAGACTACATTCCAGATAGTCCAATTTAGCAGAGTTAAGAGAAATACATACTGGAAGCGTAAAAGATTGAGTTCTAGGCCACAATTGAGCAAAAAGTGAAACTTTAAATACAGAAAGTTAACTGTGTTTCACAAAAAATATGCATGAAATGTAAGAAACTTAAATTACAGAATAAATGCAAAATCATAGAACTCAATCCCTAGTTGACAATTTAAGAACTTGGTGTCACACTCAAAGAGTATAGACACATCTCAAGCAGTATGTAAGTCACAGACTTAGAAAAACTGTCTCCAGTAACAGCAGTTTTAATGTCCATTGTAAAAATCCAACAGAAGCCCAAAAAGGTACAGCGCAATAAAGCAAAGCATAACTTGAACAGCTAAGAGTTTTATACACAAATCACACTTTCTAAAAAATTGATTCTGCTAACTCAGCATAGTATGATCATGGCTAGGGTTGCATTGGCAAATCAGAAATCACAAAGTACTTTATAAATGATTTGCACCAACCCATGTTTTAATGTAAGAGAAATCTTCTGTTGCTCCTTCTTCATCTGTACTCTGGAGATGTACTGCATGAATTAAACAATTTTTAAATAATGTCTCATAGAATTAGCACAGCTACACTAACACTTCCAGTGCAACTCCTTGAAAATGATATCCTGGTGTATTGTGAATGACGCGTCCATCATGTGCTCACTTTCTAACATGGTTATATATCACTATTACATTTAAGTCATTGACTTGATGCTCTGCGGAAACAGGGGGAAAGATGTCTTTGGAGCAGGATACTGCCATGGTAAAAGCTTCAGCTATTATGGCAATGCATAGTATAAGCGGACAGAGCACACTATGGAGACAGTGCCACTTCTTAAATGAGGCCTTTATTGGGACACTTGACACTGAACTTTGAGAGATGCTTCAGGGAAAATGTAGATTTGAGCAGACTACTGACAATCCTGATTAGATAAATTTCAAAGAAGCAGTTAGGTGCGCCAATGAAGCACATGACAAATTAGATGAATTGGAGTGGGCGCTAGAGGGCGCACTGCAGTATGGCCGCTCTGTAGAGATGCTCCGCCGGCTGAGTCAACTATCCGTCACTTATCCTCGCAATCCAGGCTCCCCTCTTCTACTGCGGCTCCATTACTAGCTAGTGGATGCCTAGGCTGAATCTTGCTGGCCGAGACACCACCATTGTGGAGTGAGCAGCAGGTGTATCCCGGATCGGAGTTGACGGGCGTGGCGGCTGTGTAGCGCTCGGACCGGGCGTTTGAGGTAGGCCGCAGCCGGCGCTGGGAGGGCCGGGGTGTGTGCGGCTTCCCGATTTTGGCGTGTGGTGAGCCGCATAGCGGATTTCTCAGGTCCGGTGGGCACCCTGTCGGCGCGGATCTTGCGGTCTAGTGGGTCGTGCCGCCTCCGGGGCTCTGTTCGCCCGGTCTCTCGCCATCAGGTCTCTGCTGGGGCCTGCGCGGTTTCTCCCAGCCTCGCGGCACACCGATGTACGGCTGCGGGCCAGATTCTGTCCAATCAAGCAGACTAGGTGCATTTTATCATTGCCGCCCACCAAGCACTTCTCTTCCCAACAGCGCCGAGCTACACATGCTCCTGCCTGGACCTCTCTGCCACCCATGAGGCCTTCATAACGTCGCCAGCCTTGCTGCCCTCTCCGGCCTGCCTCTCCAGTAGTACTCCTGAACATATGCTTGGACCCCCTTGTCCTTTTGATATCTGGTTCTGCTGACGCCGCTGTTCACAAGTGTCACGAGCCGGCTGCGCCCTTACAGTGTGGAATCCCCCTCTTCTGGACTTGGCCCCCATCCTCTGTGTCCATCAGTTTGAATGTACCTTGTTTTTTTTTTGTCAGCAACTCCTCATTGGCGCCATGTCTCTAATTCACTAGGGGGTTGATTCATGTTGCCTTTCAGTGGGGATGCTGCGGTCTGATTGGGTCGCCCCTACGCCCTGTCCCCTATCTGACAGTCTCTGGTGTGGGGCGCTGCACTACTTTCGTCATCTGTGGACACAATGTACCTAAGATACTGTGGGGATCAGGCATTATTTACTGCATCAGAGTATTGGGTGCGCTGATCTGTGTGGGCACTATGGGGAAGTGCCAACCGCGCCTCACCTTTGAACCCCGGAAGGCTGGCAGGTCAACCCAACACGCAGCCTCGGAGGCAAACACATCTACGGATCATTTGACCAACATTGATAAAACCCTCCTAGCTGTACAAGCCAGTCCACAGTCCATTGATGGCAAAATAGACCACCTCAACCTTCGCATGGATCACGTCGTCCAAGCTGGACAAACATGCACAGCGTTTGGGGGAGGCAGAGACCCGCATTTCGGAAGCTGAGGATGGGCTGCAACAGTTAACGCAAAAGGCTGCCTCTATGGAAAAGGTCCTTGCCGTCATCCAGGCCCATAATGAGGACTTGGAAGCTAGGTCGCGCCACAACAACGTGCGCATTACGGGCCTGCCGGAATCCACAAACACAGGCCTCCTCAAGACTTATGTGGAGAGGCTGCTACGAGATATTTTTGAGTCAGAGCAGTTCTCGCAAGTCCTCATCGTAGAACACACCCATTGCTCCTTGGCTGCAAGACCCCCTCCGGGTGCCCCACCTCGACCTATTATTGCCCGCCTTCTCAATTATAGAGATGGGGGATGTAATCCTCACCTCGCCTGGGGGAAATGCACCATCACACATGGAGGTAACACCCTTGCCTTCTACCCTGATTTCACGCTGGCAGTGCAGAAGGCCCGCAGAGCGTACCAGCCTGCCAAGAAATTCCTTCTTGCAGCTCACGTCCCATAACCTATGCTATACCCTGCACGACAGAGTGGAGGTCAACGAGAAGCATACGTTTTTCACCTGTCCGAAGCTGGCCTTGGACTTTGCTAAAACTGGATCTCGTCGCGGCTGGTCCTCCAGACATGTAGGTGGAGATGCCGCTGTAGGCCAGGATGACGAGACTGACGAACAGGGCCGGTCCCACATTTTTTTTTGTGTTGCGGAAGGGTACGGCTTCTGGTCTCTTCTTGTATACAATACTGTACCCTGCTTCGTGACTCATCTGGGAGGCTGCGGATTGTACTGCCTTGTGGTATAAATAGCTCGATTGCGAGCGTTCCCCCGCCCCCCCCCCCTTTTTTTTCTCTTTTCATTTTTACTTAATATCCCCCTTCTATCCTTCAGTGACAGGCTGATGAGAGGGCGCTCTCTCCTTAAACACTTATGACACATTAATGTGAACAAGGAGGCTAGGTCTGGAAGAGAACGACGGCTTGGCAACCTCCCACTTCCTACTGAGAGAGAGTTTGTGCTTGGCGCTTCCCCTATATAGGTGTTCCCCTCCATTGATTGTTCCCTTGGTATTACACTGGGGGGTTTTTGTTGGGTGTTTGGGATGTCTTTAGCTTGTTTGGGTGGCTGAAGTGGATGGGGGGTGATGTGGGGAGGGTGGGTGGACTGTGGTTTGTTCATGTGGCTAGCCAATTACCTACTGTAAAAGCTACAACAAATAATTTTTGCTCTCATGTTGATTGTATGGTGGATTTCGTATGCAGTATAATTTTTTCTTCAATATGCAGTGTAACAGTATGACTTTCTTGTTGAACATGGAACGTACGGGGGATCAATTCACCAAAGAAGATCCGGCAGGTGATTGCTCATCTAGAACGTCATCATATTAGTATTGCCCTCCTGCAAGAAACATTTCACGCATACCACTGATCAGTTGGTTGGGGCTCGCTGGGCTGGCTTTAGGTTGGCTTCTTCCTATTCCTCGTATAGTCGGGGAGAGCTTACCTTGATAAAAAAAAAAAGTCTTTCCTTTGTGGCTCACCGCACCCATGTAGACTCTGATGGTCATTACGCCTTGGTGCACGGCACATTGGCAGGTAAACTGGTCACTATTGTTAACTGCTATGGACCAAATATAGATGACCCTGGGTTTTATGAAAGTCTCTCATGGTGCTGCGAGGCTGGCCGGATGCAGCAATTTTTTGGGGTGGAGACCTGAATACGCACCTGGATCCCAGTAAGGATAAGTCCAGTAGTAGGGAGGGTCAGTCGCCAGGTGCGGCCCATGTGATTAATTCGGGGTTGCTGGAATTTGGTCTCCTAGACATATGGCGACACAGGCATGTAGAATCAATTGAGGACACACATCTGTACTGTGCATGGCAGCTGGCCTCACCTGGACTACTGGCTGATCAGCGATGGGGTGGCGAGCTGGGCGACTGAGGTAGAGGGTCTGCCACGCACATTCTCTGATCACTGCCCTGTGAAGCTCACTCTTTGTATTCCCCTGGTGACTTCTCCTCCCTTCACCTGTCGTTTTCACTCAGAGTCATTGCTGGACCCTCTTTATTTGGAGACCATCCGGGAAGCTAATATACAATACTTTGCCAATAATAGGGGTTCCGTAAATAGTGCTGGAGTGCTTTGGGAGGGTTTTAAGGCCACTGTTCGAGGCACTTGCATTAGCACATCAGCTAGTATATTGAAGGATTTGTGGGGCCAAATAGCTGGGGTGGAGGCTAGGCTGTCCCGCCTTGAGCGAGATTACGAAGGCACACCTAGTGAGTCGACTCTTGCAACCATCAAGGAAGCCATACTTGACCACCAGAAACTAGCAGAGGAGGAGATGAGATAAGTTTCTAAACGACATGTGGCGCGTTCCTTTGGGGAGGGCGGGAGACTGGGTTAGCACTTCACCAAAAAACTCGAGCACAGTCTGAGCCAAGATGCAATTACTAAGATAACTGACAACTCAGGATGTGACCACTATAGTGTCATAGATATTATGGAACAATTTAGGCAGACATATGAGACTCTACACCTCTCAAGGCACGACTGACACGGCAGCACTCGACGCCTACTTGTCGCAGGTGGCCATAGCCTGGTTGTCAGAGGGACTATTTAGGTCAACCCATCACGGAGGAGGATGTCCGTATGGCCATAGGCTCTCTCCCTAACAAAAAGGCCTCTGGCCCGGACAGCTTCACATCGGAATTTTACAAGGCCTATGCAGAGGAGCTCACCCCCTTTTTGCTGGAAATGTATGCTGAAGCTTACGACTCTGGTGTCCCCCCCCCCCCCCCCCCATCTCTCCGTGAAGCATTATTCATTACCCTATTAAAAAAGGATAAGTCACCTGTATATTGTGACTCATACAGGCCACTCTCGCTTATTAATACCGATATCAAAATATTAGCTAAAATATTGGCCACCCGCCTCCAACCACTGATGCAGAATCTGGTCCTACCTGACCAATCTGGTTTTGTACCCACGCGGTCTACCTCCCACAATATTCGCACTCTGTTCGCCTTATTTCACACCATCTCTCCTGAATTGCCTGCTGCAGCAGTAATGCTAGAAGCTGCAAAGGCGTTTGACTTCATCGAATGGGGGTATTTTTTTTTGTACTCCAGCGAATGGGCTTCTCACTTTTTTGTTAATTGGGTCAAATTGCTTTATTCATGTCCTACAGCGAGGGTTCATGTCGGAGGTCATACCTCCAACTCGTTGTCCTTCACTCGTGGCACTCGGCAGAGGTGCCACCTCTCACCACTGCTGTTCGCTCTCACTTTGGAGCCCCTGGCCTGTCTAATTCGTCAATGTCACAAATATGCGGCTATCAATTTACATCAGCGTCCTATTAGTTCGTTAGATGCAGATGATATGCTGCTGTTTATTCGGAATCCGTGTGACTATCTGGCGTCTCTTCTGCGGGAATATATCCAATTTGCTTGTTTCTCTGGATTATCCATTAACTGGTCTAATTCCTTCGTGATACCCTTGACCACATCCTCACTTCCACACGAATTAAAATTCCCTCTTGAGTGGGCAACAGAATCGGTTAAGTATCTGGGTTCAGCGGGATCCTAACAGAGTACTTCGTGAGAATTATGGCACTGCTACAACATGGCTAGAACTTCAGATTGAAAGGTGGATTCGTCTCCCGTCCTCTCTTGCAGATCGCATTGCACTTGTAAAGATGGTAGTGTTTTCAAACTTTTTATATCTTTTTAATAACATACCCTCCCAACACTTTAAGACATTGTGAACGTTGCTTCTTCGTTTAGTCTCGGGGGGGAGGGGGGGGGGAAGCAGGCTAGGGTGGACTGGCAGACACTTGTCCTGGACTATAAATATGGGGGATTTTATGCACCGGATTTTTACTTATATTATCTCTGTGCGCAGGCACATTATGCACATCTCTGGTTTGCACCTCATGATTTTCTCCCGCATGTAGCGGTGGAACATTGGGATGCATATCCCATACCCCTGAGCTCCATTCTCACGCATAGTCGTCGATCCTTGCCCCGAGATTCAATCAACACTGTCAACTCGACGATTGCTGCCTGGCAGGTGTTGGGCCGCTTGACTGATAAGCTACCTTTATACTCCCCACGGTTTTCTCTTGCTTATCACACCGACATTTCAGTAACTCATGAGGAGGGGGGTCATGCGCATCTTGGCTCAGGCGGGAATTAATAAAATGCAGGATCTATTTTCTCGTGGCACTTTCTGCTGATGTTGAATACATCCAACAGAAAACTTTGTTATTCACATTCTCACTTCATAGACTAAGGAAAGCTTCACAGGCTCATTCCCCGTAGTTTCCTGCGGAGCCTTCAAAGTCCTTAGCTCTACACACCTTGCTTACTACTCCCACTCAAAACAAGCTTGTTACTAAAGTATACCAAGCTGCCAGAGCCGATAGGGTCCTCCCCGTTGACAAAAGCCTATAAAAGTGAAATGAGAGTCTAGACCCACAGCTCACCTGGGAGGAATGGGAATGTGTAGCTGAAAAATATAAGGCAGTGATTAAACATCTGAAGACAAAAATGTCAGAAAGGGTTATAAATTGGGTAAATATTTTTAGGACAGCACAAAAGCCTAAGAGTAGGTGAATTCCTATAAGAGGTTGATGCATATACTCGAAAAGCATAGCAGAGTTGAAAATCCACAGAAGGTTGCGGTTAAAGATTTCGTTTCAGCTTTCATGACTGGGCTGAGGTCCGAGATTAGCAATCATTCAGCAGAGCACATTGTGTTGATCGACAAAAAGGCAATGATGAGATTTTGAAATCGGCAAAAAAACAGTAGCAATTATCTTGAAAAGAAACAGAAAACGCTGAAAGAGCATCAGATTGCGCAAGTGGCAATACATTCTCCAGGACTTTAAATATAAACTGGAGTACGTTCGTGGGTCCAGGAATTGTTCTGCAGACTGCCTATCCAGATTGCAAATGCAGGACGATTCTGCAATATGAGAGGTTGTTTGCATTGTTAGCAATACTTGGGGGGACGGGGGAGGGGGGGGTTGGGGGGGTGGTGGTACTTGAGCAGGACTTCTGGTGGTGCCATAGGGGCTGCAAAGAAAGGTCATAATGGATTTCTGGGGGCCTCGTGTAAGCACTGATGTTGGAACTGAAAAGTCCTCTACCATGGTAATAGACGAGCACCCCTGCCCTCAGTGCCCAAATGCACCGATGTCTGTAGTCCCGATTTTTGTTCTCATAGGCAAATACAGATCATGAGTGTACACCATGACTTAGGCCGGTCTCACGGATTGCGGTGTTGTTGGACCGGGAATGGAGCCCACAGTGCTACCCTCACAGTGGTGGAATGATACTGCCCTCGCCAGGAGTTGAGCAGCACAAGCGCGGTGGTGGCAGCATAACGTGCAGTGAGTGATCAGTAGGAATAAAGAGGTCCTTTTTAACCTGTGTCAATGGAGTGTGGCCTACAAACACACACTCGCTTTTAAAGTTCAGTTGCTGAATTCACCCTTGGACTATATCAGATTGGCGTGAAGTGCTGTGCAGCGCAGAAGTGATGTATCGGTGGTGGGTGTACGTGTGCCTGGGAAGGGTGAAATTCAGGGATAGTGCAGTTCTGCGCAGTGAGTGCAGGGTGTATGCATGTGCTGGATGTACATGAGCCTATGAGTGGTACAGTACCTGAGGGATGTACTGCTGTGCAGTATAAATGAAAGTGCTGGATGTATGTGTGCTTTTGACAGGTACAGGACATGAAAGATACATTACTATGCAGTGTGTGCGTACTGTACACATGCACTTGGTGTGTGCCTGTGAATGGTACATTTTGGGGGGCCCAAGCCAGCTTGGTGAAATAGGGAGAGGAGGTAGAGAGTGTAAGATTGCTCAATACCCATGGATAATTTTCTATGGACATTTTTGAGTAGTGGTGCAGCTCCAATTCAATTCTGTTCTATATCCCCTTGCGAGTGGAGGCGCTTCTGGACAGGGGGCACATTTAGAAATTTGCACACAAGATTGGTCTGTATCTAAAATGTATTGGTAATTCACGGTACAGGTGCTGCATATGTTGCTTTTCTGGTCCACTGTCCACGTCCACTATGAAGTTAGCAGTGTGTTGTGCCCCACTGATTGGGCTACAGACCATGTGTTGGAGCGAGGTGGGGGCTGTATGAGAGGAGGGTGTCGCTGTATGCCAGGAGGGGCAGCCGCAGAATGGCTGCCATAATAAAAGAGCATAGCCCAGTGTGGTAGTGATGCAGTGACCCCTTAAGACAGGAAGGGAAGCCGTGGAGTGCATCACTGCATTGAACAGGCTAAATCCCCATGGATTGGGAGGGACAGTGACCCTGTATGGAGGTCTCCGGGAGCACCAAGGATTGAGAAATGTTCTGCCCTGGTGGAGAAGTGAAGATGCCATGGGAGCAACGTCACCCAGGACAAGGACCTAGGACAGGATTGTGGTAGCCACATCCTCCTCCTCCTCACATCGGGAGCTGAATGAACACTTATGCTGCAGGAGAAACCGCAGAAAGTCTCCAGTCGCTTCAGAAGCATGACAGAGTGAGACTCTGGACCCATTGAGGGGAGCCATCTGGGCTAAGGGCAGCCCACCTTACCTGAGCTTTGTTGGAGACGCTGCAAGTCTTGATAGGATGCACTCAGGAACTCTGAATGTTTCACACCTGCCAGTGCAGATAAGACTGGGTTCTGGCCTGTCTGCTCAAGGAGAACTTGCTGCAATGCTAGAACACTTAATTTTAACCGAGTCAAAGTGTACTCTTGAGACTTGAACTCCTAGCAGGATATACCTTGGATTCTACCAATAGTGAATGGGGGAATAACCATTGTTGCTAATGTGAGGAGACAGTGAGACAGGGCATCACCAAAGAAACACTAAAAATTCCAAACTCAACGGCATTGTGTAATTGTTTGTAAATGTCGTATTTTTCCTTTCTGTGGGTAGTGGTAGAAATAAAATACTTAATCTTTTTTCATAAAAGTTAGTATTTGGCTGGACAATGATTTACTGCTGCTGCAGCCAGTTTGAGTGGTAAGAAATGCGTTACTTACCTGTAACTGCAGTTATCCAGTATTAGTGTCTTTCATAGATTCACATGCCTGAATCATTCCCCGTCGTCGAGACGGGAGCCTCCGGTACATAAAAAAGTAATGTCCTAAGACATACATAAAGAGAATAGGTCTAAGGGTCTAACCTTAGTAACCTATCTAGGTCCTTATGCAGGAAGGACCAAATAGAGTAGGCTCCAGGGTCCCACCTTGGTAGCCTATCTGCGTCCTTTTGTAAAAAAGGACCAAAACAAAAGGAACAACCAATCAGCTACTACCTCCCTCTAGAACCTTCCTGTGAGGAGCCTCAGTCTCTCAGATTTTCGTACGCACCAAGTTGGATAGGTGTAAACCTGTAGAGAGAGGTGAGTCCTTCCAGGGGAGGCGGGAGGGTGCATGTGAATCTATGAAAGACACTAATACTGGATAACTGCAGTTACAGGTAAGTAACGCATTTCTTATCCAGTATTTGGGTGTCTTTCATAGATTCACATGCCTGAATCAGAGTAGCAAGCAATACAATATGCACATTCTGTGAAGATACAGACAGTATATTACTGCAAGAAATGAACATTTGTGACTGTAGGAAAAAACAACAGCATACAATGTCATGCAGAATCTAGTAACAAAGAAATGTGCATACCAGTCCAGGATGGTGGGAAGTAGGAGGGCTCACCTCACTGGAATAGATGGCGAAGCACTGCTCTGCCCACTGCTGCGTCTTTCGTCAGCTCAGCGTCCAAGCAGTAGTGCCTGGTGAAGGTATGCGGGGACTTCCAGGTCGCCGCTCTACATATGTCTAGGAGTGGCACTCCAGCAAATAGTGCCGCAGACGTAGACATGGCTCTGGTGGAGTGGGCTTTGGCCCGTGAGTCCAGAGGTCTTCCTGCCTTCTCGTGGCAGAGAGTTATGGCTGAGGAGATCCATCGTGATATGCTCTGTTTAGTTAAGGGCATGCCTTTCCTAGGCCTGCTGAATGCGACAAAGAGTTGGGATGACTTCCTGAATTGTCTTGTTCTGTCAAGATAGAATTTTAGGCATCTTTGAAGGTCTAAAGAGTGCAGTGATCTCTCAGCCGGGGTAGATGGGTTCGGAAAGAATGATTTAAGAACCACCGGCTCATTAAGATGGAAGTCCGAAGGGACTTTGGGTATGAAACGTGGGTTGGTACGCAGGATGACTCTGTCCTCCTTGAATTGAAGGAATGGGTCCTGGACGGAAAGGGCCTGTAGCTCGCCTACTCTTCTGGCCGAGGTCAGAGCAAGTAGGAGGGCTGTCTTCCACGACAGGAATTTTATGTCAGACTTGTGGATAGGTTCGAAGGGATGTTTCATCAGCTGGTGAAGAACTATGTTGAGCTGCCACGTTGGAGGGACAGGTTTTGGTCTAGGGAAGGACCTAAAGAGGCCTTTCAGAAATTGCTTAATGAGTCTGTCCGCCCACAGAGAGGGGCCCCTAGAAGTTCGAGTGAACCTAGAAATCGCTGCCAAGTGGACCTTGATGGACGCATGGGCCAGGCCTGAGTGCGCCAGGTGTAGGAGGTATGGCAGGAGTTGTTGGGGAGTGACCCGGAAGGGGTGTAGACCCTCCTTTTCACACCAGATGCAGAAGCGTTTCCACTTGAGAGTATAGGTCTTTTTTGTGCTGTTAGCTCTGGCGTTGGACAGGACATCTTTGCACTCTTGTGGGATGTTTAGATGGCTGAACTCACGGTAGTCAGGAGCCAGGCTGACAATTTCAGAGGGCCCAGGTTCGGGTGGAGAACCTGCCCGTGAGACATCGTGAGCAGGGTTGGGTGACTGTGAAGACGAAGAGGTGGGTGGACGGATAGACGGTGGAGCTCCGTGTACCAGTGCTGCCTCGGCCAGGATGGGGCGATGAGGATTAGAGTGCAGGGCTCCGATTTCATTTTCCTGATTACTCTGGGTATCAGTGGGAATGGCGGAAAGGCGTAAGCAAACACGTTCTGCCAAGCTATTGAAAATGCATTCCCTAGAGTTCCTGGTTGGGGAAGCCTGCTTGCGAAGCTTGGGCATCTGGCGTTCTCCCTGGTGGCGAAGAGGTCTATCTGTGGTGTCCCCCACTTCGTGAAGATGTGGTTCAATGCACTCTCGTCTAACTCCCATTCGTGGGATAGGGACTGTTCTCTGCTGAGGGCGTCCGCCAGGACATTGTCCTTGCCTGGAACGTATTCGGCTTTGAGGGTGATGCCATGTTGTAGAAGCCAGTTCCAAACTCTCTGAGATTCTCGAGAGAGAGATAGCGAGCGCGTCCCACCCTGTTTGTTCAGGTAGTGCATAGTCGTGGTGTTGTCCGTCCTGACTAGCACTGGGGAGTTTCTGATGCGCGGGAGGAACGATTGGAGCGCCAGGAAGACCGCCCGTAGCTCTAGAATGTTGATGTGGAGCTTGGACTCCTGTGGCGACCATTTTCCGTTGGTCTGCAGTTCTTGTAGGACTGCACCCCAGCCCTCCAAGGATGCATCCGTGGTGATGATATGTGGTTGCGCCGGAAGCAGGAACGGTAGTCCTTGCGACAGGTGTTTGTCTGAAGTCCACCATTGTAGACTGTTGATTAGATGTTGAGTGACTCGTAAGCGGTCCTCGAAGGATCCCTTCGCTTGTGTCCATTGTTTTGACAGTTCTTCCTGAAGGGGGCGCATTTTTAGGCGGCAGTGAGGGATGAGAAGGATACATGACGACATCATGCCAAGGAGCGATTTGAAGAGGCGGACGGTCAGAGACTGTTTGGATGCCACTGACTTGGCCAAGGAGATGAGTTTCGACTTTCTCTCCTGTGATGGAAAGGCCTTCGTGCAATCCGTGTCCAGGGTAGCTCCTAGGAAGGTGATGACTCGAGCTGGTGTCAGGGATGACTTTTCCCTGTTGAGGGTCAGTCCAAGGCGGCGGAAAAGATGCAGACAGGCGCTGGAAGATGCAGCTGCGGCTGCTCTCGACGGAGCTTTTACCAGCCAGTCGTCCAGGTAAGGGAAGACCTGGTGTCCCTGCTGGCGGAGATAGGCTGCGACCGGAGAAAGGCATTTCGTAAAGATCCTTGGAGCAGATTTGAGGCCGAAGGGGAGTACGCGGAATTGGTAGTGTATCCCTGCGACTGCAAACCTTAGGAACTTTCTGTGACCCTTGAGGATAGGGATGTGGTAATAGGCGTCCTGTAGGTCGAGTGATGTCATGTAATCGCCTTTTTCCAGGAGTCCCAGGATCTCCTGTAGCGTGACCATTCGAAACGATTGCTTCTTGAGAAACACGTTGAGGGCTCTTAAGTCGAGAATTGGACGCCATTTCTTCCCCTTCTTGTGGATGAGGAAGAAGTGGGAATAGAAGCCCTCCCCCATCTGGGCGTGTGGAACTTTTTCTATCGCGCCTTTCTGGAGCATGGATGTTAGTTCTTGCCGAAGCAGCCGCAGGTGTCTGTGAGGACGCTTGACAGGTGGCGTCTGAGGAGGGTTTGAGAGGAATTCTAGAGAGTGGCCGAATTGAAGGAGTTGTAGAGCCCACCGGTCTGTCGTTATTTGCCGCCAGTTTTGAAGGTAAAAGGAAAGCTTCCCTCCAAGTCGCAAGGGAAGCGATGGTGGAGGGGCTGGCCAATTGGAAAAGTCATTGTCGATTGCCTGCTGGTCTCTTCTGTCCTTTCCCTCTGTAGGACGATTTATTGAAGGAGGACTGACGTCCCGACTGGTTTTGGCGCTGTTGAAATTGCGTTTTACCCTGAGAGTAAGAGTAAGAGGACTTGTTTTGATAAGATCCTCTATAGGAGGATTGTCCCCTCCCCCTGTTGGCACGAAAGGACTGAGTGCGAGATTGCAGAGTGCCCAGGGCTCTGGCTGTGTCAGTGTCCTTTTTAATTGCAGTGAGGGCTTCGTCAATCTTCTCGCCGAATAGGTGATCGCCATCATAGGGCATATCTAAGATCTTGGTCTGGACCTCTTGTCTGAAAGAGGTGGCTTTAAGCCAGCCTTGGCGTCGCAGGACAGCGGCTCCCGCCAGCTGTCTGAATCCAGTCATGGCCACGTCAATGGCGCAGTCTATCAGTTCTGATGCCGATGTTTGGCCCTCAAGGAGGAGCGAGTGTGCCTCCGCTTTAGCATCTTCCGGCAGGTCGGCAATGTAGGGCGCGATGTCCGCCCAGAGTTGGCGGTTGTAACGCCCAAGAAGGGCGATGGCATTGGCAATTTTCACCGTTGTCGCAGAGGTAGTGGAAAAGCGTTTCCCAACTGCATCTAACTTCCTGCCTTCTTTATCTGGTGGTGTCGATAAAGGTGATGCAGGGTTACGCGAGATCTTCTGCGCCGCCTGGGTGACCACAGAGTCCGCCTTGGGGTGACCCGTGAGGCATGCTGGAGCTGAAGACGTAGCTCTGTACTTTTTATCCAGTTTGGGTACGATTACCTGTAGGGAAGCTGGAGATTGCATGAGCTGCTTGCCCTGTTTGAGTAGATAATCAATGATCGGAATCGATCTAGTAGTTTTCTTAGTTGGTTCTTTAAAGTCATAGAGGAAACATTCAGTTTCCTGAGATTCCATTGACATATGGAACCTTTTGGCAGCCCTTTCCATGAGGTTATGGAAACCTCCAATATCAGCAGGTGGAGACTCAGAAGATTGTGGCTCCGGAGAGGCTGGAGAGTGAGTAACATAGTCCTGGTCCGCATCCACGTCCGTATCATCATCTCGGACTTCCCCTTCTTCATGTTCCCTGTCCTCTTCCTCGGACGAGATAGGATCTTGAGCAGGGTCCTGTGTCCTAGGAAGGATCAGTGGAGGGGGCCTAGGTCTTGTCCCTTGTGCAGGAACGGGCACAGATGGCTGCGGGGTTGGTGGGACAGTAGGGGTGGCTTTCTGCGGAAACCGCAGTTTGTAGTCTTGGACGAGAAAGCTCAAGTCTGCAACCAATGAGGCCGGCAAGCACACCATTGGGGTCACCTGGGTGTGGACTTGGGTAGGCACTACTGGAGGGGTCGATTCCTCAACCTCCTGCTCTTCGTCCGTACTCTGGCACTTGACAATTAGGTCGGAAGGACTAGTGGCTTGGGTAAACTCCTCCTCCTCCTCCGGCTCCTGGTCCTGTAAGAAGCAGGATGGTGTCAGCTGTTGGACCTTACTAGGTGAGGTCATCTCCGGAGTGATCTGCCTTTTGGTGATCCTAATGGAGACATGGGAAGTCTGAGCGTCCATTGCGTGTGACAAGAGCTCGGATTCTTTCCAGGTACCAGTAGCCGTCGGTATAGTCTTCGTCGACGGTGCATCCGTCGACGACCCTCTCGTCGACGGAGCTTTAAGCAGCGTTTCCTTCGTCGACTGCTTCGTCGTCGGCGCCGCCGTCGACGGAGCGCCCTTCGTCGACGGAGTGTCCCTCGTCGACGGCTTCGTCGACGGTGTGACTTTCGTCGACGGTGTCGTCGTCGACGTCTTCGTCGACGGTGCTGTCGTCGACGCCCTCGTCGACGGTGCCGTCGTCGATGTCCTCGTCGACGGTCTTGTCGTCGACGGTGCGGAGGATGAAATCGGTCGTCCTGCTGACGACGAGTAGGTTAGAGTCGTCGATGAGGAGGACGCCGACGATGCCATCGTCGTCGATACCGTCGTCGTCGATGTTGAGACGGTTTTAGGCGATAAGGTGGTCGCCGATTGCGCCGTCGTCACCGTAAGCAGTGGTTGCTTCCTAGGGACAGGAAGGTCCTTGCTAGATACGGCAGGCTTGCCCTCTGAAGCCTTTTTAGACCTCTTAGGAGGGGTCGCTGAGTGGCCAGGCGAGGAAGCCCTAGGCCTCTTCAGGGAAAGTTGTGAGGCGACCGACATGCTCTCACCCTCGGAAATGAGGTCGGTCGGTTTGTTTTTGAGCCTGTTCAGCCAGATAAGAAGTCTCCCTTCCCGGTCTTTCTGGGTTTTGACGGAGAACTTACGGCAAATCTTGCAGTCGATGGTCTTGTGGTGAGGGTAGAGGCAATACAGGCATTCCTCATGTTCGTCGTCCACGTGGAGCCTTAGTTTACCACAGGAGGCACAGGGACGGAAAAGTGCTCTTTTCTTGACGTCAGCCATAGTAGAAAGTCGAAAAAACTGTGAAGTTTGGAGAAAATACGATATTCCTGAGGAGAACTCAGGTGGAGACTCCCTAGCACAACGTGCGGTAGAAAATCTGAGAGACTGAGGCTCCTCACAGGAAGGTTCTAGAGGGAGGTAGTAGCTGATTGGTTGTTCCTTTTGTTTTGGTCCTTTTTTACAAAAGGACGCAGATAGGCTACCAAGGTGGGACCCTGGAGCCTACTCTATTTGGTCCTTCCTGCATAAGGACCTAGATAGGTTACTAAGGTTAGACCCTTAGACCTATTCTCTTTATGTATGTCTTAGGACATTACTTTTTTATGTACCGGAGGCTCCCGTCTCGACGACGGGGAATGATTCAGGCATGTGAATCTATGAAAGACACCCAAATACTGGATAAGTCTGTATTTACTACCCCATATCCACACCTCCACCCAGAGGGACCTTTGACTGCTAGAACTACGCTAACACAGAGAGCCAGTGCGGAAGGAGTAGTCTCTAATAAGTTGGGCCCCTGGACATCAGGAATAAAAAGCCTCAGTCCCCACGGTTGGCCCAGTAGCATCTTCATGCCCAGTGTCCCTCTGAAAGAGATTCTGGCATCTGCTGAAAGATTTGAGCATTGATGTGGCTTCTTCATATTATTGGATAAGGCAACTGACAACACCTTCCCATGTGGAGCCAGCATCCCTAGTGCAAGGTTGCCCTGGACATTTCTGGCCCTTCTGGAGGGGTGGAGATTCTTACATTTTCTCTGGTCATGGAGGACTATATGCAAGGTTGATGGAGAGAAGATTCATGGGAGAAAACAAGTAAGCATACCATTATCAACTTTATGCAACAGGTTTCTTTTTTTTAAAATTTATTTTATTCAAAAGTCAGGTAGGTACAACAATAGAAATATTCTGTTTACACTGTATGTATAGGAGAAGCTGTAATATATTACATTAGATTACAATTTTTTTCAAGCAAATTCCATAAATAATTACATTAAATTCATTATTATGTACCTGGATCAGTTTTTTTACTTTAAATTTAAGAAAAATGTACCTACATTTATCAACCACATTATGCCCTCAAGCTGCTACCTCATGTTTCACCCTGCGTTCCTTTTATTATGCCATAACATCAAAGGTTCCCATATCTTCACACCCTTCTTCCTGGCTCTTTGGCCCTTGCATTTATATAGTTCCATTTACTGCGAGCAAATCTTTAATAGCTGATGAAGCCATAACTGGTATGTGGGTGGATCTATATCTTTCCATGCAGTAGCGATCAGCAACTGAGCTATAACTAGTGTCAAATACAAACTCCCTATGTGGTGGATCCGCCAGACAGTCATATGGGCTGGGCTAATAGTAATTTCTTTATTAATTGTCTGAAGCCAGGAAGGGGGCGTGGCTAGCCGAGCTGCGAAATGGCCGCTCTGTGAGTGAGCTCCGCCGGCTACGATCATTAATCCTGCTATTATCCTGATCCTGGCACTTGCGAAGGCCCGTTACCTCAGGGTTCGACAGCGGACACCTAAAGGATCCCTGCACTGAAGTTTGGGGCGCGCAGGTATTGTGGCAGAGAAACTAAATCCAGTTGAAGGGCCGGCGCCCCGATAGCCGCGCAGCTGCTGGGCGGCAGTGCTGTGCCCTGGGCAACGCGAAACACCACAATCCGCGGCTTTGTAGGCCTCTGGAGGTCCGGCAGCCGGGGACGTGAAACATTGCTGGCGGCGGCGCTGTCGCTGAACACGATCATCGAAGCACCCCTGCTGAGCCCCGGGAGCAGACCCGATCACTGCGGACAGGCGACGCACGGAGGGCAGCCGGATCCCCTGATCTGCTTGGGACGCAGAGGCAGGACCCGCCATTACTGCGGAGCTGGCGCATGGTGACCGAAGCTGACGAAACCAGATCAGAGCCCGACCCTGCACCACTCCGAACACCGGGCACAGCGGAAGAGATACGGCGAACATCGGTAAGTGTGGTGGGGGCCCTGCTGACACCCCCCTGCCCACACCGCTAGACCTGAGAGGTGCTGCTGCCCTTAAATAACGTGTTTTAGGAATACATGCACTGCTGTGACCCCCGGAGACTGGAACCCTAATATCGTATACTGGCCCCCTGCTCTGCTGCCTTGCTAGACGCCGCGCCACGCCGCTAAAGTGAGATGCATACGAAGCCCGCCATTTTGTGACTTGCGATAGACCAGCACTGCGAGTAGCTGCCAACGCGAACACTGTACAGAGACTCCGCTGAAGCCTGGGAACGCAGGTTGCACATCCAGAGCCCCCCGGGCCTACCAGTGTGGCACTAACACCCCACCGGTCGACATACATAAAACCTGCGGAAAACCACTGCGTCTCCGAGCCTACTGTTGAGGTGCTCTCACCGCCACGATGGGGAAAAACGAAGCCCGGCAGCCCAAAATCAGGTTTGATAATAAGCGCCCTCCAAAGACCACGGCTACAGAGGCGGGGGATGACATGGCGGCGTCGCAAGGGTCGCCAACAGATATAGGCTTTGGAGCACTCATTATGGAGGTGAGATCCAGCCTAAAAAGTATAGACACCAAACTAGACGCCATGTCTGCGCAACTTGAATCTGTGAAATCCAAAGTTGATGTACATGAAACTCGGCTGAACTGCTTAGAGAACAGGCAAACCGAATGCTGTGAATTTCAACAACAGGCCAAACAGCATATCACATCTCTGGAACGTGAACTGGACGTTCTGCGAGCCAAGTCAGATGATTTGGAGGCGCGTTCCCGTAGATCCAATATACGCATCACGGGAATTCCGGAGACGACAAACATAGACAAGATGGAGAAGTATGTGACAGACCTACTACATGAACTATTCGATCCACACCTGTCCTCAGTATTCACGGTCGAAAGAGCACACAGATCGCTAGGGAAGAAGCCGCCGCCAGGGACTCCACCTCGTCCCATCCTCGCTAAGTTGATCAACTACCAGGATAGAGACTTGATATTACGATTGGCGAGAGAAAAGGGCAAGATCATCCATAAGGGTAACAACATTTCCTTTTATCCAGACTTTACCCCCCTGGTACAAGCGGCCCGTAAAGAATTCCTACCGGCAAAGAAGCTGCTGTTGCAGGCTGGTGTGCCGTACTCCCTACTATACCCAGCAAAATTGAAAGTACTCCATGATAACACTACGCACTTTTTCACTGATGTGTTTGGCCAACTTGAGTGCCGATTTCGCATCGGTGGTGCGGGAGCCAGAAGAAGGTCGCCCAGACATGAGGACACTGCGGACCAGCTAAGTGACAATGACTAAATGATCTACTGTTGTGCTATTTGCGATAATATAGCTTTGCCCCCTCACGTCCTGCGTGGGTACACTAAGACTCCTCACGATCACTGCTGTTGCACTTCACCTGGGGAAGGGTGGGGTGGGCACTAGCCACATCCCCAGACGCTTGGCTGGGATTCATGGTGCCCTACTGCCTAAGTGAATATTGGACATGGTAAGCCCAAAGGACCCTGGGGCGGGAGACCCGCAGAGTCCATGGAACCTTATACCTAACTGTAGCCACCCCGTTCACACGGGGGTGAACTCTGGGCACACCACGCCCCATGGGGTGCCTCCCGTGGTTTTCAATGTTGGTTTTACGTCACGCCTTGCGTGCCTTACTACGGGGTATATCACAACCTAATTGGGAGGTTGCTGAGGGTGGAGGGAATTGGGGGAAGTTTATTGAATTGTTATTTTTTGTTTCAACACGGTGCATTGTGCCTTTTACTAGGATGTCTTTTTTGTGCGCGAGATAAGAGGAAGCAGGATGTGGAGAACCCTGTGCCACTGGGGGGAGGGATGGGGACGATTATACCTCTACAATACCTCAGCCATGGGAGGGATTAGGCTATGGACCTGGAACATCAGAGGCCTTGGGGACTACAAAAAAGCCCGATTGATGCATGGCACACTTGCCAGGCATAACGTGGACATTTGCTATTTGCAAGAGACTCATATCAATACAACTTCTTCACCCAGATTGAGAAATTCCAGGTGGTCAAATGTATATTCAGCCATTTACTCTAATCATGCGAGAGGGGTAGCTATACTTGTGCGCAGGGGGCTGGACTGGCGGGAACATACATACGTGCAGGATGTGGATGGTAGATATGTGATCTTACATGGTTCCATACAGGGGCGACCAGTGGTGTTGGCTGCCATTTATGGTCCAAATAACGACGACCCCTATTTTTTTAGAGAGGTATGGGCGCAGATTTTGCTACTTGACTGCCCGTCGGTTGTGATAGGAGGTGAATTTAATGTTGTGCTGGATGACTACATGGACAGACGAGGTGCAAGTAGACCAACGCATGCCAGAGCGCGCCAGGCCGTCCTTGATGTGATGGGTGAGGGACTGCTGTCTGATGTATGGAGAGCTCGACATCCGAATGCAAGAATAGGAACCTGTTACACGTGTCATAAAGCTGCTTGGTCCAGGTTGGACTTTTGGTTGGTGTCTCCTGAAGTTGCGACATGGGTGACAAAAGTCGAAATACAAGCTAGATCACTGTCAGACCACGCCCCCTGTGTGCTTGAGCTGCGCCTACCTGACACTATTAACAGGGCATTCACGTGGCGACTACCCCCACACGCACTCACGGACCCAGTATTTGTTGAGGAGATAAGGGGTGATATCATTAAATACTTTGCAGAGAATGCGGGATCCGTTACATCAGAAGCCATTGAATGGGACGCCTTCAAGGCGGTAATCAGAGGCCAGTGCATAGCGAGACAGGCGGGAGTGCTGCGAACAATTCGTGACACACTAGCCAAACTAGAGGGGGAGTTGAGGAGCCTAGATGCGGAGCCTAGATGCGGCCTTTAGCCTTGACCCGACATTAGCGACTGCTGGTGACATAAAAGCAAAACTGCTTGCCTTTCATGAGGAGGCGGAACGAGAGGTGCGGTTTCTGGGGAGACAAGCTGAGTCCCGCAAATACGGTGAGTGTGATAGGCCCAGCAGGACACTTGCCAGGTTGGTAGCTCCCCGCACACAATCACACCACATCCACACCATTTATGACAAGGAAGGGTCTTTGGCCGTTGGTCAAGAGGCTGTGTTACGCACTTTCACTGACTTCTATGCGTCCCTGTACGCCTCCAAACAACCCACTGCCCCGGCCTCTTTAGACAGCTTTCTGGACTCTATTGCCCTAGTTTGGTTCAATAACAACCACAGACAGTACATGGACCTACCTGTTACCGTCCAAGACATTGTCCAGGTGATCAAAAGCATGCCAGCCAATAAGGCCCCCGGGCCTGACGGCCTGACAACGTCCTTTTACAAAGCTTATGCAGAAGAGCTGGCGCCGAAACTACACTCAGTGTTCGTGGAGGCCCTCGAATTAAACTCCCTCCCAGATTCCATGCGCGAAGCCTTAATAATCACGCTCTTAAAACCTGACAAAGATGAGATGCTCCTGGACTCCTATAGGCCCCTATCCCTGATTAATGTGGATGCTAAAATTTATGCAAAAATAATTGCGGACAAATTACAGCCGATGTTGCCGATCATTGCACTACCTGACAGTCCGGATTCATCCCAGGTCGGGCCACATCGCACAACCTCCGAACTATTTTCTCGATACTTCATTATTTACATCCATCTGTGCAGGCAGCAGTGGTGTTCTTAGACGCCACCAAAGCGTTGACTCTTTGGAATGGCCGTATTTATTTAAAATTTTGGGCAGAATGGGGTTCAGTCGTAATTTCATAACTCTGATAAAACTATTATACACTGGACCCAGAGCTAGAGTGAGCGTCAACGGCCTTGTTTCTAAACCCTTCGATATCACCAGAGGAACTAGACAGGGGTGCCCACTGTCCTCCCTCCTATTTGCCATCGCAATGGAGCCGCTTGCGGCTAGGATACGCCAACACCACACCGCGAGAGGCATCGGGTTCAGCTCCCGGAGCTTATTGATCTCGTTATATGCCGACGATGTGACTCTGTACATCGTAAACCCCAAAGACAACATGAACCCGTTGCTCCGTGAATTCGTTAGGTTTGAGGGCCTGGCGGGAGTATCCATAAATTGGTCTAAGTCTGTGGCCTTCCCTCTGACAGATGAGACTAGTCGGCCAGCTCCAGACTACCCACTGCGCTGGGAGACTGAGGCTGTTAAATACCTGGGGATATGGATCAGTCGAGATGTGCAGGAGCTATGGTCACTAAACTTTGGGAGAGCGGTAGACTGGTTGGAAGGGAAGATCGAGGTTTGGAATAAACTGCCTTTATCCCTGGTTGCAAGAATAGCATTAGCGAAAATGGTGGTCCTCCCCAAATTCCTGTATCTGTTCGTGAACATTCCGCTGCCCATGACATCGCACTTCCACGAGCGCGTTCGCTCTCTGTTGAAACTGGTTTGGGCTGGCGGACAGGCAAGGATCTCCTGGGACCTATTTACACTCCCGCTTCGGCAAGGGGGCCTTGGGGCTCCAGACCTGAGGCTGTACTCTCTCTGTGCGCAGGCACAATTTCTGCATTTTTGGGCCTTCCCCACTCCCTACCAGCCGCACGTGGCGGTGGAGCTGGCCGCAGTTGCCCCGTTACCTCTGCGAGTGGCGCTATACGGGAAAGTCTCGCGCCCTTCAGGAGAGGTCGACACCGTGGAGATGGTACGCTGGACCTGGCGAGAACTACAAAAGAGAGCAGGACTCCCCTCACTTTACGCGCCTGCCATCCCCCTACGGGGAAACCCGATATTGCCCTGTTTAACTGCAAGAGGTGACGTCCTCATGCTCCGCGGGAAGAGGCTACACACCTTCGCCGATTTATATCCAGACGGCACCTTTGTGGAGCTGTGCGCGAGGGATGAAGACCAACCTGAATCCTTCGCAGACGCGCTGTTGTACCACTCCCTTAGGGAATCTTGCAAAAAGATGGGGCCCCAATTCCCGGAAGAGCCGCGACCCCCTAGATGCCCTCCAGAACCTGCTTTCGAAACCCTCTCCCAAAAAGTTAGTGTCGAGACTGTACAATAGCATGCAAGAGCAGGCCCCAGTCACTGTAGCCACAGCCAAGATGGCTTGGGCTGCTGACCTGGAAGTCCCGTTCACCGACGAAATGTGGGAGTTCTGCTGTAAACAGTTGACGGCACTATCTCCAAACTATCGACTACGTCTCATACACTTCAAATTCTTACACCGATACTACCGCACACCGATGCTGCTACACCGCATGGGCATCCGCGCAGATACGTCCTGTTGGAAGTGCGGAAGGGAGGATGCGTCCTTCATACACGTGGCATGGAGCTGCCCCAAACTGAACAAATACTGGGCGGACGTATTCCTAGCTATCAACCAAATCTTACACAGAAATGACACACCTTCACCGCTCCTAGGCTTGTTGGGCTATGTGAAAGACACCGAACCTTGCGACAGGAAATTGCATGCACTCCTCCTCCTATATGCAAAACGTCAGATTTCACTACATTGGGGCAGGAAAGCACTTCCATTGTTCACGAATTGGCTTGGTGATATCGCTTATGGGCATGCACAACTAACACACTACTGGGACACTATGCCCACTGCCTCTAGACCGAATGACATTTGGGAGCCATTTCTACAATGGACCAGAGAGCGTGAGTGCTCGGTTGCCTCTGGGGGATCACCTGATGTGGGTGTTTCGGATGATATGGGCTGAATGATTTGTACGTAGGATCAAACTGCTGTAGCTCTGCTGCTCTACTCCAGCGCTGGCTTGCCCTAGCCGTGGAGAGCACTACACCTGCCGTCCCTTTTGACTAAACACACGCTATGTGTCCTATCCCATCTGCCTTCCCTGAGACCACAAGACCCGACGCATTGCCCTGCTCCGACATTATCTCTCCCCCCCCTACTCTTCCTCTCCCTCCCCTCCATCTTCACAAAGAAAGCTTACTACCTGCCACACCTCGACCCCTGCCACAGATTACAATCCACTGATAATCACCAAAAGCGAGAACACGCAGTCCTGAGTATGTGTGGGACACTGCGTGGTTGATTTTTTTGTACTTGTACCACTGTTCGGTTGTTTAAGTTTCCTTTTTGTTTGTTGGGGAAGGTTGGGCGAAAACAGTGCTGCTTGACGTATCCTTTTCATAGGCTGTTCTAAACGTTGGGGTCTGCTGGCCAGCCCGGAACAGCCATATTACCTCATGCCTTGGTTATCTGTCTTCTGCACTGTTCTGCACTGATAAAAGTAAGACCATTTTCCGAGTTAAGGTTACATTGCTCACAAATGACTTATTACTGTACTGTATACCTTTCTGGAGGCTCGGAGTTCCGCAGAGTTACGTTACAACTGACTGCTTTATTACAATTGGTGTTGTGTAAACTTCATAGCGGCCTGCCTCCTGGTTGTTGGCGTGACGCAGTGTAATCTTGTGACTCTTGTTACATAATAAATGTCTTACACCAAAAAAAAAAAAAAAAAAAAAAAATTGTCTGAAGCCAAAAGTCTTCTATACCTCCTTTCAGCTTTGAAAGATTGGTGCAGGAATAGAACATAGGTATGCTGCCTGCCGAACCTGTTTACATCTAGGGAATTTATCGCTCTCCCTCTTCCCCCCCACCCATAGAGCTTAACCGTCGTACAATATAGGTTAAACAAGGTTTTTGTAATGCTGGGCCTTTAAATTAGTGGATAGGAAAATCTTAATCCCCAATTCGATTGACATGTCCAAATCAACCTCATCGCACAGCTTTTCAGCCCATTTAGTTTGTTTTCTCCATATCGTCTGGGAGGATCTTAATTAGGTCTGGATAGTAATCTTTAATCCTGCTATCTTGGCGATTTATAGTTTCCAACACTGAGATTTTATACAGATAAAGAGAACCTCTGGGGAGTCTTTTTTTTTTTTACACCCCTGAACCTGTAAATACTTAAACTGTGTGCTATTATTAACTCCGCATCTTTGTACGAGCCCTACAAATTAAATGTATTCAGTGTTGTGAAACAAGCTTGCAACCCTATCTTTACTTGCCTGCTCCCAGCTCCTAGCCAACCCATTAAACAGTGCCTCTGGAAATAAAAGAGGAGCGCCATATAGAGGTATACCAGTTATACCTGGGAATCTTCAGCAATCTGCTGACCTTTTTCCAGATCTTCCAGGCCGCTTTAACACACTTGAATCGTGTTTTTTTGTAGTAGCTTGGTTCAAGTTGTCGATGGAAGAGTCCTTCAGCCTCTCTCCCTATATAAAAATGATATACTGTGGGTAAGCCAGAGACCTCTTATCTTGCCTGGCAAAAGGAAAATATCCATCTGCTGTAATGCAACGGACCAGTATTAAAATACAATATTCAGGGCTCTCCATCCGCCTCGTTTGCGAGAGAGCTATGCAACAGGTTTCTGTGCAAGTGGAGTATTCTGAAAAACTGATAACCAACAATAGAACTCAACAGGTAGAAGATGCAATGAGACTTTTCTTGAAATATTATGGCATTAAGCATGTGAGGATTTCCCTATACCATCCCAGAAAGTAGCAGACTGGTTGAGAGGGTCAATCTACCAATAAATTACCAATTACAGTTGGCTCTAGTGAACCGGTTCTGTGGATGAACGCTCTCAGACATGCTGTGGGCTATGAGAACCACAGCCTACTTAAGCACTGGAATGCCTGCTTTGGCTCTCCTGAGAGAAGGGGTGGATGGTACCAGGTTAAATAGGGAATAGATAGGGAGGAGTAAGTTGATTGATACGGACAAATTCAACAGTGCGGTTGATAGGAGGGATGCTGTGCAAGAGCATATGCTACAGAAGGGTATGGGGGAGTAAACGATGGATGTGAAGAAAGGAGACGGAGTGAAGGTCAAAAACACCTGTGCATTTATGGAAGGGTTCATCTCATACATACTTCTGTCACCCGGACGAAGCAGTAGAATTAGACAAGTTGGCGGTGCTCTCTGATGGAAAAGAATGGAACTAGAATGTAGTTTTGAAAGTGCCTCACAACATGTCAGGATGTGTGTTGGACTACCTGGGCAGCAGTGTTCATGTTAAAGCATTCTCCGCTGTGAAGGATGGCAAACTATTGCCCACAAACAGATTTTACTTGTCTGATGCTGTGAAATTATGGAACCCAAGACCATATGCTAATTGATTTGCTGTTGCCTCTCCATCGGACAGCTGACAAACAGGTGGGCAACTATTACTTTAAGAATCAAAGCAATGAACTGGTAAGAGATGCGGTTTACCACTAAACTTGTTCACCTTTGTATTGCAGGTCCAGGTTTGCTCTCAGCACAAGGATTTCATCGTGTATTAACACATTCATGAGGTGGTCTATTTTGGGTCTCTTAACATACCACACAACTATACTGTTTTGCTGCTGTATATCTTTTTCTGCATTTCCCAGTTCCTGCTGCTCTGAATTTAATTACTACCATTTGGTAATTTCCCATATGACTTGGATTTATTTCACTGTCTTTCTTTGTTAAATTAGGTGCTGGGTTTGAAAGAAAGGAGATCTATGCGAACTGTGAAATCATGGAACCAGTTATGGTCAAAGTTCTGTGTGGTTATGATTTTGAATTGTTATTCCGTTCCATTGCTGCGGTGGGTGAGCTAGCTGGTTGTGCTACACTTGCTGCAATAAATACACAAAGCCCAAGTGTGTGTGGTCTTTTCACTTAATGTTGAGGGTAATATGATAGTGTAATGTCGCCTGTAAGATAATTTAGATTTGCAAGTGCATCTCTCACATCAAGCATGAGGTCATAAGCATTGCATTTGGCATGCAAGTGAGGTTTTACATTGCTGTTGTACAACTTATGGATTGTAGATCTAACCATAACTAGCAAAGTTGTTCTTTTTTTTATTTGTAAGCGTTAGTGTACTTTAACTGTGTATTTGGTGAATTTCAGAGATTGTTTTAAGCACATGTTAATAGTTCATAAGCAACCAACATGGTCACATCTCTCAATTACTAAGTACAGACATCTGCTCCCGCTGCTCCAGTACCTCCTGCCTTGTCTCACTCTGCATAATTGATAAGTTTTGGTCACACCAGAGTAGCTGGCTCCCCAGTAGAGGCACTCATGACATAGCAAGGGTTCCACAGGCCCTAATGCAAGTAAGCACAAGGACTCATGGCACGGTTGGCTAACAAAAGTAAGGCTTTACTGATGCAGGGACCTACTCACAATCCTGGGTCCCGGTACTATGGAACCGGATAAATGCATGATAGCTAAGGCCCTGGTAGCAAATAGGGATGCCTCTCAGCATTGGCACCAAAGCTGTAAGTAGAGAGACGCCCTCAGGGCATGTCATGATTAAGAAACAGATGCAGGCAAACCCACTAGAATGTAGACCTGCAACTCTTGACTCCATATTTGAAGAGTTAGAAGGGGAAGCCTGGAGAGTTGCAACAGCGGGCTTAGAGAGCGGCAAGTCCAGAGATGTGATGTTCACTAGTAAGATAAAAATCACTCAGACTCGTTCACTGGTGGGGACAATGACCATACCCCCAAGACACGGGCACCATCCCATCACTAAGAAACAGGACATCCTCATGGACTCAACAAATACACTCGCTAAACATGGGGTCTAAACAATCAATAACCCATGTTAAGTCATCACTGGTGCTGGGCATACACAGCACTAAATTCCTCCTACAATACAGAACACTCCAAACAAACAGAAGAGAGGTCACTGCCATCCTCTCCTGTCACTGCTCATGGTCTTGGTATTGGTATTTTGTGGACAGTGACGGGTCACACCAGGTTGTAGTGGCCTAGGGGCAATATCACAAGCCTAACTCCAACAGTACCTCATTTGCCTTGCATACTTTTAAATGCGTGCTCATTGATTAAGCATCATGTTGATTTTAAGCTGCTAATTGAAACTCACTTGCCGGCCCTTATTTCTGTTACCAAGACTTGGGTTCATTTGCAATCCGATCCGGATTTTAATGCAGCCATTCCAGAAGGATATGCCTTCAATAAACTTGATAGGACAGACAAGCGGGGTGGGGGTATCGCGCTTGTTTACAATTCGTACATGACAGTGCTTTGCAATTTTTTTACCCCTCCATCTTGTGAAGCCTTTACTTTCTGTACTCATTCAACGGACGATGTATCCTTTAATGGCATGTTGATATACCGTCCTCCATGTCCTCGTATGAACATTACTGCTGAATTGAACATTATGCTAGAAGCTAATATCTTACTTATTATTTTCACCGTTTTAGGTGACTCATTTTTATCTGGATATGCCCTCCCATGTTCATACAGCCACTTTATTTCAAAACATGGCGGCATTGGGCCTTTGCAAACCCAAGGAGATCATTGCCGGAGAGCTGAAACTTTTCAGACACTCACCCCAGTCACAGATCTGGGTTGGATCCATCATTGTTCATTAGTTCACTTCGCCACCTCAGTTCAGACCCAGCTATATGCAAATCAGTCTTGACCCTGTGCCTCATAGTAACAGTCCAGCCCGAAATGCCAAGTCTTCCATGAACCGGAAACAAGCATCCTTGGACCGGTTTCTGGGTAACACCCTTCATCAGCCTGGCTATCTTTAATCCAGTGGCAAAGTGAGCAAGGGACTCACGTCTTGGCATACCCTGCCAACTTAGGGCGAACAAAGCAAACAAGGAGATGATGGAAGGAGTGCTGAAACTTTTCAGACACTCACCCCCAGTCACAGATCTGGGTTCTTTAACTCACTTCGCCACCTCAGTTCAGACCCAACTATATACAAATCAGTTTCGCTCGTTGATTAAGCATCATGTTGATTTCAAGCTTCTAATTGAAACTCACTTGCCGGCCCTTATTTTTGTTACCAAGACTTGGGTTCATTTGCAATCCGATCCGGATTTTATCGCGACCATTTCAGAAGGCTATGCCTTCTATAAACTTGATAAGGGGGGGGGGGGGGGGGGGGGGGGGGTGCATGCGCTTGTTTACAATTCGTACATTAAAGTGTACAGCAATTCTCTCGCCCCTCTATTTAACAGACAATGTATCCTTTAAATGGCATGTTGAGATACCGTCCTCCAGGTCCTTGTATGAACTTTATTGCTGAATTGAACAGTATGCTAGAAGCGAATATCTTACTTAGTAATTTCACCGTTTTAGGTGACTAATTTTTATCTGGATATGCCCTCCCATGCTGACACAGCCACTTTATTTCAAAACATGGAGGCATTGGGCCTTTCACAAAGGATAGCTGGGCCCACACACTGCGTGCGATATGTTGGATGGAATAGTTTCCAACTGTCTCACGTTTGGTAACACTACTACACTACGCCTTCTACGGTCGGATCATGGAGAAATCTTCTTTGAGAATAGCTACCTCTTTTCAAGTCAGTCATCAGCAGGCCGCCCCAGATGGATCTCTTCTTGAAAGTGGCATTATATTCAAGCGCGCTAACTAACCACTCGGTTACACAGCTCCACTCCAAATGAATCAGGGGAGTTAGAACTTGAACTGGTACAGTACACACACTGGCTGGACGCAGCATCTCATGCCCTAGCGCCAGTTAAAAAGTAATTGATAAAAAGACAAAAATTATCTGCACCACGGTTCTCTGACAAACTTAGAGTAGCTAAGTCGGGCTGTCGCAGGCTGCATAAAAAATTGGAGTGTAGGGTACTAAGAGGAGGAAAATATCGATAAGAAATGCATCGCTGAGTACGAAAAAAACGATTGGTGGTATAGAAAATAGACTTTTCCTGGACAAAGTGGAAGCAGCGTCAAATTCGTTGAAAGAGCAATTTGCGACAGTCCAGATACTTTCCTCAGTTAGCGCTAAGAACGGCAATGACCACCGTCAAGCTATCTGCGAGACTCTGGCAACTACATTTAAGGAGAAAGTTGAGGGGTCTTTAATAACTTTTCTTCTTCTCTGCTGTCTACGACATCCGACACAGAGGCTCCTCCTAGCTCTCAGCTGAAAAAATAATTCTTTAGTCTCTTCCCTTTGCCCTCTACTAAGAGAGTTGATGATATACTCAGTGTGAGTAGTTGGCCTTATATATGCTGACCACTAAAGTGGACACCGTGAACCAGTCCAAACGACCCTTAGGATGTATGAGGTCTAAGAGGACCTTTAGAAAGCTACCTAGTGGTAGCTGTGGAGAGCCGCATTCAGGCTTAATCTTGAAGGAATGTAAAGCAGCTTGTTTTACCAGAATATCACCTCCTGAATTAATTGAATGAAAGGAGAACCACACAGTAGTTCTATAAAAATATGTATTCATTAATATAACACTATTATCCTCTACCCAAAGAGAGAACACAAAGCACACAATACAAACTCAATTTAACAGTTGTAAGTAGCACAATACACAGTGGCTCCAGGGGAGACCAAACCATGTACTAAAATAGTGATATAACAATCACGACTTCGGTCAAGACAAAGTCTGGAGCACGTACAATCGCTGGGACCGTGAGAAGCCACCCAAGGCAAATAGATAGGGACCCCACGTTGGACAAGTGCAGTGTGCTAACACGACCGCAGGCTCCATGCAATTCTGTGGGGAAGTCGCAGTTGCAATTTTACAGTTTAAGGACCCTTCTAGGAGGACTTCGAGGAAACCCTTCAGAACTTAAGAGGTTGGATAGCCACCCCACCCGTGGATACCTAGTACCAGAGTTACCTAGCCAAGAGGAGCCGGGTGCATAGGCCTGAAGTGGCATCGGAAACCGTTGTTCTCTATGGAAGGCTTCAAAGTGCTGCTGCCGTGAAGGTGAAAAGGGTCTGGTGGAATCCAAGCCTGGATTCTGGAAGGAAGGAACCTAAAATCAGAGGGGACAGAGTCTGGGTCACTTCAGAGTGACAAGGGTCTCATTAGACGAATGCCCACCGATGTCGGGTGCTTCAGGTGCGAAGAAGGGAAGCTTGACTCTGCAGCCACGAGGACCTAGAGACGTCAACAATGACCAGGAGCCAGATGCGAGCTGTCCCACGAAGGATGTCCAGTGCTGAGGGGTCGGTGTATGGCTGGAGCACCAACAAGCCTTGGTAAAAGCAACGCATGCAGGAAGGTCAAGCAGGTTACAATGTGGACCAGCAAGGTCCAGGGGAGTCACCAAGCAATGGGGACATAAGGAGCAACCAGGATAGCCCAACAGTAATCAAGAGAACCCACAGGGCGAATGACCAGGAGTCGCGAGGGGACCTCAAGGAAGATGCCCACGGAGCACTCTGTGCGAGGAGACTGGAGTTCTTTGGTGCAAATACTGCTCAGGGTTAGGACTACACAGAGTCCCACGCACAAGCTCAAGAATCGCCAAGAAGCATATGCAACTGCACATACACGGTGCACAGGGGTTCGGGTTATGCAGTCCACACGAGGTATACTGGCCTCAAACTTGCTGAGAGGGCAGATCGACCTCAGGGACCTTCGTAACCCACCTCCTGCTGGAGTCTTCAGAGTCGGCGAGAGCTCAGGAGCAGCAGACCTGTCAGTTGCGTTGAGGTGCCTGCGAATGCAGAGGAGTGAATCCTTCACCCCAAGGGAGATTCTTCTGTTGTCCTTAGTGCACCACAGGTCCTGCACGGAGCCTGTACAGAGCAAGGGCACAGAAAGCTTTGGATGGAGAGGGGGACGAAGTCGGGCCCAGTCAAAGTCCAGAGTGTCCACACGGTCAAAGGTCAGTTCTTTCTTCTTGTAGAATCATGTCCACGTAAAATCTAAAGAGCTAAAGTCAGGTAAGCCCTTTAGTACCCACAGGAGAGGATTGAACAGATTCAGGGGACCCTCCTAGGGGAGGGGCAGGACAGAGGAGAGGTTACTCCCATGTCCTTTGTCCAATTTTGCGCTAGAGTGGGAGCCAATGGCTCCCAGAACTGGTTTGAGCTGGACTATGCACAGGGACACCAAATATGCCCCAGGTGCAAACTTTCAGGACCCCGAGTGCACCCACCCAGCCCCAATACACTAAATCCTGTCCCGGAGGTGGTCACACATCCCTGTGACAGGATGCCTATTGTGCTGACTTTCTCTACTCAAGCTTGGCTCAGCAGCAGGAGGGCAGAAACGTGTCTCTGGTCAGCAGCATCCATTTTGTGCAGACCGGGTCGAGAAGGTTGGCACCGGATAGACTAGTGACCCCACGGAGCTCGCTTCAGCAGGGTGGAATCATACCTCCAACACCAGTTACCGGTGTGGAGGTATGATTCCAAGGTGTTTGATACCAAGCACAATGTGTTTCTATGTAGCCGTTTGAGATAGCATTTACCGCAAGATTATAATGCATCTCTACCTATAGATCCGGCTGAGTCACAGACAACCCGGGAGAATGGTTTCCGATGGCTGCAGGGAGGCTCTGCTCATATAGGGGCACCCTCTCATGTAAAACCCAGCACCCTGCCTTCAGGATTGATGAGGCCTGCTATAGGGAGGACTTATAGGTTTTTAGTGTATCAACCTATAGATATAGGTAACCTACATCTAAAGTAAGTGGTGCAAGCACCAGCTTGCACAGGTTGCAGAAGCAGACCTGTAGTTCCATTTTGCATAGCCTCTCATAGGTGGCATAATAAACGCTTTAGCCCATGGGAGGCCTTTGTGGTACATATGCCCTGGTTACATGGGTACCATATACTAGGGATTTATAATGGTACCCCAGTATCCAATATGGAGTGTACCAAAATACATGCATAACAATTTAAAGGAGAAAGCAGATAGACTGTAGAGGGGTTCGTTAGCACTCTATCCTATTATAGACATAACATGTTGAAAATAATTGGTTAATACTTACAGGCTTCTGACGCGCGAAGTGTCGTGTCCATTTGGGTGCCAATGTTTGATATATATATAGTTGTTTGTTCTGCTGTATCATACTAATGACTGAAGTGCCTTCAAACACTATGATGAAGCATGCAAGACTACTGTACATATAACATGCATAGCAATGTAAATGTAAATGACACATGTATGATTTCTTTTTTCGGAAAAATAATAAGCAAGTAAAAAATTAAAAAATAAAGAAAGCAGATAGACTGGGGTCCTGATTAGCTGGATCCCAGTCAGACTAGTCAAAAATAATGCAACATCAAGAAACAAGTGGGGGGGGGGCGCTAGAGGGCGCACAAGCAGAATGGCCGCACATACGTGAGGCTCCTGCAACCTGGAAGCATAATCCTACATTTATCCGGATTAACCGACTCCTTGCCTGACAAAAACCACATACAAATGCTGCGAGTGCCTTTCTGCCGCATCGGTGAAAGATTGGGAAATCCACGACGTACCGGGACAAAGATATATAGGCAGCAACGTCTGAACCGAGCACCTGCTGGTGCTGGGGGGAGCGAACGTAGGGGGCCTAAAGTCTACGCCAGTCCACGGCGTAACACGCAGCACGCAGGCCTTCTGGGAGGCTCACCGAGAGACGGCCACCTATCGGTGTTACAGACGGACAACGTACCATGAAGCACCGGAACTGTACCGACAACTGCTGACGACATCTGAGACTCCCGGCTGGGTGCCAAAGTACCGGTTGGTTGGTGTGTGTGGCGAGCGTAGGAGGCCTGGGAGCGGCAGGGAAGTGCGCACACTACGAGGGAGATTGTTGCCCGGCCCGTACCGCCAACAAAAGGTGCAGCAACATCTTGGGGTGCCTGCGGACTGCTAAATATCAATATACGGACTAAACTGGTGAGGGCAGACATTTGCACGGCGCAGATTGCCTGCCGCGATTCCTAAGCCGGACACAGTGATCTGATTGACTTTCCCCGGGGTGAACCGGCTGCGTGGTGAGGTGTTGGCGGGTCCTTACCTGCACGGAAACTATTATCGGCGGCACCGTGATTTGCCTCCACCTGCACTACTGAGTGACGACCTACGGCGCGGGGAGCTACTGGAAACGGCGAAACACCTAATGCAGATACCTTGAGGAATATTGCAGGGTCCACTTTCCATCCCAGGAAAACCTATTGAGACGGTAGGTGGGGATTACATAACCTTTCTCACGCCAAGGCGCTAGAAGGACACAGAAAGGAAAATAGACGCATGCTCAGGACATTGCCCTGAAGTACCACGGGGTAGGAGTGAAGTTCATTGCCTGCCCTCTTCCCACTAAGATCACTGTGGGAGCCGTGAGACTAGAGGCGGCTGGGACAACTCTTCTAGACGTGCTTCATAGAGCCTGCTCCTTTGCGCGAATGCCATAACTGCTTTAAACAATTTCTGAAATCTCGGCATACTAGTGGTGGAGACGCCCGGTCGCGCTGCATCGTGCACATGCCCACAGGCTCCAGCCCTCACCTGGAAATTCGGGGAAAGCGACCTATACCAGCCGCCGCAGCCCCCTGTGGGAGGCCCACCTTGGGCAAGCAGGACAATCCACCACTGCCAAAAAAGGATTGCGAAATGCACCGGATGCCTTTACAATGGAGGTTTGGCTGCGATGACCATTGAAGAGTAGATACAACTAGATCCTAAAGGACTTAGTTATGATCGTAGACGGGAAGATACCCCCATAGTGCATTTTGTACACACAAGCTTTGAGCCACAAGACTGCACTAGCATGAATGTTACTTTGGGGCCCGGATGGCCCTATCATTGGCCTACAGTGAGAAAACAGAATACAGTGACGGCTGCTCATGACCGGGGGCCTTCACGGTTGTACCAGATATGCTACATGATGAGAAGCCGCGCCACTAATGGGGGACTGTGATTTAAATGTATTGACATGGAATGTAAGAGGCTTGGGAGACCCGAGGAAGAGGCGTCAAATCCTAGCATACTTAGACCGTCACTCTGTGCACATAGCTTTTCTCCAAGAAACCCACTTCAGAGTACAGGCTGCCCATACCTTTGCCAACAGATGGGCGATTCACACTGTATTCTCGTCCTTCGACATATGCCAGGGGTACAGCAATACTTGTAAAGAGAGGTGTGCCCTTTGTTATGGCTGGTACCAGGGTGGACGCTCAGGGGAGGTATTGTTTGATGTGGGGCAGACTAGGGCACATTGCGGTCACTTTGGTGTGCTGCTATGGTCCCAACATTTATAATCCTCAGTTCTTCACGGAGCTGTGGGCGGCAATTATGGTAACAGACCCACAACATCTCATCTGTGGGGGAGATTTCAACACTACCCTGGACACGACCATTGATAGTGTAATGATGAGGGGAAGGATGGGACCTAAGGCAAGGGTGACACTGCGTGCAGCTCTCGTAGATCACAATTTGATAGACACCTGGAGACACCTACACATTGATACGCGAGAAGGTACACATTTTACGGCACAGGCGAGGTCATGGGCGAGGCTTGACTATATATTTCTAACACCACAACTTTACACTTCGCTTTTTAAGTCACAGCACCTCCCCAGAACATACTCTGATCATTCCCCTGTGAAAATAACTCTACGTTCGGCAGACCTAGGCCCCCGACAACTGCTTGGCGATTGCAGCCTACGATGTTACTTGATACTACATTTCAGGAGGAGCTCCGCGATGAAGGTTTAGAATTTAAGAGAAATAAGGACTCTGTTAAGGACGTGGAAACTATTTGGGACGCATTTAAGGTGACCTTACGGGGGGTTCTGTATTGCTAAGGGTGCCGGTGTTTTGAAGATCATCATGACACGTCTGACGACGCTGGAGACGGAGCTTAAGGTCCTGGAGGGGTGCTTGGCTGCGGACCACGATGATGCCACCCTCTCAAGTATTCGTGAGAAAATATCGGAGTACACTACCGAAGCAACTAGGGAATCGAAATGTAGGGGCAAGTATTGGCTCGCTCGCCGATATGGCGAAGGGGAGAGATCTGGGAAGGCCTTGGCTGCGACAATGAGACTTGCACGAGCACCTAATATCATACTAGAGCTCGAGACCCCGGAGGGGGGGGGAGGGCGGGGCGGGTATTGAGAGACACCGCACAAATCCTCAACTCCTTTGTGACACTACACCACGCTATACACTTCGACTAGGACTGGGGACCTCCACTTACAAGAATACCTGGCAGATGTTTCCCTTGGGTGGCTAAGTGATGCGCAGAGGGCGTTTTTGAGTGCCCCTTTCGAACTGGACGAGGTGAGAGGCGATCATGAGTATGAGGTCAGGGAAAGCTACCGGACTAGACGGGATCCCAATAGAATTTTATAAAACGTACATAGAATTTATGGCTCCGGTATTACAGGAGGTCTATGAAGATGCTCTTGAGGTGGGCCACTTGCCGCCCTCCATGAGAGTAGCACTTATTACGTCGTTATTGAAACCCGGGAAGCCGGCAAATAAATGTGACTCTTACCGGCCCCTTTCCCTATTGAATTGCGATGTGAAAATACTTTCCAAACTCATTGCTACTCGTATCAGCCTCCTGCTCCCTACCTTGATATTACCCGACCAATCGGGGTTTGTGCCTGGCAGAGCGTCGTCCCATAATTTACGTACTTTCTTTTCAGTACTGAACTCTGTACACGAAGAACAACCGATGGCTGCAGTCTTCCTCGACGCCACTAAAGCTTTGACTCCCTGGAGTGGGACTATGTATTCCGAGTCTTAGAGCGAATGGGCTTTCTGGTAATATTTATCTCATGGATGAAGCTCCTATATGAGCGGCCTGTGGCCAGAGTGCTTATCAATGGCCGACTTTCCTCTGAATTCCCTGTCACCAGAGGCATTAGGCAGGGGTGCTCCCTATCGCCGCTTCTATTTGCTATAGCTACGGAGCCCCTGGCGGCAAAGCTGCAACAACATCACAATGACAGAGCGCTGCGTTGTTTTCAGAGACAAATACTAATCTCTATGTATGCAGACGATATCACTTTATATGTCCGAGACCCCAGCAAAAACTTGAATCCCATTCTTAGAGAATTTATACGTTTTGGTCGACTTTCCGGAGTTCAGATCAATTGGAGAAAGTCCTGCATATTCCCACTCACAACATCCACGACACGGTTTGGGTTGGATTACCCCATCTCTTGGTGCGAGGGAGATTTCAAATACTTGGGTATCCACATTGAGAAAGACAGATGAATTACTAAGAGCCAACTATGGCACTGCGATTAATCGCATTACTGATAACATTACGAGATGGATCACCTTGCCTCTTTCCATAGCTGGCAGGACATCTTTGATTAAAATGGTGATCCTTCCCCAATTACTATACCTGTTTTTGAATATCCTTTTTTACCCAGGCCACTATTTTTTTCAACAGCTTCGATCGGAACTTATCAGACTAGTATGGGGCGGGAAATCACCTCGACTAAAATGGGACACCCTGACTAGGCCCTACAACCAGGGCGGGTTTGGTGTACCAGACTTTGAATTGTATTACCAGGCTGCTCAGGCTCACTATGCCTATTTCTGGATACACCAACCTAGATACATGCCTCAGCTGGCTGCGGAGCACTGGCTGGCCCATCCGATCCCCCATAGAAGGCGCTCTATACGCCTTGGTGCCTGGTAGGGACCAAACACCCACGACAGTGATGAGCACAGTAACTCCATGGGCCCGACTGACTGCTAGATTAGAAACTGCAATGCTTTATGCGCCGCTATTGCCGCTTGCTTACCACCCACATATGCCATTATTACAGGAGGCGGGCTTTCGCAAGCTTCTCCACAGTATACACGTAGCAACGTGGGGAGACCTGTATCACAATGGTACATTCCGCTCTATGGACCACCTATACGAAGGCACACAGCCATCTCCACTTGACCTCTTTCTGTACATTAGGTTACGTCAAGGACTAAAGTCAATTACGCCCGATTTTCCACATGAGCCTCTGGTCTTTACTCCTCTACAGGACATACTTCAAAATGACACCACTTGCAAACTTGTATCAACAATATATAGATCAGTACACACACAGATAGATTACCTACCATTGGCGGCTAGAATAAGATGGGACCAAGAACTGGAGGCACCGCTCACTGACAGTCAATGGGAATTCGGTCTCCAGCAGACGGAGCGCATCTCTTCCAGAAGCAGATACAGAATTATACATTACAAATTTATACACCGACTATATTATACTCCAGCCCGAATGTGTAGGTTTCAACTTCGCACTACTGATACTTGTGACAGATGCCACGAATCAGGGGCAGATTTTTTACATCTGGCGTGGGAATGCGCTTCAGTTCAGCTCTACTGGAGTCAGGTGCTCGCAGCACTATCCAAAATGATTAATACCGAGATAACACCCTCCCCTATCCTAGCTCTTTCAGGATATGTGGAGCCCATACAGGCAGTACACCGCAAATTCATTGCGTTAGCCCTTCTGGTGGCCAAAGGAGAGGTGCATGTAGATGGGGCAGGGGAAGGGCCCCCAAATTTAAGGACTGGATGCGTGACCTTACTTATTGCCAAGAACAGTTGAATACATATTCCGAATTACTTCCTATCGCCTCACGGCCCAAAGATATCTGGGCCCCAATGCACTGTTACCTATTGCAAGAAACAGATGATGCAGGGGAGGATGCGACTCCTTAAAAGGTCCCTTGAGGACCCTCATTAAGATATTAGTTAATTTTGCAGGCAATTAGAAGGCACTGAGAATGTATAACCAAAGTGATGAGTTGAGTATTGTGTAGCTTGTTGTCCAGAGGGTTGGGGATGCATTAATACGCAGGAATGCATTGGATTTAAATATTTTAGTGTTATTTGATAAGTGAAAAAGAGCGGGATGGGTGCACTGTTTTTTCTCCTATATATTCATTTATAGTAGATCTCCCTTCATGTATTATCGATACAGGTCACCTGAGATGCTTTATGGACTACAGCTGAGTACAGTATAAGACTACTAAAGATACAGTTCTATTGTGCTGAAAACTATGTATCCGGCTCCCTGATTTTTTTTACATGCATTATAGATTATGGACTAAAATGTGTACATGTAAATGCACCCATTGATGATGTGTTGTAGCTAAAACGTCCAAAAATAAAGTTTAAAAAAAATAAAAACATCAAGAAAAAACTGGGGGTAACCATAAAAGGCAGATCCTACTTTCCTACCCTCAGGTTAGCAAAATCCAAGTCTCCCTGTGACCCCTGTCCACCTAAAATAGCAGCGGATACCATTACACCCAAAGCTCACTGCGATTTTCCATCGCATGTGTTGCTCGGGCCAGTTTCCATCAGAAAGAAAAAAGGCACTGATTTTGCCGCTCATCATAAAACGCTCTCTAGATCCTTCAGAACTGAACTATCGCCAGATTTCCTTCCTACCACTTCCCGCCACGCTAATCAAAAAGATAATTAATGAGCAATTGGTTAGCTATATCCAGGATAACAACTTACTGAATTCGATTTCAGGGATGGGCACAACACAATCTGCCCTCTTAAAATCTACAGAGGAAATCAGGAGTTGCTTGACAACTGGGGCAGAGCAGCTCTTATCCTGCTTGACCCATAAGTGGCCTTCGATACAATAAATCATGGGATGCTGTTGGAGAGGTGGAGCAGGATTGGGGTGCCCAGAGCAGGATTGGGGTGACCAAGCTGCTGGACTTGTTCCTTATTGAACACGTTCAGTCAGTTTGTCTGGGTGACTTCTGGTCTAAGGAATTCTCACTGCCAAGTGGTGTACACCAGGGATCGGCAATCAGCCCCACACTTTTTAACATCCAAGTCAACCCATTAGATCTTTCGGTTTCACCCTTACATCCTATGCAGATGACACAGATTGTAGATAGCGGGGATGTAGTAGATTGCTCAAGTTTTCACTATTGTATGCAAGTGGTGAGTTTGTGGATGACCAAGAACTGTCTGAAACTAAAATCAGGAAAGAGGTGCTCATTTTCGGTCCTTCGCCATTCTTCTGGTCTCTGGAATGGTGGCCAGTAGAGTTAGGCCCTCTCCCAGTTAAGAAAACCAAACATTTGGGAGTAATCATTAACGATTCGCTTTCCTATTTAGATCAGGCAAAATCAGCAACTTCAGTTGCTTTTCATACTTTGAGATTAATTAAAAATATCCTTCCTTTTATACACATTCATCTACAGAAAACAGTAGTCACTTCTTTGGTTATGTCTAGAATTGTCTATGCGAATAGTTTGTACCTAAACGCCCACCAGCAGGTGTTAAATAAATTGCAGACACTACAGAATGCGGCAGCTCCGACTATTGAAAATTCCTAGATTTCATTCTGTAGGTGTTTCCATCAAGAAGCTACACTGGCTTCCAGTGAGGCAGAGTGCTTTTTCTTCAAAAAAGCTTCAGATGGAACTTAACTTCCAGAACTTTAAGATCTTCCTCGGCAAAGCTGGATTCTGTTCCCAAATACAGGCATGCCTACTGGGGCAGACAAGACTTTTTTGTGAGTGCCTCAAAAGCATGGAATTAACGAACGCCCTTTTTCTATTAAATCAATGCAAAATCTGCTGGAGCATTAAAAAAAATCTGGCTTTTCAGGTCCTGCTAATTTTGTCTTAAGTGTCAACTCGCATCATGGTCCTTTCAGCCAGCACCAAGGCACCCGTTGCGCAAACGAGGGCTTAATAAAACCCCATAACAAACCTTTAGGGGGCATCCTGGAGGTGGCATCTTTACTAGTATCAAAATGGGAACCAACCTATGCGACGCCCAGCATCTTGCCGGCCCGGATCACCATCCCTAAGGAACCTTAAAACATTTGAGGAATGACTCATTCTACTGCTGTTTACTTCACCTCACTTGGCAGTCACCAAAGTTCCCTCTAATTTTGTTACTCGGTGTGTAGCAATAAAGGGCCTTTGTGCACCACAGCTAAGGTTATGTGTGCTAATCCAAAAGCTTGACAGAATATTAGGATGAGTGTGTGTATATCAAATAGGAGTATCATGGTTCGCAGTGTCAAAGTGATCTTCCTTTAGTGTAATGGAAGACAATTTGCCCAGTAAGTAATATTGCGGTGAGGAGTCCGTTAGCAGCTCCCACCCGTAAATCTCAAATAAGTATTGTGTGGCAGCCAATACTTTGATGGTGGAAGGTGGCGGAGTCCATGATATGCTCCTGGGTGTAGCAAAGAGTCTCTGCATATCTGGTGCCGTACCTCGGTACGAAACTGCTTGCTCTTTCCTAACAGACTCGTCACCACAATATTATTATTGAGCAAATTGACTCTCCTTACAATAAATGGAGCTAACGTTTTTGACACGGAAAAGCATCATACTTGTATATTTAATATACTCACACTCAGCCTTATAATATTCGGTTGTGCCTTTGGATTAACTGATGCCCAGAGGATCTATTGCATAAGATTCACTCACTTCACATCAAGCATTTTACTCTTCCACTTGGCAACTACCCGTTAAGTCTAATTTGGTTACAACCTGGATGACGCAAAGATTTGATGATCTCCAAATGATGATTTGTACACACTATATCATCTGTTGCTACTTGTCAAACCAGTATCTTAGCCTTGAAAAAGTCCCCACTCATGATGAAACAAGTGTCGGCTGTTGCTCTGATGACCCAATCAAATGGATCACTGCGTTCACTACACATTAATAAATCACCGAACTGGACTTTCTACATACCCTACTTTGTGGACTTTAATTTGTTCAGACTTCTTTCATGTGCGCTGCAGTAGCTTCACATGTTTTGACGTTAACATGTGAGCACCATTTTGAAGTGAACTACTTACTACGTACAACTGATTCTTGTGACCCTTTATTTCCATTAAATGTTTGTGATAACATAATACATAAAGTAGACTCTTGGGTAAGCAGAAAATTCCTCCATTAATGTGGACCTGTGGTCCAACTGCAGCTGCGTGAGCCACCCCCATGACCAGTGCTTTATGTGAAATTAAAAATTTCTCTAGCAGAATCAAGTCAATGATTAACTATGATTTTGTTGTACACAGAAGTGAAAATGTTTTAATCATGAGCATTTGAGACGGATTCAAAACAAAGAGGAGGTCCGTGGAAGGGGTAGAGTGCCTCAAACTGCCGTCTTCACACCACTTTAATCTGCCAGCTCATTCTTAGAAATGTAATCCTATTTATCCCCACATCTTTATAAAATGCTCAGTCTGCATATTTGACCCCTCGTCTCTTTCCCCTCAACTACCTTCTTTCTCCCTTTGCCCATACTTCATTTGTCTCGTCTATTTCATCCTCCCCTAAACACAGAGCCTACACAGTCCACGTTAAGCTCTGCATTATATTTTCCTTTGGCACTCAGTTTTTATTTACAGCTGTGTACCCCATTCTTATACTTCCACATTCAATCAGTTAGAATTAGCACATGTGAGATCATTGCTTTGTGTGCTCCACATGGAGGCAAAGGGCTGGATGTGCATGAAATGTAACAACATTTATGACTGATAGTCCGAAAGTACTTTATTCGGTTAATTTAAAAACCATAAAAGCATACTAAACAATAAATTAAATTACAAGATAGTGAATCACAATAAAATAACAGTGGTCCATTTAAGATTTAGTTAATTCAAACTAGTTCATAAGAATCAGTCACCTAACTGATAGATACTGTGCTAAATTTGCTTTGCGTTCAGGCTTTCCGCCACCGCTCTCAGTCTTGCCCTGTAATGATCACCATTAAACAACCCAAACTTACCCAGACACCTGAAGGAAACTCTGTTCACAAAAATGTACCTTGCAACCAGTGGCGCCTCCTCCGCAATGGCGGAGGAGCACCAACCCACTGCCTGGCTTGGAGCCAGAAAAATAAAAAATAAAAAACTACGTTCTTGGATAGTTTTATTTTACGTTTTCTGGCTCTTAGCCAGCTGTTTTGGGAGGGGCGGTCCAAGGCAAGGGGAGGAGGAGTGCAAGTGCACTCCACTCCCTAACTGCTCATGTGAGTTTGGCCGGCTGTCTCAGGCTGACCAAAACACACATGTGCATTTATTTTTCTCTCCAGCCCAGCTGCATTGAGCAGCCAGGCTGCAGAAACCCCAGACTTACTGGTCGGAGCAGGGCGTCATTCCTGTCTGGTCAGACCAATCCCTGCACTCCTCTGCAGGACAGGGAGTCTGTCCCAGGGGCTGCTGGGACCCAGGAAGACCAGAAGAGGCGGCGCAACGAGACAGGAAGCTGGAGGCGACTTGCGACAAAAAGTATTTTTATTTTTAATATTGTAAACCAAATGCCGCCCCAACCCACACGCACACCTCCCTTTGTTTATGGTGGCCGCTGCTTGCATGCAACAGTTGCATGAAAAATACAGAAACGCAACATGGGGGGGGGGGGGGGGGGGGGGGCTTTCAGGGAATAAATGATTAAGTAAAATGCGAAATGTAAACAGGCAGGGACTGAAACATAGAAAACGTTAGTTAATAAGAGACCAATGAAGCTTCTCGAAAATCCACATTAGGTTACAGTTTCTGTTTTAGGTAGAGGTGGACAAAGAAGACAAATTACGAGCTGAGCTGGAGCCAAGGGTCCTGCTTGGTTCTAAGAGCCAAAGCACGAGCTGCGCCCTCAAAAACAGTCATAGCCTAAATAAAAAGTATTCATGAATTTCTTCAACTGCATATTACTGCTCTGTTGATGCAGACTGTGATAGGAAGACATGCTCAATGTGAATAGGGAGCCTGATTTGGCCTCTTACACAAAATATAAACAAAGCCAACATTCAAAGCTGAAAAAGCATTCTGAAGTGGTGTGTTTTACTGGTAATTCTATAAAATATTGTAATAAAGGATGCATCCTGGGAATTTTAATCCCACTTATAATGGCATGGCCAAACTACAAGTCCCAAAAAGCAAAGTGCAGCTAAGCAAGAAGTGTTGCTCATGAAGTGTCCATTTCTAGACTCATGCTCATTGACAATTACAGATTTTTGTCAGGTCGAACTCTGCACATTTAACAGGTTGCATTTCACTGATCAAATAAATTGCAAATAAAAAGTACATTTTCAGCCCCAAATCTCCCATGCTGTTGACGTCAGCTATGGTGATTGGGCAGAAATACTGGAAACCGGTGTAAGCTAGACTCCGTGCGCGCAACCTACAAGGAACATAGGCAGTCACCATGGTGTCCTGGTTCCAAACAATTTGCCACATTGAGGGTACGAAGGGGAGTCAAAACTTACAGCTGGGGTGTTGATCCTTGATCATCACCAGGTTCCCACTTTAGATAGGCAACACGGACTGGCTGCAACATTTTGTTTTACATTTATGCTGCATAGACTACTCGCTTATAAGGGCTGGAGTTCAGCTCAGATGTGAAATAGCTTCAGCCACTATTCAGCCCCTGCATAGTTAGCTAAAAGCCTGGACCTTGGTCACATGGGGTTCTGCAAATATTCTTGATAAACAAAAGCCCCCTACACGCTTTAGTCATCTGCCTGGGTGATTCAGATTACTTTGGATACAGTTAACATAAATCTTTTCACCTCCCCATTGGCTTGCAGCCATCATGGAGTGATTTTTCTATGTTTGACATGCAGTGACTGACAATAGTTGTCCACGTCCAGTCCTTGAAAAGGGAGTCCATTTTCAGTTACAAACTCTTGTAAAGTGGCATGTGTGGTCTTTACCTTTTCCAATGTAGGGATCAGGTCAGTAGCAGAGGAATGGTTCACAATTCTGACTGCCAGATATTTTGAGTAGTCATCACAGAAAGCACTTATGGACCATTTGGAAGGCTTCCAAAATCAGGAATTGCACAAACCCACTGAGACAGTGGGGTGTCTTCAGCGATGATGGGTGCTGTTGAATGAGGGCAACCAGCGGACTGGCACATCTTGACAATCTCAGCAAGCTGGGTATCCTACATAATTTTAACCATTCCTCAATGCCCAGCATGAACTGAAATACTTGCACTGAGACAGTGCAGGATCACAAGCAAATGTCCTACGAGAAGGCACCCTCTTCCGACTCTGCCCCCTCAGGTCAGACTTCATATATTTGGGGTGGAGGGGGGCAAAGTCTGTTGAGCCTCTTTGGTCAGACCAGTATAGTCTCCTTCACAGATAGCTTTCAGGGCAAATTGCAGATACTACAGGGCTATGAAGTGTGTTGACTATCTCATGGTCAGAGGACAAGATAGCTCAAGCACAAACCATACGTACTACTCTATCTTCAGCATGCCCTTCTTCCTCGCAGGCGGAATGTATGGGGACACACAGTGCTCTGGGTTCTAGGAGCCAGGCTTGTATATAAAGGGTATAGGAGTACACCTGTAGCAGCAGGATCAACTTCAATACTGGCAGGGTGTTGAGGCTGACCTCTAGAAGAGTGGGATTAGTGGCTTGTGGCTGGTGTGTACTGTGAAGGAGGGTTTACAAAAGGAAGAGACTGAAGTGTCTGCACCCCCAGTGGACGGGGATTACTTCCCTCTCAATTTGATTCTCTCTGCTTAAGGGGAGTGATTATTCTGCTGGTGTACGCCACGTGTTCCCCATAGGCTTGCTTCTAGTCTTGTGACAGTGACACAGTCAAGGAGTTGGAACTCTCTGAAGCCAAAGAACGCTATCGTGGTCTCAGTTGATAGTGCATTTTTAGTGCATTTTTAGTGTTTTGAAACAACTCCTCCCAAGGCCACACGGTTGACATTTTTGCGAATACACAAAGAGGGCAGTGAGGGAGTTCAAATTCCTGATGACCCACCCACAATAAAAGACCACACGCAGGAAACTCCTCACTTCCGACACGGAGTATGGGGGAGGCGCAGGTTATGGGTCCTTCACCTTGGCAGGATCTGGGATCTCTCCTCCAGCTGAAAAATGATAGCCATTGGTGTGTGTTTATCTAGGAACCATAATCAATATTACCATGTTATGCCCTTACATGACTATAAATCGATAATATCCATATAACGGCATAAGGATCAGATCCATATTTTAGTAAATCGCCCTTGCAGTCCAAAGCACGGCAAAAGCAACTTCCTTAGATTCCTAGAAAGCACAACGAGTTCTTTCGACATACCAAACCCCTAGCAACCTGGGAAATCCCCGTTAGCTTTGTTTTGATTTCGTCCTAGAACTCCTGCGAAGCACTGTAAGAACGGCCAGTTCTTAGTGACCTCTTTGACGTCTTATGTCCAACCTTACGTCAAACCCGGCACCTTTCAGGTATAAATATGCCAACGTTGCCTTAAGCAAACACGCAGTGGTGAAATCTGGAGCAGAGCAGCTGTCGACTTGCAGAAAGCCCAGCAGATGCGAGAAGCCCACGGACGCTGCCCATCCTCTTTGACGCGCTGAGAAAGACGCTGTCTTTTCTCCTGCCGAGAAAATCCAGCTCCGGCGTTTCCAGCCTACCCTTGCGGGTGACGGGGATATCGAGTCCTGAGAGAGAGATACCAGACCTCCTACATTCTATTCCCAAGGTACAGTGCTGACTAAACCCTTAGAAAAGAATTCTTGGATCAGATTCTTGGCAAAACCAACTTAACTTAAACTGCTACTTACTTACTCCCTCCCACGTATTAGGCTTAGGTCAGGTACACCGGGGTAGGCATCGTTAGAAGCACCAGTTGAGTAAGTTAGCCAATGTATATATGAATGTATATATTGTATATATTTTATTCATTTTAAGTATCTTATGGCTAAGAAACCATATCAATGCTTTTACAGTATTATTTCATAATACTCCTTTTACTGTATGTATTTTACTTTATATTAAGTATTGCAATTGTGGCAATCCATTTCTCTTGCATGAGAAGGAAGACTGTTCAATAAATAATACCTTTTATTGAAAACGCCCGTCTCTCTCTTCTCTGCACTCTGGTGAAACTAAGAACGCACGTCTGACAATGAAATAATTGTCTATTGTTTTCACACGACTCTAGAGATTTACTCTTATTCTGGGGGAGCAAAGTTGTCATGTTTATGCGGTTGTCGGAAGCTGAATCCCTTCTTGTCTGAGCCAGGGAAGCTGATCCCTTCCTATTCAGTCAATAAAGTTTCCAGTGACCTCTGAGCTAGCTGGTGCAAACCTAAATTAAGTCTAACATAGTCAGTAGAGACCTACAAGACTTCAGTCCTACGTCTACACTGCTGTTTATGTTATTCCAATGCCCAGGGCCTATAGGGAAAATAGGAACTACACTACATGGCGCCCAACGTTTGGTAAGGCGATAAAACTAACGCAAGACGTTAGAGTAACTCAGTCGGGCTTTTTCACACAGACCCTTTCCCCCGTAAATGCTCCAATAGACGTCTGGAGTGGGTAAAAGGTTAAAATCCGCCGGAACTTAGTAGGAAGAGATTCCTATGTAAAGTTTCTGGTTTAGTCAACGTTGAAGGATACAGTGTTCCAAAATATTGTGCACCTAATCTCTTGTCTCCTTGAAACTTGATCTGCAACGAAAAACTTTTTTCCAGTAAAAATGGTGGTAAGTGCATAAGAAACGGAGGCATTGAGAATAGCAAATCAACTCCTAGAGGATGACAAGAGTCTCCTACATAACGACCCGAATGCTATCCTCAGTCCGGTCAACATAAGAAAAACTATAACTATAAAACGGACTGACAGCACGAGGTGGTACAGTCATTTTCGTGATGGAGGCACACTAATATCGGCAGACAGAGGTATTCTATTCATGGATAAACTTTTCAGCGGCAAACGCTACAACACATGAGTTCCACTATTACAAAATAGAGGAACCTCCAGAAGAATACACTCCTTTCGAGGATGTGGAAATTCCACTAAATTACCAAGAGCACCTGCTCTGGTTTAAAGGCGCCCTAAAACATAATGATCACGTTATGTTAGTTTATTTCTTCTATAGCGCACGGCTACTCCAGGGAGCATCCCGGCGCTTTAACGAAGAATATCGGCAAGTAAGACAACAACATAACAACTAAAATGCAGGCAGATAAAAAAGGGAAACATTTTTTTTTGTAAAAAGCCACGTTTTCAGATCTTTTCTAAAAGCAAGGAGACTGGGAGCCTGTCTGAGGAAGAGTGGTAGTTCATTCCAAGCCTTTGGGGCTAGATAGCGGAATGATCGACCTCCCAACCTTGCCCGCCTGATAGCCGGGACTGTCATCTTGGATAAATAAGATGATCTCAAAGACCTGCTAGGTACATAGCGGGAGAGACGTTTCCTAATATACTTAGGGCCAGTGCCTTGCTGAGCTTTGAAGGCAAAAGTCAGGCTTTTGAAAAGAATTCTCTTAGCAATCGGTAACCAGTGTAAGATGTTCAATAAGACAGTGGCACCTGCTCTTCTCGGGAGCCCGTAGATAGCACGGGCTGCCGAATTCTGGACTACTTGCAGACGGGTCAAAAGATATTTTGGTAGACCCAGAAAGAGAACGTTTGCATAGTCCAGTCGAGATCCAATCAAGGCCTGGACAATTATTTTCCTGTGCTGAAAAGACACTAAAGGAAGAAACTTCCTCAGCATCCGTAAAATGCCGAAGCATTTACCTGAAAGGCTCAAAATATGTGGCCCAAAGGACAGTTCACTGTCCACAATCACTCCCAAGTTTTTGGCCTTGAGAGACACATTGTCTGGGGGAAACATATCTTGGGGCCACCAAGCTTTCCAAAGGCGCATCCAAAAAAGAGCAGTTCAGACTCATCAGAATTGCACTTTAAGCCATTGCATCTGAACCACTCAAAAACCGCACCAAGGCAATCCTTGATCTGTATGCCGTCGAATGACCCGCCCCTATCACAAGTGAATAGGAGCTCACCAGGTTCGGTCCACTAGGTAGACCAGGAGCAACGTGGCCGGTTCTAGCCAGCTACACACCACATCCAGACATCGAAAAAATGTCAGGCAAAGAACTTTTAGCTCAGCTAAAACTACTAATTAAAATTCACAGACAGTTAGTCCAATATGTAAAGCGGACTGCAACAATCCAACCAGCTGTTAACATTCCACAGCTGGCCCCTCATCAGGGGAACACAAATAAAATTACACCACAGAACATACAATCATGTCTTGGTAAAACACCCGCAAAACAGGAACAAATTCCATTCTGGCTAGCACAAAAGATAACTCAAATAGAGGCAGTATTCCCGAATACTACCCCTAGTGAGAAACACAGAATTCTGACTATCTGCCTTCCAATGGGGGTCGCACCACATGTGGAGGACTGTGACACTTGGGGCACAGTCTTTGCTTCCATCTACACAAAAACACATGGTGTTCCGTCTCTGGCGGTAATACCAGATGTACTAAGACAGATTTAAAATGAATACGGTCCAGAACCTGCTTTAACTCTTGGTATGAAATTACTAAAAGACTTCAAGCAGGTCTTGGCTATATTATTAGCCAACATAAAGGGAGAAGCAGCATTTGTGGCGATTCGCCAGAAATTGAAAGAAACAGACCAACCAATTGAACTTGCCAGAATCATAGAAAAATCCTATGAAGAACTAGGTAGAGATAGTTTGGGAGGGAAACCGGTAAAACCCCAACTACTTGAAAATCCTGAAAAGATATTTATTAAAAATAATCTAAACACTCCAAAGCTGGGATGCAAATAAACAATCCAGTCCCAAAGAAAAAAAGATTCCAGTCCAGAGGAAGGTCTCCTCGGCGGAGGGAAAGAACTCCGAACCGAGAACACCAGTCTCCCCAAAGGGAGCCCTCTGAGAAAAGATACAACCTTAGAAATAGGGATAATTTGAAAAAACCTTCTAGATATTAAAGTAATGATACACGTCACTCTCAATCTTTTTCGCAGAAATCGGAAAGAAGAGGACAGTCAGAACAAAGGGAAGAGCACGCCAAGTCCAAAGACAACGAACCTGCTCAAAGTAAAACATTACAATTTCCAAGAAAGGAGGTAGCCAGTATTAGAGTAAACGAACATGCCGAGAATACTGAGGACAGCTAAAAAACGGAGAGTGGGCACAGACAATGCTAGACCGCGCAGCAGAAATCAGCATAGCTCTCAAGATCCTGATGAATCATCTGGAGACAGTGGACAAGAATCTAAATGTAAATGTACAGGAATTTATATAGCGCAAATCACCGAGCGGTTTCTAAGCGCTTGCTTAGGGAACCCGTCCTGGTATTCCCCTGTGAGACAACCCCGGCAGGGTATCCGCAAGGTGAAGGCCAGGCATCCCGCCGCGAGGGGCCGTTCTGGAGATTAAGCAAGCTATTGCCCAGAGTCGCAGAGTGTGAACCCGTGAATCAAGTAGGCACCGGAGCGAGAATTGTCGAGTCCATGGATATTTTAGGACTCAAGACCCCGCCAAGCTGGGAATTGAACACTGGTCCTGGGCTGACCTCTGCTTCCAGGTCTGCCTCCTCTAACCAGTGAGCCACACTTCTCCATACATTCAAGTGGAAACTGCAGATACCAGAGTTAGCGAACCTCATAGGATATACGAAATAACACTGCGTACAGAGGGAGATAACACTAGGAAAATAAGGGGTCTGTTTTGGGATAACCTCTCGAAAGGCTAAGATATCTTATTAGCTGAAAAAGACTGGCCACAAGAGTTTGTCAGGGAGTGCCCTCATGGCAAAGAAATGATTATGCCTGCCTTTTCAAATCATATTCCAATTCATAGAAAATATATATCTGCTAAAAAATGGGCAGTAGCTCAAACACCTGCATTATATAAGAATAATGTAGGATGGGATGAGGACTCTCCTCCTCACAAAATCCAGTTAAAATGTCAACCAAATGCACAAAGGCAGTACCCAATTAAGCAAGAAGCTAAAAAACAGGTCAGGGAGATTTTAGATCAACTTGAATACCAAGGGGTTATTGAAACATGCACCTCTCAAATGAACAATCCTTTGTTTCCTGTCTCCAAACCAGACAATTCATATCGTCTAGTCTTGGACTACAGACACCTTAACTCGTGTTGCAGAACATTTGCGGTACAAAACTCGCACAGTGCGGCACTGATGAATAACAGTTCGCAAAAAATACAAAACATTAGACATCTCTAATGGATTCTTTTGTCAAAATATAGCACCGGAAAGCAGGTATTTAACAGCTTTCTCAATAATGGGGTCACAGAAAAATTTCTGTAGGCTCCCACAAGGATTCAAGAACAGCCCAGGATTATTCTCAGCCAGAGTAACAGAGTTACTACAAATGTATGATGATGCAGCATTATCTTATGTCGATGACATCTATCTTACAGACGACGACTTGGATACTCACTAGAAATGAGTGAACACCATAATACTTGGGTTCGCAGCAGAAGGTTACAAATTCAACTTTAATAAGTCACGAATTGCCCATCTGACGGTCCTGTTCTTAGGATACGAATTATCAAGTGAAGGAAAGAGCCTAGCAGACAACTTTTTAGAGAAGTGTGCTGTACTCAAAGCACCAAAAACGCTGAAGAACTTACAATCTGTACTAGGCTTCCTGAATTTCGGAAGAACTTACATTCTAAATTATGCAGAGAGGGTTAAACCTCTCTACGAATTAATAAAACCCGATTTCAAACCAATACATTGGACTCAGACACACAGAAATTTTAAGATCACTGCAAACAGACAGGTTAGCTAAAACAAAATTAGAAACCTGTGACAATACACGCAACCTTGTAATCAGAGTCATCCCAGGAAGATGCGGATTCACGTACCGGACATCTAATGAGGGAGAAACGGTACTAATAGCATACAAATCACATTTGTACACAAAAGCTGAAATAAAGTTCAGTTCAACTGAAAAAATTCTAACTGCGGTTCAAACTGCTGTAGCAAAAGAAAGGGCTTTAGCACAAGGTAAACGAATAATAATCGTTACACCGATACCAGCACTAGAAGCAGTAACAAAAGCAAGCATTCCAAATGCTAAAGCTCTACATCAGAGATGGATCCAATGGGTTAATTCTCTTGCTGCAACAGACTTAGTATATGAATTTGATCCAAATCTGAAAACACAAGAATTTCTACAATATGAATATGAATGTCCTCTGCCAACCGAAATCTTACCTCTAGAATACTACGGGTGTATAATATATACAGACTGATCAGCACAACCCACAGTTGGGGGTAAACAAGCTTACAGTGCTGCGTGCGCGATTGTTAAAGGTCGTTGGCACAAAGGAAAATTTAGACCACTGGTCACTAAAACACAATCTCGAAAATTGTACAGCTCAGCGAGCTGAACTACTAGCATTTAAGATGGCGCTCGAAAATACCGATCGTGAATTCCCCACACTTATAGTGTGCGATTCATATTACTGCGTTCAGTCTTATAATGAATACTTGCAAAATTGGGTTGAAAACTGTTTCAAAGATGTGAAAGGGGGCACAATCAAGCATAAAAACACTTTGGAAACAAGTAGTTCTTTTACGGAATGAACTACAACAGACTCACGTGATACACACATTGAGTCATCAACGTGATGGCGTTCACGTTGCGGGGAATTCATTGGCTGATGAAGCCGCGAAGGCGGCTGTGCAAACGGCTTCCGTAGCTGCTATCACTCAGTCAAAAACAAAAATAGACAGCGACATACTACAAGCTGTCAGTGCGTCAGTAAAAGATGACAGAAAAACACTCCCGAGAGGCTTTCCAGTAAAGTACTCATACATAACACACACTGATAATGTTCCATTTGCTCTGATCCCTGGAGTGGGGGATAGAGTAATTCCAAACATGGAACACAGGTCAAGACTGATTACAGCAGCACACGAAGGGCTTGCATCTGCTCATGCTGCAGTTTCCGCCACAATATCATTATTAAAACAGAGATATTGGTGGCCGCGCATGAGAATAGAAACTAAGAAATAGGTTCTTGAATGCGAAATATGCCAAAGAATGAAAGTATCAACAGTGAAACGACCGGCGCAGACGCCCCTTCTAATCTCAGATAAACCATTAGAATGTGTTTACCTGGACCACTGCGGTCCCTTGCAAAGGGATGGTAACTATAAATATATCATGGTCGCAGTAGATTCCTGTACAAGATTCATTTGGATGTGGCCCCAGCGCTCGGCTGACGCCAGAACTGTTATAAAAGATTTGAGAGTCTTTATCGGCACATACGCAATTGCCATGCTACATTCTGACCAGAGTCCTGCTTTCAGCTCTCGAGCTTATAAGGAGGCCATGACCAGCATGGGTATTGAATTGCGATACTTTTGTCCCTTCCATCCTGAGGGAAACGGGATTGTGGAAAGAAAAAACCGAGACATAAAGCAATCTATAACGGCAAAGGTATTAGGTTCGGGTGATGGGTGGGTCCAACATTTAATAAGTGTCCAACGTAGTCTTAACAATCTGCCAAGAAATTCTCTAAAAGGTTTCAGCCCGTACGAACTATTGTTCGGAACTAGAATGTATATTCAGGATTTAGATAGTCATGCTTCAGTGGTGGAAGATAAGAAAAAATGCTTTGTCATCAAAGATCGTTTGGCTGTTTTACAGGACTTAAATGAAACAAGAAAAGCCCGAGCAACGTAAAATTAACACAAGAGCCAACCACTGAAGAAACACCACCTGTCCCAGCAAGACCTGTCTGGATTCCAAAGATTGGGGATCTGGTCAGAGAAAAGATCGCGGTGAAGAAGGAATTTGGGCCTTCTTACAGAAAAGCAGTACCTGTCTTAGCCATCAACGGAACAAGATCAGTTGTACTACCGCCCCTTGCTGGTAAAAAGGAGAACCGAGTTGTATCCATCGACCTGGTAAAACCACAATCATGTGGCCAATAATAAATAGTAGGCCCAGTGGACTCCAAGAAATAACAGAATACCCAAATTTGCTACAATCCAAGAGGTTCAAACTGAAAGACTAATCACATTTGATAAACCTACAGTGAATAAAAAAAGGACTATGCAACAATGCCATGGAACTTGTGCCTCTTGAAACTCAAATTGAAACAGTTCGTCAAGAAACACCAGTCTACAACGATGTAGCATCAGAATGTGCGGCTGAAAGACAAATTGGAAAAACAATCCCAACAATTGACAGAACTGCATCTGGCTACTTTATCAATTTCAATAACTTTTCTGAAGATCCAAGCGAACCAGAAGAAACGCCAACAACAAAAACTTTTAAAGACAAAGCAACAAAACTCTTGCTTCAACTCAAAGAAACCTATCTGATTTCTCCATGGATTGAATTTTGGATTGTGTTAGGTGTACTTTTCCTCCTGCTTTGGCTCATCATGGTACTTTGTTTGGGAAAAGTCATTGAAGGAAAATACAGTACATTGGACACAGCAAGTCAGAACATCAACTTGGTCCTAAAGCCACACAAGTCATCTCACATCGAGAAAAGAGAACTATCATCAGTTAATGTCACAGCCATTCCAATATCCGGCGGGGTAGTTTGGGACAAAACTGATTATGAAATATATGGCCCGGTCGAGCTATTGAAATATCCACATCAATTCAAGGTTTCATTAAGTGACTTTGTAAAACCAAGTACATTTTCAGATGATTGGGACTTTGAGAGCATTAATAATATGATGTCAGATCTAGTATTGTCAGCAAAATTTACAGAACATGATTATTTACAGGGGTCATCGAACTATGACCAGATGTATTGCTACAACCACTATGCACACCACTATTTGCATAAATCTGCACAACCTAGAAATGTTTTTAAATATAATCAATGGGAACATTGTGCAACACCACCCAAAAGCAGCTCAAAAACATTTTATGAGAAATTTCCATACTTCTCAGGGTTCAACACAAGTGATGCAGAAACATTTTATTATAAACTGTTAGATAAGACAGGGACAAAAAACATGCTGACAAATACTAAACTGATTTATTCTGAAATGTTTTATGAAAAAATGATTTCTTTTGGTTTTGCTTTCTGGAAAAATAACATTGAAACAAAAACCATCTGGGGTACAAAAGAGTGGCAGGTACAAGGCCTAGAAGCATTATTTCGAGCCTGCATGATCCCAGAACAAATTATGTTCTTGAATGACACAATTCAACAGAGTACCTGTCTTGGCCTAGCCAAGATTAAAGACGTTAATAAACCATCTATTCCAATACCTGATAATACAACCACAGATATTGAGATAGACGTATCCCAAATTGTACATCAAAATAGAACACAACCTGACTAGAAAAAGTGGCTAATCTGGCCAACAGACACTAATAACTCAAGATAGATTCCTGAACCAAATACAGGGGTTAAAAATGACCAGACCAGACCCTAGATACTCCCAGAGACAACATCCAGGGATAGTAACAACATACAGTGTAGGGAAACTATGCCTTGAATGGCTACAAACATCCACACTGGCAGAAATTAAGCAACACTTGACTTTACTTCAAGACGGTGCTGACTTGCGTGATTTCATAATGGGACCACGCAAACAGCGTCAAAAACGTTTCATAGCGGCTAGTATATATGTGGCGTACAACGAGGCATGGAAAGTAATGCAAATTGAAACAGCAGAAAAAATACGAGAAATTGATGGTATTAATTTGGAAAAATCCCTCTGTTGTGGACAATGGGTTAATGACTCTGTCCTCCAGAATTTATTCACTGGACAGTATTGTATCATCTGCCATTGATATAAAAGATCAGGACTTGCTAATGTTGCAACATGGTCAGTCCCAGTTACGTTCTATTGTACAGATAGGCTGGACGTTGCAAAATCTGCGTTCAGGCTATGTGCCATGGCGTTTAATCAACACAACGTCATTGTTTTCTATCTTTAACCTTACTGATAAACAAATCAGTTTGGCACAAAAAGGAGCAGACTATACAATTCTGAGCATTGAAAAACTTGAGAGATTACCATTGACAATGTCAGAAAGACCTGTCATTGAATGGATAATACACGAAACAACAACAATTCCGATAACTTTCCAATTTAAAAATTGCCAGGAATATATACCAGCAGGCCAGTATGAAAGGTTGGGTAAAGGGTACATTAAGTCATCATGGAAATTACCTTATACACACACGTTATAGTGACAATAACAAAAATGTATTTCTTAGTGGTAATAAGTGTAAACACTCACTAAGCGGTATACTTTTGTGCCAAGGTATTAATTTGCATGGGGCCTGTGAGGGGACTTCAAATAACCTTTCATGCCACCAGCACGGCACACCTGCAACACAGATAGAGCCATTCTTTAGACAACTTTCTAACAGGAGTTACGTTCCAATAACGGACCACAGCTGTTGTGGCATGGTGCCAGGGAAAGCATATCTCGTAAGCGTTACTTCCATGGTCACTTGCTGTATGCAAGCATTGTATCCAAACGGCCCTGGAGACTCAGAGGCTCAGATTTGGCCTCCGTTGAATATCTCTTCTATACGAATTGATACTTTAAGCAGAATGAAGTCTGTGCTTTTACAGACAACAGTGCCCATTACGTCATCAAAAGAGACGTATGATCTCCAAGTTGCAAGGACAACTGCAGAGATACATACACTTTTATCAACAAATTGCCTTGTGCATTTCGTAGAAATGTTAAGCCAAATCCTAAATATGTCGGATGCCAGTGGTATCTCACATGTATTTAAGTTAATTTTTTCGGGACTGTTAACACCCTTCGAAGCAGTCCTGGGCATCTTTCCCAATTTCATACATTCGGTCTTTGGCGGCCTACCACTACTTTTGGGACTCGTAGCAGGAATTTTATTTTTGACCCTTCTGCTCCGATATGGCAAGCCAAAACGCAGACATGACTCCAGCAACAATGGAAGAAACGATCCTAGCAATACGCTATCGGGACCGCATAACTAAAGTCCTTGGATTAGCCCGGCTAAGAGATCTGAATATGACCTGGTTTCTTTCATTCAGACCTATATGGCAGAACTGCATCTTACCTGTGCTTCGATGTATGCTATGCGGAGAAGAATGCGTGTTAGACACCTGTCTTGCACTACAATCAGCAGTACCAATGGATATTGATACTTTGCTAAGTCCTGTAACGGCTCATGCATCGTGTTGTCCCCAGCGGTTACCAATCCTGATGACGGCATTCGTTGAGACTTCTGCACTACGATTAGGTGGTGGCAGTGAAGCAAGAAATGAAAGCAACATCACCCAGGTACGACCTTCTGTGAGCATTGCTGATCCTGAAATCGATGATAGCAATCATTCTCACGACTGCCAGGTTACAGCATTATCAAACTTGGTCGAACTGTCACCTGAATATGTAGACCAATTTTTTGCGAGTCTGTCTGAAATAATGTTCTCCCCTGAACAGAAACAATAACTTTTTGAAAAACAATCCGGAACACAGCGTTCCCATGAACTCTGAATTCGGCCTTCAGCTTTGATAAACAAGAGCTACTGAAAAACGTTTGGAACTATTTTTTCTCTTCCCCTGATGAAATTATTTTTTCCAAATTCCAAAATATTTACCTTTTTCTGGCACATGTACTTTGCTTAAATTAGAACTATTCATAAATAACAGAGCTTCTATTTTTAGTAGATAGAGACAAAATATTACCTCAGCCTCTAGCACATACAGCAACTGTATTTATATGTGATGAAATAGTCTCGCCCTTCTTTTCTGTATTAAGAGACATTTCATGTGTAAATTTTCGCAAATCGTTCAGCTAGATATATATGCAGTTTTTATTGAATGATTACACTACTTAAAAAACGTACAGTAACTATGATTTTTCGTGTATTTCGCATACACCATTTCGAATGCAAAATGTATTTTGGGGTGGGTTGAAATACACATGCACCTTGATTGCTTAGTTTTAGTAATTGATGGACATAAAATCGTGGAGTGGGTGTTGTGTGTTTATCTAGGAACCATAATCAATATTACCATTTTATGCCCTTACATGACTAATCGATAATATCCATATAACGGCATGAGGATCAGATCCATATTTTAGTAAATCGCCCTTGCAGTCCAAAGCACGGCAAAAGCCACTTCCTTAGATTCCTAGAACGCACACTGAGTTCTTTCGACATACCAAACCCCTAGCAACCTGAGAAATCCCTGTTAGCTTTGTTTTGATTTCGTCAAACGGCCAGTTCTTAACGACATCTTTATTGACGTCTTATGTCCAACCTTACGTCAAACCTGGCACCTTTCAGGTATAAATATGCCAACGTTGCCTTAAGCAAACACACGGTGGTGAAATCTGAAGCAGAGCAGCTGTCGACTTGCAGAAAGCCCAGCAGATGCGAGAAGCCCACAGACGCTGCCCCTCCTCTTTGACGCGCTGAGAAAGACACTGTCTTTTCTCCTGCAGAGAAAATCCAGCTCCGGCGATTCCAGCCTACCCTTGCAGGTGACTGGGATATCGAGTCCTGAGAGAGATACCAGACCTCCTACATTCTATTCCCTAGGTACAGTGCTGACTAAACCCTTAGAAAAGAATTCTTGGATCAGATTTCTGGCAAAACCAACTTAACTTAAACTGCAACTTACTTACTCCCTCCCACGTATTAGGCTTAGGTCAGGTACACCGGGGTAGGCGTAGTTAGAAGCACCAGTTAAGTACGTTAGCCAATGCATATATGAATGTATATATTGTATATATTTTATTAATTTTAAGTATCTTATGGCTAAGAAACCATATCAATGCTTTTCAGTATTATTTCATAATACTCCTTTTACTGTACGTACTTTACTTTATATTAAGTATTGCAATTGTGGCAATCCATTTCTCTTGCATGAGAAGGAAGACTGTTCAATAAATACCTTTTATTGAAAACGCCAGTCTCTCTCTTCTCGATTGAAAAGTAACAACCTAGGCAATTTGACGATACAAATCACATATAGATCAAAAAAGGTATAGAAGTGAACTACAGCTGGCTAAAACACAAGTTTTTATTAAACAATTAACACAATTAAAAAAGGTCATTTATGTGACATCAAATGACAGTTAAAAAATCACATTATATAATTGACAATTACACATTGTTAATTCACAAACAGTTTAAAAAAAAATTTTTTATAGGGGTATGTGGCATGAATATTCGGTCTCTCTCTTCTCTGCACTCTGGTGAAACTAAGAACGCACGTCTGACAGTGAAATAATTGTCTATTGTTTTCACACGACTCTAGAGATTTACTCTTATTCTGGGGGAGCAAAGTTGTCATGTTTATGCGGTTGTCGGAAGCTGAATCCCTTCTTGTCTGAGCCAGGGAAGATGATCCCTTCTTATTCAGTCAAGAAAGTTTCCAGTGACCTCTGAGCTAGCTGGCGCAAACCTAAATTAAGTCTAACATAGTCAGTAGAGACCTAGAAGACTTCAGTCCTACGTCTACACTGCTGTTTATGGTATTCCAATACGCAGGGCCTATAGGGAAAATATGAACTACACTACACCATAAAAATGGATGAGCAACTGCAAAAATGTCCACTTTTCTCAGAGAAGCAGAAGGCCACAGTTCCAAAGACTTAGCAGCATTTTGCGGAGCAGAGCATGCCATTCTAGGGATGAAGCCTGCATCAATGTCATCTCCAATTCATGCAACAACATACATCAGTATGCGATCACTCGCATTAACAACCCAATCACTACAGACAGTACATTTTAAAAGACCTCTGCCATACTAGATACGCCCAAGTTCAGCCTTTTGTATTGGTGCAGGCAGAAATTAGTGGAAAATGTAATAATGCATCTGGTCTAGTAAGATTTGGTGATAATCAAGTCGGATGCCCTTCTTGCACAACTAGTTGGAACCACTTATTTCACTCACCAGGTTTTTCACTGTCTGGGTGATGGGTCTCTTGCTCTATCACCAAGTTATAGAGGTATAAGATAGCCATTTGTAGAGCGCAGCGAATCACACCAAAAGGTGCATCTCAATGCCACTTCTTCAGGAACCATTGTCAGTCTAGAATAGCCAGGTTTTCAACAGCTTTCTAAACTGATCAAAATCTGCACAGCCACACAAATGTCCAGGATGTTGGTTCCATGTCTTGGAGCTGTGCAAGACAAGGTTCTGCCTCAAAATCTAGAGAGCCAAATCCGAGAGAAAGAGAGGATTGCTTCGTCACTGGATCTCAGTGTGCTTGTCAGGCAGTAATGAACTAGTTAGTTATTTTCCAAGGATAAAGGAATGATCTTGAAGAGGCTATTTAGGCAAGACAGCAAGTTTAAAAAAAAAGATGCATTTCCTAACCGCCAACCAGTGCAAGGACTATAAAATAGAGGAGGGAGAACTCGCTGGGAGGATACAGACCAGTCGGTAGCTGTATTTTGTATGAAGTTTTGTAAGAAGAGTATTATGGACGGCCATCAACAGGGTATTGCTGTAATCCTGGTGACTAGACCAGCGGCTTGATCAGTGTTTTCCTGGATGAGGAAGGGAGATACGGGAAAATATTCAGGGTGCGCATGGTGGCAGAACAAGTCCCTCTTACTTTCTTTTGTCAATTCCTGGTAGATTTTAATCCTTACATTTTTCACTGAATGATTTGGGGTCAGGCGTGTCCCTCTCTACCAGCCACCAGTCTGGTGACTAGAGCTGTTTTGCCTGTCCGAATACCAAGACCTCTGTCTTCTCACTATTGAGCTGAAGACAGTTTCCAGCCATCCAGGCAGCGATATCTTTCATACAGTTTTGGAAGTGATGCCTGGAGTACTCCATGTCATGTTATATAGTGACGATCACCTGCATATCATTGGCATAAAAGGACTTCAAACCCATGTAATCTCACCAGTTGTGCCAGGGCAGCAATGTAAATATTACCGTAAATATAACTATTAAACAACGTTGGGCTCAGTGATGAGCCTTGAGGCACTTCCTTGTTGAGAGGAACCCATTGAGCTTTAAAGGAACCCAATGCAGTAATAAAAAAACAAACAAAAAAAACGATAGAATTGGTTACTGGTACTAGAGCAGTGTGCTGCTAGAAAACCCGACTGGGAGGGATCCAAGATCGAGTGATCATCCAGAAACGTTATGAGCAGTTTAGGAGATCGGGTGGTAGTTGCTCAGAGTGCAGGTCTATACAAAGTTTCCCATGTCCAAGTTGTTTGGGTTTTACAAGTTACTATGAACAGCGAAACCCACAGGGTGGGCCTTTTACTCTAAGAGTTTAGCCTCCTCTAGCTTCTACAGTTGTCCTGCTTTCGGCTGAGGATGAACGGCCACCCTGTGGGTGTTTCAGGACAATAGGCTGTACTGAGTGGTCAATGGGAATTTGTACCAGCTTCCCCTCTAGGCGCCTTATTCCTCAAAAGTGTTCTTTGAAGTCCCTAAGGAGACAGTCGAGTTCGCTAGCATGCACAGTGAACGCAAAGCAAATGAGGCAAAGCCTTTTATCTAAACTGCAGCTCAGTAGCATGCCGACCCCTTCTAGGGAGACATAAACCATGATGTCTCAACACAAGTAAAAGTGTATGTCAGTAGCAAGGATTTCTGCTAGTTTGAATTTTCTATAAGCATAGAACTTCAGATTGGTGGGTTTACTGTTGACCAATTCGGCAAGGGTTTCTTCAGTTTCTTTGGCCATGGCGTGCGAAAACAGCAGTCAATAGTCTAGCACTTCCTTGCAGAGCCTGAGCAGGTGTGAAATTGGTCAATGAATTATTCCACATGCAATGGCCCTTCTCCCTCATCATCCAGGTCATCCTCAGCGAGGTCCGATGTGTGGGATGTAATGGTGTTCACCATCTATCTGGGGCATTTTTGGTGGCCGAGATGACTGGCATACTTTTGCAAAGTGTTCATCTTTCCACAAGCAGAGCATCTCTCAACACTGACTGGGCAGTCTCTAGTACGAGGGAATGCGCCCTCCACAGTGGCCACATGGATGACATGGTCTTTGACACCCCAATCCCTTTGGGGGGGGAGAGGGGGGGGGGGGGCAACTGGTTTGACCATCTGCTTTACCAGCTTGCCTTTGAAGGGTTTGTGAAATGCAGCTTCCAAGTGAGAAGCTCTCGCCTTTGAGGATTACTAGCCAAGTTCTGTTCTCTCATTTTTGGACAAAGTAATACCTGGATGAACTGGGCCTCGATCTCTTCGGTTTGGTCTTGCAAGGCACACTTACTAGAGAGTTCCTTCAACAGACGTAGAAGGCATCAACTGATTCATCTGGGCACTGTTAAGCTTGGCATATTTAAGCTTGGCATAGTAAGAGTTGTTCATAGTCTGGGTTGGCAATTTGCTCAAAATGTTTATGGAGTGTTGTAACTTTGGTTTCATAGTGAAAGGAGATTGGAGGGGGTGCTGTCTCGGGTAGCTTGTAGATGTCCTCCCTTCAAGGTGTAGCAGCAGGTGAAACCTCCAGTTTCCTACACTTGTGTAAGGGAAATATATTTGGAGTCTCTTGATTCACAGCTTCAACATGGGAGATTGTACAGATGGGTGCTAGAGAGGACTCTGGATGAGTGTCACCTTTGTATTCCCCGTGTGGTATGGTTTAGAGATAGCCACATCTGACAACTGTTATGCAGGTGTCCTCTTGCACAGCAATTCCTTCTTTACATTGATTTATCTTATAGCTTCATGAAGTGCTCGATTTTAATGTTTACTGTACCATGCTGGGGTCTATGGCACCTGTAAGAAGTACCGACCTGATCTAGCATTTCAGGAGTTGGGGCAAGCCGTTCTTACTCATCCACCCAATGACCGTCAATATAGTTCATGCACAGATCCAGTCAATCCATCAAAGAGCTGCGCATACGCATCAGCTCACTGTACCTTGTGCTAGGCATCAATTTATAGAAAAGCACAACCATATTTTCATGGTACTCTCAATTAGTGTTGTCACCAAGCATCTCCTGTGGGTCACCGTCTTTTGACGAGATTCCCACTCCACTCACCTATCTAGGTTTTCAGAAGATTCAGGGATGAAAGGGGTTACAACAACTCAAAATAGTCAGAATACATGCTTTGTGGCAGAAACAAGTTTTCCATGTAGAAGTTCCGAAAGCTGGAGAACATGTAACAAGAGCCACCATTCAGTTCCCAAAGACCATCCTCATCTCACCTGACACAGTCAAGCAGGCATGTTGAAAGTCATCTTCAAAGAACTGGAGACCGCTCTCTGCATCAGCCGTTCTGACTACACCACCTTTCATGGTAATTAGGTGGAGAAGTGGCACGTTCCCATTAATCAGATCACAGTAGTCATTTCTCAGGTGCCAGAAGGAGTGAGCCATAGATATGACATGCCCAAAAAATATATATATCCTACATAAGGTAGCTAGCTGTGAGAATTATGCAGCAGGATGGTGCCAGTACCTGGGATAGAACTGGGAGACCTATTACATCACTAAATATAGCTAATTTTGTAAGTAGCCAAAGCCTCAAACTCTGAATACAACATTCTAGAGTTTGTAAGAATTTCCTAACATTTATTAAAAAATATTTTTTGTTCCAAGTAAAGTCCAGCCAAAGTACAGAGTTTGCAAACATTTATACGCGAAGGTAATCTTCCAAAGTTGAGATGATTAGTCTTGAATAATACCAGATAGCAATGTTCAGAAACCGGATTGGTTTACCGATTTCTTATTTAACCAATAGTAAAGTGATACTCACGGACGGTTTTAGGCAATTAAGCTACACTTCCCCTAAGGGGCAATCAGTTTGCATTAGGCCCAGTTTTTAGGCAGTTTTAGTTCAATCTCTATAGTGTGCAACAAGAAGAAATGCGTTACTTACCTGTAACTGCAGTTATCCAGTATTAGTGTGTTTCATAGATTCACATGCCTGAATCATTCCCCGTCGTCGAGACGGGAGCCTCCGGTATATAAAAAAGTAATGTCCTAAGACATACATATAAAAGAATAGGCCTAAGGGTCTCACCTTAGTGTCCTATCTAGGTCCTTATGTAGGAAGGACCAAACAGAGTAGGCCCAAGGTGTGAGAAGTTGGCCCGATATGCAGCGTTCGCTATTCTAGCGACCGCTATGTATCGTTCCAACGACCCTTATGGTGTTTGGTTGTAAGTCAACCTATAGACCAGCCATCCTAGTAGCGTGGATACGAGCAGTCTAAGGCTAAAGACTCGAGAGGGCGTGTTAAGCCAGCTGTTATACCATCACATACCCCTTGAACACCAAGTGAAAGGACACCACACAAGTGTTATGAAAATAAACAGTATATTTATTAAGAATCACAACAGCCCTGTACTCTTTATGAGGACAGGGTACTAAGCACAAACCAAATCTCTTAGGAAAATACTTAAAGTGCACAATTAAAACAAGTGTCCGAGGACACGGAAAGTTTAAGGTCTCGGGCGGACCCGACAAGGCAAGTCGGAAGGGAGGGACTCGGGACCCTAGAGTAAAGAGGCTATGCAGGCACCGAAATGCCGAGCTACCTAGCCACGAAGGCTGCGGCTGCACAAGTCTTACAGGCGTCGGGGTCTTCGCTGACGAGCCAGGAGCCGGAAGAAAAGGAGTTGCTGGCCGGCGACCAGTGATGAATAGTTCGTAGAGATCCAAGCCTGGATCAGAGATTGATGATACCTGAAAGCAGAGGGGACCAAGTTCGTACTACTAGCCAGTAGTCAGGGGGTACCAGGAGGGCACTGGTTGGCCGTCACCTCGACCAGGTGAGTGGGCCACGCTAGGCTCTGCAGTCTCACGGACCAGGAGGCGTTGTCGGCGACCACGGTGGAGGTGAGAGCTGTCCCACGAAGGATGATGCTGTCGGCGTCGCTGGGCCCAGGATGGGGCAACAAGCCTTGGCAGATCTCAGGGCCACGTGGTGGGCCTAAGATGGCGTCTTGAGTGGACCAGGAGGGCCCGGGGTGCTTCTTGCAAAGATGGAAGCAAGGGCCAGTCTGGAGCAACCAGACCAGCAGTGTTATTTGTCGGATGTCGTCACAGAAGGGCACAAGCCAGCGGCTAGTGACCAGACAGCGTGCTGAGCAGCGAGCAGAAGGGCCCCACGCAGATCGTGGAGATGCTGGGAGACTGCACTTCGGTGCTGGAGCGGCTCAGGGTCGGGGCTTCTCGGACCCCAGAGCACTCACCAGAGAATTGCTTCGATGGTCGTGCTGGTTAAGAGCGTGCAGGTTCTGATGATGGCCGGTCCCTCGAGGTCTCGTCGCACCCACAGATCACAGCTGAGCTGATGACGTGGGTAGAGGTCAGAGGTGCCAGGGAAGCCGGTTCTCGTCGAGCTGGGCCGTCGGATCCTTGAGGAAGGACTTGCAGCAAACCGCAGAGTTCTTAGATGGTGCCCGCTGATGCAGGGTGACTACTCCTTAGTCACAAGGGAGAAATCTTGAGAAGAGTCTTGAGTGTCCTTTCGTAGAAAGTAGTTCTTGATTCAAAGATGATCTAATTTGGAAGGGTCCCCGCTCCGGTCTTTATCCTAAAGAAAGGGGCGGGTACATGACTAGGTCCTGCCCTAAGGGTGGGACCAGGAAGGGGGGTAGTTACACCCCTCTCCCCTGCCGGACTTTCCCCAGGCCAGGGCTGGCGCCCCTGGAACTGGTTCTGACCGGCAGATGCGTAGTGAGCACCGGGGTGCCACTCCGCAGTCACCTTCTCGCAAAAGCCCTACCTACCCAGAATACACAAACCCTGTCTGGGACGGTGCGAACACCGCCCTCGACAGGAAACCCTTTGTCCAAGTGCTCCTCGCTGGAAGGACTCCCAGCAGCAGGAGGTCAGACTCGTGTCTGTGGTGGCAGCATCCATTTTGTGGAGCTGAGGCTTTAGTTAACTTTAACCGGGGTTCACAGTTACGTACATGTCGTGTCCCTCTAAAAGGGCGGAATGCTAACCTCGTCGCCAGAGTTGGTGAGAGGGCAGCATCCCGATTCGTATGACACCTTACTCGACATGTTTTGATAACGCGACACCGAAGTTACCGATGTGGTACGCGTTACCATGGAACAGCCATTGGGTCTTGGTTCCGCAAGCTGCAACCGGGCTCGGCTTGGGCCAGAGCCTAGTTCACACGAGCCCACGCACTCTGCCTTCAGGATTGTCAAGGCCTGCCATAGGAGTGACTGATAGGAACTCGGGTGTCCATTGTATGGTTAGATATAGAGCTACTATACCTAAAGCAAAGGGTGATTACACGACTTTGCCCCAGCTGTCATGCAGCCAGTTGTGTCAAATTTAGGAGGCCAGCCAGGGGTGGCATAATACATGCTGCAGCACCTGGCGGCCCTGGGTACACCTATGCCCTGCGTTACGGGGTCTGATAAGGTGGCCCAGTACCAATTGGTAAATGCACCTAGGGTACATATCGTAATTTAGAAAGAGAACAGCCAGGCTGTGGGTCTGATTAGCAGGCCCACAGCCAGAGAAAGTCGTAAACCAGTGAAACAAAAGCAAAAAATCTGGGTGATCATAGGATTGCAGACCCTACTCTCCTACATGACCCCCCCCCAAACGTCGGAACAATAAGCTAACCTGGACCAGGTGAGTCTTCTTGTTCTAAGTGGAAATATCTGGAGAGCCCATCGGCATTGCCATGATCAGTACCAGGTCTATGTTCCACTGTAAAGTCCATCCCCTGTAGGGAAATGGACCACCTTAGCAGTTTGGGGTTTTCACCCTTCATCTGATTTAGCCACAAGAGGGGCTTATGGTCGGTCTGAATCTTGAAGTGAGTGCCAAACAAGTATGGCCTCAGCTTCTTCAGGGCCCAAACCACAGCAAAGGCCTCCCTCTCAATAGCTGACCAATTCTTCTCTCTAGGGGTCAGCCTTCTGCTTATAAAAGCAATGGGCTGGTCTTGACCATCAAAATTCAGTTGAGAAAGAACAGCTCCCACACCCAACTCAGAAGCATCTGTTTGGACAATGAATGGTTTGGAGTAGTCCGGACTCTTGAGGATAGGCGCCGTGCACATGGCCTGCTTTAGGTCATCGAATGCTTTTTGACAGCTCGCTGTCCACTGAACCTTTTTTGGCATTTTCTTGCTTGTCAGTTCGTTTAATGGTGTCACGATGGAACCATAGTTCCTGACAAACTTCCGGTAGTATCCAGTCAGGCCCAAGAAAGCTTGAACCTGAGTCTGGGTGGTTGGAGGAGCCCAGTCCCTGATTGACTATCTTGCTCTCCAGTGGCTGAACCTGGCCTCCACCTACAAGGTGGCCCAGGTATACAACCTGTGTCTGCCCTATCTGGCACTTGGTGGCCTTGATAGTGAGGCCTGCCGCTTGCAGAGCCTCTAACACTTTCCGCAGGTGGACCAGGTGATCCTCCCAGGTGGAGCTAAAGACAGCGATATCGTCAAGATACGCCGCACAGAAGTCGTCCAGCCCAGTAAGGACTTGATTCACCAACCTTTGGAAGGTGGCAGGTGCATTTTTCAGACCAAAGGGCATCACCACAAACTGATAATGCCCACCAGGGGTTGAAAATGCGGTCTTAGGCTTGGCGTCCTCAGCTAACCTGATTTGCCAATACCCAGCTGTCAGGTCAAACGTACTTAAGTAGTTGGCCGAGGCCAATCTATCGATAAGCTCGTCTGCCCTTGGTATTGGGTGGGCGTCAGTCTTAGTGACTGCATTGAGACCCCTGTAGTCTACGCAGAACCTCATCTCTTTCTTACCGCCCTGGGTGTGAGGTTTCGGCACTAGAACTACGGGACTAGCCCAAGGGCTGTCTGAGGGTTCAATGACTCCCAGCTCCAACATTTTCTGCACTTCACTCTTGATGCAGTCTCTAACGTGATCAGGCTGCCGGTAGATTTTACTCTTAACGGGCAAGCTGTCACCAGTGTCGACCTCATGGGTGCACCAATTGGTCTGACTGGGTGTTAGAGAAAACATATGCCTGAACGACTGAAGAACCGGTTTACAGTCGCTCTGTTGATGTTCGGAGAGGCTGCCACAAAAGACAACACCATCTACCGATCCATCGTCAGGATTCTGAGTGAGCAGGTCGGGGAGAGGGTCACTCTCCTCTTCCTGTCCCTCATCTAGGGCCATGAGCAAACTCATGTCCTTTCTGTCGACATATGCCTTGAGCCTGTTGACATGAAGCACCCTGTGGGGGCTCCGGGGAGTTCCCAGGTCGACCAGGTAGGTGACCTCTCCCTTTTTCTCCAGGATGGTGTAGGGCCCGGACCATTTGTCCTTGAGTGCTGCTGGGGCCACTGGCTCCAACACCCACACCTTCTGTCCGGGCTGATAAACAGTCAAGACAGCCTTTTGGTCATGCCAAGCTTTTTGGAGTTCTTGGCTGGCCTTAAGGTTTTCAGATGCCTTCTCCATGTATTCAGCCATCCGCGAGCGGAGGCCAAGCACATAGTCCACTATGTTGGCTGCAGGCTTTTTGAGAGGTCTCTCCCATCCTTCCTTCACCAAACACAGGGGTCCTCTTACAGGATGTCCGTACAAAAGTTCAAAAGGGCTGTAGCCAACCCCCTTCTGTGGGACTTCTCTGTAGGCGAACAAGAGGCAGGGGATCAGGACGTCCCATCTACGCCGAAGCTTTTCTGGTAGTCCATGAATCATCCCTTTCAGGGTCCTGTTGAATCTCTCAACAAGCCCATTGCATTGTGGATGATAGGGTGTAGTGAACTTGTAGTTGACACCACATTCCTTCCACATAGCAGTCAAGTAGCTCGACAAAGTTTGCACCTCTGTCGGAGACGACCTCCTTAGGGAAGCCCACTCTGGAGAATACTCCAACTAGGGCTCTTGCCACAACAGGTGCTGTAGTGGTCCTAAGGGGAATAGCTTCAGGATACCTGGTGGCATGATCCACTACCACCAGTATAAACTTGTGCCCTGATGCTGTTGGTGGTTCCATGGGACCGACGATGTCGATCCCCACCCGTTCAAAGGGTACCCCCACCACAGGCATTGGTATAAGGGGGGCCTTTGTCGTGCCACCTGACTTACCACTGGCTTGGCAAGTGACACAGGAGCGGCAAAACTCCTTGGTATCTTCGTTCATATGAGGCCAGTGAAAGTGTGAGACAAGCCTGTCCCACGTCTTCGTCTGGCCTAAGTGACCTGCTAAGGGAATCTCGTGGGCCAAGGTAAGTAGGAAACCACGCTGAGACAAGGGTACAACCAGCCTCCTGGTCATGCCAGGCTTGGGGTCTCTTGACTCAGTGTACAGGAGTCCATCTTCCCAGTATACCTTGTGGGTACCTGTGGCGTTCCCAGCAGCCTCAGCAGCAGCCTGCTCTCTGAGGGGTTCAAGAGAAGGGCAGTCTAACTTGTCCTTCCCCAGGTCTTCCCTTGAGGGTCCCCCTGAACCCAAGAATTCAACTTGATCAAGTTCGAACTCCCTAGGCTCAGTTTCCCTCAATTCTTGTAGGTCAGCCTCCTCTGAGACTTGATCCACGACCTGGGGCAAGGGGGAAGGCGCAGCCTTAACCCTACCGCTCTTTTTCTTGGGAGGTGTCTGGTCCGTTGTTCCAGGATCCAGCACCTGTTCAGTGGGGCATTTCCTGACCTGTGACCTGGTCACAGCGAACACATGTGCTGGCAAACCTAACATTTCCATGTGAGTCCGGTGCTCCACTTCTGACCATTGTGATGACTCCAAATCATTGCCCAACAAACAATCCACTGGGAGGTCTGGACTAACTACAACCTTCTTTTGGCCAGTTACCCCTCCCCAGGAGAAAGCTACAATTGCCATACTGTGATTGGTAGTGACATTGCTTGCATTGGCCACCAGGAATTCTGTACCTGGCATGATCTGTCCAGGGTCCACAAAGTTAGGCGTCACCATGGTGACGCTGGCACAAGTGTCCCTATAGGCCTGAGCCATCTTTCCATTTATGAAAGGCGTCTGTCTGTATTTGCCCAAAGTATTGGGACTTATGTCAGGGGACACGTCCGCGTCCCCTGTACTGACAAGGACAGCCTGAGTGAGTGTGCCAACTAAGTTGTCACGCCCCTCAGAACCCAGGGTTAACCCTACTAAACCCTTGGGAGGCGCACTACCACTGCTGACTGTACTAGGGGGCACAGGTGCCTTAGGGGCTGCAGTGGCAGGAGTCTGCCCTCCTCCTTTCTTGGTGCACTCACTAAACCAGTGAGATTTACTTTTACAGTACTGGCACCATCTTTTGGATTGGCCTTCTTTCTTCTTTTGGGGAGCCTGACCCCCACCCTCTTTGGGTTGTTGGGGACCTGTCGAAGACTTCTGGTCATTTTGCTCCCCCTTAGAATCTTTACCCTTCTGGTCTGCTTTCTTCTGACCACCTTGATTCTGGCCCTGGTTCTGTTTAACTCTCGTACGAACCCATCTGTCTGCCTTCTTTCCCAATTCTTGGGGAGAGGTCAGATCCGAGTCGACAAGATGCTGATGCAACAACTGGTTCTGACAATTGTTTAAAATTTGTTCTCTCATCATCAAATTATACAATCCTTTGTAATCAGTAACCTTACTGCCCAGCAACCAGCCCTCAAAAGCCTTAGTGGCACAATCGACAAAGTCAGACCAATCTTGAGACTGCGTTTTCTGGGTATCCCTGAACAGCACCCTGTACTGCTCAGTGGTTAGGCCAAACCCTTCAACGAGTGTATTCTTCAAGACGTGGTAATTATTGGCATCCTCTACCCTTGTGGTGAGGAGCTTGTCTCTTCCTTTACCTTCAAAGGAGAGCCACAAGATAGCTGCCCACTGACTCTGGGGAACACCTTGCACAGTGCAGGCCCTCTCCAAAGCAGTAATCCATTTATGGATGTCGTCCCCTTGTTTAAAGGGGGGCACTATCTTACCAAGGTGTTTCGTATCAAAACTCCTTTCCCTATTACTAGGTACAATGCTGCCACCAGTGGGGACTACCCCACTTAACTGTTGCTCTCTAGCAAAGGCAAGCCTTTCTTTGGCCAGGGCAAGTTCTTCCCTTTCGATCCTCAGATTAGCTGCCCTTTCCTTAGCTTCGTACACTCTCCGCTGAGGGGACGTCATCCCTCTTTGCGAAGAGTTGTGAGAGCCATTGGTTTGAAGGGATCTGCCAGAGTCTCTCGACAGAGATCGGGCTCGTCCATTCCCAATGTTAAGCGGACCTGACAGTAGCGCTGGGGGTCCCCCAGTACCACTATCATGTTTGCTTAAGTTGGACCTGCTTAGTCTAACGACTTCTACCTGTCCCTTATCTGCCTCATCCCCAGAGAGATCCTCATCCTCGTCCTCCTCCACATTCTCATTCTCGGCTGCGAGGAGGATTAGGTCAGGGTCATCTCTGGTTCCCTCGAGGGGAGGCATGTCTCCTTCTGGATTAGAAGAGCTGGGACGGGTTTCAGCTTTTCTGGCATCATAAGTCTCCAAGAGACCAATCAGAAAGGACGTTGTGGGGTTAGACCCCTGCTTGATCTTCCTGGAGTGACATACTTGTCGTAACTCCTTGAAGCTCAGCACAGTATATCTCGAAGGGATGACCTGTGGAGGGTCAACTGACACAAGGGGAGACTCAGAGTTTCCTCCTTTGTCCGACATACTGTTTCTAGTGTGGTGTAAGTGATGCACCTACCTACACTATGTGTTTACCTACTGTTCCCTTGCTAAGAGTTGCAGCCAAGGTGTGCTAAGCCTTGAGGAGCTGCAACAGCTGGTTCAGTAGAACTCAGAGTATTCTAAGCTTTAGTTATATGTGCTAACAGTACTTATGCGATCTTTCAACAAGATATTCTTAGGATACGTGTGGTAAAACAACAGCAAGCTCAAATCCCACCGCTGCTCACCAATGTGAGAAGTTGGCCCGATATGCAGCGTTCGCTATTCTAGCGACCGCTATGTATCGTTCCAACGACCCTTATGGTGTTTGGTTGTAAGTCAACCTATAGACCAGCTATCCTAGTAGCGTGGATACGAGCAGTCTAAGGCTAAAGACTCGAGAGGGCGTGTTAAGCCAGCTGTTATACCATCACATACCCCTTGAACACCAAGTGAAAGGACACCACACAAGTGTTATGAAAATAAACAGTATATTTATTAAGAATCACAACAGCCCTGTACTCTTTATGAGGACAGGGTACTAAGCACAAACCAAATCTCTTAGGAAAATACTTCAAGTGCACAATTAAAACAAGTGTCCGAGGACACGGAAAGTTTAAGGTCTCGGGCGGACCCGATAAGGCAAGTCGGAAGCGAGGGACTCGGGACCCTAGAGTAAAGAGGCTATGCAGGCACCGAAATGCAGAGTTACCTAGCCACGAAGGCTGCGGCTGCACAAGTCTTACAGGCGTCGGGGTCTTCGCTGACGAGCCAGGAGCCGGAAGAAAAGGAGTTGCTGGCCGGCGACCAGTGATGAATAGTTCGTAGAGATCCAAGCCTGGATCAGAGATTGATGATACCTGAAAGCAGAGGGGACCAAGTTCGTACTACTAGCCAGTAGTCAGGGGGTACCAGGAGGGCACCGGTTGGCCGTCACCTCGACCAGGTGAGTGGGCGACGCTAGGCTCTGCAGTCTCACGGACCAGGAGGCGTTGTCGGCGACCACGGTGGAGGTGCGAGCTGTCCCACGAAGGATGATGCTGTCGGCGTCGCTGGGCCCAGGATGGGGCAACAAGCCTTGGCAGATCTCAGGGCCACGTGGTGGGCCTAAGATGGCGTCTTGAGTGGACCAGGAGGGCCCGGGGTGCTTCTCGCAAAGATGGAAGCAAGGGCCAGTCTGGAGCAACCAGACCAGCAGTGTTGATTGTCGGATGTCGTCACAGAAGGGCACAAGCCAGCGGCTAGTGACCAGACAGCGTGCTGAGCAGCGAGCAGAAGGGCCCCACGCAGATCGTGGAGATGCTGGGAGACTGCACTTCGGTGCTGGAGCGGCTCAGGGTCGGGGCTTCTCGGACCCCAGAGCACTCACCAGAGAATTGCTTCGATGGTCGTGCTGGTTAAGAGCGTGCAGGTTCTGATGATGGCCGGTCCCTCGAGGTCTCGTCGCACCCACAGATCACAGCTGAGCTGATGACGTGGGTAGAGGTCAGAGGTGCCAGGGAAGCCGGTTCTCGTCGAGCTGGGCCGTCGGATCCTTGAGGAAGGACTTGCAGCAAACCGCAGAGTTCTTAGATGGTGCCCGCTGATGCAGGGTGACTACTCCTTAGTCACAAGGGAGAAATCTTGAGAAGAGTCTTGAGTGTCCTTTCGTAGAAAGTAGTTCTTGATTCAAAGATGATCTAATTTGGAAGGGTCCCCGCTCCGGTCTTTATCCTAAAGAAAGGGGCGGGTACATGACTAGGTCCTGCCCTAAGGGTGGGACCAGGAAGGGGGGTAGTTACACCCCTCTCCCCTGCCGGACTTTCCCCAGGCCAGGGCTGGCGCCCCTGGAACTGGTTCTGACCGGCAGATGCGTAGTGAGCACCGGGGTGCCACTCCGCAGTCACCTTCTCGCAAAAGCCCTACCTACCCAGAATACACAAACCCTGTCTGGGACGGTGCGAACACCGCCCTCGACAGGAAACCCTTTGTCCAAGTGCTCCTCGCTGGAAGGACTCCCAGCAGCAGGAGGTCAGACTCGTGTCTGTGGTGGCAGCATCCATTTTGTGGAGCTGAGGCTTTAGTTAACTTTAACCGGGGTTCACAGTTACGTACATGTCGTGTCCCTCTAAAAGGGCGGAATGCTAACCTCGTCGCCAGAGTTGGTGAGAGGGCAGCATCCCGATTCGTATGACACCTTACTCGACATGTTTTGATAACGCGACACCGAAGTTACCGATGTGGTACGCGTTACCATGGAACAGCCATTGGGTCTTGGTTCCGCAAGCTGCAACCGGGCTCGGCTCGGGCCAGAGCCTAGTTCACACGAGCCCACGCACTCTGCCTTCAGGATTGTCAAGGCCTGCCATAGGAGTGACTGATAGGAACTCGGGTGTCCATTGTATGGTTAGATATAGAGCTACTATACCTAAAGCAAAGGGTGATTACACGACTTTGCCCCAGCTGTCATGCAGCCAGTTGTGTCAAATTTAGGAGGCCAGCCAGGGGTGGCATAATACATGCTGCAGCCCCTGGCGGACCTGGGTACACCTATGCCCTGCGTTACGGGGTCTGATAAGGTGGCCCAGTACCAATTGGTAAATGCACCTAGGGTACATATCGTAATTTAGAAAGAGAACAGCCAGGCTGTGGGTCTGATTAGCAGGCCCACAGCCAGAGAAAGTCGTAAACCAGTGAAACAAAAGCAAAAAATCTGGGTGATCATAGGATTGCAGACCCTACTCTCCTACACAAGGGTCCCACCTTGGTAGCCTGTGTCCTTTTGTAAAAAGGACCAAAGTAAAGAGAAACAACCAATCAGCTACTACCTCCTTCCAGAACCTTCCTGTCAGGAGCCTCAGTCTCTCAGATTTTCGTACGCACCAAGCTAGTTAGGCGTAAACATGTTAGAGAGATAGGTGAGTCCTTCCAGGGGAGGCGGGAGGGTGCATGTGAATCTATGAAAGACACTAATACTGGATAACTGCAGTTACAGGTAAGTAACACATTTCTTATCCAGTATTTGGGTGTCTTTCATAGATTCACATGCCTGAATCAGAGTAGCAAGCAATACAATATGCACATTCTGTGTTGGTACAGCATATATAAGTCTGCAGATAGTACATATCTGCGACTGTAAATCAACAACATACAATGTCATGTAGTATCTAGTAATAAAGAGATGTGCATACCAGTCAAGGATGGTGGAAAGCAAGAAGGCTCACCTCACTGGAATAGATGGCGAAGCACTGCTCTGCCCACTGCTGCATCATTCGTCAGCTCAGCATCCAAGCCGTAGTGCCTGGTGAAGGTATGCGGGGACTTCCAGGTCGCCGCTCTACAGATGTCCAGGAGTGGCACTCCAGCAAACAGTGCCGCAGACGTGGACATGGCTCTCGTGGAATGGGCTTGGGCCCGCGAGTCCAAAGGCCGCCCAGCCTTGTCATGGCAGAAAGTTATCGCTGAAGAGATCCACCTTGATATACTTTGTTTAGTCAGGGGCATGCCCTTCCTTGGTCTGCTGAATGCAACAAAGAGTTGGGATGATTTTCTGAATTGTCTTGTTCTGTCGATGTAGAATTTGAGGCATCTCTTCAGATCTAATGAATCCAGCGTTCTTTCAGCCGAAGTAGTTGGGTTTGGAAAGCACGATTTTAGAACCACTGGCTCATTAAGATGGAAGTCCGATGGGACTTTGGGTATGAATCGTGGGTAGGTACGCAGGATGACTCGGTCCTCTCTGAATTGTAAGAAAGGGTCTTGGATGGAGAGGGCTTGCAATTTACCAACCCTTCTGGCTGAGGTTAGGGCCAGGAGGAGGGCCGTCTTCCACAAAAGGAATTTGATATCCGTTTTGTGGATAGGCTCGAAGGGATGCTTCATCAGTTGGTGAAGGACCACGTTGAGGTGCCATGACGGAGAGATAGGTTTTGGCCTTGGAAAGGACCTGAATAGGCCTTTCAGGAATTGTTTGATAAGCCTGTCCGCCCACAGGGAAGGACCCTTAGAAGTTCTTGTGAACCTGGATATTGCTGCTAGGTGTACCTTGATGGACGCATGTGCAAGTCCTGACTGCGCCAGATGCAGTAGATATGGTAGCAGTTGCTGTGGGGTGACATGGAAAGGGTGTAGGCCTTCTGTCGCACAGACACAGAAGCGCTTCCATTTAAGAGAATAGGTCTTTTTAGTGCTGTCAGCTCTAGCTTTAGCGAGGACATCTCTACACTCCTGCGGAATGTTCAGGTGGCTGAATTCGCGGTATTCAGGAGCCAGGCTGATAACTTCAGATCGCCCAGGTTCGGGTGGAGAACCTGTCCTTGGGACATTGTGAGCAGGGTCGGATGACTGTGTAGGCGAAGAGGTGGTTGGATAGACAGGCGATGAAGTTCCGTGTACCAATGCTGCCTCGGCCAGGATGGGGCGATGAGAATCAGGGTGCAGGGCTCCGACTTCATCTTCCTGATGACCCTGGGTATCAGTGGAAATGGCGGAAAGGCGTAAGCAAACACGTTCCGCCAAGCTATGGAAAATGCAGTCCCTAGTGATCCTGGTTGGGAAGCCTGCTTGCGAAGCTTGGGCATTTGGCGTTCTCCCTGGTGGCAAAGAAGTCTATCTGCGGGGTTCCCCACTCCGCAAAGATGTAGTTCAGCGCCTCAATGTCCAGTTCCCACTCGTGGGATAGAGACTGTTCCCTGCTCAGGGCGTCCGCCAGGACGTTGTCTTTGCCCGGAACGTATTCGGCCTCGAGTGTTATTCCATGCTCGACGAGCCAATTCCAGACTCTTTGAGATTCTTGAGAGAGTGAAAGCGAACGCGTCCCTCCCTGTTTGTTCAGGTAGTGCATCGTCGTGGTGTTGTCTGTCCGGACGAGCACTGGGGAGTTTCGGATGCGCGGGAGGAAAGATTGGAGCGCCAGAAAGACTGCTCTTAGCTCCAGAATGTTGATATGGAGTTTGGATTCCTGCGGCGTCCATTTGCCGTTGATCTGTAGTTCTTGTAGGACCGCCCCCCAGCCCTCTAGGGATGCGTCCGTTGTGACTACATGTGGTTGCGCCGGAAGCAGGAACGGCAGTCCCTGGGACAGGTGTTTGGTTGATCTCCACCATTGTAGATGGTTGACTATAGATCGTGTGACACGTATGCGGTCCTCGAAAGATCCCGCAGCTTGTGTCCACTGTCTTGACAGTTCTTCCTGAAGGGGGCGCATTTTGAGACGGCAGTGTGGAATGAGCAGAATGCATGAAGACATCATGCCAAGGAGCGATTTGAAGGTACGGACAGTCAGAGTCTTTTTGGATGCCACCAGCGTGGCTAAGGAGATAAGTTTTGTTTTTCTCTCCTGCGAGGGGAAGGCTCTCGCGCGTTCTCTGTCCAGGGTCGCTCCAAGGAAAGTGATGACTTTGCTTGGTTTCAGTGATGACTTCTCTGTTGAGTCAGGCCTAGATTGCGGAAAAGATGCAGACAGGCGCTGGAAGACGCGGCTGCGGCTGTTGCCGACGGGGCCTTTACCAGCCAGTCGTCCAGGTACGGGAAAACCTGGTGTCCCTGTTGACGGAGGAAGGCTGCCACAGGAGAGAGGCATTTTGTAAATATCCGTGGGGCAGACTTGAGGCCAAACGGGAGAACACGGAATTGGTAGTGGGTTCCTGCTACTGCGAACCTGAGGTACTTCCTGTGTCCTTTGAGGATAGGGATGTGATAGTAGGCGTCCTGCAGATCTAGTGACGTCATGTAGTCGCCTTCTTCCAGGAGTCCCAGGATCTCTTGTAGTGTGACCATACGGAACGACTGTTTCTTTAGGAACACATTGAGCGCTCTCAGGTCGAGGATCGGTCTCCATTTCTTGCCTTTTTTGTGCATTAGGAAGAAGTGGGAGTAGAATCCTTCCCCCCTTTGGGCGTGTGGAACTTTTTCTATTGCGCCCTTTTGAAGCATGGAAGCTATTTCCTGAAGAACCAGCCGTAGGTGTCTGTGAGGCCGCTTGGCTGGTGGTGTTGTTGGGGGATTTGAAAGAAATTCCAGTGAGTGACCGAATTGGAGAAGTTGTAAAACCCACCGGTCCGTCGTTATTGGTCGCCAATTCTGCAGGAAGAAGGAGAGTTTTCCTCCAAGTCTTAAAGAATGTGATGGTGGAAGGGCTGGCCAATGGAAAGAGTCATTGGCGATTGCCAGCAGGTCTCTTGGCTTTTTCCCCTGTAGGACGATTTGTTGTAGGAAGTTTGACGTCCCGTCTGGTTTTGACGCTGTTGGAATTGCGTCTTGCCCTGGGAGTACGAATAGGAGGACCTATTTTGGTAGGAACCTCTGTACGTAGATTGTCCTCTCCCTCTGTTGCCACGAAAGGACTGATTTCTAGATTGTAGAGTTTCCAGAGCTCTGGCTGTATCGGAGTCCTTTTTGGATTGTGGCGAGGGCTTCATCGATCTTTTCGCCAAACAGATGTTCGCCATCATACGGCATGTCAATTATTTTAGTTTGAACTTCCTGGCGGAAGGAGGTGGCCTTAAGCCAACCCTGACGTCTTAGAACAGCGGCGCCCGCCAGCTGTCTGAAGCCAGTCATGGCTACGTCGATGGCACAGTCAATCAATTCAGAAGCCGATGTTTGGCCCTCTAGGAGTAGCGAGTGTGCCTCCTCTTTCAAATCCTCTGGCAGGTTAGCGAGGTAGGGCACGATGTCCGCCCAGAGCTGACGGTTGTAGCGGCCCAGGAGTGCAATAGAATTTGCGATCTTCACCGTCGTTGCAGACGTGGTGGAAAAGAGTTTTCCGATGGCATCCAGTTTCCTGCCTTCTTTATCGGGTGGTGTTGATAAGGGAGACGCAGGGTTGCGCGAATTCTTCTGCGCTGCTTGAGTAACCACGGAGTCCGCCTTGGGGTGACCCGTGAGGCATGCTGGTGCCGAAGATGTAGCTTTGTACTTTTTGTCAAGCCTGGGCACGATTACTTGCAGAGAAGCTGGCGTCTGCATGAGTTGTTTGCCCTGTTTCAACAGGTAGTCAATAATCGGGATCGATCTGGTTGTCTTTTTCGTTGGTTCCTTAAAATCATAGAGGAAACATTCAGTCTCCTGTGTTTCCATGGACATATGGAACCTTTTGGCTGCCCTCTCAATGAGGTTGTGGAAGCCACCAATGTCTGCGGGTGGAGACTCCGAAGACTGTGGCTCTGGAGAGGCCGGAAAGTGAGTGACGTAGTCTTGGTCTGCGTCAGGGTCTGAGTCATCATCGCGGACTTCCCCCTCTTCATGGTCTCTCTCATCGTCGTCGGACGAGATGGCGTCTTGTGCTGGATCCTGGGTTCTAGGAAGTACCAGCGGAGGGGGCTTATGTCTTGGTACAGGAGCAGGTACCTGCGGAGCTGGAGGAGCAACAGGAGTGGATTTTTCCGGAAACCGCTCTTTATAGTCTTTGATGAGGAATTGTAGGTCTGAAACGATGGATGCAGGCAGGCACACCATTGGTGTCACTTGTGTGTGTACCTGGGTATGGACAGTTTGATCCACATATTCCTCAACATCTTGTTCCTCATCTGTACTCTGGCACTTAAGGACCAGTTCCGAAGGGCTAGTGGCTTGGGTAAACAGTTCCTCATCCAGTTCCTGGTCCTGTAAGAAGCAGGATGGTGTTAGTTGTTGCACCTTACTAGGTGATGTCATGTCCGGTGTGATTGGCTTTTTAGTATTCTTAATCGTGACATGGGACGTCTGGGCATCCATAGCATGTGAGAGCAGCTCAGACTCCTTCCAGGTACTAGATGCCGTCGACGCCTGTGTCGACGGTGCCACCAAAGAGCTTTCCGTCGTTGGCGGAATTTTACTCTTCGACGGTATGTCCGTCGACGATGCCCTTGTCGACGACAACTTTTTCCTTGTCGACGAAGGAGGCTTCGTCGACGTTGCGGCTTTCGTCGACGGTGTCGTCGATGTCTTCGGCGTCGACCGCGTCGTCGACGACGTAGCCCTAGTCGTCGGGGGAACAGTAGATGGTACCGGTCTACTCGCCGACGATGAAGGTGTCGTTCTCATCGATGAGGAAGACGCCGACGAGGCCGTCGTCGTCGACACAGTAGTCGTCGACGTAAAGACGGTATTCAGCGAGGAGGAGGCCATCGACGTGGTTGTCGTCGTCGGAATAAGCGGCTGCTTCCTGGAGACAGGAAGGTCCTTGTCAGACACAGGTGGCTTGCCCTCTGAAGACTTCTTGGCCTTCTTAGGAGGGGTGTCTGAGGGGCCAGGAGATGAAACCCTAGGCCTCTTCAAGGAGAACTGCGAGGCGCCAGACATGCTCTCACCTTCTGAAACCAGGTCGCTCTCAGGTTTGTTCTTAAGCCTGTTCAGCCAAATCAGAAGACGTCCTTCCCGGTCCTTCTGGGTTTTATGTGAGAATGTTCGACATATTCTGCAGTCCTTGGCCTGGTGGTGGGGGTAGAGGCAGTATAAACAGGTCTCATGTTTATCCTCCATGTGCAGCCTCTTTTTGCCACAAGAGGTACAGGCCCGAAATAGTCCTTTTTTCTGGCTATCAGCCATGTCAAAGAAGCTGTGAAAATATCGAGTTTTGATGAAAAGAAATAAGTTTCCTGAGGAGAACTCGGGTGGAGACTCCCTAGCACAACGTGCGGTAGAAAATCTGAGAGACTGAGGCTCCTGACAGGAAGGTTCTGGAAGGAGGTAGTAGCTGATTGGTTGTTTCTCTTTACTTTGGTCCTTTTTACAAAAGGACACAGATAGGCTACCAAGGTGGGACCCTTGGGCCTACTCTGTTTGGTCCTTCCTACATAAGGACCTAGATAGGACACTAAGGTGAGACCCTTAGGCCTATTCTTTTATATGTATGTCTTAGGACATTACTTTTTTATATACCGGAGGCTCTCGTCTCGACGACGGGGAACGATTCAGGCATGTGAATCTATGAAAGACACCCAAATACTGGATAACCCGCTTGCCTACTGTCAGAATTGCGAGGCTTACATTTCTAAGGGAAAAAGCTGCACTTACTAAATGAGAAGTTGTGTAGGGAAGGGGTACTTACTACATCTTAAGATGTAAATCAGTGGAAGACCAAACCCTAGCTTACCCTGAATCCTTTTCTCATACAGCAGCTCCAATGCTTGACTTGGCTGGTTTGAAGTCAATGGCTGTAGACTGAAATGTTCAGGAGGAGGAGCATCTTGGAGGCCAGTAGTTTGTTCTGGACTGTGGATGAAAGGAGACGGACCGGGATGCTGCAGAACTTCATTTTCCTAGGAGAAGCACACAAATACAAATCATAAAGGAAGACATCTTTGAAAGGCAATCTCAATATATTGCGACACTCATCTACAGACCACTGCCCTCTGAGGTATTAAAAGTAATCTGCATTAAACAATGTATCCGGAGTAGCTTCTGTTCAGCATGGCTAAAAAGGAGTGGCATAGAGGAGAGTGGCGATGCATAAAGGAGGTTTAGTGGCACAGCGAGGAGAGGAATGGCGAGGCGAGGAATGGGGAAGAGTGGCGTGAAGTGGCCAGGCGTGGCGTGAAGTGGCATAGGGTGCACTGGTTTTGACTAAAGTGGTGTAGAGTAGATTGCAGTGGCGCAGAGCCAAAAGCAGAGTGGCGCAGAGGAATAGAGCGGCACAGAGAGGCACAGAGCAGAGTAGCACTGAGAGGAGCAGAGTAGCATGGAGCCAAGTAGAGCGGCACGGAGAGGGGTGGAACAGAGCAGCAGAGTGTGGAGCAGAGATCAGCGGAACGGCGCAGATCAGAGGCGCGGAACGGCGCAGAGTACAGTTGTGGCGCAGAGTGGTGAAGAGGCACACTGCAGAGTGCAGTAATGGAGCAGCGTGGTGCAGTCTGCAGTAGTTGCATAGAGCGGCGCAGAGTGCCATAGTGGCGCAGAGTGCCATAGTGGCGCAGAGTGCCATAGTGGCGCAGAGTGCCATAGTGGCGCAGAGTGCCATAGTGGCGCAGAGTGCCATAGTGGCGCAGAGTGCCATAGTGGCGCAGAGTGCCATAGTGGCGCAGAGTGCCATAGTGGCGCAGACCAGTGCAGAGTGCCATAGTGGCGCAAAGTGGAGCAAAGATCAGCAGAACAGCGCAGATCAGAGAGGCGTGGAGCGGCACAGAGTGGCTCAGAGTACAGTTGTGGCACAGAGTGGTGCAGTGTGCAGTAGTTGTGTAGAGTAGTGCAGTAGTGGTGCAGTGTGCAGTAGTTGCGTAGAGTGGTATAGGGTGCCATAGTGGCGCAGAGCGCCATAGTGGCGCAGTGCAGAGTGCCATAGTGGCGCAGAGTAGAGTAGTGGCACAGGGTACAGAATTGACAGAGTGGTCAAGAGATGCAGTGGTGGAGTAAAGGGGTGTGGAGGCTCAGGGTGCAGTAGTAGCGGTGTAGAGTGTTGCAAAGGCACAGAGTGCAGTAGCGGCATAGAGTTGTGCAGTGGTGGTGCAGAGTACAGTAGTGGAGCTGAGTGGTGCAAAGGCACAGAGTGCAGTAGTGGCAGAGTGATGCAGTGATGGCGTAGAGTGGTGAGGATCTGCAGAGTACAGTGGTGGTGTAGAGTTGCACAGTGTGCAGAGGTGGTATAGAATAGCGCAGGGTGCAGAGTACAGTGGTGGCATACAGTGTTACAGAGATGCAGAGTGCACTAGTGGCAGAGAGTGGTGCCTAGGTATGTGGTGCATAGCAAATGTGCCAAGAACTTAAGGACAGTTTACAGAAATTGAGTTTGTGGAAGAATACAGTAAACACGGTTTGGGCAACAGGAGGGATGAACTCGAGCTGGACAGCCTAGAGCAAATAAAGCCAGCAAATAGAAAGCCAGAAAATGTGAATTGCAAACCACAAAGTCAATGGTAAGCAATGGGCAGAATACATTCCTAGGTAAACTTTCTGAATAGCCCTAGGATGTCTTTAGCAAGCCAGACAGCTGCGCTGTCCGTTAGGCTGCAACCTAAAAATGGCTTCCGATGTGAACAGGGTCAAGACTCATTTTCATATAGCTGGGTCCAAACTGAGGTTAACACCTTCAATGCTAAAGGTATTTTCCCAAGGTGCTGCATGCCTGTTTTTCCCATTGTTCATGACTAGCTCAGCTCGTCATGAGCACAGGAGCACTGTACTGCATGACAAGCTGAGCTCATCATGAGCATGGAAGGGGTTAAACATCCTTTACCACGACTGTGTTACAATGCATGTCATTACCCCACATTTTTTTCTCCGTAGAACTTTTACAACATAGGGCTTTACACCGCAAACCATTACAATGCATTCCCTTTTACAATGCCCCGGTGGAGTTAGAATAGTAAATTGGGTTGCAATCAGGGCACAAGTCATAAAAAAAAATGCAAAATTTAAAAGTGGGGGGACGCTGTCACCGGAAGTGACGTCACGACGTGAAGTGACGTCACGAAAAGGTACCGAGCTCCTCGTCCCAGAAGGCCAAAGAGTGAAGTCCAGCTGTTTGGCGGGGGGGTGGGGGGGAGGGAGGGGGGGGGAGGGGGGGGAGCGGGGGGGGTGGGGGGGAGGGAGGGGGGGGGGAGCGGGGGAGAGAGGGGGGGAGCGGGGGGGGGAGAGAGAGGGGGGGAGCGGGGGGGGAGAGAGGGGGGGAGCGGGGGGAGGGGGGGGGAAGGGCGGCGTCCTCCTGGTAAAATAAGTGGGGGGACGCAGTCCACTCGCGTGGTACCCAGACTAGAGCCCTGGTTGCAATGGACTATGGGTTGTAAGTGATTGTGGTGTTAAGCCCTGCATTGAAAACATTTCTGTAGAGTAAAAAATGCGGGGTAGGGGCATGCAGAGTAAAAAGCATCCGACGTAAAGTGTCATACTCAAACTGAGGGGACAAGGTATGTAAAATAACGATGGATTGGGATGTGGCCAGATTACCACTGGCTGAGATTAATTCAAGAATTCCAACCATCACTTTTTTGCATACTTCACTACGAGTTACGGCAGGCTGCCCTTCCACAAGGAGCACATTCACACACAAAGATGTTCCCTTCAGTGCCAAGTGTACCATGATAACGTGTACTTTTTTTAAGACCAGAAAAATACTTTCTTTTTTCTTTTTTTTTTTTAAAGATCCTTTGGCATCTTGCCTAACAACGTTTTGCAAAAACCATGCCATGGTTTGCCAATGGTGATTTTCAAAGTTCTATCAAGTTTCAAAGCAGAAGGATGCTGCAGAATCACTTCCTAAACCTAAAGGGTTAAACACAGTCAAGCAATCGGAGTGTCTCGCAGGCTCTATTTTATCTATAGAAAAACTAAGGACTACACTTCAGTCACCAAAGTGCCCTCTTCACCCGCCCAACTTGCACCACACAAGACCAAAATTGCCACAAATATTCTGGCATTCAGTAAACTTAACCAGCAATCTGACTCACCTGGCCCGAGTCTTTGACGGTAGGGTCGCTTGTAATGGCGTGCTTATACACCCCCGGAGTCCCTTCAATGCCTCCGTCTACTGCCTCAGTCTCAAAGTAGTGCTCTGCAAAGAGGAAGATATTTTATAGTGACAGTGAATGGCCAGCCCAACTCTTGCGTGCGAAAGACGCGAAGCACTTGTCCCTCACGAGCACACGTCATACTAACGGTCAATGAGGAGTCTGGTTCAGACTACACTTCTGGCTCTCGTCCTCCATCCTAAACACCAACATGAACAATGGTTGCAATCAATCACACACCACGCAAAGCGCCTCAGAATCACCTTCAGCAACGGTGCCATTATGGGGCAAAATGGCACAACCAGGACCTCTGTCTGGCAAACAACGCAAAAAAAAACTTGAGGGAAAAAAATCCATATTCACCACAACATGCAGAACTTTGAAAGACAAAGCACATGGCCCAAAGTTTGGGTTGAAATAGCAACAACTATTTAACACTTAACATAAATTTAAGTTTGTTAAATAACAAAACGCTAATTGTGCATAAATGTATCTAAAGAATTAACATCCAGGAGCAGTACAGAAAGAACCACAGGCGTGTACACGTGTACAGATGACTTTTCCATTACCCCTGGCAGAGTGACGGACGTTCAGACCAAAATAAATGCTAAAGGACTGCTCAGGGAAGTGGTTTATTAGCAACTGTTCCTCACTCCTTCCGAGATTAAACCTCAAGCTAGGGCAACACCAGGAGCTGCCACCCTCCACATAGGCTATGGCACCACCATTTGGTGAACTGGCACTCTCTAGCTCTACAAGTTATGACAATCTTCTCTGGCCAAATCCAAAGCCCTTCTAAGGTTGGAAGGGGAGACTTTAACAGCATACCCAGTTTTACAGTATAAATAGGCAGTGCTTAATTTAAGCCAGTGGGGGCCACCAGCACCTATTTTTCTACATCAGACATTTACCGAGAGCAAGCGGTAAAGCCACACACATGGGAAAGACGGAGGAAGAGATCGATTGAAAAACCTTCACTAAGGGGAGAAAGCAGGAACCTGTAAGAGTGAGATAGGGGGGCAGGGATAGTCTGGTAATCGGTTAAAGAAGCATGAGTTGGAGTCAAGGCTACCAGCCTTGGTATTCAGCACAATGACGTTTAATTGCACAGACCGAGGGTTTCTGGACAGAGTTTCGGGCACCGGCTCTCATTCTTTCACAAAACAAGCCCTGTAAATGGGTCAATACCTTCCCCACACAAAAGGAAGTACACAGGGATGATGAACAGCATGCACCATGTAAGCGTACATTGGCAAACTATTGCCACAGGTGCCATACTGGCATGGGCAGCCCAATTCTGTGCCACTGTTTTGCGCTCAAACGTCCTTTCTTTCAGAGAATCCATATTCTGCATTAAAGGATCGCAGGAGGGGTGTTAATGCCAGTCTCACCTTTCTCCAAAATAACTTCCACGCATACCATGCTCAGTGTTGTCTGAATGCCCTATACATAGCTACCTCATATGACCATGCTTGGTTTTCATAAGAGGGACTCCAATACAAATGGAGGTTTATAGTAAAAATGTCCCAGAATGGGAAAACATTTTGTTTGTGGAAGCTCTAGTATTAATCTCATTGGGGGTCACTCAATGGCAGGCCCTTCAGCATTCAAATAAAACAAAAAGGATATACAATTCCCTTTAAATAAAAGAAAAAAGGAAAGGGTACAGGCACGTTATAGTTAGGTTCTGAATTTACTAGCACAAAACCATAGAAATTCAGCAGTTCCAGTTAGCTGAAGTTAATAGAACTCGTGTCCCTGCCATGTACAGTTTTCTCCTCAAAAATGTTACTGCAAATGTTAGTGATCTTATCAATGAGGTTATCAGAGATGTCATGTGTTGTAATATTTTAAAAAGCCTTCGGGCGGGGCAGGTACCAGGGACATGAACATAGATCCACCATTTCCATACTAATATAATAAAGAGAGCCCAAACCTTTGAGGCGGGTAATCTCAGGAACCACAGCCCCAATCACAACACCCAATACAGCGTTGGAAAGGGCAGTTGCAGCAGAAGGACATAGGCTATGCAGACGCCCACCATATACATTTAAAAGGTAAAAGAACTGTGCCAGCAAAGTAGGCCCTTGTGGGCGTGTATGCGTTGTGCTGTCGGCGTGTGCTGGAGGCGTGACAACGCTGGGGGCGTGTGGTACGTTCCGCCCTTCATGCCATGTCTCACATAGTGTGCTAATCCCACCCTGCTCCCTTTAAATACCCCTGCACCCTATAATCATAACCCACCCTTACTCCTTAAAATACCCCAACACCCTTAAACACTAACCCATCTTAACCCTATAAATATACCCTGCACCCCAAAACCCAAACCTATTCCTAAACCCTAAAAATACCCCTGTACCCCAAAACCCACACCTAGCCCAGAACCCTTAAAATGCCCCTGTACCCCAAAACCCAAACCTACCCCTGAACCCTAAAAATACCCCTGTACCCCAAAAACCCAAACCTAGCCCTGTACCCTAAAAATAACCCTGTACCCCAAAACCCAAACATACCCCTGAACCCTAAAATACCCCTGTGCCCCAAAATCCAAACCTAGCCCTGTACCCCCAAACCTAACCCTAAAACTACCCCTGTATCCCAAACCTAGCCCTGAACCCTAAAACTACCCCTGTACCCCAAAACCCATACCTATCCCTAAACCCTAAAACTACCCCTGTACCCCATATCCCAAAACTATATCTGAACCCTTAAAATACCCAAACACCCCAAAACATATACCTCAGTACCCCAAAACATATACCCCTATACCCATACTTACCTTATCAAAACATTAAAAAAAAACATGCTTTTACCATTCATTCATTTACAACGAATTTCGTTGTAAATGTATGCGTGGTAAAAGCATATAAAATGTAATGCCATGCGTTATAACGGCATTGCGGAGTCATGGTACTTTCGTAATGAAAGTATGCGGAGTGATGGTATGCAGAAGGAAAGTTGCTGAATAATGGGTGTTTACCCTCCCCAGTAAGTACATTGGTGGCACGGCGGCCCACATCTCCAGCAACATACTCATTTTTCACCACCCATTTGAAAAATGCACAGGTCTCGCTCATTGATGGCCAGCACCGACACACACTTTTAGACACACCTCCCGCCACAAGTTCTAGAATTGCGAACTTTAGAGCTGGGGAGCTACGTTTGAATCTCGGCATCAGCTCAACATCCTCTGATTCCAGGCAAATCTCTTTGTCTCCCCGTGCCTACCACAAATGAATGTGTTCTTCTGTAATGAAAATTGTGCTCATGCCATGTTGGCGAGTTTGTGGCTATATAATATTGCAAGGAAAAATAAAGTAGGGAAACTCGAGTTCACACACTACTGAACGCGCACTCTTAAGTGCATCAGCAGTGCACTGTGAATCGGAGCGTTTCAGAGGCCTGTCACATAAGAAATGCTATCAAAACTAAATCCTACAAAACAATATACTACTGGCCGGCAGCAATTCATACCCGGACAACGTCGGGACGGATATATATATATATATATATATACATACATACATACATACATACATACATACACGCGCACACACACGCACACAGCCCCCTCTTTACGTTGGGTTCCAAGAGCCCTGGCACCCACCACCTCACTTAAATCAAAGGAGGGGGGCCGCACAGACCCCGCCACATCGCCTGGGGCTTACACATGTCCAGGGGAACAACGACCCAACTTAAAAATTATGCAGGGGCTGTGCAGACCACCCCCACCCCCCCCCCCCCCCCCTCCGGCACCACCACCTCTGCTGGGCCAAATACATTCTTTAAAATAGGAAGGTGGCCGTGCCGGGGACCCCTAACCATAGGGCCATTAATGGCTCGAGGAGGGAGGCCATGCGTCACCCCACCCCCCTCCTTTAAATAGCATGGGCCGGCTCTAGGGAGTTGGTAGTCCGGACGGGGTGCCTCGTGTTCAATATCCCTACGGATATTAACATGTGAAATGCACTTTTTTTGACACCCCGCATTTTCCCGGCCCTGCTGGACGCATTGCCCGAAACTTTCCTTGAACATCTAGACTCACCGGCACACTTTCTTTGGAAAACTTCGTGAAGATTTGTCAAACGGCGCCAAAGATATAGGCAAGTAAAATAAAAAGCGCTTTTCCTATGGAAACTAGGGGGCTCATTAGGATGAGGAGGGGAGCAAGATGGCGGCCGCTTAGTTGTGGCCGATGCGATGGTGTGGTGAGGGCCGGCAGCGGAGTGGAGCCTAACGCTATGCAGTTCTAAATTTGCACCACGTACCACCTTTACGGTTTCTGCTGGATTTGTTCGGAGGAAAGCAGGTGCCTCACGGCATGATTACAACGCTCTCCTGTCGCGGGTCAGCGTCCCGGCTGTTGCGAGAGTTATCGGCCGTGCTGGATGCTCTCTCTCCCAGCTTGCAGCGTCAGACGTTCGCCGGAGGTCGGAGCCGCGTGAGAAGGATTCGGCTTTGCTGGAGCTCCAGGTGCAGAACGGAGTATCTTGACAATAAACATCCCGTACACCTGAGCGGGTTTGCGGCACAGAAAGGAGATTCTCGGGAGGTTATGACTCCGAAGTTAAATCAAACTTCGAAAGCAGCGGCGGCGGCTAAAAGGAGAAACCAGCAGGAGGAGGGCTATGCAAGAGCTACAGGAGAACCTTTACCTGCACGGGAGAACATGAAAGGCAAGCAGCAGACTGCAGCTCGGACCAGGCAGACTACAGCCATGATACCCGATACGTTTAATAAAGTCGGTTAGGAGAAGGAACCGGAGGCATTGCCCGGGACTGTAACAGGGGAGGTATCAGTGGAAATTAAAGCCCCCGACAGTATGACTGCTTCTCAGACATTGCTTTCACCCCAGCTGATGGATGACAAGTTGAATGGCAATATGGATGGGGTTCTGGATGGGGGTGTCCCCTTGTAGAGGAGCTAATGGCTGATGCACAGGGGGTTTGGAAATCGTCAAAAACAGGAATTATGTTTGAAGACTCTGAAGCATCTCTGAGAGAGATACCTGAGCATCTAGTCTTCTCTCAGCCTCTAGTACTAGAACAAGGTCAGAGCGATATTAAAGGAGGTGAGCAGCATGCTCTCCTGGAGCAAGGAGATGAGGCTGGGGGGGGGGGGGGGGAGATGAAGCTCAGAGTGAAGCCTTCATTTCAGCATTAGATGGCGGGGAGTGGACAGAGGATGAGGAGGAGGGGGACTGTAGCTCCTTTGGGGACTCAGAGTGATCCGGAGATTGAAAAGCCGGCCATCGCAATGAAAGTACCTGTAGTGAGGGTAAAGGATCAGGGTGCCCCCCAAGGCAAACTACAGTTAGATCAGCCCGTCCCTGCAAATGGTAATGCGGATATTGAGTTGGCTCAAATGATTTAGTTGGAGACAATCCATCAGGAAATTATTGCCCATAGGGAGGAGACACGACAAGAAAATCGGAAATCACAGGCCGCGTTGAGAAAAATCAGGGGTGTTGTCAGAAAGCTATCTAAGGCATGTGCGAACACTGGCGATAGAGTCTCGCACCTTGAAGATAGAATTGTATCTACTGAGGCGGAAGTGGAGGTGGCTGTAGCTAAGGTGAACGCTCAAAGCTCAGGTTGTTGATATACAATGGAAGCTAGAAGCGATGGAGAACAGGCTCCGCCGGAACAACCTGAGGCTTTTGGGAATTACGGAGGGGGCGGAGGGGTCTGATGTCAGGTCATTTATAATCAGACTTTTTGAAAAGGTATTCCCCGAGCTCACTAACTGGAACTGGGCTTCAGAGCTGCAGAGAGTTCACCGCACTCCGTTTAAAGTCAGCAGGAACTCAAAGGAAGGAGATAAACCCAGGGCAATATTGATCTTTCTTGGAAACTTTATCCTGCGCCAAGCAATTTCGGATCTAGCAAGATCAAATGCCAAAAGGAATTGTGATGGGTTTCAGTTCTTTGTAAAACCAGACTTCTGCCATGCGACAGTGGAGAGACGGTGGCGGCTAAGGTGTCTGATAAAACCCTTTCAAGGCAAGAAGCTTCAGGCTTACTTAATGGAAAGGGGCGACCACTCGGTCCCCCCGAACGTATGGCAGAGTGCCTCGATCCCCCCGGGAAGCCATTTTGGGCGGGAGGCGCGTCTCGGCTGGTATGCCCGAAGCGGCGTAGCCGGGGCGCGCTTTTTCCCGCCCTAGAGTGGGCTGGCCTAGACACTGACGCAGCCGGCCACGCCCTCGGGGCAGGCAGGGGCGGGTTTACGCCCGCCCTGAAGATGGATAAAAAGAGACGCAAGTCCAGAAGACATCCTCTTGTTCCTGTGCTCTGAAGCTGCACCTCCTCGCTGCACGTGAGCTCAAGACGGAACGAAGAGCCAATTTTGAGCGTTTTAATCGTTCTTGTTTGTTTTTCAGTTACTTTGTTGGAGAATGCCGAAGAAGGTGGGAAAGCGCATGACTACCGACCAGATGCTGCGTGTTCTCATGAAGGAGATGTCCGAGCTAAAGAAGCGGGTGGACAAGAATGAGGAAAAGGGTCCAAAACGTCCTTTGGCGGGAGCAGCCCCGGGAGGGAAAAACAAGAGGCCCAGGAGGGGGGCAGCGGGTGAAGACATCCCCGGTCCCAGTGCCCCGCTCGAGGCTCCAACTCCCGTGCCGGAGGAGGGGAATCCGATTCCCGTTGTGGTCACCCCCGTGTCCGAGGATGATATGCCGCCCGAGCTGGCAGCACAATTGGCAGCGTGGTTGGGTAAAGGTAACGAGGGCGCCACGGCTGTCGAGGCGCAGGCGCTGATAAAGCAATTGCGTGAGAAACGTGAAGCAGCCAAGGTGCCCGTGCCGGCTGCAGTAGGGGACAAGACACCAGGGACGATTGCGACCACAGAGGCAGCGTCAGGTGCAGGTAAGCGGCCATTGCCGATCGCGAGGGATGAGTCAACACCCTCTCGGAGAGAAAAGTTGGGGCAACATGTTCCTTTGGCAATTAAGGAAAAAATTTGGGCGGGGGAGTATGTGAATATTTTTTCATTGCTTGTTGACCATTATGAGGTAGAGCATGTAAAGAGTCAGAAGGATCTCATGCATCCGAGTGTTTGGCGCGCAAAAATGGCCGCCTTTAAAGTGAATGAGAATATTGGCAATTGGGGCAATGCCTGGGGAATCTTTACATCAATCTTGGGGGAACGTAGACCGGAGTTGCTTTCCGAGTTCCCAATCTATCAATCACGAATCATGGGGTATTCGACATCGCACCAGGGTAATCATTGGTTTTGTTACGATAATATGTTCAGAAAAGAAAAGGAGCATAATAAAAGTTTAACCTGGGATTGTTATGATGCCTTGACTTGGGATAAAATGAAGGAGTCCGGAATGTTGAAAATGCCGTTGGTTGGAAGTAATGTTGGCGAATCCTCCCGGCAGTATGGGGGGACCCCCTTTCGTTCAAGTACGGGTGCCGACGATCACTCGAAACCTGCCGGCAATACTGGAAGAAAGGGTTTCTGCTTTAATTACAACAGAGGTAAATGTACGAGACCGCAGGGATCGTGTAAATTCAAACATGAATGTAGTGGTTGTGGGTCGTCCCATCCTGAGGCCTCGTGCAGAGCCAGAACGGGTGATAACGGGGGGAGAGGAGGTGCCAAACAGGTCTAATATAGTCCGAGGGGCGCCTTTACCCACTCCGATTGATACCCTGGCGATGATTCCTTGGCTCAGTGATTACCCGGATCGTACTTCTGCTGGGGTGCTGCGGAACGGTTTTTCGTATGGTTTCCGCATCCCGGTAGGGGACTTTCAGGGTGTGGATAAGTGTAAAAATCAACTTTCCGTCCTGCAGCATACAACCGTAGTACAGGATAAGATCCGGAAAGAGGTGACTCTAGGTCGGGTCGCCGGCCCGTTTAGTGTACCCCCGGTCCAGAATTTTGTTTGTTCTCCCTTAGGGGTAGTCCCCAAGAAAGACCCTGGTGAGTTCCGACTGATTCATAATTTATCAGCTCCACGAGGTCTTTCCGTAAATGAGGCAATCGACCCAGAAGTGTGTTCGGTGCGGTACGCATCCTTCGATGAGGCCGTAGCCATTTTGAATCGCCTGGGGCCCGGGGCGCTGATGGCGAAGTCAGATATCGAGTCAGCGTTCCGATTGCTCCCGGTACACCCAGACGACCAGCGTCTCCTAGGTTTCATGTTTCAGGGTTGTTATTACATGGATAGGTGTATGCCAATGGGGTGTTCTATATCCTGTGCTTATTTCGAGAAATTCAGTAGTTTTCTACAATGGGTCTTCACAAAGAGAACGGGTTTCCAAGATGTAATGCACTACCTTGATGATTTCCTGTTTCTTGGGGCAGCCGGGGGTCTTGAATGTGGCCGGGCCTTGGCCGAATTTTGTGGGTTGATGAAGCAGTTTGGTGTGCCATTGGCGCCGGGTAAAACAGTGGGTCCTACGACTTGCCTCGAGTTTCTGGGGATCGAGTTGGACTCCATTGAGGGGTGTTTCCGTTTGCCAGCCGAGAAGGTGCTGAAGTTCAGGGCTGCGCTGCAAATGTGTATAAATGCTTCGAAAGTTACGCTGCAACAATTACAGCAGGTGGTGGGACAGTTGAATTTTGCCTTGAGGGTAATACCAATGGCCCGCCCCTTTTCCCGTTCAATTGCCAAAGCGATGGTCGGCCTTAAAGAAGCCCATCATCGCACGAGACTATCGGCCGAGATCCGCCAGGACATGCGTATTTGGTTAGCATTCTTGGCGGATTTCAATGGTAGAATCGTCTGGAATGAACCAGCCGTGTCTTCTGAAGAGCTGGGGCTATGGACAGATTCGGCAGGAAGCATAGGTTTTGGCGCCATCTTCGGCACGAAATGGTCGGCACAAAGATGGCCGACATGGTGGCATGAGAATGGTCTGACGAGTAATATTGCTTTCCTCGAACTGTTTCCCATCTTGGTGGCCTTGAGAGCATGGCCCGATGGGTTCAAAGATCACTCTGTCATATTTTGGTCTGACAATATGACCGTGGTCGAGTGCATCAATAGTCAGGCAGCACATTGTAAACTGATTTTAAGACTGCTTAAGGAAATTGTTTTACTGTGTATGCAATTGAACGTGCTATTCAGAGCAAAACACGTTCCAGGGGTGATGAATCAGGCGGCTGACGCACTGTCTCGTTTTCAAATGCAGGCTTTTTCGGGTTTCCTTCCCTCAGCGGACTCAGAGCCGGCACCCTTTCCCGAAGCTCTCTGGTCTCTCGGTGCCCCGAACTTCGTCACCTCGTGGGAGAGAGTCTAGCACCAAGGACGAGGAAGGCATATGAAGGGGCGTTTCGGGCCTATATAGCCTTTTTGGGGAGTGATAAAGAGCGACTTTGGGGTCACGAGGAATGGGTAGTGAATTTCCTGATGTCCTTACGGAGGGCTGGGAAATCGGTGGCTACGGCCCAGAGGCATCGTGCTGCCATTTCCTTTGTTGCCAGAGCACACGCTATCCAGGACCCAACAGCGTCTTTCGTTGTACAGAAAGCGCTGCGTGGGTGGCAACGCCTTGAGGGTCGCAGAGTAGATGAAAGGCGCCCGATAGGTTTGGATAGATTGTCCCAGTTGTTGGCGACACTCCCTGCCACATGTTCATCTCAGTTTGAGGCGGTGCTGTTCCGAGCCGCTTTTACGCTAGCATTTCACGGAGCAATGCGGGTAAGCGAACTAGTTGCAAGGAACAAACTGGATGTGGCGGGGGGTTTGTGCCAAGAACACGTTCAGATCAGGGGAGAAACAATGACTGTCTCCTTTGTCAGGTCCAAGACTGACCAAGATGGGATGGGTGACTGCGTCATCATACGCAGGATTCCTGGGTCCTCCATATGTCCGGTAAAGTGTTTAGAGGATTACCTAGCACGAAGGGTGGCATCATGGGGGGGGACTTTGTTAAGACACGCGGACGCCACCCCACTGACGAAATTTCAGTTTCAGCGGGTGCTTGCGATGTCAATTGCCGCTGCGGGCTTTAACCCGGGCGAGTTTGGGACCCATTCCTTTCGGATAGGGGCTGCTACGGAAGCTACAGCCAGGGGTCTTAATGTTGAGCAAGTGAAACAAGTGGGGCGTTGGTCCTCCAATTGTTATAAGAGATACGTGCGGTTGCACATGTTGTGAAGCTGTAATAATGTACTCACGCTTCTTGTTTTTGTTTGGTTTTCAGTTTCGCAAGCCTACGAGGCGGGGCGGACTATGCAGTCGACCCTACACCGGGCCAGCGGTCAGACATCACCGACTGTGAAAAAGGAGGTGTGGGTCGTGGGCCACTCATACGTGAGGCGTGCCGCAGACGTATTCAAAGCAGGTGACATGATTCACGTAGCTGGGGAATACGGGTACAGGATGTCCTTCTACGGAAGGGGCGGTCTCTGTATTGACCAGTTTCAATCATTTTTTGAGGGTTTGTTAGGGCGGACAAGGTCACCGCCGTCAATAGTTATAGTGCATGTTGGGGGCAATGATTTGGTCACCATCGGTAGACGACTACTCCTGGAGGCAATGCTTTCCACTGTAAGTTGGTTGGCGAGGAGAGTTCCGGGGTGCACGATTGCATGGTCCCATTTGATTCCACGAAGGGTGTGGCGGGGGCTATCTCTATACCTGCTTTGAATCATTCTGTTAGAAAGCTTAACAATAAAGTGAGTAGGTTGTTCCGTTCCAGGACATTGCATTCTATTTCTCATAGCTGTATTAATGATGACAGTATGTATTCGGGGGATGGTGTGCATTTGTCTTGGGTGGGGAATGAGTTACTCTTAAGAGACTTCTTAGCATGGTTAAAATCTTTGAAACATGACCTTTAGGTAGGAGTTTTGTGGGGGGTCCGGATAGCCGGTCAACTATCCGGCCTGTGGCGGTAAGGTCATGATCGGTGAGCACTAATTGGAAGATCCCTATGAGTGGGCGTCACCCAACACGGATGGGAGCGCTCGGGGGAGGTGGCCTTTGGCCCCTCAACGGGGAGGCGGTCCCTTCTAAGGATGGGTCGCCGAAAGAAGAGGAAAGGCGGTCAAGGCCCCTTCCTGTGTAGGAGGGGTTACAGCCCCCTCCTAGGGAATTTCCCGGGGCCAGTGACATCTGCGACGGCAGATGCGGTAAGTTGTGTGGGGTTGGGGGGAGGTCTACGATACCTTCTAGATACCTCACACGAGTCTTCGAACGACCTTTAACTGGCGTCGAGTTGATAAGTGCCCCCGTCAAGTCAAGGGAAATTGGTAGTAGTTGCACGTGAGTACGCCTCAGTGCTGTCGCCCCTCCCAAGTGGGGGGGGGTATGTCTGGTTAGGGATCTTGACACCGGTTACGACCTTGCCGTTGGCCCTTAAACGTTAGGATGTACAATTTCAATATTTCAAGTAAATGTTTTGTAGGATGTTAGTTCGGCTAGGAGAACCTCTGTATTAGAGAATCTGTTAAGGTTAGCCAAACATCGCAATGTGGTCTGAAATTGTACATTAATGTTTAAATGTTTTAATTTTTTGTTTTTAATAAATACGGCCGGGAGGGTCACTCCCTCCCACTTCCAAAAACTTCAAGAACTGTGTCCGGTTTCCCTCATTTGGGGATTGTGTTGAGAGGGGGTGGCGGGTATCTCAGCCATATAAACCCGGCACAGTTGAAAATCATTAATGATGGGAAAACTGTATTCTTCTCCTCAGAGATTAAAGCGAAGCAATACTTGGACTCCTTAGGATAATAGGATATTTGGCTGAAATACAGCCCGATTGGGCTTCTGACATTTGATGATGGTCTGTTCATGGACGTTGTTGAAAAACTTGTTTAGGAGACTCACTAATTATGTATCATTAGATGTTTTCTGGTTGGATATTCGGGGATCTGATTTAAACCAGCCTTCACCACACATCGCGAACCATCACATGCAGGTCAGTGCGCTTCACAGACTAGGGAGGGTGGTGGGTGGAGGGGGGTATGGGGGGGTGGGTGGTGGTGTGTATGGGTGTCCGGGGGTGGGAGAGGGAGGGGAGGGTGGGTTGGGTTTAAAAAAAAAAATGGAAAAAGGAGGGAATGGTGCAGTATTGGTAATGGACAAAGTGTCAGCGAGGAAAAAGATTTTTGAACAGGTTTTTGGTATAGGTTGCTTCACTCAATTTGATGGCACACATTAATATCTGTACAATTAATGTGGGGGGGTTAAACGACTGGAGGAAAAGACAGAAATTAGCATATGTGGTGAAACATAATAGAATAGATCTTCTCTGTTTGCAAGAGACTCACCTCCCCTGGTCAAAGAGAAATTTCCTTTTCATAAACTGATTTGAATTATTGGCCTGTACAACACAAACATCAAATATTAGGGGGGTCGCTATTTTAGGAAGGAAAAATCTAGGAAAAGTTAGGAAAGTGAAAGTAGACAGCAATGGAAGATGGGTGATTATCGAGATGGAATTGGGCCTTACTATTTGTACGGTATATGGCTCTAATGAGGACAATCCGGAAATTTATGATTTTTTAGAAACTGAGCTAGCAAATTGGTCCTCTCCTTTGGTTTTTACAGGAGATTTAAATATTTCATCTGAATTTGGGGAAGGGTATACTGTATCAGGGGAGAAAAAACAGAGTTTTTAAGGCGGTCCAGGCTATGATAGGCTCTCATGGGCTGCAGGATGTATGGCGAGCTAAAGAGCCCTCGAACGCAGGATATGCTTACTTTTCTAATCCAGCTCAGAAATATTCAAAATTGGATTACTTTTTTGTTTGTGTCAGAATCTGAGAAAGTTAAGATATGTAGACTTCCAAGGGTTATTTCAGATCATAACCCCCTGTTGTTAAACTATGATGTGGGAAGGTTGGAACGATCTAAAGCAAACTGGACATTTGAAAGAAGATTGCTGGCAGATAGTAGATTTGTTGATCATCTGAATATTTGGGTTGGAGAATTTTTTGCGGCAAATATATACAGCACATCTCGGAACAGGGTCTGGGAGGCTTTTAAAGCTGCTTTAAGAGGAGAAACGATAAGTTGCTCTGCCAGGCTCAGAAGAGAAGATAGGGGTGAAGTAGAGAAATTAATGGATAAGCTCGTTATGGCAGAAGAACAACATATAAAGGATATTGCTTCAGGTGGTAATAGTGAGGCTAGTCGGAGTGTTTTGCTGGCAGTAAAAGCGGCGTTGCAGAAAGAGGTTACGCAGAAAGCAATTGGGGAGTACCAATCTTCGAGGGCAAAAAGATAAGAAACGGGAGAGCAAGCTGGCAGAGCACTTGCCCTTCGGATAAGACAGGAAAGATCGAAGAACGCGATCTTATGTATAGAAGAGGAAGGGACAATATATACTGAGATAAAGGATGTTCTGATGGGGTTTAAAAACTTCTATCAGAAATTATATGAAGAGGATCCTTTCAATGACAATCAGGCGGAGGGGTGTATTGATAGTGGCCCCTGTTTGGATGATGTAACAAGAGCAGCCCTCGATAAGGATATTATGTTTGCTGAAGTCTTATCTGCCTTGCGAGAGCTAGCGCCAGGGAAAGCATCTGGCCCGACGGGATCCCCTTGGAGGTGTATAAAGCAATGGAACACGAGATTGTTCCACTATTAGTAGATTTATTTAATGGGATATTGTATTCAGGGGTGGTCCCGGACTCGTGGAAAGAAACTAATGTTATAGTCTTTCATAAGAAAGGGAAACCAGCTGAGAAACCAGCGTAGTACCGGCCAATATCCTTAATAAACGTGGATACCAAACTTTATTCAAAGATCTGGGCGAAGAGGTTGGGCAGGATCATAGGTGGTCTCGTCTCCCCGTGGGAACATGGTTTCGTTCCTGGGTGCGGCACTAAAGATCATACATGTAGAGCTATAACTTTGTTTGACGCCCAGGAAGCCGCGGGGGTGGGATGGCCATGATCCTGCTCGACGCAGAGAAAGCTTTTGACCGGGTGGGGTGGAGCTTCCTCTGGGGTATTTTGGCAGGGAGAGGCTTTGGACCGAATGTCAGAGCTATTAAGGCTATGTATATGGATCCAGTGGCAAGAATTACGGTTATGGGGGAGAAGTCAGATAAGTTTAAGATAAGTAGAGGGACGCGTCAGGGCGGTCCCTGCTCCCTCATTCTTTTCTCTCTGTACATAGACCCTCTTATTCAGAAAATTTTAGAGTGCCCCAGACTTTCTCCAGTGATTTTTAATGGTTATGTAAATAAGATTTTAGCCCACGCTGATGATCTGGCGGTTATTACGACAAATCCTTAGCAGGCACTTCCGGAGTTGGTACAGATGGCTAAAGTTTTCGGTCAAGGCTCTGGATATCTTTTAAACGAATCTAAAACCCAAATAATTTGTTCTAAGAGTATATCGAAATCTGACTCAAGATATGTTGATTCCGCTGTATATTTAGGGGTAAAGATCAATGCTTCAGTGGGTAGGATAGTGGAAGAGAACTACCCCCCTAATTAAATCTATAGAGGCCGAATTGAAAAGGATAGATGTTCTTCATCTTTCTCTGGTTGGGAGGGTAAATGCGTTAAAAATGGTGATGTTTCCCAGAGTGTTGTACCTATTTAGAGCCATTCCCCTATTTATTGAAGAGAAAATTTTGAAACAACTTGAGTCTGTCTTGATTAGGTTCATATGGCAGTATGGCAAGGTTAGACGATCGACGAGCCTTATGTCCCTACCGAGGGAAAGGGGTGGGATGGCACTCCGCAATTTGAGACTGTATCATTGGTCTTGTCTCCTGATCCAGATGTCAATTTTGCTTCAATGTGATACTGGCTCGACTAGAGGAATTGGTAATCCAGACAGCTAGGGCCCCCCTTGAATTTTCAAACTGCTGTTGGGGGGGGAAAGCAACGGGTCTCATGTGTCGGAATTGGAATACAGGTTCTATAAGAAGGCACCACGATTTAAGACCCTGTTGGGGGCATGGCAGGTCTGGAAAACAATCTAAAAATTCTTTCATGTCCCTAAATCAACCCTTCTCTACTTCTGCAAAATTCGAGTCTTTTTCCTCAGATAAGAAACAATAGGAATCTACAAGTATGGAAGGTTTTGGGGGTTAAGACTATCGGAGACCTAATGGTAGGAAACAAGATAATCAGGTTTGAGGATATGCAAAGGAGGTATGGCCTTCCTGTAAATCAGTAGCTTATTTATGGCCAAATCTCACGCATCATACAGGCTTATAGGCCAAGACTTAAGCCCCTTGTAGATTTCCCTGTGGTTGAGGTCATGGGAAGAGGATGCAGGAAGATAAGAGGTATATAACCTCATGGTTTCTAGAATACAGGATGATGTAGGAAAAGTAGAAAGTGACTGGGCAATTAAACTGGGAAACCCGGATGTTGATCTGGACCTTGCATTATGGTTAAATAAAAAGATCTTTCGGGCTTCGAATTTACGGGCTCAGCATTTTAAAACAATTTTTAATCTGTATCATACACCGGCCAAATTATTTGCTTGGGGTGTCAGGAACGATGATCGCTGTCCGAGATGTAATAAGGGGCAAGCAGATTTATTACATATGGTTTTTTTCCTGTGAGCGGCTGGCCCCTGTTCTGGATGCAGTTATGAAATTTTGGGAGGGGCTGCTAGGTCATAAGATTGATCTATCCCCAACATTGATGTTATTTGCCTCAGATTCTACATTGGTTTTAACAGAGGATGAGGTCGCTTTGGTTTTTATGTCGGTTGCTGTGCTCAGAATCCTGATCTCGGCCGGTTGGAAGGATGTTACAGCCCCCTCTTATCAGATGTGGATCTCTAGATTTTTTAGGTATTTATAATATTGAGTCTTGTCTATGATCTTAAAGGTGATAAAAAAATAAGAGAGATGGGAAGACGCCTTTGGGCCCCGGTTAAGAAATGGCTGGAGGACAGAATAAGAACCGGATATGTACTGTATTGCTATATTTATTGGTAGATCTTTTGCATTTTATCCCCACATCATGTAATGTGTTTTTAGCTGTTTATATTGGAGTGACTATTTATTTGTATCCGATGTTTATACCTTGATTGTGATTAATTAACTGTTTTGTCTTTATGCACCATGAGCTTCAATAAAAATATAAAAAAAAAAAAAAAAAGGAAGGATGGCGGATGGACTGGAGCCAGTCCGGCATTCCTGTGTAGACCAGGACCGTCTGCCATACATGCGGCGGTCTGGCATCCCAAAAAAGGATCTGACTGCCACCATGTCAGATGCTGTCTGATGTGCAATATTGTGAAAGCAGCACCCGCCGCGAAGTGCAAATGGCATGTTGTCCATTTCACAGCACTACGTGGCAGGCACCACACGGTGCCTGCCACGTAGTGCTGTGAAATGTAGAGGTACCATGGGCACACCCCAAGTGCATCCTCACCACCCCTACACAAGGGGGTCCGCAACGGGCCCCAGATACAAATGACCACAAGCCTTGAAAGGTCTTTCAAAAACAGCCTGGTGAACTGTGCCCGCTAGGCACCACCACCATTTGATGCTCCTTGCACCGTCCGTCAGGCAATCGAAACGATTGCCTTTGGCGGTTCCGTGGCGGACGCTCTTTGCGTCCGCCGCTTTTCCCACCACCATCCTAATTAGACGGTGAGAAAAATCACTGTGTGATGGCGGAAGGACCGCCACCACAGGGCTGCCGGTTGCCAGTGGCGGTCCTTCCGCCATCCTAATCGACCTCTTGGTTCGAAATATAACTTCCTACTGGCAACTGCCAGTAGAGTAGATAAGATATATCTTTTTATTTTTCTTCACCCAGAAAGAACACAGCACTCTGGAGTCGGCAAGGGCTTTTTTTTACCTCTGAATGTCTTATGTAGAGGGTCTCTTGAGAATTGAAAGAGGTCTGGCAGGACCGCTATCTATTGTACACCGTTGGCGTTCAGGGGTGTGCTGGAGCTTTTCAGAATATTTGATATATTTTTTTAATTTTAATATTAATGTATTTGGCAAATTCGGTGACCAATTCCATTCGTGGACGAGACTACGTACATAAATAAATACTCCCAACTCCTATTAGGATGTGAAACAATTTCTATTTCGTGTTCATCTTATGTGAATTCCGCCGGTGCATTTCCAACACCTGCCCAATTTAGGTTTACATATTTTGATGCTAAAAAAAAAAAGTTAGTTTTCTAAATTAGCGCACAACATTTTTGTTTACAGGCTTAAAAAGCCATTACGATATTTTCTCCGTTATGGAAGACTGCCCGACACCCAAAGGAATATGAACTTTTCTTCCTTTTAGCTAGCAAAGTTCCCTCACATTTTTAAATTGTTAACATCACGGGCACTGGTAATTACTTTGACCACACTGCGGTCCACTGAATGTTCTGATTAGGGTCCCAGGTAGACTGTGCTTAAAAAGCCACCTTATCATTAACGGTCGAGACCTAACTAAACTGCAAGGAGTCTGGGACTGCGTATTGTCCCATTCAGAGGGGAACCTTGCAGTCTGGGCTAGACTTTCAAATTCGAGGACGACCATCTGCATGAGGGAGTCTCCAGTCAGAGGTCTTGTGATTGGGCGAAAGTATTGATAGCTTGGAATGCGACCCAGAATTAAGAGTGGCAATCAAGTCAAGCAATCCAACCCCCCCCACCCCCACCCACCCCGCTCCCACACCCCCAAATCCTTTACCAACATAAATCTGCAACCAACTTGCTTTGTCACAATCTTTATTTAAATTGGCATTCCTTTTGTACACATGAAGCTTCGTCCAAGTAGACACAAAACAAATAAGCCACTCCGAGTCACCAGGATGAGCTCAAGCCAGCCAGTACCTTCAAGGAAAGCATCCTTAGCAAGCCTAAGCAAAGCCATCCACAGAAAGGCTGTTGCAGCCCCACTTCCTTCACTATGGTGACGAGGGAAACTGGACAAAAATACCAAAGCAGCGTGAAGCATCCCAAATTAGTACTTGATTTGACCAAGCAACATACTAGCCCTAAAGAAATGGGGATATTTTGGCTGATTCTCCTCACTAAACCTACCCAATTTAGCCTGCATGTAACATCGGGGGAGCGACTCTGGCACCTACCCCTACAGTATGGAAAACTTGCGCTCATTTCTATTCTGCCATAAGAAATTAGTGTAAACTAAGATGCATGCCTGCACTGTCGGCCACTAGACTGTATGAACTTGCAAAACGCTTGATCAGTGCTCTGCTCTTGATGGATGTGACTTTGATGATGAGGGTGTGAAGCTGCTGTGCTGAATACCTGGATTGCTTGCCAGCAAAACGACACTCTGCTCCCTACTATACCAGTACTGCCCAGAAGGCTGTCAAGTGCCTACAACTCGGCTCTCTTTTTATTACACAGCAACCCACATGTGGTGTACCCCTCAATGATAGTGTTGTCCTTGCAGTGAGTTTCCAAGGTCATTGTACACACACCGTGCGCCTTTGGAATATATGAATGTGGTGCCCTGTACCTAAAATTCTATCTATGACGTGCTCCCAGTGTACTGAGACCTAGCTGGCTATCCTCTTGTATGGACTTCTGTTGTATACTCTACTCCACGATATTAACTACTCAGAAGAGGCTCTAGTAATCAGGATGGATACCAAAGACCAGGGTACCCTTAAAAGACTTAAATCGGATCACTCAAACCCGGGATCACCAAATAAGCCAAAGAAAGTTACCCCGGACGCACTTGACATGATACTGAATAGGCTAGATGAAGTGAAGGACCTAGCCAAAGCCACTAAGGAGGAAGTGGTAGCAATCCGTCAAGACATCAGAGATACTAATGCGCGCCTAACAGAAACCGAATCCCGAATCAGCCGCCTGGAGGACAGAGGTTGAAACCACCAAGGCTCTGAAGCACCTACACATCTCCTGTGACCAGACGACTAGACGACTGGCCGAGTTGGAAGATAGGAATAGGAGGGGGAACCTACGCATCTTTGGAATTCCGGAAGGGTCCGAGGAGTCGGAAGGTTCATGCATTCAATTTTTGGAATCATGGTTCACTAAAGCCACGAACCTGACTTTCACCAACCCTCTTGAATTCGATAGGGCACACAGAGTACCGGGGAGAATCACTAAGACACAGAGAGGACCAAGGCCCATCGTATGTAAACCGTTACGCTACCAACATGTTGAGCAAATCCTGGCCTTCGTGAGGAAGCACAATCATATTTTGTGGAAGGATACCAAGGTCTACATTTCTCAAGACTACAGTAAGGAAACCGTAGAAATAAGGAAGGCCTTCCTTGCGCTACGCCAACAACTGTCAACAAAGGGATATCAATATGGCTTTGTGGGCCCAGCAAAGTACAGGGTGACAATACGTGGTTCGTCTTCCTACTTCACGGACCCCAGGAAACTCAGACGTATGCTTGAAGACGTGGAAGAACGGGACATGGAACGCGATATGGAAACTAATAACCCAGAAAGTCAAGCAGCCTCGGCCTCGGCGTCAGGTTACAGATGACCACATCTGAGGTTTAGTGCTCTCACTAGGATATCTCTGCTATGTTAATTCCACAAAGCCCAACGAGCTGTTCAAATTGCAAGTCCACCGTTCTGTAAGGTTTCAAGTTGACGGATGCCTCGTTGCACCGAGAACTCTACGCTGCCTGAAAGGTGGCCCGAAGATCTGAACTAAGGTCCTGGAGTCTCCTGACTTTATTTCCCTAGGTTGTACTTGACGTGGCCTGTTGCTAGTGATCTAAACTTTTTGATTGGAGCTGGTCTGCCCTGTTTGATTAAAATGAGGAAGATACTGGTGTAAGATGTGTTAAGTCGTGTATGAATGAATCCAAAACCCGGTACATTGGCAGGATTGATCAGATTAGACTGGTTTCGGACTGGCCGTGCTGGGGCTCTTTGTTTAAGGAACGATTACTGGCAGGTTTTCGTTTTTGACTAGGTTCTTCACCACTGACGCATAAACCTAGATACCAATAACCATTAGGGGCCCTATGCTGAGGGTATGAAGCTATAATACCTTCCAATAGGCTATGTGGCTATATTGTCAAATTTTTGCTCGACAGCACCACTTTGATAGATATACTGTAGGTATATTGGTTTGTTTCTGAATTATCAAAAATGTGCAGAAGGAGCGTGTTACTATGCCTAAGTTAGTTCTGCCACATCACTCCAATATTACACTGTTTGCATAATGTTGCATAATGTTTATCGGCACTCTACGTTGTGCATAGCTGTTCCAATGTTTATACATGACTAGTTCTAGACGGGAGGGTTACTGCGGTTTTCCTCACGTCGCCATGCTTCTGTATTACAGTTGGGGAGGGTGGGGTGGGGGGATGTGGGGTATTGGGGGGGGTGGGTGTTATGTTCTATGGTTTACATTTTTTGTACTTTCCTTTCTCTCTCCCTCTTATTCCTTTCCTCTTCTCTTTTCCTTGCTTTTTCTTTCCCCTCTGACCTGTCTCTTTGCTCTTATCTGGACAAGCTGTATCATGCATATGTTATATTTGTATACCGGTACCCAGACTAGCCATGCCCCATCCCTGGGCGCCCAGATGATGGACCATGGTCTCCGCCTGTTATACTCCATAGGGGGCAAAGAAATGTGTTCCTTCCATTATGCGCTGTGTAACATGTATTTCCAGGGCTCTCGTGGAGCACTCATGATACCTACACTGTTATAAATGTCAGTAACAACACTTTCCACTCCGCTTGGGACAACCTCGCTTGATCGATTAAAGATTCTGTCTATGAATGTTAAAGGTTTAAATCAGCCCGTTAAAAAACAAAAGATATTAGACTATGTGCGCAGACAGAAGGGAGACATTGTACTGCTGCAAGAGACCAAACTAGATGTTAAACAATTTTACACTCTGCGCAATAAGTTTTATTCAGAGGTTGTCGGTTCTGGTGCAGTTGGAAGAAAGAATGGTGTTCTGGTACTATTATCAAGAAAGTCCAAGGTAGAATTACTGTCTTCCTCATCAGATGAAAAGGGTCGTTGGGTCACAGTGAAACTATCCAAAGATAATACAGAATTCTTTGTCACTAACGTTTATGCACCTAATATTAATGACTTAGAATTTTGGCGGGACTTAGCCAAACAGATTGCAACGATACCTGATACGGCGGTGCATATCCTTGGGGGTGATTACAATCTTCCATTTGATCCGGCCTTAGACAGGGACTCAAAATGTGTATTCAAACCAAGCAGATCACATAATGCATTTATCAAATTATGCCAACAATTTCACTTAATTGACACATGGAGAATACAAAACCCTACTGATAGGGACTATACTTTCTACTCTTCCCCGCACGATTCGTTCTCCCGCATTGATTACATATTCATTACACAAAATGGCGTTGCAAGGATAGAGGATACTTCAATTGAACCTAGGGTTCTATCAGACCACTCATGCATATCTCTATCCATCACTAACATTAAACCGTCCCCTAAACAAACGTCCTGGAGACTCAATGAGGAAATCTTGAGTAAAGAACAAAACAGAATTCAAATTCTATCAGCCATTAGGTCTTATTTGGAGATTAATGCGAAAGGGGACACTTCGGACCTAGTACGTTGGGAGGCTTTGAAAAGTACAATTAGGGGTGTGTGTATCAAAATTCGTTCAGCAATGAACAGAGATTGTAATGCAAAGCTAGAAGGGTTAGAGACGGAAATAGCCATCCTAGAGAACAAACACCAAATGACGAGAGACCGGGAGACATTTAATACCATGACCAACAAAAAATACGAATATAACAAACTAGTAAGCGAAAGGGCGGGGGTGTGGCTAGACAGAAAGCGAAGGTTCAAGCTATGTGAATCTAATAAAGCCGGCAAGAGCCTAGCGGCATATTTGAAATTTAAGGTCCAAAGGAATGCTATTAATGTTATCAAGGACTCGGCGGGAGTTACTCGGATCCCCAAAAAATAACCGAAGTCTTTAAAGACTTCTATAAGGACTTATACGCCAAAAATGAATTGGTGGATGAAGACAAAATTCAAGAATATCTTCAGGAGTGTGTATTACCAAAGTTAAAGCCTGAAGAACAACTCAGTCTTAATGAGCCGATCTCGGCTACTGAGGTGGAAAAGGCAATTAGGGGACTGAAATGTGGGAAGGCACCGGGCCCGGATGGCTTTACTGCCAAATTTTACAAAACCTTTCAATCAGACTTGGTTGACCCTCTTCTGAGCCTCTTCCACGAATTTACTGAGTCGGGGGAAGTGAGGGGTACGTTAGCAGAAGCGACTATTGCAGTTCTCCCAAAGGACGGCAAAGACCCGTCGCTACCAAAAAACTATAGGCCGATTTCCCTGATTAATTTGGACTGTAAATTGTTGGCCATGGTTCTATCAGCTCGCTTACAAAAGGTCCTCCCCACTCTTGTACACCCATCTCAAGCGGGCTTCCTAAAACATAGACTGTCTAGTGATAACACCAGGGTGTTAGCCCATGCCCTAGAAAAAGCAAAACTTCTGAATACTCCCACGGTAGCTGTCACGCTGGATGCAGAAAAAGCATTCGACAAGGTGGACTGGTCCTTCCTTAAGGCGGTGTTACACCATTTTAACTTAGGAGAAACGTTCACTAAACTCGTAATGGCTCTGTACGCCGGCCCCACTGCAAAAGTCAGAGCAGGTGGCTCCTTCTCATCCTCTTTCTGCCTGAAACAAGGGACGAGGCAAGGTTGCCCACTATCACCATCTTTGTTCTTACTGGCAATAGAACCCTTTTTGTGGCATATTAGACATAACAAAGCAATCGCTGGTATCCCATTTGATGACTGCACTGTAAAATTGACGGCCTACGCCGATGATGTGCTGATCTTAACGGAAAAAGCTGACGAGGCTATGGACACAATCGAGGGGTTCTCTAGAGTTTCAGGATATAAACTGAATAAGGACAAAACAGAAGTCAAATTGTTAAACAATATCGGGAGTAATGACATTCTAGGCTCCTCTGGCCTTACCTGGCAACCGAAAGCTTTTAAATATCTGGGCTTAGACTTTGAAAGGGATTTGATTACGACTCTGAAGCTAAATGAGGACTTAACATTAAAAAAGATATCCACATTGCTAGATAGCTGGTCACCAAAATATCTATCCTGGTGGGGTAGGGCTGAGACCCTTAAAATGATGTGCACGCCCCTAGTTAACTATCTAGCCTGCATGCTCCCTATGACTTTCTCAGAAGAATTCATCAAGAAGGTGGACAGGTTGTTCGGTGAGTTCCTGTGGCGAGGGAAAAAAGCCAGGATATCACTAAAAAAGCTGCAGTTAGCAAAAGACAAAGGCGGCCTGGGCCTGCCCTCGTTCAGGAACTACCAAACAGCCTTCCTTTGTAAACAAGGGGCCCTTTGGCTAGTTGATGATACATCCTACACTCCAGTGTGGCTAAATATCGAAAAGTCGTTAATGGCGCGTGCACCCCTCTCGGCTCTCCTCACCATGGATTTGACCCATATACCTCACTCTAAATACATTCTACTAAATACTAGAAGAGCACTCCTCCGACTTGACCAATCCCATAAGACTGCTTCGGAGATCAAGAGATCTACTCTACTCTCACTATGGCATAACCCTATGCTCAGGATAGAGGGGAAGACCCTTTATTGGGAATTGTGGGCGACTAAGGGTATACATATAGTGAATGACCTCTATGAAAGTGGTAGGCCTCTACCCTTTTCGATATTGCAAGAGAGATTTGAATTGCCTCACATAGAATTTTACCAATTCCTGAAATTGAAAGCTGCTATCTCCAAGCGTCTCCTTTCTACAGAGCCGCCTTGGCTGGTGAACCGCCTCCGGTTACTGTACCATGCTGGTCATTTTGTTTCTAGAGTATATAAACTGCTCCTCCCCCTGCCCAAGAAGCCACATAAGTTATCCGAAATCAAGTGGGAATCAGAGCCTAACTCCACAGGAATAGTAATCGATTGGGAGGTCATACATAACACCGCACTAACAAACAAGGTTTCCCCGATCCTATGCCAAACGAAATATATGTTGTTGAACAGAGTGTTCTGGAGCCCTCAGAAACTGTTTAAATGTAATCTGAGGGACACGCCCAATTGTTGGAACTGCCAAGAAGCGCCAGGTGACTTGGCACACATGCTTTTTAACTGTACCCTACTGCGTCCATTCTGGGACAAAGTATTTTCATATATCCAACAGATATTTGGAATAACTCCTACTCAAGAATTTATATATGTCATTCTGGGCCCTCTGGAGGAACAATTGCCAGAGAATCATGACAGACAATTGCTTGATATCATGTTAACATTGGCGTGCAAGGTCATACTTTACAAGTGGAAAAATTTTGCTGAAGTCAACTTTAAAATGTGGCTGGAATGGCTTTCCTTTCTAAGAGGGGCAGACAATCCTGCGCTACAGTCAGCCACTTGGAAGCCTTCGAACAACAAACTCTGGTCATCCCTGGATGCGTCATCCTGCCACTTTGAACCCCCATGAGGCACATCTCAATGGTCAACTTGTTCCATAGAACTGTTATTGAATTTTAGTGTGTTCAACCATATATGCTTACTGTATACTTCCTAATACATGCATGCCGAACCAGGTTTGGGTAAACTGGTTATGACCGCTTTGTGGATACACCTGTCCTCTCTCTTCTCTACTCTCTTCTCTTCTCTTCTCTCTTTTTCCTCCTCTCCTTTTCTCTCCCATCTTTCTTCTATCTCCTCTTTGACTTGATTTGATTACTGTAAGTGTCTTGGTGCCATCATTCTGCTCATTTGTGCCTTGGAAGAGTCATTGTATTGTCTTTATTTTCAGCTTTGTTCTTCAATAAAAAAGATTTGAATAAAAAAAAAAAAAAAAGAAGTTTAGACACTTGTTAAGCCCAAGTTTCCCACTCACCTTCCCTTCAGAGCCATGATTAAGGAGCAAAGCTCCAATTCAGTCTTTAAGGCTTCTCACCCAGTTGCTCTCCCTCACTAATGTGGGCAACTTAATTTAAAAAAGAAGAAAAAGACCATAAAGATATTTTAAAGCCCCGATGGTCATTAAGGAGCACTTTTACTTTTTCTATACACTGAAAATTATCAATTTCTCGGTATTGTCGGGAGACACTTTGATAGGCCCGTTGGGTCCTGTATGGAACTATGACATACAGAACTCCTGCAGCAATACCATGCATCATAGGCTGGAGCGTTTATGGTAAATGTGTGACTGAATTGTAAAACAGAAGATACGTTGAGCTGGAAGGGTTGAAAGAACGTTTAGTTTAAAAGGTCAGGGGTCACAAACAAGCGATACCTTGTCATTGTTCATGAATGACCAAACCAGTTAGCCTACCACATTACCTGCGGAACCAGCTAAGAATAAGCATGACAGGATAGTCCAAATATCAGAATCTATAATACTCCTGGTACATTGAGCCAGTAAACTTACAGCATGTATCAGACTAGAATTATTCTGACATTCATGTATAGTGGGTTCCACTTTTCAATTCATAATGAGCTAAGCATTGTACTTGGCACTTTACTTACAAAGACCATATATGAACTAGACCCTTCCCGTTTTAACTTTCTGGCACTTTAAGGCGGTTGAAAAAAGTTCACTCAGCTAAGTGGCAGCGTCTACGTTGATTGAAAACTCCAATTTACAACTTTCAGGATTTCACAAGAGTTCACAGAACATGGTCTGGAAACCATACTAGAGAAGGTTTTGTGAATTTCATGCTCACAATATCAAATATACAAGTTAACATTTGCTAATGCAAACCCCTTAAGAGCAAATTTACTCTTTAAAAAAAAAATCCCCACCACGTGGAAACTATTACCCTGCATCCCCGCATTATACAGGAAGAGGATCCTGTTGGTAAATACTTTTAAACATGTACAATTGTGGCTTTGCGCAAACTCGCTGGGCACTCCAACTCCAGGACTACATCTTCTCATTCGCTTACAAGCCCCTGTAAGTAGATATGTTCCCAGGAAAAGCTTCATGCAAATAAATCCTTTTACGTGGGCAAGCCAGCTTTTACATATGCAAAACAAGCTGGATTATGGAAATACCTTTGATAATCCAGCCCAAACCACTTTGACAAGACTTTGCAGAGTTCATCTAAGGGTAAAACATAAAACAGTAATTGCGCTTGCCCGAGGCCACGCAGTGGCCATCAAGAGGGTGGGCTCCTAGTCACGGAGGGCTGCCCCCGCCCACCTTGTGGCCAGCCACTCCTCACCTGGGCAGGTATCGCCCAGTAGAGGTAGGCGGGTCGCTGACGCACGTCCGGGGCGGCTAGGAGGAGCCTCAGGGGGTTTATTACTCCCTTGCACCTTCGTGGAGGCCTCTTTGCCGCTCCGGACGTCGCGCTACAGCTCGGGACACTCTTTTGTCCGCGTCTTCCTGTCGCGTCGAGGAGTTGCCGAGATATTAGGACGTCGGGTCCCTGGTCGGTCTCGTGCACGTGGTGAGTGGCGGGGCATCCCAGCCTCCTCCCGTCGTCCCCCGTTCTTGGGGACATGAGGGGGAGTGGGCCGGTGTTTGCGGTCTTTTTGGTTATATGTGGGCCGTTTTGCGCTTCATTGGTATTGGGGGCATTGGGGTACCCGTCCGGTTTCTCGCATGCTTTGGAGTAATAGCGAGTGTTTTGGGCAGAGGGAACGTAACAGTTTGTAGGGGCACTGTGCCCTCGGCGGTTGCGGGGAGAAGTGTGGCTCACGGGTTACAGCAGCTGCCTCTGATACAGTGAATGGGCCTGGATCCAGGGTTCGAGTCCCGGAGCGGCAGGGATAATTCTCGCCTCGGCGACTATTCTTCAAGACCGGTAGATTAAATTGTCAAAATGGTATATACGACGAACACTATGGTGTTTGCTAGTTTAAAAATAGGCGGGTTTCAGCGTTCATGCGGTTGATTTCGAGCAGATCGCTGGTGCACTTGGCTTTGGGGGTTAGCAAGGCAAGTTCTGGAGCTGTTTACTGTCGAGTATGTGAGCCGGATCTGGCGTCGGGGAAAGTTAGAGAAGACAGCACACGGTGTGGTACTACGCGACCTAGCGCTTGGCTAGATCGCATTTACGGAGGATCGTTCGAGGCACTCGGCGGTTATCGGGGTTATATGGTAGGTTTACTGCGGATCAGTGAGCGTTGCTTTTCGTGCAGTATTGCCCGCCTTGCACACAGCTCACAAAAAACAGACCTCCGAGGGTATCCCCACGTGTCTTCCTTACGTGCATGTTTTTATAGGGTGATCTCGTTAGCTATGCCCCAGCGTGAGGTTGCTTCACCTAGTGTGCGCCTTTATGTGTTGTGCGAGGATGGAATAGGAAGTTTTAATTTTATGCTCGTGTCTCCATATCGAACACGGAGGCCGGACTCAGTACGTGAGCCTCTTGCTACAACTCTGAATTTCTATACTGTGCATGTGATTAGGAGTGCATTGACGCAGTCGCGCTGGGGCCACATACAGAGGTGTTTTATTCTGTTCTACAAGTGTGGTGGCATTTGCAGCAGCAGGGATATGCCTTTCCTTGCGCAATGGTGTTGATGGGGCCTATATTTACAAAGGGTGTATATTATCATTGGGCCTTGGTATCTCGACACGCAAGTGAGTGCCTTGTTCATGTTAAAGTATGGCATGGCATACTACAGTGCAATGGATAAGCCTTATGTGCGCAAACTTGTTATTGTGACTGATTTCATTTTACACCTGGTATTAGATATTTGTGCGTGAGAGTGCTGCCCATTACGCGCGTAAATGTGTGGTTGCGAGCGTAATTATAATGAGAGCATGGATTATTGGGTCATAGTACCTTGAGGCCCACTCGTGTTACTTCCAATTTTAACACGTTGCGTGGCATTTCCAGCGAGATGGGTAAGCTTTTCCCGTGCGCAGTTAAGTTAACCTATCGTAAAGTGTTGCAATGCATCCCAGCGCGATGGGTAAGCCTATCCGTTCGCGATTTATTTATGGCTTTCGCATTTAAAAAGGGGTATGGTATCTTTGGGCCATAGGACCTCGAGCCCCAAATGTGTAACTGATTCCATTGGATCGTGGCATTAGGTATTAGAGCGCGAGGGTTCGGCCGAATGCGTGCATAAATTTGTGGCTGTTGACCGTATGTACAATTGGAGTATAGTTTCTTTGGGCCATAGTACAGGGAGGCGTAATCGGGTGAGTTATTACATTTGAATGCGTTGCGGTGTATTTTCAGTGCAATGGGTAAGCCTACCACGCGCGCGATTGTGTTACGTCGTTCGTATTTACAATGGGGATATAGTATCATGGGGCAAGAGTATCTTTAGGCCCAATCGAGAAGTTTTTGTGAATTTCATGCTCACAATATCAAATATACAAGTTTACATTTGCTAATGCAAACCCCTTAAGAGCAAATGTACTCTTTTAAAAAAAAATCCCCACCACGTGGAAACTATGTCCCTGCATCCCCGCATTATACAGGAAGAGGATCCTGTTGGAAAATACTTTTAAACATGTACAATTGTGGCTTTGCGCAAACTCGCTGGGCACTCCAACTCCAGGACTACATCTTCTCATTCGCTTACAAGCCCCTGTAAGTAGATATGTTCCCAGGAAAAGCTTCATGCAAATAAATCCTTTTACGTGGGCAAGCCAGCTTTTACATATGCAAGACAAGCTTGAATATGGAAATACCTTTGATAATCCAGCCCAAACCACTTTGACAAGACTTTGCAGAGTTCATCTAAGGGGGAAAACATAAAACAGTAATTGCCCTACCGCTTGGTATATGTTTAAAATTATGGCAAACAAGGTAACTAAAGCAGAGTGAAATCAAGCAATCTGCCCAAGAATGACACAATGTGGTCAAATAGAAAAAGGTCAAACTGAGCAGTTTAACCCTGTATCGCCCTCAGGCTCCTACCATATTATGTATCCACCACTTCCTCCCTAGGACCATCACCTGCCAATCAATGCACACATCAGCAATATGAAGGCCAAGTATAGCCTATAGTACGTATGTCAATTCAGTTTGATCCGCTGCAAATTGAAATAGTTGTTGAGATGAGGTTCATGGCTTGGATTGCCATCATGGCGGACGCTGCCTGACGAGGCTCCGTGCGTCCAAGCATATCCAACATAATCCTAGCTCCAGCGGGCCACATCGGCAATATCAGCGGCTGGGAACGAGCAGGAGCCTCAACTGGGGTGAAAAAAGAATAAAGAAGCCATCAGTTTGCCGCTGCATTACGGACCGCAGAGACAGGTGTGCAGCGTGGGCCCGCTCTGAGCTGGTGCCCGCCCAGTGTCTGCATGCTGAGCCGGTGGGTGACCCAGGAGGCTTATAGCGGCTAAATCGAGCCCCTGGAGGTGAGGCGACGTTGCAGCCAACTGCCGTTTAAGGTGTGGCAGCCTGAGCCCGGACTGATCCGGTGGTGTTGGCTGGCCGGCGACCCTGCAGGGGCCTGCCCTGTTGCAGCTGTGCCCGGGAGTCTGGGGCCACACAGTGACTCCCTGTGGGGCTCCCCTGCCTAGCTCAGGCCACCCATCCAAGACACACCTTCAGTGTTGGGTCCCTGCTGTGCAGCAGCAGACTCCTGGGCAAGGCCGCAGCAGCTTTGGATCATGATGCCCCCGGCCTGCAGATAGCGACTGCAGAGCCTAGCCGCCCATTGTAACAGGATTGCCTTGGGGTGTAGAGGCCAGGATTGGGAACTGATACCTGCCCGCGGTGGAGGCAGACCTGGGAGGGAGACGGAGTCCTGTGGGAGGAGCGGGAAACTGGGCCTGGCACCACATGCCGCATCTGAGAATTATACCTGCTGGGCCCCTACAGAGGTCTGCTGGAGAGATCCTGATGCGGTGGCCGATGCTACCCGCCTCATGGTCTTGATGCACTGATTTCCCCCCTGTGGGAGCTGCAGCAGCTGATTAGGACGGCAGGAGCAACATACCTGCAGCAGCAACACAATTTTAGCACACAGTCCCCATGGGGGCGGCCTGTGGGCCGGGCAGTATAGGGCCTATTGGCTGGCCGCCTAGGGCTACAGAAGTGGCCAGGCCAGGCATGGATTGTGGTCCGGGGCAAGCAAAATTCTGAGAGGCCCGGCCTGTACAGTCGTCACCCGGCGAGACCAATGTGACACTCGGGGGGGGGGGGGGGGGGCAGCCCGCAGGCTTGTCCGGTCCTGCCACAGCATTCCATTGGTGTTGGATTCTCGTCACAGTTGGACCGAGAAGTCCTCTCCCTGTCATGGGCAAATATAAGCAGGGAGGTGCTGGTCCCAAACAGAGCACTCTAGACCAATATAATACAGCCCCCAGTGGTGCCACAGTGGGGGGATAGGGAAGGCCGGCGGCTCTATACCAGACAATGAGGCACTCTTGGCAGAAATTACCAAGGCTAGGAATGCCCTAGACGCAAAGATCCAAGGTCTCATTTCTACAGCAAGACATCCTGAAGGCTGTTGATCGTATCACAGAGGCAGAAACACAAGTTTCGATGGTCGAAGAAACGTAACGGCCCTGCAAAAGAAGGTGAACAAACTCATGGTGGTGGCGCAAGAGCTGACATCCCATGTGGAAGACACAGAGGGCCGTTCCAGACGCAACAATATGTTTCATTGGCTTCCCAGAGAGGTGCGAAGGCTCCTCCATAGACTGCACAATGGTTGAAGGTCTTCCTATCAGTTGCCTCACTGTCCACCTGTTTTGTTGTGGAAAAGGCGCATTGAGCAGTGACAAAGTAGCCACCTGTGGAAAAAGTCTTCTGACAGTAAGTAGTAGAAAATAAACTTTTAATTGACATAAGGAGCATAAGTAGCACCAGAGACACCAACTCTAATAGTCCTTCCAACCATCTCTTTTCCGAACCTCCACCCTCAACATTCTCCCCGCACACATTCAACATCCCTCACGCAACTCACACAAACCCAATACCACACCACCCACGTAGAGAGTCTGAGAGCGGTGATTGCCACGTTGCTGAGCTATGCAGACCTAGACGCCATACTTCAATTTGCCAGGAACCACAAGTACCATCTCATTTTTTACCCATGCCCCATCATGATTTTCCCAGACTTTACTCTGCTGATGCAACAGCAGTGCCAGTCTTTCGCAGCAAGCACAGACACAGAGACCCCAATATAAATATATGCTGCTGTATGCAGACCGAAAGAGAGTCAACTACTATTCCAAATCCTACTTCTTTTACTCACCGGAGGCGGACTTCTCTTGAGCTTATGAACTGATGCATCTCAAATCACATACTCCGCCACCACTGCAATCTGATTACTCTCAGGGCTCACAACAGAACAGGCAAAAGAGGAACAATTCCAAGAGAAGACACTGATCCAACTGGTGCTCCTCAGCCAGACGAGGAATAGTAATATGTACCAACTGCCCTTATCTTTTCAGCTCCCGGCCAGGAATGGCCTGCCATCCTCCTTGTAGACATTCATGTTAACATGTTATGGAAGTTTGGGCATGATTGGAGGAGGCACCCTGGGACTCCCAGTTGGGGTCCCGGGCCTTCCTTCTCCGTGACAGGAGCTCCTCGTTGGTGACTGTATCGGGGTGGGGAAATGTCAGACTTTTTTGTTACTATTGTTGTAGTTCTCACATACACAGAGGTTACACCACAACTTCACAAACGCAGCTGAAATGGTATCACACAGATGATAGACGACGACACATACCCGTTCTCGCCCTCTCGGGGAATCGACCATAGTCTCTTCGAATGTCAGAGGGCTGCTTAATAAAATCAAGAGAGGCACAGTTCTTTGCCAAGCGATGTGAGGCAGACATCCTACTCCTGCAAGAGACCCATCTCCTAGATAACAAAGCTCCATGCCTCACCAGATGCGGGTACCATACATTATACCATTCGGGGTTCACCAGAGATCCCGGGGTACAGCTATCCTCATACACCGCCGCATCCCATTCATTCATTCCCTCCAAACACTAGTTAGACCCAGAGGGACGCTACACCATCATATCTGGAACACTGCATGGAGATCTTGCCAACTTTGGTAGCATATCTACCCCCCGTTGGGAAACACTTTCATTGACATAATTACACGGCTGAGGGAATGAGGGGGGCGGGGGGACTCCCCCAGGGTCTGACATTGCTGGGCGGGGATTGGAACGACATCATGTCGCCCATGGCCCTGCGGTGCAAACTGGGTCGTGAACCACAGATGGGCAGATCCAAACTACATCTCATGGCCACTACTCTGGGATGGTCGGATGTGTGGCGAGCCTACCATCCTTCCGAGTCAGGGTATACCTTTTTGTCTGCCATTCATGGTTCGCTTTCGGGACTAGATTATGTCTTCACATCATAGTTACATACATCTAATATCCCATATTTCGATTTTACCCAGGGGACTGTCCGACCACTCCCCAGTCTTCTTCAAACTCTGCACTGGATCTCATAAACCCCCTTTTAGGTGACGCATGTCCCCATCCCATGGCACCTACGCGACCCGGACTATCAAGAGACCCTGAGTCAGGCCGCCTCGGACTATTTTGCGACCAACTTGGCCTCAGCCCCATCCACGGTTATCTTGTGGGAAGCCCTTAAGCCCACAATAAGCGGGGTAGACATAAGTTCTCATTCGGGCGAAAAGCACAAATGCATTGCACAACAGGTTGAATTGAAAAACCGCCAGAGGTTTCTCGAAGCCCAGCTCGTTATGGATTTTAGTCCTTCCATACAACGCAGCATACTTCACACGCAACAGCAATTACAACACCCCACCAATGAAGCGCAAGAGATCTGCTTTGCATCTCAACATCGGATCTACCAATTGGGGTGCGGGGTTGACAAGTCTAGCAAAATGCTCTATGGACTATGCCAGGCCGCAAAGTCTCCCGCAGCAGTTCCAACACTCCGGGGGAGAAGGGGGGGGGGGGGGGGGGGTGGGAACGGAGCCCTGTGCTCATCTCCAGAGATGGTGGCTAGAGAGTACGCAACATACTTCACCTCACTATATACGCGACTGGAACATATCGCAAGTTCCCTGATAGCCACATTTTTAATAGACCTATTACCCTCAAAACTCGCAGACCATACAAGAGATCAGCTAGATGACCCAATAACAGTGGAGGAGCTTAGCTCTGCACTGGCCAACATACGCCCTGCGCCATAACAGATTTCCTGGTGAATTTCTTAGAACACATATGGGTATTCTGGGCCCACATTTACTGGAGGCACTTCATGGCGCCCTTGACCAATGCATATTACCCTCAGATTGGAGTCATGCCAAGATGGTCTAGTTTATGAAACCTGGCCACTCTCCGGAAGATCCATCTTCATATGGTCCCATCTCCCTTATTAATTGTGAGCTCAAACTTCTGGGCAAAGTCCTTGCAGACCGCCTCCGTGCATGTATGCATGAGCTGATCCACCCGATCATTCCAGATTTATGCCACATAGGTCCACCCGACATAACATCCGGCGGGTTCATAATGCCATAGCGAAGGCCCCGAATTTGGACCGCCACCGCTACCCTATTGGCCGATTTAGTCAAGGCGTTCGACTCCCTAAGTTGGACGTACCCATTTCAACTCCTCAAAGCTATTAACTTTGGCCCGCGATTTCTAGCATATGTTCAGCTACTCTATAGAGACCTATCGGACTCGGTTCAGATTGCGGTACACTGATCGGCTTCCTTCCCTATTGGTCGTGGCACGAGGCAAGGTTGTCCCTTGTCTCCGCTATTGTTCACTCTGGCCATAGAACCCCTGGCGCCCTGGGTGCGACGCGATCCACTGATCCAAGGGTTTGAGTGGTCACAGACACAATCAGACAGAATTGCACTATACGCGGATGGTGTGCTGTTTTTTTAATGACCGACCTGTGATCTTTAGGACCCTGAAATCTTCACATTCTCCAGGTATTTGGAGAGACCTCAGGACTTAGTACTGATTTTGAGGGATTGATACTCTTTCCTATATGCAGCGATCAGAGATGCAGAACCTGGGCCGCACAGTTGTCACACATGACTGAGGGTTTTACATATCTAGGTGTCTTTAATTCACCCCGTCCTAAGATCTCGTGGGCGCACAACATTAATTCACTCTTCACTAGTCTACGTGACGAGACGGCAATATGGTCCTATCTTCCACTATCACTATATGGACGCTCTGCAATCTTTAAAATGGTTTCCTTACCTCAATTATTATATTGGTTACAACATTTCCCATATAGTATACCACGTACGTGCTTCGCCCAAGTCAATGCTATCCAAAATAAGTTTTTATGGAACGGAGATGCAGTCCAGATGGCGCGGAGTACATGTATACAGTCAACGTACTGTGGGGGTATTGCAGCGACTGATGTTTATGCAGATTATGTAGCATCACAGCTCCTGATAATCAACAAAGGGTGCTACATCTCACCCACAATCCTGCTTTCGCTCTGGAGCAGTTAGCAATTGAGGGTACTACTCTTCAGCAGCTCTTATACAGCCATGTGAATTTAGATTTCTTACCTCCAGCCAGCAGAACCATGATTCAGCTCTGGACTAATACGGTTAGACAAATGAGTTGGCAGAGTTGTCTGACGCAGATGACACGCTGTGGCATGGCACATATCTACGCCCCGTAGCGGCTCTGTCTGGATTCCGCAAGTCGGACCTACTGGGTGTTTCCACCCTGGGGGATGTTATGCAGGGATCCACTCTCAAATTATTCCAGCAGTTGCAGACAGATTTTCAGGTGCATCAGGTGCAAATTTTATAAATACCTCCAGTTAAGGCATGCCTTGACTCCTTTAAATCATTCACTTGAGGCCCTGCCAAAGTTTCACCCCCTTGAGGGTTGCTTGCTGATGGGAGACCTGGGAGAACACAAGATCCGTCATTTATCAGACATTGACTACCCATGCCCGCACTACATTACATAAGACCAGGGGGGCATGGCTAGGGGACTTACCCGATATGACAGATGAGGATTGGAGAGAGGCCCTTGCTAGTCCACGTGGTGCGGCGGTCTCTACACGCTACAGCCTCATCCAATTCAAATATCTCCACTGTATTTATTTCACACGCTCCCGCCTGTGAAAGATAGGGGACTGGATAACACCCATGTGCCTTAGATGCGGGGAAGAGGAGGGAACCTTCCTGCATACAGTTTGGAGTTGTGGCGTATTGCAGTCATTTTGGCAGGAGATTGGGTCCTGCCTGAGGCGGGTTTTATCGTGGGATCTCCCATTTGACACTAGGCTGTTCCTGCTCCATAGTACGGAAGGCATAGGCGGAAACCGCTATAAGCAACACTTACTCTTTCTAGCCCTCACACCCTTGCTAAACAGGACATAGCCCAAATGATGAAAGGGAGAACCCCCCCCAGCAATAGGTGGGTGGAAGAAGCCTCTGGATGGATGCATGGGAGCAGAGATTGCGGTTTTTTAGGCTGCCCCCAGAAGCATAGAAAAATATGGACCCGTTGTGCGACCTACCGGGGCAGAGTTACCCCTTACCATCAACGGACCCTCCATAAGACTGCCCTTATATATGTATTAGACTACAGTGCAGCCAAAGTCATACAATTATATAGTCAGCGCATACACATCTAGATATCTTGAGCCCGGCGGGGTCTGGGTCTACCTGTGACATGTTTTTGTTGTTATACCTGTGGGTTTTGCAGATTTTATGGTTGTATGGATCTATTGGAACCTTCGAACAGATGTCATTATAATGTATACAAAACCACAAGGAGATGATGGGTGGAGCACTTAAAACTTTTCAGACACTCGCACTCAGTCACAGATCTGTGTTGAATCCTTCATTATTCTTTAGTTCACTTCACCACCTCAGTTCAGACCCAGCTATATTCAAATCAGTCTTGACCCTATGCCTCATGGGAACACTCCAGCCCGAACTGCCAAGCCAGGTCTTCCGTGAACCGGAAACAAGCATCCTGGGACCGGTTTCAGGGTAACACCCTTAATCAGCATGGTTAGCTTGAATCCAGTGGCAAAGTGAGCAAGGGAACCATGGCTGGGCATACCCTGCCAACTTAGGGCGAACAAAACTAACACAAGGAGATGATGGACCGAGCGCTGAAAGCTTTCAGACACTCACCCCCAGTCACAAATCTGGGTTGAAACCATCATCATTCTTTAGCTCAATTCGCCTCCTCAGTTCAGATCCAGCTATATGCTAATCAGTCTTGACCCTGTGCCTCATGGTAACAGTCCTATAGAAACAACAGTGGTCCCTGGCAAGGAGACGGATGATCGAAAATGAATATAGACTCAGTCAGTTCTATATTAGCCAAGACATGCCCAGCCGGGCAGAGGTCCTCAAGGTTTATATTTAAATCAAAGTTTGCAAGACACAATAACACATTCAACAATTCACGTGCGTGGGGCACAAGCCTGTACCCAACCTCGACAATACACAGACAAAAACATACAAAAAGGGCTTGTAAGGCAAAATCAACAATCTCTGTAAAGTTCCAATTTTAGACAGAGAATTTCTTGTAGGTACCATTACGTAGTATTGTATAGTAAATCATTATACAAGTATATGGTACACAGTGAGTCGACGACGTTTCGGACCCCCTTACTAAATGATGGGGTCCATCATCAGGACAAAGCAATGGTTGCCTTTTAAATTATAAGCCTCTTTAGCCGAAGGGGCATATAGTTTGAGAGCTCACAGGCGAGCGTACAGAGGAGTAATTTAATCAGGACCAGAATTAGATGGCTTGTCCGAAATGTTCGGGGTATCAGAAATTCGCAAAAGGATAGTTCTGAGGTCCAGGGGCGGGGTAGAAATAATACCACGTTCCCGCATGTACCTTGTGATCCGGGTAATACCGGTAGCGCCGTGTCGCGCTGGGGTCCTGGAACCAGGAGGGCCGGGTCAGTCAGCAGCACTTGATTTCCTGGTTCAAGCAGGAACCAGGAAATCAAGTGCTGCCGACTGACCATCTAATTCTGGTCCTGATTAAATTACTCATCTGTATTACCATAGTTTATAATGGTGATGCCCATTTGTCCAACACTAAAATAAGACACCATCCTCACTGTCCACCTACTCTGGACGTCTGTTCTTTTCTTAAAATCACCTTCCCCACCGTCCTCTACAAATTAGAGTGGGGTCCTCCTACCTGTTTATACATCTATGTATATGTAGGCATGCATTAATATTGGTATTCATATTGATATGCAGATATACACACACACACAAATATATACACATCTATATATGCATGTTATGTCCATGAAAGTTTGAAAAACACGAATAAAGCTTAAGCTAAAAAGCCACCTGATTACAAACAGAATTGCTTAGTGTGTAATAAAGGTGAGACCTATGGCATTTTGTTCGCTAGTGCTTTTAGGTAGAGTAAAGGGTTGGAGTAAGGTCAGGCTGTTTTTGCAGATTGAGTAGCAGAGTGAGTATTAGAGAGAGTGATTAGAGAGCGAGTAGAGAGTAGTAGAGAGTAATAGAGAGTGAGTACTAGAGAGTTAGTGTGATTAGGACATTGAGTAGTAGAGAGCAGTAGAGAGTAGTCAAGAGTAGTAGTAGTAGTGAGTAGTTAGTGAGTAGTAGACTAAGAGTAGAGAAGTAGTGAGTTGTAGGCAGTTAGAGAGTGAGTAGTAGAGAGTAGTATAGAGTGAGTAGGAGGTAGTGTGTAGGAGAAGTAGAGAGTGAGTAGTAGACAATAATGAAGAGTACTAGATAGTAGAGGGTAGTATAATGTGAGTAGTAGATAGTAGAGTGAGTAATAGAGAATGAGTAGAGATTAGAGAGCAGTAGTTAGTGAGTACTAGAGTGTAGTAGATAGAGTAGTAGAGTGCGTAGTAGAGTAGTAGAGTGAGTACTAGAGAGTAATAGAGTGATTAATAGAGAGTGAGTAGTAGAGAGGACTAGAGTGAGTAGTAGAGAGGACTAGAGTGGGTAGTAGAGAGTAGTAGAGAGTGAGTAGTAGATAGTGGAGAGAGTAATAGTGTGAGTTGTAGATAGAGTAGTTAGAGTAGTAGAGAGTGAGTAGTAGAGAGTGAGTAGTAGAGAGTACAAGAGAGGAGTAGAGCGTGAATAAAGTACTAGAGTAGTAGAGTGTGAGTAATAGAGAGTATTAGAGTGAGTAGTAGAGTGTGAGTAATAGAGAGTATTAGAGTGAGAAGTAGAGAGTAGTATAGTGAGTAGTAAAGAGTTGTAGTAGAGTTAGTAGTAGACAGAGTGAGTAGTATAGCGATTTGAGAGTAGAGAGTAGTAGAGAGTTAATAGTAGAGAATAGCAGAGTAGTAGAGAATAGCAGAGTAATAGAGAATAGCAGAGTAGTAGTGAGTAGAGTAGTAGAGCAAGTAGTATAGAGTTAGTAGAGTTGTAGAGTGATTAGTAGAGTAGAGAGTTGAAGAAAGTGAGTAGTAGAGTAAGTAGTAGTGAGTAGTAGAGTGAGTAGTAGAGTGAGTAGTAGAGTGAGTAGTAGAGTGAGTAGTAGAGTGAGTAGTAGAGTGAGTAGTAGAGTGAGTAGTAGAGTGAGTAGTAGAGTGAGTAGTAGAGAGAACTAGAGTGGGTAGTAGAGAGTGAGTATGGAGTATTAGAGAGTTGTAGAGTAAGTAGTAGAGTAGCAGAGCGAGTAGTGAGTGTATTAGAGAGCGAGTAGTAGATAGTGGAGAGAGTAATAGAGTGAGTTGTGAGTAGAGTGAGTAGTAGATAGAGAGTAGTAGAGAGTGAATAGAGTGCAAGAGAGTAGTACAGAGTGAGTAGCAGAGAGTAGTAGTAGTAGTGAGTAGTAAAGAGTTAGCAAAGTGTACTAGAGAGTAGTAGAGAGTGAGATTTTGAAGTAGATAGAGAGTGAGTAGTATAGCGATTTGAGAGAAGAGTAGTAGAGAGTGAGTAGCAGAGAATGAGTAGTAGAAAGTGGCAGAGTAGTAGTGAGTATAGTAGAGAGTAGTAGAGAGAGTACTATAGAGTTAGTAGAGTTGTAGAGAGGGAGTAGTAGATAGTGATTAGTAGAGTGTAGTAGAGTAGAGAGTAGTAGAAAGTGAGTAGAGAGTAAGCATGAGAGTGCGTAGTAGAGTGAGTAATAGGGAGTAGTAGAGAGTGCGTAGTACGTGTGTAGTAGAGTAGTATAGTGAGTACTAGAGTAATAGAGTGATTAATAGAGAGTGAGTAGTAGCGAGTAGTAGAGAGGACTAGAGTGAGTAGTAGAGTGAGTAGGGAGTATTAGAGAGTTTTAGAGTAAGTAGTAGAGTGAGTAGTGAGAGTATTAGAGAGTGAGTAGTAGAGTGTGAGTAGGGAGTATTAGAGAGTAGTATAGTGAGTAGTTGAGTGAGTAGAGAGTAGTAGAGTGGGAGTTTTGTGGAACGTTATAACTATGAGACCACTACATAGTGTGTTGAGGGATTCGTCTTGGTTAGGTAGTGGTGAAATAGTGATGTGATGCCTGCAAATACTGCCAGGACTCTTTGTGCACGGATAAGTTCACACTGGTGAACAACACCTGAATAGAAGTTAGGCCACTTCTGCTCGCTGGTCCCCACCCCGCCCAATCGGCATGAAATAATGACGCCTCCGCCCCCATGGTAAAGGGGAGGTAATAGGGGCCCATCTTCCTCCGGAAAGGTCGCTGGTGGCATTTAAACGGAGCAGACTGTCCAAATCGGCTTTTACGCTGGATTCTATGTCAGGACCGGAGGCTTCGGATTATGCCATTCTTTCATCGCTGTATTCTTTACAGCAGCAAGAAAAAATATAACACAACTACTTTTCCCATGAACATTTGGGGGAAAGAATAAAGTCAACATGAGTCCTATTACAGTGTCCATGTACATGTGTCTCCCATCATGCTCCACTGTACTTGTCTCCTCCTCTTTCTTCGCTGCTCGCAGCAAGTTAAGTTGGTTTTTTCCTTCTCTCCTGGGTTTGGGTTTCTGTGTGGTGCCTTTGGCCTTTGGGCCAGGTGTCGGGTTTCTGTTTTTCTCCACAGATTCCCTTGATTGGTCGCAGGACGCCTAGTGCGCTCCTTACGCGATCTTTGCCCAGTAGTGTGCGGTGTGGTGGCGCGGCCACCAGGGGCCGGTGTCTCGTTTGCTGAAGGGGCGCTCCCAGAAGCTTCTAGAGTGTTCTGGCGCGCTCCTGTCACCAGCGGACCCGTGCCTAGCCTCCCGGCTCTGACACCCTGCGGGGTCGCAATTAGGTTTTCCCTTGCTTCTGAACGCCCTTTGGGTTGTACTCTTGGCAAACACCCTACGGGGTCGTAAGTGTGCTGTGGGACCGCTTTGCCGGGAGGCGCCCCGAGAATCGGTGGGCTGCAGCGTTCTCAGGGCCTTGCCCTTTCATTGTGTGCCTCTGGCCACCCATATCGCTGGGACAAGTCTGGGGTGTCCCTTGCCAGAGCATGGCCCCTTTCTGTCCAATTTTCCCCCATTAGACCTCGAGAGTTCTCTTGCTATTCTGACAAGTCTCAAATCCGGATCTCCACAGGATCCTTGCCCTGCCAAGTGTCTAGCAAATATGGCACCTGTTCTTAATGACTTGATAAATCCCATCTTGAATCTGTCACTCTCTTCCGGGGTAGTTCCCAAAGCTTGGAAGAGTGCCATGATCTTACCACTTATAAAAAAAACTGCGCTCGACCCTGCAGTTCATGCAAACTACAGACCCATCTCCTTACTCCCTGCCCTGGCGAAAGTGACTGAAAGGTTTGCTCACAGATCTATTTCCAATTTTATCGAAGAAAGGGGTCTGTTGCATGGTACTCAATCCGGCTTCCGTGCAAATTTCAGCACGGAGACCGCGCTCCTTGAAGTCACAGATGCCATCAGGGAGGAGTTGGATGCTGGTAAAAAAGTGGTACTGATTATGCTGGATCTGTCGGCGGCGTTCGACACCGTTCCCCACGCACTTCTTCTCTCCAGACTCTGGGACTTTGGTTTGCGGGGAACGGTGTGGAACTGGCTTAAGTCCTTCTTAGCCGACCGCCGACAGACAATCTGGGCGCCGCCTTTCTCTGCTGAAATGTCACCACTTGAAGTGGGGGTCCCTCAAGGTTCCATCTTAAGCCCCCTCCTGTTTAACATCTTTATGGCCCCCCTGGCGGTGACAGCGGAGTCTTTTGGCGCCCGGATTGTCAGCTATGCTGATGACACCCAGCTCCTCTTTGTAAGTAACAGGGATGGTCAGTTTGATGGTGTCCAGGTCAACGGATGTTTGAGTGCTATTTTTGAGTGGTTTGGACGCCATGGGCTGAAGTGCAACGCCGACAAGTCGGAGTTGCTCTTCTTTGGCTGCACATCTGAACCCGATTGGAAAACCTGGTGGCCGAAAGACATGTCTCCTCCCACTAGCTCGTCTGTGAAAGCCAAAAATCTGGGAGTGGTGATTGACAACAAGCTATCTTTCGGACCACATATTTCATCTCTCACTGGGAAATGTTTCGGCATCCTGCGGATGCTTCGCAAATTTCTCCCCCTAGTCTCTATCCAGCACAGAAAAATTATTGTCCAGGCACTGATCTGTTCCAGGCTGGATTATGCAAACATTCTGTTTCTGGGACTTCCTAAATATCTGGTCAGGCGTCTGCAAATTGCCCAGAATTCTGCAGCCCGAGCCATCTTTGGCCTTCCAAGGAAAGCCAGAGCCACGGATCTCCTTGCCACATTGCATTGGCTCCCAGTTGCAAAAAGGATTTTATTTAAAACACTGACCACGACTTTCAAGGCCTTGCATGGCATAGGCCCCAAATATATCTCCAAACGACTGTCTTGGTATACCCCTCTCAGATCTCTTAGATCCTCGTCCTTATCAAAAATGAGTGTTCCCACTATCAAACGGGCAAGAGTAGGAGGACGGTCTTTTCGGCACTTAGCCCCTCATGCCTGGAATGATCTTCCAATCTCTTTAAGACAGACTTCCAGTCTTCTGTCTTTCCGCAAGGCCCTTAAGACTTGGCTCTTCCCGTAATCTTCTGATGCTGTTTTTATGTTTGTATGCCCTTTTGGTGTTATGTTTTTTTCCCCATCTTCGGTTGGGAGTCTTCGTTAAAGCGCCGGGATACTCCAGTGGAGTGGCCGTGCGCTATAGAAGTGTACAAATAACATAACATAACATAACTCCCCAGACTTTAGAGCGCCCTGAGGAGGGTCATTGTTTTGCCTGCAGTTCCCGCTGCTAGAGCCTAATTTAACTCGCTATGCAGGGGAATGAGGACAATTATCCGGAGCAGGACCCTCTGAACTATGTCCCGTTGGACGACGACTTTTACCAGGCAGTCGACGATTCCATCTACCGCGCGGTTGACCAGGCTATAGTCCCCCTGGAACCACGCCTTTCAGCACGCCTGGACGAGGCCTATGCCAAGTTTGCCGCCTTGATTCCGGCGCCGGTCCCGGCCCCGATTCGTCCCCTACTCCGCCTCCTCCCAAGAAGCCTTGCACTGAGGGGGTTTATTCGGCGGCTTTCGCCAAGGTAAAGAGTGCCTTCAAGGCCCTGGAGGACGCACAAGCTCCCGCTCCTCTTACTTCGGAGGCTCCGCCGCTTTCTCCGCCTGCGATGTCTCCGGACCCGCAGCGCGACGACGACTCCTCCCCGGACTTGGAGGAGGAGGCCTGTTCTTCCAGGTCGTGGCTCCCCTCTCAACCCTCATCCTCCGCTGGTCCGTCGGACATGCTGGATCCGGACGATATCGTCCATCCCCGTTCCTCAGAGTGGGTCCCGTGCGACAAAGTGGCCCAGTACGTAGCTAATAGGCTGCGGAAGCCAGTGGACAAGGATGCTAGGAGCCGCCTGCGCGCGGAGTGTCCCCGGCCGTCGTTGGATGGCAAGGTGGCCATGACCCCGGACATCGATCCGAAGATGGCGACCTTCCTGCAGAAATTTGTCAAGGACCCGCGGAAGGGTATCGACAGGTCCTGGCGCACTTGCCAGGACAAGCTTCTGGATGCGGTCGGGCCCCTTACCAAGAGCCTGGATTTGGCGGAGGAAGCCAAGGTGTCGGGTGACGCGATTTCCCCTGAGGTCCTTTCCAACTGGGCCCAGAGGGCCATTATCTTCCTTGGCAACGCCAACTGCGCCCTCTCGACGGAGCGGAGACGCTCCCCGCTGATCAAAGTGGATCCCAAGCTGGGTGACCTCGCCTCGTCGGAGGCGGGTGCTGTAGCCCAGGGGGGCTTGTTTGGTGACCCGTTCATCAAGGAGCTGGGGAAGTTCGTGGCGACCTTCACATCCCTGGATCGTGCCCAGTCCAATATCAAAAAGGTTTTCGCGCCCCGGGTTTTTGACAAGGCCGGACGAGGCAGGGGCCGCTCGTTCGGCCGGGGCGCCAGCTCAGATCGAGGTCAAGGCTCCGGACGTGGCCAGTACCAGGACAGGACCAAGTTCAATAATTTCTACCCCACAAGAGGGCAGAAGTTCGGAGGTCGTGGTGGTCAGCGTGGCCAACAGCAAGGAGGTGGCCGAGGTGAGTGTTCTGCCTTCCGCGAGTTTGAAAGTGGGGGGGCTCTTGGCGCAGTTTCTTCCTGCATGGGCCTCCCTTACCAGCGATGCTTGGGTGCTGCAGACGGTTCAGGGCTTCCAAATGGAGTTCCATGGCCGTCCGTGTCAGCTACAGCGTCCTCGCCCCATTACCTTTTCCCAGCGCGATGCGGCTTTGGTGAGCGAAGAGGTCGCTGCCCTCCTCCAAAAAGGGGCGATTTGTTGCGCTTGCGAACACCCCTCAGGGTTTATAAGCAATCTTTTCTTGGTAGACAAGGTAGATGGGGGCAGTCGCCCCGTGATCAATCTGAAGGAGTTCAACGAGTGGTTGGTGTATCGACACTTCAAAATGGAAGGGATACATCTGCTGCGCGACGTCTTGCGACAGTCCGACTGGATGGTCAGGCTGGACTTGAAAGACGCTTATCTGACGATCCCCATTTTTCCACCCCATCGGCGTTTCCTCCAATTCAGGTGGGACGGCCAGGTTTACGAGTTTACTACTCTTCCTTTCGGGCTCTCCTCGGCACCGTGGTGCTTCACAAAGGTCTTGCGACCGGTGGTGGAGGCCTTGCGAGCTCAGGGGGTCAGGATGATAGTCTACCTAGACGACATGCTGCTCATGGATCAGTGCCCCGAGAGACTGCGGTCACAGTTGCAGTCCGCGGTCAGCCTTTTGCAAGGCCTGGGGTTCGTGATCAACGAGAAGAAGTCTCTCTTGGTTCCCATGCAATGCGCTACGTTCCTCGGTTTCACCATAGACTCGGTGGCGGCCACCTTGAGCCTGCCAGCCAGGAAAATGGCGCGGATCAGACACGAGTTGCGCCAGACCCTAGCGAAGCGGATGATTTCCTTGCGCCACCTGGCGAGGCTAGTGGGCCTGTTGTCCTCTTCGATCCAGGCTATCTTCCCGGGGCCCCTTCACTACCGCGCCATGCAGCGTTTGAAGGCGTTCCACCTGCGGAGGGGCCTGACGTACTCTCAACTGATTCCTTTATCGGAGGACGTGAGGGGCGAAATGCAGTGGTGGCTTACGCACATGGAGGCCTGGAATGGCCGTGCAATTTTCGGTTCCGCCCCAGATATCGTGATAGAGTCGGACGCCAGCCGTTCCAGCTGGGGGGCGCGGTGCGGGGACATCTCCACAGGCGGCGCCTGGTCTGCTCTCGAACAGCCCTTGCATATCAACTGCTTGGAGTTGCTAGCGGGCTCCTTCGCAGTGCAATGTTGGACCAAGGACAGAGTGCAATCCTGCGTCCTTCTGAGGATGGACAACGTGTCGGCAGTCCGTTATATCAACCACCTAGGCGGCACCAGGTCCAAGATGTTAGCGGACCTGGCCAGGGATTTCTGGCACTTTTGTCTAGACCGCCAGGTGTCGGTTACGGCAGAGTATTTGCCGGGTCGTCAGAACGAGGTGGCCGATTGGCACTCGAGGAATATTCTGGACGCCAGCGTCTGGAAGCTGGACCCTTCCCTGTTTGCGGAGCTCTCGGACCTTTGGGGCCCGTTTTCGGTGGACCTGTTTGCGTCCCGCTTGGACCACCAGCTTCCGCGGTACTTCAGCTGGCACCCCGACCCTCTGGCGGCAGCGACGGATGTGTTCCTCCAAGACTGGTCGAGAATACAGGGGTATGCGTTTCCACCGTTCTCAATGATAACGCGAGTCAGCGTTGTTGCGACGCCAGTCGGCGCAGGTAGTGATGATCACTCCGTGGTGGAGGTCGCAAGTTTGGTTTCCGGTTCTTCTGGAACTTTCTTGGGATTTTCCGATCCTACTCCCCCAGTCTCCCCACATTCTGCTGAATCCGGAGGGAGCTCCCCACAGGTTAGACCTGGAGGGCTCGTTGCGCCTGATGGCATGGAGGCTTTCCGGCGACGCTGGACGTTGCCTGGCCTTTCGAGAACGGCAGAGGACTTGCTCTCCAAGGCTTGGGCCGACAGCACGACCAAACGATACAGATCAGCTTGGCTCCGGTGGAGTCGTTGGTGTGTGCGACGGGGTTTTGATCCCGTGGGGGCGCCTGTAGTGCGTGTCTTGAATTTCCTGGCGGAACTGTCTGATCAGGGCCTGGCCTATCGATCGATCAATACGTTCCGGTCGGCGGTGTCTGCGGGGCACGACCTGGTTCAAGGGTCCCCGGTTGGTGAACACCCCTTGGTCTGTAGGCTCTTACGGGGTATACGTAGGCTGTGGGGTTTTAGGTTTAAACCTATAATAACTGATAAAACCCCACTGAAAGAAAAATAGCCCTCACCGGTGAAAACATATAAACACTGAAAAAACACCTGCACAACCACAAACTAAATGCCATTCAAAGAAAGGAAAAAGAAAGTGGAAAATTAATTTTGTTCTTACTGAAGGGGTCAATAAAATGTAACTTTGTTATACAAGCTAGTAGTAAGAAAGACTGGCTAACATTATTCTGCTTAAGTTTTGTTCTTTAGGGATGCCACTAAAATAGTTTCTTCTTCCTATTACTTTTTTCAGTTTTATGGCCTTTGGTCTAAAGATGCAGGGTTTAGTTTCACGTTTTAGGTTTAGTTTAATTATTTTATAAACTGTAGAGAATCAGGACATATCAAACTCACATTTGATATTTTGCCTGCATTTGATTCTTTCACTGATAGGTAAAACGGCTTGGTTCATAAAAATCTTTCCTAATATGTGTCATCACATTTACCCACAGAGAATGGGTAACCACCCTTATTACATCTGAGCATAGTTTCTATTGGGACAGTATTGATAGTAAGTGAATTGCCAACACCTCAGGCTTTAAACATTAAATGCAAGGTATAGTGACAAGTATATACATCACCAAGCATATGGGATAGTAGTGAAAACGTGACACCAGACTTCTGGAAAACATGGAACGCAGTGTCACTGGTTATGCTTTGCAAAAAAGGTTCTTTCCAAGTTCAACAAAGATTGGAGTGATATTGTTTGTATTTGTAGTGATTCAGCTACGTATATAAAAAATTTGTGTGATGACCTGTCAAAATTGATACCCGAGCTGAAGTGATAACCTGTAGGAGATCCTTTCCACTTGTTAGATGGTATGCTGAAAACATCTTTACAATCTTCACAGTTAATGAGGGATGCTATTGACTTTTTAGTTCATTCTGGTGCACTGTTTTCTTATGCCCAGGAACTAAAATGCAAATATTTATCAATTTGTGCTTTATGTGGCATCAAAGAAAGAGTCATCCCAACTGTGTCCCTTAGCTGACGGTTCTCAGCCCAAGGGGCTATGAATGCTGAGAGGGCCTTTTCACAGAAGTTTACATGGGAAGGAAAGCACGAGCGCACATGACCAAAGACTCACTGAAGAAGTATTGTATGGTGTACTACAATAAGATTCATTTGCAAAAATCTCTTTGGACCTCATATACGCTCTACGTACACTGTCTATATACCATGTTTTTTTCACTGCAGAAAGCAAGCAATGATAAAAGCAAAACGTTCCATAAACACCGGAAAAACACTTTTTCTGTTGTTTTTAGTGGCGTGAAAATGTGTAACCACTGATAACAGTTTTTTAAGATATTGAAAACACTGAAAAAACCCCACCAGAATTTACCAAAAATAGAAACTGAAAACAGGGCAGCCTAGGTATACGGCTTGCCTTGCCGCCGGAGCCTCGATATTCCGCCCTGTGGGATGTGAACAGGGTGCTGAATTTGTTCCTTTCCTGGCAACCGAACAGGTTTTTAACGCGTAAGGAGTTGACGGCTAAGTTGGCCATGTTGTTGTGCCTGGTGTCCTGCAGGCGTGTCTCGGACGTGCGAGCGTTGGATATAACGGCCAGGGTTTTTTCTCCTGAAGGAGTTTCCTTTACCGTCAGCAGGCGGTCCAAAACCAATACTAGGGTCATTTCGTACCCGGCTTTTCAGGACTCCCCTAAGCTGTGCGTGGTGCAGTGCCTCCGTGCTTATGAGGATATGACAGAGGATACTCGCCCTCCGGGCGAACGGCAGCTGCTTATTGCCCTGCGTAAACCGTATAAGGCAGTTACTTCTCCGACGATCGCCCGTTGGGTGCGTTGGATCATGCAGGAGGCGGAGATTGATACTAAACTGTTTGGGGCTCACTCTACGCGAGGTGCCATGGCGTCTAAAGCTTTTGCCCTTGGGGCTCGGTTGGAGGATCTGATGAGAGCGGCTGATTGGTCCTCGGACTCCACGTTCAAGAGGTTCTATTTCAAGCCAGTTATTGATGTGGCCAGATTGGTGGTCGATAAGCTTTGAACTGGCATAATCCGAAGCCTCCGGTCCTGACATAGAATGCGAATTTGCCTAGCCTTGGTGCTGGTAAGTTCCAATTCTATTAAGGACTCGGAGGCGAGGATTATCCCCCCCAGTGACTTCAGGGTAGTGTACCCCCACCGTATGCAATGTAAGTAAAGCGTTTATGTTCCTTTTCGAATGTGCGCTTCTGGCTCTGCGGTGTACTGCTCTTCCTGTTTTACAGCTGACGTTCTATTGCTGTAGGATGGATCTGATGGTATGTTCTTTTGCAGGAGCAGATAATTCTAAACAAGATGCGTGATTGGACGGATGTTCTGGCTTCGCGCGAAGAAAGAGGAGGAGACAAGTACAGTACGGAATCATCAGCGCCGGGAAACCCTTTGTTGGGTAGCTGTAGCGCTTTAGAAATGAAATAAATAAATAAATAAATACAGTGGAGCATGATGGGAGACACATGGACACTGTAATAGGACTCATGTTGACTTTATTGTTTCCCCCAAATGTTCATGGGAAAAGTAGTTGTGTTATATTTTTTCTTGCTGCTGTAGAGAATAAAGCGATGAAAGAATGGCATAATCCTCGCCTCCGAGTCCTTAATAGAATTGGAACTTACCAGCACCAAGGCTAGGCAAATTTGCATTCAACTCAGAAAGCAGCCCATTACCCGCCTTACCAATCCTACCCTGATGCACCAGGTCTTTCTATCAATGTTGTAAACAATATACTCGATTCCATACACCAGGCTTCTTGTAAATTATTGATGGTATTGATTTTGACAACCCTCCATTTAGAGACGCGCATCATATAGTGTTTTCCATGCCACTCCAAACGTTGACACTGGCACCACCAAAACTAATACCTTATTCACAAATCTAGAAAATGCAGAGGTTTGGCACGAAACTACCGTATAAAACAATGTCTGTTATAATTATTTAGGCAGAACAGATCACGAGAGCAAGTTGACAATTAGGGTCGTACTGGAATAGAAAATAGGGTTGTGTACCAAAGTGGTCCCCAGAAGCTAATCACATAGCTGAAAAGTGGCCCACGTATGCAAAGCAGGCCAGTTTTAAATGTGTAAAGGTGTATAGGTGTTTGGAGAGGGATGAGAGACAGCATCAATTTGTGCCCGTTGCCGGCAAAGTTTGTACTAATAGAATAGAAATCAACAGTAAAATCCGGAAACACGGCCCATAAAAGAGGCCTACAAACAGCTTTAAACCAGTACATGCACTTAAATGTAATGCCTGCACTTTGGGCACGACCAGATTGCTCTATAGCCCAGGCGTATCGTGTTTACAATGAAAATCTGTGATTTCCCAAAAGGTGGTGTAAACGTCCCGAAGGCTCACAGGCCTGACTCTCCAATGAGACAGGAAACTGTTATTATATGGCAAGCGTCTAAGCGTCCAATAACAGAAGTGTTGGGTGCACTCGTAAGTCACCCACACCCAGCAGAGAAGGGCATGTTAACATATGGGTAAGGGTTTATCCCCTCACCCACACAGGTCAGACTCACCCCTTTTGTAGATCCCCAGGCGGTGGCCCAGCTCACAGACAGACGACGTAGGCATCGAAGGTGAGACAGTCCAGGCGGAAGTCAGCAGGACCGCTTCATGCACTGCGAAGGCACGAGCGAAAGCAAAAAAAACAATTGGTGGTCGAGCAACAAAGCAACAAAGGACGGGCAAGAAATCCTATGGTATGATTTAGGAAGATGCGGTTTTTAATCCAAGGGTTACTCATCACTCACGAATGGCGTGTGGTATCATAAATCTGGTCTAGTCAATGTGTGGGGTTGCTTTTTGGAAAAATACAGGGTGGTCGAGCTTGCCAGCGCCGATGAAGGAAGCGTAGGAGCCGAGCTCCGCGCTATTACCAGCAAAATCCTGATAATTATCCTAGATTAAGGGAGGCTTCAGACTCCTGAAGTGAAGGCACACTCTCCGATGTTGGCGGGGAACGTTTGGAAAGCAGTCCGCTGAAATTCGACGAAATAAAGAAAATTCAGAGCGCACGTGGGCTTGCTGGGGGACTAGGCCCTGAGCCGCGGACTCGCCTGGGCGGCTGGCCGGCGTGCGTGACCCTGCGTGCGGCTGGTGAGGGAGTCGCGGTCCCGGGACTACCGAAGCGTCTCCGGAGCACTCAATCAGCCAGCAGAGTGGAGAGGGGTAGCAGCGATCAGAGGTGAGAAAACACAGGGCGACGCTCAGAGTAGGCGAGAAACGTCTAACGGCCCTGAAGAGCAGAGGGGGAAGCGGGACTCAGAGCCACGTATTGTTCTCTTCAAGCTGTTTGGCATCGGACTCACGGCAGAGGGTCGGAACTAGATCGTAAGACCCAAGTACGAGTTAAACGGTCCTAAAAATCGGCCTATGCCACCTAAAAGACGCCTAACGAGGCTGTTGCAAAACTGAGTGCCGATTAGCTGGAACTATTACTATCCACCCCCCCCCCCCCCCTCACAGCTTGCACTACAGGGCAGAACGGGCCTGGATGCACGGAACCTGAGAAGGACGAAGGCCTATAAGAGACTGAGGGTGTGGTGGCTAACTGGGGGAGAGGGCAGTTATAGAAATGCCTGCAATACCCCCGCCTCAGGCCTAACGCAAGCGGTGGAACAGGGGACTCTTCCCCCTCCCGGGCATCGAGCGAACGTGTGGGCGGATGGCGCGAACTGCAGAACCGCGGCAGAAACCAGAGTACAAGAACCATCTCGGCAGCCTTTGCCAGCTTGCCCAGCGCAACAACAGTGTGATTACAGAGGAGAGGGCTGGCAATAAGAGCTTCCCACACTTGGAGAAGTGGTCAGGGGGACCGGAATGAGGGACACTCCCGAGGTCAGCACTTGCCAGGTTGCCCACTAAGGGCGTATCTGCACTATTAACTGACGCTTCCGGGAGAGCGGTAGGGGACTTAGCTGGGGGATTTTCGGTGGCCGCAACTGCCGGAGAGAGCCATAGGCCATAGGGAAGGCCTGGCTACTTGCTGAACAGGGAAAGAAGCTATAAAGCTGCAGATACAGAGCTAAAATAGCAGAGACACTTGGCTGCAATCTTAACCCCGGCTGAGCCACAACGGAACCCTGTTAAGGCGTCCTCGGCATCACTCAGGCGACGGCAGCTGGAGAGGGAAGCAGGATTAAGGCCTATACACGCTTGAGGTACGGCAACTCGCTCATTGGGGTACAACAGGCCACACTGAGCGCCAAGTTGGTGAGCGCTGTATACACTAGATATCAGTCCCGGAGGGTGCGGTGGTGTGAGAGCCCCATTGCAACACAGGAATCATCTATCGCTATAGAATCTATCACTGTCCACGTGCTGGGAGGCAAGTCGCCTCGGAACTTGACTAATTACTATGGGCAAGGGCAACAAAACCCAGACCAAGCTAGCATTCGACCAACGAAGATCTAAGGTACCGGAAGCACAAGCGCCTGAGCCATCGCCGAGGAGGCAGAGGCTCAGAGGGCTCAATGTATGCAGATATAAAAGATATGCTGGTGACGATGGAGAAAGGATTGCAAGACAGCATGGCGTCAATTGTCTCGAAGATAGACGCCCTCACGTACCGCATGGATCGCATGTCAGAGCGGGTGGACAAACATGCGGAGCGGCTCAACATGTCAGAGAGACGGCTTACTTAAGTGGAAGTAGCGCAGACCGAATGGGACAAAGACCGCAAACAGTTAACTAGACTACTCCAAGTTATACAGGATAAAATCAAAGGACTTGGAGTCCCACTCGAGGCGCTCGAACATTCACATTACGGGGATTGCGGAGACACAAACTGGGAAGATGGAACTCTTTGTAGAGAAACTCTTGACTACTCTTTTGGGAGAGGATGTATTCTCACCGATGTTTATCGTAGAAAGAGCTCACCGCACGTTGGGACCTAGTCCGCGCCCGCCCCCGAGACCAATAATAGCAAAACTGTTGAACTACAGGGACCGAGATACGGCGTTGCGGGTTGCAAGGGACAAAGGGAAGCTACAGCTTAAAAGTATGGATGTCTCCTTGTACCCTGACTTCATGGCGAAGGTTCAGGAGGAGCGACGGCACTTCGCCCCATATAAGAATCAACTCCAGGAACTTGGATTAGACTATGCGATGTTGTATCCGGCAAAACTGCGGATAAATAGACGAGGTCACACATTTTTTAACGAACCCTAGAGAACTTCAGAAATCTTTAAAGAAGTGGTCCAAGGAACAGAGCAGTAGCCCAAGAAGTCAAAATGGGGAGCAAGATGAGAATAACCATCTGGATGAGCAGGAATAGTTTGGCTGGTGATACCCGGGTCTTCTCGCTGTTGGACTTATTGGAGACTGGGCAGATTTGTAACCGAGGGACCGCGTCTTGCTGTGAACCTTGTGAGTTGAGAAGTGCCGAAGGGACCCGTGAATGGACTGCGGTACTATGGCTGGGTGAGATCTTTTCACTATATGTGTGCCCGATGGCAGACAGGCGACATTAATAGACTATTTGCGGAAGTGGTTTAAGCGTACAACTCAATGCATATGGTTATTGAACATTGATAATGCTATGTGTGCTATAAAGGGGAAAAAGGGAGATGCCTTTACAAGACTCACGGAGTATTGACTTAGCCTCACGTTGATAGACACTTAGGATAGCGCTGGGGCGAATGCGAGGTATATAATACTGAAGTACTGTTATGCGTTTGTCCTGGAGACCTCTGCCCTAGCGCTTTTAGCTCTAATGGTCCGTAGGGGGGCCAGTTTGGGGGTTGTTCAAGAAGGTTCAAGTGGGGGGAGGAAGGAGGGAGGAGGGAGGAAAGGGTGCTGCCAGGCCAGATTGGGGGTGGTCGGCTGTGGGAGGGAGAGAGAGAGAGGGGTGGAGGGTTTTTTTTTGTTCTGGGGACGGGGAAGTGGATTGTTACGCCAGAAGATGTGTCTCTCAGTTCTAATTGTCGAAGATTAATTATGCTAGCTGACGCCCATAGGGGTGTGGCACCCAGGGGCTTGAGAATCCCATTTGATGACTATATTGCCTCACTTTAGAGAGGACTGATTGTAGTGGAATGAATGAAGAGAGTGCTCTCGAGTCTGAGAGCGTTGACATGGAATGTGAGAGGTCTTAACTATTACCGCAAACTTAGAAAGGTTTTAAATTATTTACACAGACACCACATTGACTTAGCACTTATCCAGGAGACTCACCTTCCAATCACGAGCAGAATGCTCTCAGCTAGAGGGCTAAGGGGCAACAGTGTAGCTGCAGAGTTTACTACACTCTCCAGAGGAGTGATTGTATGGGTTAATCCTGGGTCCAAATTACAGTTGACAATGATTAAAGCAGACTCAGAAGGCCGTTACTTGATTGCCAGGTGTGTAGGTAAAGGACACAACCTTATAGTGGTTAATGTTTATGGCCCCAACTACGACTCCTCAGAGTTTTATGATGACCTAGCTAGACATTGCAGACCTTATGTTTGCTCCAGAATGGTATGGGGGGGGAGGGGGGTGATTTTAATCTGGTGTTTGACCCGGAGTTGGACAGGTCAGCGGGGCCAGCCAGACGACCAGTGGCTGCGGCTTTGCATATGAAAATCGGAGCTTGTCAAACTAGACTTGGTTGATGTCCGGAGACATAGAAACTCAACGAAGTGCGGATATACACACTATTCTGCCTACCATGATACCCATACAAGAATCGACTACTGGCTGGCATCCCAAGCTAGTGTCAAAAGCATTAAGGGGTGTACGATACTGCCACTCACCCTCTCGGACCACTCCCCCCTGCTCCTGGTATTGGAAACACCGGTAAAGAGAATTACCCCCATTTACATGGTGCTTTCCCCCTTACTCCTTACTGGATGAAGTATTCAGAGGAGAGCTGGCAGAGGATATAGATCGTTTTTTTTAAACCAATGTCGGGTCAGTCGATAGTTTTTAGACAGTATGGGACGCATTTAAAGTGTATATCCGTGGTATTGCAATGTCCAAACACTCCAGTGTTCTCAAGGCGATAAGGCAAAGATTGAAACATCTCGAAACTCAATTGTCGACCCTAGAAAGGCAACATCAGGGTAATTCTGAGGCTGACACTGCAGAGCAAATCAAAACGCTAATTTCTGAATATAATGAGGAGGCGGACAGGGAAGTACAACACATGGGCAAATACGCTACTGCACACACATATGGTGAGGGGGGGGGGGGGGGGAACGACCCAGCTCTCTGCTGGCTAAAATAATGCGGAATGAAAGACGACCTCTGAGCTGGGTAGCGTCAACGGGGGAGGCACTCACAGGGGAAACGGAAATACTCAAAGAGTTCAGAGACTACTATTCTGGACTTTATAAGTACAGATCCTTTCGAGTGGAAGAGGAAATAGTTGATTATCTTAGCTACATTAAAATGCCCCTACTGTCCAATTCTCAAAGAGAATTCTTGATGATGCCCATACACAAGGATGAGATTATGGAGGCGCTGGAAGGGATACTTTCTGGTAGTGCACCGGGAGCGGATGGGCTGACAGTGGGCTTTTATAGGGCTTTTAAAGATAAACTAGTTCCACATCTATCAACTCTATTTGATGACATCTGTGTAGAGGGCAGTATGCCTAGATCTATGAGGGAGGCACTTCTCACAATTCTGAAACCTGGGAAGCCTTCTAATGCATGTGGTTCTTACAGACCGCTTTCCCTGATAAATGTGGATGCTAAATAGTATGCAAAAGTATTGGCCACGCGCCTGGCGTTACTCGTACCAGAAATGGTTGCTCCGGAGAAAGCAGGATTTATTTCTGCCAGAAACCTCACTTATAACATCCGTACGGTACTAGGGACCATGCAACATGTACGTCAGGAGAACAAAGCGCTAGCGATTTTCCCCGACATGGAGAAAGCTTTCGACTCGGTACAGTGGCTCTTCATGCTGAGAGTACTTCGTAAACTGGGGCTGGGGGAACCCTTTTTGCAGATGATAGGAGCATTATATTACAAACCCACAGCGAGACTGCGAATGGGTGATCGTGTAACAGAAGCGTTTGAAATAAGTAGAGGTACTAGGCAGGGCTGTCCTCTTTCGCCCTTATTGTATGCATTGGTTGCGGAACCATTGGCATGCGCGATTAGGGAATACCATAGGTTCCAAGGGATCAACTTTCCAACGTACCAGATTGGTATCTCTACATACGCAGATGACACATTGTTAAATGTCCGTGATCCGGAAACAAACCTCTCCTCAGTGCTAAGAGAAGTAGTAAGATTTGGGGCTCTGTCAGGACTAAAAGTGAACTGGACCAAATCAGTTGCGTTCCCATTAACACCAGTGACATTACAATTTGATGTGGAATACCCGTTGCGATGGACAACGGAACCGGTCAGGTACTTAGTGATTCAGCTCTATACAGACCCGGACGTTTTAGTACGGGAAAATTACGGGGTTGCATTTACGAAGTTTGTTGAGGATGTGGACGCATGGTGCAAGCTACCCTTGTCCTTAATGGGAAGGATTGCCATCATTAAGATGGTGGTATTACCTAGATTCCGGTTTAATAATATCCCAGTAGTCCTATCCAAGGCCTTTTTCAAAAGCCTGACCCAAGTTCCTGCTAAACTTGCCTGGGGCGGTAAACAGCCCAGAGTCCAGTGGAAAGTTGTAATGCTCCCTTATGAGACGAGAGGGCTGGGTGCACCGGACATGGAACGATATTACAGAGTCGCCTAGGCGGCTCACCTACACACGTGGATACACGGGAAATCTGATATTCCCCACGTGATCCTCGAGTGTTTGTTTGCAGACCCTACCCCTTTACCAGCCACTGTGTTTTACCCAGCTGATCGCAGTATCGGTAAACTGGACTCGATTAAGGCCATGAATCACGCGTGGCATGCGCTCCTACAGGAAAAGGACTGTGTGCTGCTATACTCCCCACTTATGCCGATAGAATGGGCGGTGTGGCTTGCCCCAATGAAAGAGAAAGGAGTCACGTGTGCACTGAATAAACTGGGCATCGCAAATATGGAGGACCTATTTATAGACGGGGTAGTAAAAACCTGGGAGCAGATTCTCTCCTCTGGTACGGAGGCCACGCTATTACTACACTTTCAGTTTCAAAGGGTGCGCAGTGCGCTATTAGGACTATTGGGCACAGACCTGGCTGAACCGCCGGAGATCCCGGAACTCACTTACGTGATTAAAACGGCGGCGCCTCACAAGTTGGTTACAAACTTAATTAAGATAGGAGTTCAACAAAAGGAACAGCAACACTCAAAGGAGAGGATAGCGTGGCAGCGCGATTTACAAATGCAGATAGATGACAAAATGTGGAAATACTGTTGTACAAATACGAGGAGCTATCTCTTAACGGAAGGCATAGGCTGATCCATTTCAAATATTTGCAGCGGGTCTATTACACGCCAGAGAGACTGCATAGATATGGGCTTCGACAATCTGCCGAATGTGAACGTTGCCATACACAGGAGGCAGATTTCATGCATATGGCATGGAGCTGTCCTGGTGTTAATACATTTTGGAAAGAAGTGTTTTTGGAAATGAGTGTGATCTTAGAGATAGAGATGTCGGCTAACCCTGCACTGGCAATGCTGGGTTACTCCAAGCCTCTTCCGGTTGCGCTGAGACGTCTGGCAGATATAGGCTTGTTAATAGCTAGGCGGGTGGTCGCTGTATGTTGGATGAGGGGTCCGTTGCCAACTAAGAGGAGGTGGGCAAGAGATCTGCAGTATTGCTGCACACAGTCGGAAATTTACAGTGAATTGCTTCCACCGAAGAGCCGGCCCAAGAATTTTTGGAGTCTGTATCGGACATATTTGCACACTGGGGATAGTGAGGAGACAACACAGGGTGAGGCGAATGATGGACAGGAATCGCACACTGGGGATCGGGAGGGGACAGCACATGGTGAGGCACATAACGGACAGGAACTGATGGAGGAGGGGACTGGGCAGGCTTAAAGGGGCAATTAACTGAATCAAGAGGTATAGTGGGCAGGTAGGACCCTGGAAGTAGTGGCCTCTGTATGTAGGGGGGGGGGTCGGGAGCCTTGGTCCAACCAATTGTTTATGCAGGGACGCATAACTGAAGGGAGAACTGAGTTGTGTTGACTTGATTGTCTTAAGAGAGCAGAAAACAGAGTGGGTGCAGGTTGCCCTTGGGATGAGATAGGTAGGGCGGTAAGTTAGTCTACTTCCATGATGATGGGATGAGACGGCGAGTAAAGGGTGGGGGGGTTGTTGGGGTTGGAACTTGTATTCTTGTACACAAGGAACTGTTTTAGACCTGCATCTTAGTGAGGTAGGCACAGAAATCATTGACAAGATACTAAACACTTACAAGCAAGGAGGGCGAGACAGGTTCAGAACAGCAGAGCTGTGGATAAAATGAAGATTCTTGCACTACATATTATTTGACTGCCGCCGGACCTCCGGGGTGTCGGCTAATTGGCTATGTATGGTGTGACCGGATGATGCAGCCTCGCTGCCTATGATTTGCTGCCGGCCTCCGGGTTGTAGGATACATGCTGTGTGGTATGTTTAGTAGATAAATAAAAGGTTTTTGAAAATTAAAATATATATATATATATATATATATATATATATATATATATATATATATATATATATATATATATATATATATATATATGCAGGGTGGTCATCCACTCTCATTTGCTTCCGAGTGAGCCATTTTGATCGATGCACTCTGTATTTTTCCCGAAATCATGCTTGCTGGTTTTTTTCTGTGTTCTTTATTGTATGACTGTGTGGGTGATTGACTACCACTTCTAGGCTGCTGTTTTAGCTGAAGATGTTTAAATACATACGCAGAGTGTGTTTGCTTAGCCCTCTTGCACAAAGACGTAACTGGTTGGTCTCCACAGGGTGAGCTAGCGAAGTCTGCCAAGACACCAAGCCGCGCAGGTTCGCCTCATAGACCTGATAGGTCAGTGCTCCTGGGCGGTTCCAGACTCGCCTAAGAGCGGCTGCCATCTTGTGTTCCACATACCTCCAAGAGCTATCGTCTCAGCTTCCCTCCCCTGCTCTGCTATACTGCCGGGAGACTGCCAGCAGCCATCTGTCCCCGGTCTTGGACATTCATAACAAGACCAGTCAAGCTGGCAAGGGTTGGTTGGGCAGGATTCTGGCATCAGGCAGGAGCTCACTGAGAGTGAGTTTGACTCTAAGATTTGCATTTAATTCCACTTAGTGCCTTGTTGTCGAGTTTTCTATGTTTGTAACCACTTTAAACTAATTCAGTTTGTACCTATCGGCACTCTGTACTGGCGAGTCACTGCAAAACTCTAACCCTACTAAATCTGTGAGAGGTCAGTTTTTGGTTCTCAAAATCTGGTCACCCTACAGATAGGGATTTTTCGAATGCCTGGGCTATAATTAATGGCTTGTGTCTTTGTCTCTGGGCTAATCTCCAGCGTTCATTCCACGAAAATACAAAAAGTTCCTTTTCCTAAAATAGGGAAGAGTAATTAGTAACTCTGATGCAATGCTGTGCACTAGAAATGTCTGTTTAAATCAGTTGTATAGGCCAGTGCACGAAATGCGCCACACTGGGCAGCATGCGGGGTCAATCATTAAATATGAGTCAGCAGCATGCAGGTATACCTTAATCAGCAACATTTCTGTTTGTGAACAGAAGACAAATAATAGCCCGCATAACTACAGCAATTTGCTCCTAGCAGAACATTATTTATTTAGAGAGTTGATTGAACTTTTGAAAGCAGTGTGCTCCATCTCACCCTGGAACACGTATATTTTTCTCAGCCCTAGAAACTCAATGACTGAGGGTAAAATGGAAAATGCAGGACGTACTTCCAACAAAAGTCACATTTACAGGTTTTTTCTCTACCTAGAATGGTGGGCGCCTTGCTTTAAAAAACATAACATAGCATGCCTTGCACATGGAGAGCGGGCAAGAATGCCCGAATGTAGTTAACAAGCACTCACCCGAGGACGATTTGTGGACGATTTCTTCCGGCGGGCGGCAGTCGGAGGAAATGAGTAAACGCCTACCTCCGAATGACGGAGAGAAAAGGGGCGGGACTTAAAAAAAGACCCAGAAACGCCCACAAATCGCGTTGTGACGGGGGAAAGAGTGATTGACAACCATCTCTTCCAATGGCTAGCCTCCATTTATGGAGCTAGCCAATGAAAGAGAGAGGCGGGACAAAGCCCCATACTGTAGATCAAAAGATTTCGCCTGCGCGAGCTCTGCTGCGCAGTGCTACGGCCAGGCGAAACCTAAGAAACACACAAAAGCCTCCCAGAGCCCAAGGGGGTTGAATGCCACAGCTCCAAAGCCTTTGTTTCACAGCCGCTGTGAAAGTTCAACAGTGAAAAGCCAAGTGCAGGCCCACGGATGATACCGGTTAAACATTCACATCAATAAAGGAGGCTAAAGTTTGACTGAACTGCATTTCCTCCTTTAACCGAGCCGGGGAGATCAAGGAGTTGAGCAGAAGTCCCCCCTTCCTAGCTCCGAGGCTTCAGTGCCCTGAGCTTCGGGAGAAGGCGTTCAGGCTCCTGTGTGCCCTGCTGCACAGGCTCTGCCTTTCACTTTCCCCTGCCCAATCCATATATTCGAGAGGTAGAGGCTGGTAATGTTGAGAGAAGCAGGCTTATGTCAGCTTTTATCTATCGGCTGCTGCTGCTCCTTTGTCTTCAATGGAAATATGAACATTCCAATGTTGTAATAAATGTTAGTATCTGCTTCAAAGCGCTCGCCAAATGACTAGTATTCTGTGCAGAATGTTCACAGTTAAGCACATTTAAGTGCAGAAATATTTTACACTGCCAAGGAATGCATAGCCATAAGGCTATTGCACACCATGTTCTTAGGATCTTTGTTATTCACTGGATCCGATAAAGATTCCCTTTAAAATGCAATTTTTGTAAGAAATGCTGCTGCCTTGTGGCCTCATAAAACCAACTTAAACCCGTTATCCCCACTCCTGTTTTCGTTTCGGCGTGCTTATGCAAATTTGAAGACACTTAACCGTCTCGCACATAATGAAAGCAAACAATGGCAAAGCTACTTGGTATGACTGTGGCAAGCAATTGCAATATTTTTTTTTACTGTAAGCAAATCACAAAATAAAACGATTTCAAAAAAGCAGTTTAAACATAGCTGCATATCCTTGCAATAAAATGTTTAAAACAAAAAAAACGGTGGAACAGTAGGGATGCCTTAGAGGGCAGGTGTACTTACAACGGGTAGATAAATCGGTCTTAATGTTCATACATATCATAGGATATGCGGTCACTCAGCAGGCCCCACCCAGTTCTTTGCGCACCCCGGGGCACTTTGGTATTATAGGTGGTACAGACGTCCGTGCTTCCACTTCACTAATACTAACAGCGCTGGCGCACTTAAAAGCACCAGCGCTACCTTCAGAGGGTTTTCCCTCATTTGCATAGGGGCGTGCCCTAGGAACGTGAGTGAATTCCTTAGACTCTGCACCCGTGCCATATTACAGACATGGGCGCAGAGTCAAAGAAGCTCTTAGAGGGTATACTGACAGTACGCCATTTAAAAGGTGGCGCACGTTCAGTGCGCCACCTGGGAGCAGGACTCTGCAGAAGGTAAAGAGGGTCCAATAGACCCCGCCCCAGACATCCCCTTTCAGGCGGGTGCAGTCACTGACTGCACCCACCTGCAAGGGGATCTCTGTTCCCCAGTCAAAGTGCAGGCCGGTGCCACCAGCACTGTGAAAACACAGAGCAGCTGCTGTGTTTTCACATAAATGCGCTGCCCTGGGGGCAATGTTAGTTCGAAGCTGCCCTTGGGGCAGCGCATATTTCCGAATAGGACACATGGTCAGTTTGCGCCCAGCACACCTTTTAACCCCTTAATTGCTGCCGTCGGCAACACTACCTGCCAAGGGCTGCAGTCGGCCATTGGCAGACGGCGCCCCACCCGCGCACCAAACGCCCGCACCACAGCGGAATTACTGCCGCGGTTAACTGGTTAAAAGGTGCACCGGACGCAAACAATAGTGCGTAATACAGCCCCTGATGCTCTGTTCTGGACGAGGGATGAAAAACAAAAAAAACGGTTGTGATTACCATTTTATATCTCGGGGTCGGGGAGTTATTTTAAGAGGGTCTATGCTCCTCCGCAGAAGCCACCCGTGGACTACACAATAAAAGTAAGGAAGTTCAGACACAAACAGCATCGATTAAAATGGTATTTGCCTTTAAAGCAGACCACAGCAGAGAAAATCTAGTAAGAGAGGACAAGTAGACAAAAATCCAAGCAACGATGTGACTGCAAAAGATGAAATGTGGATCAAGCCCTGGGACGAACATCTGGAAGGGTTTACTAAAATGTGCAATTGATGGCTATTGGGTCTCTACAGCCAAACTGCATGGTGTGACCTTTGGCGATGGCCTGCAAATATTGTTAAATTTCCACTCATAAAATATTTGCACACAACCTTTGCCCATACAAGAGTTGTAAGCACAGGTTCGTACTTCTGGTTTGGCAATCTGAAAATGCATTTCACTCAAATGTGTTAAGCAATTAAGTGTAGGCCCAAGTATTTGGCCAGGTATCGTAACAATCTTTGAGGACTTACGATCACAAACATGCAGGGATATGGGCTAGGCATAGCTACAGAAGAATTTGGAATATCAGCTTAATATATGGATAAAAATAGAAATTGTAAGAAATTGGGTTATTGAGGGTTGAAACCCTACTCAAGCAACAACAATAAGTGTTTGGGTGAACCGCAAAAAGTAACTAAAATAACCTGTGCTTAAACCTCTGGTACCTTGGCACAAAAGAAATCCGGTTTACCTTCCAGGCACTGTGTAAAGTATTAGCACGCAGATAAAGCGAACACACAATACAAGAAAAATCCCAAACCAGATTCGAAAAAAATAGGCTAAATGAATAAATAAAAAGATACCAAAATGAATTAAATCAGCCAGTATAATTGGAGTTATGAATTTACGTTTTTAGTGAAATCTAGCGCATAAGAGATCAAAGCGCCAACCAGGACTATCTGACAACGCAAAACTGGTACAAAGCCAAAAGTAAAGGCCGACCTTGATGAGCGTGGGTCAGTTACAAGGGTTGGGTTGGGCCTGGTCTTAGCTTTCATTCAGACTTTAAGAAAAGTCCACGAGAAGGTAGAGTTCAGGGAGGCAAGACAGCAGGCTGTGTCTGAGAAGGAGTCATTATAGCATACCTCCACAGTGTGATTGCTTAGCAGTCTCTGGAGGCCACATTCCCCTTCTCCACCACTCTGCAAACCCATCTCCTGATGCACTGCTAGCTGGAGGATGAAGTCCCCTTGGCTCTCGAGGGTCCTTGGGGGCCATCTACCCCTCCAATAATTCCCACACAGCTGGATTGCTAAGACGTTGTTGGAGGCCATGCCCCCTTTTTCCACCACTCTGCATAGACACCTCCTGGCGCACTACTGGTTGGGTGAAGAAGTCCACTTTAGTCCAGAAGCCCTCAGGAGGCAAGGTGAGGGGACATCCACCCCTCCCCAGCAGTGGGTAGAGAGGCACGTTTGCACAGTGGTGGCGAAAGGGGAGTGGCCTCTAATCACCTCTCAGCAATCCCGCTGTGTGGGACTTACTGGAGGCAACATGAGGTCTTCATCCCCCCCAACAAGCAGAGCACCAGGAGGTGCGATTGTAGAGTGCTGCAGAAAAAGGGCAGGTCTTCCGGCATAGTTCCAGTAGCATTTTTTTGTTAAATTACAAAGGAAAGGTGGGGGCAGTTTGACTCCCCCCCCACCTTCCCAAGGGCCGATTATGGCCCCCGGGACCTGATACCCCTGCACCTGGCAGTTTAAAAAAAACTAATTACAGGAAGGGGTGCCGGATCGCCCTCCCCTTTCCCAATTTTGGACCTGGTGACCCCATTCCCCAGGGCCTGCCCTTTGTTTGAAAGAAAAAAAAAACCTGTAATACAAGGGGGTGGCTGGGTGGCCCCCTTCCAGGCTGATTTTGGCCCTGGTGTCCCCATACGCTGGGGCCTGGCCACAATACTGGGCACCCTGGTCCCACCAAGGGCACCCAGTTTTTTGAGTGGAGGACTGCAGAGGACCCTGAGCACCCGCAGTCCCTGCTGGCTCTCTGCTTCCTGCAGGAACCAGCACTGCTTTTGGACACAGGGAGCTTCTAACATGCAGCTCCCTCTGTCCAAAAGCAAATCTGCTCTGCTTCTACTAGACAAGAGCATTTTCTGCTATCCCTTACTTGAAGCAGAGCAGAATTATCTATGGCTTGGCGGGAGCGGTGCTCCCATCAAGGATTTGCACCATTTAACAAAAAGTTTGCTTTCCGGACCAACAGGTACCTTTCTGGCACATTTGGTGTAATTTCGTTCAGCAGTTTTGTTTAAAATTTCCTATGGAAATGAACATGGTGAAACCGCTTTTTGGGACCCTCCACCCCCCTTTTCTCAGCCCCACTTGACTGATCACCCCGAAATGTTCAAGCGAGCAGCTGAAGTGAGCATCAACCTAGTTTTGCAAATTTTGCGAGGATTCGTCATACAACGCCAAAGTTATTGGCAAATCAAAAAAAAGCTCTTCCTATGATGCATGGGGTGGAATAAAATCTCCTTTTTTGAATTTCTTCAATTTTTCAACTTTTTAAAGAAGTATAATATTATTTCTTCCATTCCTCCTGGTAAAATTGCTTCAGCATTATACGCTGCCAGATTAACTGGTATCGGGAACTGGTACAGTTCATTAAACCAGCAGGATGAATATCCTTTGGTACGAAAAATGTTGGGAAAAGTTGAGGGGCATACACAATGTGTCTTTTGGTATCAAGATTGGAAAAAGATTTTGTCTTTAGGTAATAAAGCTCTGAGAGCAGCTAACTATAATAGGATGGCTTTTTTTGCTAATTGGATGGTGTACTATACTCCAGAAGCTTTAAATAGAATTTATCCAGAAGTGCGGAATAGCTGGTTTCGCTGCGGAACTTTGGCAGCTGGAGGATGGCGAAATTTTTTTTTCTTGCCCCAAGCTTCAAGATTTTGGGGAACAAATATTTGTGTATTTTACTACCGCAATAGGGAAAACTTATAAACCTTCTCCAGAAGCAGTTATGTTTGGCATAGGTAGCAATGAAGTGATACTTTCTGAATCTCAAGGGCGCTTTCTGGCCATTATGATGTTAGTTGTCGTTCATTGATTTTACAAAACTGGAGATAAATGACAATACCTACATTTGGGAAATGCATGAATAAAATGCAACATACAAAGTGTTTTGAAGAGGCTTATGCCAAGCCGGTGGACTCTAAAGAAATTTGCAAGGGTCTGGGATCTTTTTTTCTGATTGATTAATTACTTTTTATTTTTTGTCTACCTAGAGTGTTTAAGACATGATGTGCTTCTAATGAAAAATATTTTGCTTTTCTTGGTTTTTCTTATAATGTGTTAATACTGGAAGTTTCTTGCTGGCACTACTGAATAAAAAAATAAAAAAAAAACTACATCTACCTACTGGTGATCGCCAGTAGGCAAAACAAATTTAAATAAAAAAAAAACTCATACACACATTTATTTTTTGTTACTCATTGGCAGTAAGGGACATGGCTGCATAACCCCTCCCTTAAATAGGTTATACCCCAGGGCCGAAGTCTAATCCAACACTGCGCACGCCAAGGCCTGTGTGACACTGCGCACGCCAAGGCCTACGTGGGGTTAGTACCTTGCTGGGTGTTTGGCCACAGGCCTAGCAACAGCCCTGTGGCCAATACACTGCTGCACTAGGCCAAAGGCTATGTGCAGAGAGGGGGCTTCTGCAATGCCTGGACACAAAGGGGATGGCTTAACATATTCTAATACATTACTTTAAATTAAAAAAAAAGAAAACTAGAAATGCACTGGGAAAAAAAACAAAGGTTAAGTAGCAGTTATGTGAACACATCATTAACCATTTTACCTTAAAAGAAATGTTTCCGAAATTCGCCAGTTATAGTTAGAGTTAACTATAACTTGTGTTCCTGCAATGCACTGCTTATGACCTCACATGTGTATGTCCTCATATATTACACTCATGACATTTTCCAGGACATCACTAATGACATCATCCAAACTTCTTTTGCACAAATTGCTCTATAAACAGATATGGCATTAGAAATATGAAAATAACTATAAAATAGCTTAGGTGTAGCAAGGGATGGGCCAAGGGCTAAATGAGGCCTCAATAAGCCCTTAAGTCAGCTTTTCGGAGACCTCCTCCTTAATGCGCACTCTCACCTCATCAGACTACCTGTAAATTTTGCTCTTCACATGTGTGCTGTCCACAGTATAATTATCGTGGGTACACCATGTAGTGAGTCGTGGATTAAGTCAGAACAAAGAGGCAAACTGCCCCAGCAAGAGAGTTCTGTTGGTCTTGGGTCAGTGTAAGGGAGAGGCGGACACCCTCCACTGACCCATCCTGCTCCTTGGAAGCTTGAAGGTCAGGGAGAGGTTCACTTTCCTCTTCCACCACATCATCAGTAACAACGAACATGGTAAGCTCAAAACGACTCAAAGAGGTACTTAAGGCGATTGACATGAAGGACCCATAAAGGGTTCCTGGGAGTCTTGAGGTCTGCCAAGTAGGTGGCCTCATTCTGGTGCTGCTTCACCTCATAACACCCATACCAGCAGTCCTGCTGGGTCCTGGACTCCACAGGCTCCCTCACCCACACTTTGGGGATAGGATGAAACTCCGTCAGAGTGGCATTCTGGTTATACCAGCAATTCATGTCCTCCTGGCTGGTTTCCAGATTCTCCCGGATGAGCTTCCAGAAGCATGTTGTCTGCCAGTTGACAGCTCAGGCAGGTTGCCCCAATTCATCTTCCTCTGTAGTGTTTCCCTCAGGGTCACGCTCCTCTGATTGTCGGAGAATCAGGAGCGGTTTTCCCACACCCCTTGCTCTTCCTCTTTTTTTGTAGGCACCTGGCCCATTCTTCTAGTCTCCAGGCAGGCTGCAATGGAATGTGTGGCCAGGCACCCTACTCAGGTAACCCTAACCTCACAAGTGGGACCGGAGTATCAACTTTTTTCAGTTTGCCTGCTTGGCAGTGACCTGGAGCATACCATCTACAATCAAGAATGGACTCCGAGCTACCCTCAAGAAACCCAAGACCTCCCCCCACTCCCATTCAAAGGGAACCAGAGCCACTGGGTAGTGACTCACGGTTGTCGGCTGCAACAACTTGGTGGAACACATTAGGGACTACCTGCTCGGAGGACATCAAGGGACACCTGATGGTTGTCATACTGGCTCCATTGTCTCTCCGAGTCTACACCCTCTGCCTGTTTATAGTGCCCCACTGCCTGTACTTCCTAATATTACTAGGCAAGTGGGTTCTATGCAACATCTTTGTCACCCAGGAACGCTATGGTAACCTCCTCTGTTCCGCAAACTTTCTACGCCAATCTCCTCCCCAAGCGCTACACTAGTGAGCCCTAGTGACTGCTCACCAGTGGGTGGCTGTGCCCCCTCCTTTAGGCTCTCAAAACAATTATGGGGTTCCTTCCCTGCAGACCTACTATCAGGGAACTATTTCTTCTCAGTAAGGGGTAGGGGTTTTGACCCAAATAACTATTTTGGGGCCCTTTAGAGAACTCCTTACTTTTGTTTTTGTTCCCACCACCTCCTTCTGCTGAGGACCCAGCCCATCCTTGTGGGGATTGACCCCCCCCCCCCCACCCACTCCACCCTATACTTTTCTGTGGACCATAGTGCGGACACCAAGGGCCGCCTCCTTAGCAAGCTCCCTGGGGTCCATGAACTTACCGTCAAAGTTGTGGCACAGATCTGGTAACCAAAGACTGAACATGTGCTCTTGTACAATCAAGTTACAAAGCCCCAATAATCTTTTACTTCACAGCTCTTCACCCAACCATCCAGTGCCTTGCAAAAAGAATCAACAATCCACCCAGGACTGTTGGGATAGTTTCGGACTCTCCCTAAACTTCTGCCTGTACTTCTCTGGGGGTTAAATTTAATTTTCTGATAAGGGCTTCTTTCATTGGTCCATTCACCCACATCCAGGGCCTGTACATTTTCACCACCTCACTAGTGATGTGCCTCTACAGACTAGACCCCCCCAATCCCCATCAGGGACCTTGTACTTCTTCAGAGCAGTCTCATAAGCCTAAAACCCAGCTATGTCATCTCCCACCACAAAGTCATGCACCAGACCTTTGAGAAGGAGGACACTTCTGTTAAAGGGCACGGAAGAAACGCTGCCACCATCACTGCTGAACTCAGCCTGTCTGGCCTCAACGTCCAGCTCCTTCAGACTCTGTTAATGGGCCAACATTAGAGTTCTTTCCTCAACAGCCATTTTCTTCTGCTGTAAGGCTTTCTCCAGCTCAGATGTCAGCTTTTTTGCCAGCTCCAACTTGAGTTTCCTCTCTTCCAGTCTGTCCTTCAGCTCCTCTAGGGACAGACCCCTGGCAGACACACTGCTCCCTGACCTGGGAGAAATATCTAGTCCTCTGAGTAGGTTACAAACTTCCTCAACAGGTTGCAGTCCAAGACTCTCCCGTGGGTCCTGGTCCTGGTCCAAATCCTCCAGTTCCTCCTCCAGTTCCTCCTCCTCCTCCTCCTCATCTAACTATTCTTCCTCTTCTCTTGTGGTCTGGTGGGAGTCTGCCCATGCTCCCAAGACTTTTTGGAGCTCTGCTCTTTTAATGCTCCTCTTAGCAGGCAACCCCTGGTCATGGCAAATCCCCTTTTGCTGAGCCACGATGTAGCTCGCAAGGGGCCAGACCCAACTACATCTTTCCAGGTAAGAGTTACAAAAACAGCCGCCAAGTTGAGTAAAAATTATTTTGGAAAAAGCAAAAAAAGGCGATTAGGGATAATTGACTTGACGTTAGATGTGGAACAGTAGCAGGACTCGAAAAATCATTAAAAAACTTTTTACTAGAACTATAGGTCAAGTGACTTAAATAATCTACCCTACCAGGCTGTAATTTACTTGACCCATACACTGGTCTCAAATGTTGTGATCATTGGCAGATATTTTATTTTGCAGTCACCTTTTTCTTCATTCTCACACAAGTGCACCTTCAAATACATGAGTAGAGGATTTCTGCTGTAAAACTCGTTTGATTAAATAGATTAAACGTTTGCTCCATGTGTAATAAGAATATAGCCCATATATAGAATACACATGATCCCAAACTTGCCTCTCTGTTTACTAATAGCATTGCCATCAGGGCAATGGCAGGAGTGTTTCTCAGTTGATGTTTAAACACTCACTTTTAATAAATATATTACTAGGGCAAGTGTGTAAGTGCACTGTCATTTACAGACAGTACATTTGCTCAAAATAGGCAAATGCCTTCCAACTACCTTGCAGCTTTAATATAATTGTGTCCCAGAAAATATTTATCATTTGCACATCACCAAGTAACGTATTCTGATTTGTTTTTTCACCCTATTAATATTTTTTCATATCACAGAAGCACAAAAAAAGCTTTCACAACTACAGAAATATATTTTGAAATGTTTGTACAGTTAACTTATTACCAATTTCAATGTGTGTTATGAAAAACCTTACAAACTGTCATTTCACATTTCATACAGGTCAGATAGTTCAATTAAAAAAATCCTGGAGCTCTGCAGTCAGAGAAGAAAAAGTAATTGCAAACTGACTTCGGTCTCTGAACACAGAGCAAATATGACCAGATAAAAATAAGATTTACAGGCAATACCGGGCGAGGTGCCCTCTCATGGCAGGAGCACCCCTAGCTCTGGCTGTAGTGACTACAGCACCCTGACCCAGCAGCCGCTCAACTTAATTTCTAAACTTCCTATGCCTGCAGCTGAAGCAGAGCAGGCACATCCCACTATCACCAGACTCCTTAACCCTTCAGTGTATTTGCAGGCATGCATGCTACCGCAACTCGCCAACACAAGACCACTTCCCCTTGGAGAAGTGAAGGTGGCACCCCTCCCAGCATCAAAACAATTTACCACTGCTCCAAGCTACTCTTAAACACGCAATGCTCATTTCAATTAGAGGTACTAGGAACAGAACACTAGTAACTGGGGCAACAAGCAATGGAGCATCAGGCCGGTACAATTGAAGATCGCCCAAAATTTTTTTTACTGATGGAACATCCCAGAAGTCCCAGGATCCAAATGAACCCAAAAATACACAAAAACCTCCTTGACCCACCCTTCCGGCCCATAGTATCGACCAGAGGATCGATACATGAGCCTACAGGCAAATTCATAGACAAATATCTTCAACCCCTGGTTACTAAGTCAGTTACATTAAAGACACTACCGAATTTTTGATCAAACTGGCTCAAATACAAGTCAACGCCAACGATACATTGGTCTTATGTACAGCGGATGTCAGCTCACTATACACCTCAATACCCCACCAGGGAGGAATTGAGGCTGTCGAACAGGCCCTCCTTGAAAGTAACATTGACCCATCCATGCAAACTTTCATTATGGAACTCATGATATATACGTTATATCACAGCTACTTCCAAGAGAAAGACAAATGGTACCTTCAGCTATCTGGAATGGCTATGGGAAACTGTGCGGCTCCTACATATGCCAACATTTATACGGAGAATTTTGAAAAAATCCATATATACACCAACGACATCTTCCAACAGAAAATAAAAATGTATGTACGATACATAGATGATCTGTTCATAATGTGGACTAACTCAAAAGAATCATTAAATGAAGCACTAACAGAACTCAAAACAAAAGACGAACGTATCAAACTTACATGGCAAATAAGTGAGACAGAAATCTCATTCCTTGATGTTCTCATCAAGATCACCAAAAATGGCATCATAACCGACCTACATCGGAAAACCACCGACCACAACAATACTCTGCACTTCACCAGTTTCCACCAGGGATCCCTCAAGAAGCATCTACCGCTTTCGCAAATGCTACGAATTAAAAGGATTGTCTCAGATGAACAGACCTACAAACATCGCATTAGAGAAACGCATCAACGCTTCCGAGACCGAGGTTACCCGGAAAACATCTTAAACATCGCGGAAACACGAGTTGCTAACATCACCAGACAACAAAGCCTCGTCAAGAGCGCAAAAACACCTAATGAACGTATGGTCCTTGTGTCCAAATTCTCCACGGCAAGCAACCAATTCAAGAAAATCATTCTTAAACATTGGCCCATCTTACAAGTTGAACCAGACTTTCGGGACATTTTTCATAATCCTCCTCTATTTGCTCATACCCGTGGCCAAAACATTCAAGAAATTCTCTCCACTCAAACACTGACTAACCAAACTTTCAAAGGAACCCAACCGTGTTTAAATTGCAGCAACTGTAATTCCATCATTAAAGGTAACCACATCAGACATCCAATGAAAGGACATCTTATCAAACTACAAGTCAATGCAACATGCGACTCCATGAACTTAGTCTACGCACTAAAATGTCCCTGTGGCAAACTATACGTCGGTAAAACCGAAAGAAAAATCAAAGTTCGCATAAACGAACACAAGTCAAACATTCGTACCAAACAGGAAAAATCAAACATTGCCATGCATTTTCAAGATCATCAACACACCATAGCACAACTCCAATTAATTATTTTGGAAATGGTTGTCCACACTGAAGGAATTGACATCCGCAAACTTCTTCTACTTAAAGAACTTGAATGGATTTATCGTTTGCAAACACTCAAACCCCATGGTTTGAATGATCGTATAGAATACAGTTGTTATCTTTAATGTCCACACTGTTAAATATGTCAGCATTGCTCTTTATTTCCTCATCTCTTTATTCCCTCATCTCCTCATTTCTTTATATCTTTACTTCTTTATTACTCTATTTCTTTATTTCTTTATCTCGTTATTTTCATACCTCATGTTCTTGATTTCTTGTTTTAATTTTAACTCATAATTCATTCTCCACCCTTTATTCTCCATTTTCCAATATTCCTTTACTATTCCTGATTACTTTACTCCGGTTTCTCTTCACTTTTGTTTAACCTACCCTAACATGGCACCCAAGCTCCTTGGTCCTTCCTTCACTTCCCCACTAACTAACCCAACCAAATATGGCCACCACCACCCCATGTTTAGCATGAGTCCGTTTTCTATTTTTCCGTCAGTTCACTTAACCAAACCCCGTTACGCTAACCACTCGAATCAACCCTTCACACCAGGACTGCCACCTCGCGATAGTGAACCCTGCAGCTTTTCATCGAGCAGTAAGTGTCATTATGATTTGTAGGCACCCTGTCGAGCACCGCGCCTCGTTAAACCTTCGTTCACGTTATTCTCACGTTCAGTTCATTTTCCGATTTCACCAACCGTCAAGTTTTACCTTACACCCGGTTTCATCTCCTGCATGTTACTACTTGGGATGCACGTATGTAAGAATTTGTCACACCTAGTCCACGTTATTTACATATTCAGGTCAATTTCCCGAATTCACCAATCGGCACGTTCTGCCTTACACCCGGTCTTAACTTTTGCATGTTACTCCTCGGGAAGCACGTATTTTAGAATTAGTGACACCTAGTCCATATGCTAGTCATCTCCTTTCCTTCAATCCTTCTCACAACCCCCACAGCACATTGTTCGGCACGTTTATGCCCCCAGTCTATACCCCCAGTCTATACCCCCTAATTCGGGCTCATTTCTTCTTCTTCCCCAGCTCTCCTTGATAAAGGGCGTCCAGCACGAAATGCATTGGAGGAGTTGACGTTTTTCCTATGTATACAGTACATCGTGTTCTCAAACATCATGACATGATTTAAATATCATTGAAACTTTATGAATAACTATTGAACAATAAACCTTTATATTTGAACTGTGGAATCATTTTCATGAACCACCATGGAGTGCCTCTCATAGGGGGATGTACCTGCAAATCCTTGCATACACCCACCACTAGTCTATCTCCAGGCGCTTGACGGAAATGCCACCCTAGAGTGCACCCACCCTGTGAAACCATCCTTCTACTTTATGTTTAACCGTGCAGTGCACCTCCCACTTTCTCATTTTGGTAATAAGACTATAGCCCACATATAGAATACACATGATCCCAAACTTGCCTCTCTGTTTACTAATAGCATTGCCATCAGGGCAATGGCAGGAGTGTTTCTCAGTTCATGTTTAAACACTCACTTTTAATAAATATATTACTAGGGCAAGGTGTGTAAGTGCACTGTCATTTACAGACAGTACATTTGCTCAAAATAGGCAAATGCCTTCCAACTATCTTGCAGCTTTAATGATACAATTATACAGTATTAACAATAATCTGTGAAAATTGGGTCCCTGGAAAAATTTATCATTTGCACATCACCAAGTAACGTATTCTGATTTGTTTTTTCACCCTATTAATATTGTTTCATATCACAGAAGCACAAAAAAGCTTTCACAACTACAGAAATATATTTTGAAATGTTTGTACAGTTAACTTATTACCAATTTCAATGTGTGTTATGAAAAACCTGATACCTTACAAACGGTCATTTCACATTTCATACAGGTCAGAGAGTTCACTTAAAAAATTCCTGGAGCTCTGCAGTCAGAGAAGAAAAAGTAATTGCAAACTGACTTCGGTCTCTGAACACAGAGCAAATATGACCAGATAAAAATAAGATTTACAGGCAAAACCGGGCGAGGTGCCCTCTCATGGCAGGAGCACCCCTAGCTCTGGCTGTAGTGACTACAGCACCCTGACCCAGCAGCCGCTCAACTTAATTTCTAAACTTCCTATGCCTGCAGCTGAAGCAGAGCAGGCACATCCCACCATCACCAGACTACTTAACCCTTCAGTGTATTTGCAGGCACGCATGCTACCGCAACTCGCCATCACAAGACCACTTCCCCTTGGAGAAGTGAAGGTGGCACCCCTCCCAGCATCAAAACAATTTACCACTGCTCCAAGCTACTCTTAAACACGCAATGCTCATTTCAATGAGAGGTACTAGGAACAGAACACTAGTAACTGGGGCAACAAGCAATGGAGCAGGAGGTGGGGAAGAATGGCAGCAACAACAGGGGAAGGAGGGAGTGTGCGCAAAGGTGCAATAAAAGACAGGCCCTGAAGGTGAACGCACACCCACAGTATAACATGAACCGAAAAGAAATAAAAAGGAGTCCCACAAAATAAACCGATATACAAAGCATAAAGGTACAGTACTTGGGTCGTGCGCCATGGGAGGAAACAAAACACAAAAAAAGGAGGGACAAAGAAAAGATGGATGGAATAAAAAGCCAATGGGCATGACGCAAGCCCACAAAGTATATACAACATATCTCGAAGAGACAGCGCAAGCACTAACTAGGCTGGACCTAAATAATGGGCTTGAATCACTAGTCCTTAAGTTTTGTACTATTAGTCAACAATATGTACAAACAGAATGTATAAAAATGTATATAGTGTACATAGCACTTACAGTGTCATAAACTAGTTGCTGAGTTTCAGACAACAATATGTATTAATAGAATGGTTAAAAATGTATATAGTGTAGATAGCACCTATAGTTTCACAGACTATGCGGTGAAAATCTATAATAATCTGTTATAGATTTTACAGACAAATCTTGACTTTGTATATAAAGAACAGAATATGTGATTATATGTGTCAATTTTAAAATGTGTGTATATATAGGGAATCTTGGGCTTAGTTATGCTGCTATCACAGGGTGTTACTAGAGAGATCTATTCAGAGTGAACAAATTATCAAATGAAATGTATTTTAAAAAACATGTGAGGAATGAAAACGATATAACATACTAATGACATATAATCTCAGTTTCTCAGTTTAAACATTGGTGCATGAATACAGACTTCCTGAAGAAGGCTTACGCCGAAACGCGTTGAAAAAGGAATGCACTTCTGTATTTTTTTATAATAATTGATTCAATTGTTTATTATCTCACCGTTTGTACATGTATTGTCATTTTTATATGTAGTAAATTACAATTATAATGAACTAAGAAAAATCATTTCCATAAAAAAAGATGTCATAAAAATAAAATATCATAATAGATTAGCACAATCAATGTGTGTCTTTAGTTAGTTAGTTTTCTCTCCCCTTTTCAAACAGGCACATAACCCGGTGCACATTTGCTCCCCTCTTACCCCAAACGAAGAATGGCAGCAACAACAGGGGAAGGAGGGAGTGTGCGCAAAGGTGCAATAAAAGACAGGCCCTGAAGGTGAACGCAAACCCACAGTATAACATGAGCCGAAAAGAAATAAAAAGGAGTCCCACAAAATAAACAGATATACAAAGCATAAAGATACAGTACTTGGGTCGTGCGCCATGGGAGGAAACAAAACAAAAAAGGAGGGACAAAGAAAAGAGGGATGGAATAAAAAGCCAATGGGCATGACGCAAGCCCACAAAGTATATACAACACACATATCTTTCTCTCTCTCTCTCCCCCTCTCCCTCCCTCTCCCTCTCCATTACAGACTTCTGTTTCGGAGGCCACCACAATACCTGAAGTATCTGGGTATCTTCATGCCCAGAGGCCTGGAAGGGATGGTCCCTCTTAATCTTGACTCAACTCACTGTTAAAACTGCCATGTATTAAGCAAAATGGAACTCTTAATTTGAAAATGTGAGGGCACCTACAGTCAGTGAAAATAGTGGCGGCCCCCATTTTACCTATGTCCTGGGCATGCTACCCATCACAGTACAGCCCACTACTGTCCCGTTCCATTGATAGGGACAAATGATGCATTGCCTGGGATGCAAAACGGCCCTATCTAAAAACCTCTAAATATATCGCCCAGCATCAGAGTGGCAGCATGGGCCTACCTTAAAACATTATCACAAGGCCTTGAATCTCGCCCAGCTGTCCACGAGGTCTGGTGTGGTGGACCCACCCCTCTAGGTGAAACTGGAAAACAACGTTGCTTGTTGCAGTACTGGCCTAGACCTTCTATATTGCTATTGCAGCCCCTAAGCATCACCCCTCAACCAGGTGGAGCTATGGAATCGAGTCCTATAATTGTTGTAGTGCCACGCAATGTTGCACTTTATTGTTTCTCTCTGGAACAACACTGTCATACAGGTCTATGGGTAAACCTGTGCCTGGGGGGGGGGACATGGTGAACACCCAGGATCACCACTCTAAATCATCTTGTGGCTGCTAGGGATATGAACAACACTCCAGGAGTGATTCTCCCCTCACTACCTCCCCAAATCGCAACATTAGAGATATGGGCAGCTTCAACACGGTCTCCAGGGAATCAGACCATGGCACCTCCCAGACTCCCTCGATACGCAATATTTAAAAGTATGGGGCTCTTTCAAGACGGTTATGTCTGTTTTATATAACATCACAGTTCAACACCTGCATTCGCAGTCCCTCCTGGGTACTATGCGGCAGGGGACACTCCAAATACAATGAGAGGAAGATTGGGACGAACTAATAGAAGAACTGGACAAGGAGATCTGCAACTCCAGGATGAGGCTCGGTCTTTACAAGACTGTCCAAAACGGTTACTCTACACCACAGAACTTTGTGACATCAGGCCTTCTCCACCACTACTGCAGACTATTGCTGTGACATCACATTCTCTATGACTGCCTGAAAGTACTACTGCTATGGTCCCAAGTCAGATCCATACTCAACTGCTCTATAGAGCTGCCACAGATTCTCCTGTGTAGGAAGGTGGATACCGGACTATGGTTACCCCAGATTTTTTTGCCTAGTTTTTAGCTGGTTTTCGACTTCGTTGGCCTGGGATCCTGCTAATCAGGGCCCCAGGCTATCTGCTCTCTCTGTAAAATGGACTCCATGTACCTTAGGTACATCTCTAATTGGATATTGGGACACCTTATCAGCCCCTGTACAGTGTACTATAGGTACCCAGGGCATAGGTGCATCCAAGGCCTACCAGGGGCTGCAGCATATCTTTTGCCACCCCTGGCTGGCTATCCAAAATGTCAACTGGCTGATCACTCAGCTGGGGCAAGGATGTGTAATCACCCCTTGCTTAGATATAGTATACCTATATCTGGACACATATACACCTATAAGTCACTCCTATGGCAGGCCTTAACAATCCTGGAGGCAGAGTGCCTTGTTTTATGTGAGATGGTGCTATAGCATGAGCTGAGCCTGTCTGCAGCTTTCGGGACCAACTCCCTTACCTGTTCTGGGATATTCCCATACCATATACTCTTAAGTGCATTATAATCCTCGCGGTTACTTGCTCACTTTGGTTTGGCTTTATCAAAACATGTCGTGTAAGGTGTCATACGCTTTGGAATACTACCCCCTCGCCAGTTCTGGCGACGGGGGTAGCATTCCACCCTTCTAGAGGGAACAGACATGTACTTTGCTTAAACGCGGTTAAATCTAACCAGAGCCCGAGCATCACAAAATGGATGCTGCTGCCACAGACAAGTCTGGCCTCCTGCTGCTGACCAAAACTCCGGCAGGGGAGGCCTGGACAAATGGTATCCTGTCACAGGGAGGTGTTACACCACCCCAGACAGGAGATAGTGGATTGTAGTAGGGAGTGTTGAATGAAACTAGACACTGCCTGGGGCACACAAGGTGTCCCATGCATAGTCCAGTTCAAACCGTTGCTGGGGCACTCCAGCCCCAGCTCTGGCACGAAACTGGACAAAGGGAAATGGATGTAACCACCCCCTTCCTGGGTCCCACCCATAGGAGGGACCTAGCAGGTGATCCAGCCCCTTGATTTGGAATAAAGGTAGGAGCTGTGCCAAAGCAATTTAGATCATCCTGACAAACTTTAAAACAAAACTCTGGACCCTTCGACATCCTACTTAATGTAGAAGACTAAAGAATCTCCCTTGTGGTCAAGGAGTGGCCACCCTGTGCACGCAGGCACCATCAGCGCATCGAGACTTTCTTTGCCGTTGCTCCCGCCGGAGCTCGGACGACAGAGACCTGGACTCCCAGACATGCAACAGCCCGATCCACAGTCCTAGCAAAGCTTAGACCCGTGGAGGAGACGAGAGACGTGGGACCGCCATCTTGAAAAGTCGACGCAGCTCCAGAGGTACCCTTGACGTTGTGCATTGGGGTTTGAGAAGCCCCAGCCCCGAGCAGCCTGTGCTCCAAAGATCACCTCTCTACACTCTCCGAGTGCTGCTTGGGGACCTTTTGCACTTTTCCCTCTCGACGCGTTGTCCGGTCGCTTGCCCGTTGGCTAGTGGCCTCTGCGACTACGAAACCTCGAAACTACACCGCTGGTCTGGTTGCTCCAGACTGGCCCCAGCTCCCCTGAAAAGGACCCATCGATCTGACCTTCCCAGTCCGATGAAGAAGACATCTTCGAGTCCTGCGTGGGTTGCCTTTGCCAAGGCTTGGTGACTCCGAATCGAGTACAGACACCGCCGACAGCAAGAGCCTTTGTGGGACAGCTCGTGTTCACCAACTGGTCATCCTCGATCCTTCCTGGTCCACGTGGCAGCGGAGACAAACACCTCGACATCACCTGATTCCTTCCTGATTCCTCGCTGGTCACAGGCTAGTGACCTGAACTCTGTCCCCTCTGCTTTCAGGTACTCTACAACTTCGATCCACCCTTGGATCCAACCGGACTCTTCTCTACTGGCCGCCTACAGCATCTTTTCCTCCAGGCTCCATAGAACTTCACGACGAAACCCGACACACTTTGGCACCTCTGCACCCGCTTCCTGTGGGTGAGGTAACGATATAACTCCGGTGCTCCTATAGTGGTTTACACCTCTAGTGTCCTAGTTTTAAGTGGCTAAGTTCTAGTCCAGTCGGAAGTCTCAGAAACCTAACACTCTCTGATTTTCACGCACCATTGACTTGTATGGTAAAGGCGGTTGCCTATAGACACTGCACCCGTATCCTGTCTCCCAATCTAACCTTCGTTAGTCCAGTGTAGGCCCAGCTATTCCCAATGCCCTAGGCCTGTTCATTGTTCGGGATGTGGTACTTATACCACTTTCTTAATATATGGTTTGAGTGGCCACCCGACCTATCCATAATTGTGCAGCTTATTTAACGCTTGCGCTTCTGTGCTCAAAGAGTATAGGGGATTATTCTAGAAATAAATACATATATTTTGTAACATAACTTGTGTGGTGTCCTTTCATTTGGTATTTAAAGGGATTGTTTATGGTAAAACAGCTGGCTTCACATAGGCCCCCACAACGCTAAGGATGCCTGGCCTCCACCTTGGGGGTGCCCAGGAGTGGACGCCTCACAGGGAAAGCCAGGATGGGTTCCACAGCGGTATTCGTACAAGCGCCTTGAGACCCTTGCGGGTGAGTAGTGCGCTATACAAGTATTAATTTACAATTTACATGCCCTCTTGAGTTTAGCCTAAGACTGCTCTTGTCCATGCTACCCCTAGGATAGCTGGTCTATAAGGTTGACTTACAACCAATCACCATAAGGGTCGTTTGGACTTGTGCAAGGTGCTCACTAGAATAGTGAACACCATATACCAGGCAAACTTCTCACATCCTGTGTGTACTAGTTTTGTTGCACGACTCTGGGACCTTGCTGGGCTCTCTGGACATGCAAGTAGATTTTTGACCAAGTCACTGACCACAGCCAAGCTTTGCATCCTTTGACATTGGAGGCCACCACAGCTACCCTTCTTTGATGAATGGATATCAGATATACAAAATTGGGTTGTACAAGGGGATCGTATATCGGCTCCAAGACTGTATGGACCTTTTTCTGCCATCTGGGCCCCTTTCCTTGGCCAGCCCTTACTAGCTTTGTCGAGCTCCACACGGTACTAAAAGACTCTAGCCTGCCAGATCACCGTTGACCATGGCGGATCACCGCTGACAGTATCTGACTGCCATAGGTGGCACGACAAATACCCTTTACTAGAACTTGAGCAGCAGGGTCCTACCACAACAATATCCACCTCACCTGCTCGTGGTTGGGCCCCTTCCATGCCCTCTTCTTCCACTCCCCCCAACCTTATCTCCACAGCAGCTGAACCCAACAGTCCTAAAATGCCTTACACACCAGTTAATTACCCTTACCCTGCAGAAAGGACTGGGGACTTCTTTAGATGCAATTAATCTGAACACTTTGTGCTGACCACCCTAGTGTCATAGTGCTTTTTGCTCTGATAAACACTGATAAATGTGACATTGTCCAGTGGTCCGTGCCCTGCAGCCTTCATATTTCCTACCCACCATTCTGAAAGTTGTGGACAGGATCTCAACTCCATAGGCGTTTTCTGTAGCTCGTTGTGGGTAAGTTCAGCATGTCCCATGTTTTGTCTTTAATGCAACTGTACTACACACCACTCAACGTGTGGCTGTACGGTTGTTTCCTACTCACAAAATCAATAAAGAAAGGAAAGTGGTGCCAATTACTTTTTTATTTATATAGCGAACATGTGCCATCAAATAGCTTTTTGGAACTAAAAGAGAGAAATACAAAACAAGTAATAAAATTCAAAACTAGAAAGAAAAGCAAGCCAATGTATAGATTTATGAGCCTCTGAGACATGATAACGTTCAGTAAATGCGTACTTCCAGGACACTGATGCCCAGGGCTAACAGATAAATTTAGGAAAAAATTAACCTGCTAAAGAGGCAAGGCTGGAAGCAATAAATCATATCAAGTAAGACTTGCTGGGGTTTGACCAGAAGGTGGAGATGGAAGAATACAGTTGCTTCTAGGTGTAAGAAAAAAGGAGGGGGGGGGGGGTAACTAGTTAAGTGAACGTTCTACCTCTTAATTTGTGTAGAGAGTCCAGGTCACACATACTATAACCTGAAATCATAGAGATAAGGCAATGGTAAGTTTGAGAAAGGACTAAAAGATCAGTGTGAAGAAGGTGTCTGGTAGGCCTAAGAGGAGACCAATATGCCAATGGAAAGTGGACAGGGCCAAGAAGACAAATAACTAGGTAAAGTGGCTAGACAGATAGCCGAGAGTCAAATTCAGGCTAGGTTATTGCATAGTAGATGGTAACGGTATGATGTATTAGTTTACCATTAGCTTAAAAACTTAAGCGGTGAAGAATTTATAGTTTTTTCTTGTCTCAATAATAACACTAACTTTATTCAATGTTAAAGTTAGTCTGTGTTGATTTCATGGCTTCTTTTCATCCATTTAGTTTGATACCAAAGAGCTACTTCTGCAGGTACTAGGCCGAGAGAAGTGGCTTCAAATATGTACACCACAAGTTGACACATCATTGCATACACATATGTAGTCTCCACAGCCATTCCTGCTTAAAGAGAGGCACTTCACACTGACAATGCACCATTGGAGCTTCAGGTTACGTTTAGTTCTAAAGAGCGAGACCTCACACCGATCCCAACAGAAGCATAGAGCTTTGCAGACACTTCTTCATAAGAACTGCATCTCTCAAATGCACCAAGGAAGAGTTCTACCTTTCTGAGACACTGCCCGTTGGTGTTACATATGTAAGGCGACAAGATGCCTGCAAGTTCAGGGGAGAATGACTTCGCCAGACCTGGGCTTTGCTTTTATTTATTAGCTGGTGTGTTCGACCAATTGGTTCAACTAAAATTAACCTAGACTACAGCTCCCAGAATGCACTTATAGGGCAAATCAAAACTGGAAAAGTTGTGACCTGCAGCAAGTCATCAGGTCACCCTCTACATATGACTGATACTGCCACGAAAAATTGGATTAGCAGACAGTGCCCAACCACCACAATTTCACCAGAGCTCTACAGTTCACTCAAAAAAGAACCCACATAAAGGGTGAGCCTCACACGAATACTCATTTCTTCCAAAAAACATAGATATCGACCCCCCCCTCCCCCGCCCCCCCAAAAAAGGTTAAAATAACAATTCCTCGACGACATAGGGTACTTAATACCGGCACAGAACTCCCAGCGACGTACCCCACACAAGTAGTTTTAGCTGTAAATTCCAGCAGAGGCGCTCCTCAGAAATAAACCCCAAAAGCACACAAGCAACAGAGCGAAACCCCTCAAATATGCTGCCTTGGCGCACTGTCAATGAAGTCATTCTATGCCGCACCCGCCAATGCAATAGGACAATCCTATTTCTGTTCATTGAAAGGGGGGGCGGGGGAAGGGAGATATGACAAACACACACAATGCACCTCCTCAAGTTTCGCATAACCAACTGAAAACATTACCCCTAATAAAGCAACTTCCACAGCATTCCTCTAAGTGCAAATATTTCACACAGCTCGATACGTACTTTAACAAAAATCGACGCCTACCCCCAAATCAAAAAAAAATAATAATAATCAAAAAGCGGTCCTACCGAGACACTTTGAGGATACCAACATTTACCAAAACACGCTCTATTCCGATAGTTAAGCAACATTTGTTATCTCTAAGACAGTACAACTCTGAAAGTAAGCATGTCAACATGGGTTCAGTGATGGGTGACTGAAACCTCCCAACAAAGACCCCCGTCTCCAGCTGTAAAAATTATGTTTGCTCTATTTCTTGAACCTTACCTTTCGAGGGGCAGCAAATGAAACAGTCAAAGAAGGGTCTGGAGGTGGCAGCCATGATTTTTGCCGCTCCACGGAGGTCTCCGCAGCGTCTTCCGGGCCCTCTCTCCCCTCCCCACCTTGACCGGCCGCTCACAGGTGCTGCAGCCAATTACTGGACGAAAATTTTTGGTTAGTAAATCAGTTGTTCCCAGTTGGTGAATTTAAAGAGACAGGGCAGCAAGAATGCATTCCACGCTGGACGTCGCCTCGAAACGCACGAAGAGCAAGGTTAAATTCTGTGGCGAGTATCTGCAGCACTCAAGATCATTGTGTAAGTAGCTTTGCTCGTTTGCAAGCTTTTTGCGGCACATCACGTGATAAAATGTGCTTTTATTTTTTTATGCATTATACTTTGGCCTGACCAAAAGTGAACTCAAAATCTTGTTGATAGAACGAGTAGTTCGCACCTACATTCTTTGTCGTGTAAATTATTTGTTATTAGAACGTGTAATGTAATAATGCGTAAAGTGAAGTGATGGAGGTATTTTCGTACAACATCGAGAAAGTAGCATTGTAAACGTGTTCTATATGATGAAGCCTTAATGTTGATTTTAAGGAGAAATCAATTCACTGATGTGTAACACATTGATTTAAATGTGCATAGCTATAATGTTCATGTATACGTGTGCTGAGTGAAGTTTCCTGTTGATGCTTATGTAAGACGAAATTGTAGGCCACATGTGTACTTTTTTCTCCTGTTTCTGTTGAAGTGGAGAAATTAAAAATTTGCAAACATTCGTGACAAGAATTTTCAATTCTATTAAGGACTAGGAGGCGAGGATTATGCTTTTCTCATTTCTTTAATGAAATGCTCAGCAGCCAATAAATGAACAAAAAACTACATCTCCCATGAACACCAGGGAGTAACCATAGAGTATAGCGTATAAAAGGTCAACACATTAGTCTGTCTTCCTCTTTCTTTGTGGGAAAAAGTCCAAGTTAAAATAAAATCCTAAATACAACAGGAACAACAATTCCAAACAGGCCGCTGTCATCCAGAGGATCCTGAAAAAGGCAGCCGAAGAACCATGGGTCCAGAAACCAGGAGGAGCAACCGATTCCGCCGAGGAACAAACATCATCACTTCTGGTCTGAACCTGGAAAAAAGATACGAAGCCATAATATCCAAAGTAATATTACTGAACAACAAGTCAGGGAGGGAGAACAAGGAATGAAATATTTGTAACTGCGTATATACAGTCATAATACATTAGCATACAAATATGAAACACGGGTGGGATAATCCTCGCCTCCTAGTCCTTAATAGAATTGAAAATTCTTGTCACAAATGTTTGCAAATTTTTAATTCTATGTCAGGACAGGAGGCTCCGATTATGCTTTTTTAAAGCTGATCCACCACCACAGAAGCAACACTATCAATAGGCTTAAAATAAAACGTCTTAAACACAGAAGCAGATGACCAATCTGCAGCCTTCATGATATCAAACAGAGTAACACCCATGGAATAAGCTTTGGACGCCATCGCTCCACGTGCAGAATGTGCGCCAAACACAGAAACATCAATTCCTGCTTCAGACATAAGCCCCCGCACCCAGCGCGCCAAGGTAGCTGGAGAGACAGGACGAAAAGGCTTTTGTAATGCAATCAGAAGCTGACCCTGCATGTCTGAGCGCAAAGAAGCGGTACTCACCTCATAATCCTTCAGGCATTGAACCACACAAAGGTTGGGGTGAGAAGGAAAAGAAGGATAAGAAATAGAAGGCGTATTAGATTTGGTACGTCTGGAGAGACGAAAGGAAACTCCTTCAGGAGTGAAGCTGCGACCCGCCAGATCCAAAGCGTGTACGTCCGACACACGCTTACATGAGACCAAGCATAGCAACATAGTCAGTTTTGCCGATAGTTGCTTGCGAGATAAGGAAGCATTGGAAGGCCAGGCCTCCAAGAATCTGAGGACAACTGAAACATCCCACAAGGTAACATACTTAGGAGTGGGAGGTTTCGCAAAACGAACTCCTTTAAGTAACCTGGAAACAAAAGGATGTTCACCCGCGGGTTTCCCATCTATGTGGGCATGACCCGCCGAGATAGCCGACCTGAAACCGTTGATAGTCGAATAAGCCAGACCAGAGGTGGCTAAGGAGGCCAAAAAATTAACAATCATGCTGATATCTGCTGAAACGGGATCAATTTGTTGTTGTGAACACCAATCGCACCAACGCTTCCAAGATCCCTTATACCGTTTGTGAGTATTGGGAGCCCATGCCTCACTAAGGAGCTTGGAAGCGTCGCTTGAAAGGCCTGGGAGCGACCAGCGATCCCCGAGATCCTCCACGCGAGAAGGGGGAGGGAGCCTGAGAGGATCAGGGGATGAGGATCTCCGAGAGGGTCCAACAGGAGATTCCACAATGGGGGAAGGAGAAACGGTGGAGCCGAACACATTTCTAGAAGGACCGGAAACCACGCTTGAGCCCTCCAGAGAGGGGCAATCAGAATCAGATCCGTCTGAAATCGTTTGGAGTAGGCCAATACCCTGGGAATCATTAGAAATGGAGGGAAGGCATAGCAGAGGGTCGATGGCCACTGCTGGAGAAAGGCATCCGTGGCCAGAGCCTGAGGGTCCGGCCTCCAACTGTAAAAATGCGGAAGCTGCGCATTGAGGTGTGAGGCAAAGAGATCTAGTTGGCAAGGACCCCAACGCCGATGGAGAGCACGGAAGACCCGAGGATGCAGCCTCCAATCGCTGTAATCCCGGAGATGCCTGGAGTGCCAGTCCGCTATCTGATTGTGGCATCCCGGAAGGTACTCCGCAATAACAGTGATCTTCTTCTGCAGACAGAAGTGCCAAAAATCTTTGGCGATCTCCGCCAGGACTTTGGACCTGGTCCCGCCTAGTTTGTTTACATAGCGGACTGCTGATATATTGTCCATCCGGAGAAGGACACAACAACTGGTCTGCAGGGGGGAAAAACATTTGATCGAAAAGGAACCCGCTAGAAGTTCCAGACAGTTGATATGTAGTGTCAATTCCTGAGGGGACCAACGACCCCCGGTCGAGACCGAGCCGCAACGGGCTCCCCAGCCCCACCGACTGGCATCGGATTCTATCACTAGATCCGGGGACACACCGAAGAGGGCTCGGCCGTTCCAGGCCTCCATGTGGTCCAACCACCACTGCATCTCCCACCGGACCTCCTCCGTAAGAGGAATCTGATCGGAATATCCGAGGCCTTTCCGGAGATGAAGAATTTTCAGGCGCTGCATTGCCCTGTAATGTAGGGGACCCGGAAATATCGCCTGAATGGACGACGCCAGCAGACCTACTACACGTGCCAACGACCTCAACGACACAGTCGGTCTGGAAATAACAGATGTCAACTCTCTCTTGATATAACGCATCTTTTGGTTGGGCAAGAGAAGTTGACAAGCTACCGAGTCGATCTGGAAGCCCAGGAAATCGATACGCTGAGCTGGAACCAAAACCGATTTCTGAACATTGATTAGAAAACCCAGAGACTGTAAAAGAGTGATGGACAATTCCAGATGTTGAAGAAGTTTGAGTGGACAATCCGCCATAAGGAGAATATCGTCCAGATAAATAATCAACCTGACACCCAGAGACCGAAGATGTTCCACAACCGGTCTCAACAGCTTCGTGAAGCACCATGGTGCCGACGAAAGACCGAACGGGAGAACCTGATACTCGTACCAGACTCCCTGCCAGAGAAACTGGAGAAAACGGCGATGTGGTTTGTAAATCGGAACCGAGAGGTACGCATCTTTGAGGTCCAGCCGGACCATCCAATCCCCTTCTCGAAGGAGATCCCTCAAGAGATGGATTCCCTCCATCTTGAAATGTCGATAAACGACTCCGCCGTTGAAGTCTTTCAGGTTGAGAACAAGGCGAGCACCGCCCCCTTTTTTCTCGACCAGAAAGACAGAGCTGGCAAAACCCTTTGGATGACGGGTGGTTGGAACAACCGCCCCCTTCTTGAGGAGAGAGTCTATCTCCTCGGAGAGACAAACCTGATCCTGAAGAGAAAAACGTAGACAAGGAGGGGGACAAGTCTGATGCATCGGGTGATAGAATTCTATTCTGAACCCTTGAACAGTTTGTAGCACCCAAGCATCGCCGGAGAGCATGCGCCAATTCTGCAGGAAAAACTGAATGCGACCCCCCAACATCACATCGCATGCACGAATCAGGCTCACCTGTAGAGTGGGAATCCTGGTATTGTCCCTGATGACCACCGGAACGTCCTTTGCCGTACTGGCCTTTTCCTTTTCTGGAAGGATAAAAGTTGGCTCTCGATGAATAACCTGCGTCGTAGGAGCCTCTGTGCTGAGAGGAATTGCCTCTCTGGGACTGATTGGCAGAACCACGGCCGAACGAGCGTCCCCTACCTCGTCCGGCCTTTCCAAAAACCGGACGCATGGCTCGCCGCAAGGAGGCCTGCGCCTTGTCGATGCCACTGAAGGTGGATACAAAGCGCGTGAGTTCCTTAAGGAATGGCTGACCAAACAGGAGGCCGTCCGCCTCAGGGCCCGACTCTGAAGTGGCTAATTCAGAGAGTCTAGGGTCAAGCTTCAACAAGATGGACCTGCGACGTTCCGCAGACATTGCACAATTTGCATTTCCCAATTGGCAAATCGCCCGTTGCGCCCATTCGATCATCTCCTTTGGGTTCACAAGGGCAGAAGCTTCTTGTGCTCTGTAACCTAGGTCCAAAATCTTAGTGAGAGGCCCAAGCAGGTCCAACATCTTATCTTGACAAGACCGCCAAGATCTATCAAGGCCCTTCTTCGGGTCCTTGGCATATTTTTTCAAATACGTGACCATCATGGGGTCAACGTCTGGTGTCTCAGCCAAATGGGAAGACAAATCAGGCCTCGGGCACTCTGAGCGCAACCGGGCACGAACTGAAGCCTCAAAAGGCTGGCGGATATGCGCCTCAATGTAGGCAGCTACAGCCGGAGAAGGCACCCATGAGGAAGAGTTCGGATGTATGATGTCTGCAGGCTCGAAATTGAGCACCGGAGGACGCTCGGGAGCGTCTACAAAATGTTCTTTACAGACCCGTTTTTTAGGTGGAGGAGAAACATGGTCTGAAGATGCGGAAGATAGCACATTGTCCGAATCAGCATCGTGAAGACAAGCAGTTGAGGATGGCGCAGATGCCAAACTTTTCGCCAGACGCTGAAAGTCAGTCTTGTGAGGGTTAACAGGCGACTTCGCCGTTTTCTTGGAAGCAGGCAACCAGCCCTGCTGCTGTGCATAGAGATTGAGATGACGCTTCAAAGGATTAATAGCACGTACTAGTGCTTTGTTAACGGACTGTTGAACACCCTTGTCCAATTGTTCAACTAAATCCTGTTCCAAGGAGCCTTCCTCCTCATCAGCATAATAGTAGTCGTCTTCAGCATCATCATAATAGTCAGCCATTCTACACCAAGGTAGAGGTAAAATGCCCACAAGACGACTAGAAAAAAATATGGAGTGTTGGAAAAACACAAGTCAAGGGGGAGTGTATAACCCCAAAGCAGGCTTAAAAGCAGGAACAAACCTGACTTGCTAGCAAATAAGACGTGGAGGGAGCCAAAACCTGCACCAAACAACACTCTAGGCAGAGCCTATGCCAGGAAATATACAACCAAAGTCCTAAAAGACCTCGGCGTCAGACGGGGTTAATTGCACTGACAGGCCGTGGGCAAGACGTCAACAAACGCCGTCACTCAACCAGCTGAAGAGAAAGCAACCGGAAATGGGACAGCGCGCATGCGCGACTGTCGCCTGCCAGTGAAAACCGCCGAGGAGCGCTCGCGCTCCCAAAACAAACGGAACCCCTGCTCCCGCTCCACAAGAAGCGCGCGAGCAGCTAGGAAGCGCTCGGCGACCAAAACGGAGGTGAGACACACGCTCCGGTAACCATGCAAACTGCACGCTAAAAGCAGCGAAAAGCGCGATGAAAAACAACGGAGACCGAGCCCCCAGACGCGCGACACACTGCGCAAAGGCAAAGCACAAAGCGACAGTAAGCAACAAGGCACAATGTAACATAAACAGTAAAATGCCAAGAGTAATAAAGATAATGCACTTAACTGGCTGCGGAGCAGCAAAGAAAGAGGAAGACAGACTAATGTGTTGACCTTTTATACGCTATACTCTATGGTTACTCCCTGGTGTTCATGGGAGATGTAGTTTTTTGTTCATTTATTGGCTGCTGAGCATTTCATTAAAGAAATGAGAAAAGCATAATCGGAGCCTCCTGTCCTGACATAGAATTCATCTTTGCTAGTTAGAATAACGCTTTTGTTTTAGGAGTGATAGAGCGCGGGCTCACCTGCCCAAGAATTTTACCATACTCACCTGGGCCCATAAAGCAACATACACACACTTTGAACAGGTAAACCTACGCTCGATCAAGATTTTGTTTAACCATTCAGGTCCTATACCATTTGACTTACCAATCCTAGTCACTGGTACCTAGAGACCTATTAGATCAGGGAGTTAGCAAGAAAATAGGTAGGGAAAAAATAACATTGCACTCATACAATAACCACAAACTCGGGAACGGTTTAAACTCTTTATCTAAAATTCTTTAAATGTCATATTCCAAACATTTGACACCAGAAATCTTTCAATTAAGAAAATAACTATTACAATGAAAATATGCAAAGATTTTATAAGGTAGTTTTTATGCATTTGACATTAGGGTGGGAAAAGAGAAGGAAACAGTACAATGACAAACCCACATAGAATATTTACCTAGAATGGTGTGAAGAACTAACCCTGGCCATGGGTCAGTTAGAGGATAGATCCCCAAAAGTGCAAGTGCCAGCAAGACAACAGGTGCCGACCAGAAATCAGGACAGGTGCAGCCAAATTTGGATCAGGACAGGACCACCACAAGCTAAGACTGCCACCCACAGTTAAAGTTGCTACGCCAGCGCAACAACCCTTTCTGCAGCTAACAGCCAAACCCCGATTGGGTTATTGAATCTTCCGTCAAAGTGCTCCACCAGAACCCTTGCTCCCGATCCCCGATTGGGTTATCGAATCTTCTGACAGAGTGCTCCTCCAGCACTTCTGCTCTCGATCACCTATTGAGTGCGTTGGGTCAGTGACAGGTCAGCTATTCGGACAAGTCGGACAAATTAACTAACTAAGCCTACTCTAGTTATACTATTTTCCAGGGCAGTGTACCACCCCCCCAATGTTGCAAGTGTAAGGATCCCCAATTTTGATAGGACAAAAGAAGAGGAGTTGTTTATCACACCATACCAAAATGAAACTTTTTCCCTTATGTTATTCAAATTAGCATTCCCGCCCATCATTTTTATATTCCCATGCATCTTTATTCCACCCAACAATGGATGTTCCTTTAGAAATACAATGTTAACAGTTTGTCTTCCGCTTATGGTCATCAAGTCAGGTTTGCAGGCGCATCTTCTAGTGTGATGATAGATTGGCATTGGTTTAATAACAAATGACTTCAGTTCCCTCTGAAGTTTGACATGCGCAGTGTGGGTTTTCAAGATGGAGTAATAGCACCTCCCAGGCCAAAGATTACGTTACATGAAAAAATAGAGAAGAAACAATTTTAGAACACAGAATAAATGAATGTACTGTATACCAATTATCTCCACTCTATTCCTATTACTTTATTTTAACTATTGCGTTTAGTGATTAGGCAGAACAAACAGATTAGCAAAAGCAGCGATGCAAGCTTCTTGCATGTTAGGACACAAAGCAGCCATCTTAGTTCTAGTGCGCAGAAGCAACAGTTTCCCTCCAAGCAGAGTAATACGTCATGTCACGTGAGTAAGACAGACGCATGTGCAATAAGAAATTCCATGTAGCAGCAGCCCTTTTAGTGCAAGCGGATTATTGTTAGTAAAAACACATAAGCAAGCTTCCCCTAGATACCTTGAATGTCGTGTAATGTAATTATTAATACACAAAACATGTTATTTAGTACATTATAAGTTATGAGAGAGGGTTGAGTCCAAGCAAGACGCTTTACGTGCGCAACCTTGCTCTATCAGGAGTTAGGCTTCGGGAGGAGAGGATACTTTTGAATAAGCGGTGCTGATAATGAGAGACGGTGTTCTTTCTCACAATATAAGGCCTGGAATCAAGGTCATCAAGCCAGTGATGGGAGCATCAAAATCACATGGAAAGTTATCTACAAGGAGGTGTCTAGCTGGATGGGAAAATCGCGTGATGTGATGATTGGTGTGTCTTACGGTTTTGGTGTTGGAGTTAGAGACAGTGTCTGGGAACTTCTGGGGGAGATCTGCAGAGAGGAAGAAGCATCTTTGAATGAGCTCCGTAGCTTTATGCTACTTTTTCTTTTTTAACAAACTTTATTGAGTTTTACATAAACTTCCAACTGTAATTGCTCATTGAACCCATTAGAAATATCTTTGTGACCCGTTCTTGCTCGAGCTGCAAGCGACTCCATGGCCAGAGTGAACAGGAGGGGAGAGAGTGGACACCCCTGTCTTGTCCCTCATCCAACCCTACAGGCATCAGATATTGTCCCTCCCGTCTTGACCCTGGCAGTGGAATCTTTATATAAAAGTGCAGTCCATCCTACAAACTCCTCTCCCAGCCCGAATTCCTGCATCACTTGGAATAAATAAGGCCATTTGAGGCTATTGAATGCCTTTTCAATGTCTACTGCAAAAACAGTTGCCTCGTCTTTCTGATACGAGTCCGCCTCCAACACTTGCAGGAGCCGCCTGATATTCAAAGCTGTGTTTCTGGTGGTGATAAAACCCGCTTGGTTTTTATGTATTATTGTGGTCATATGAGGAAGGAGGCCGGTGGCCAGTATGCGGCTCAGAATCTTGTAGTCTAAATTAAGCATGGAAAGCTGGAGGTATGCCGTTCTGTTCCATGCTAGCTTCCCTGGCTTAAGCCGCGGAACAATACAGCTTCCCTTGTCGACTCAGGCAGACGCCCCACTTGTCTAGCTTCGTTATATAGGTCTAGGAGCTAATAATTCAGTATATGTTAAATACAATTCTACAGTTAAACCATCTGTTCCCCGTGTCTTATTTCTGGCGATGCTTTTTATGGCCCCTCTCACCTCGCCTATCTCTGTGATTAGGCTCAGGGTATTTCCTCATCTAGAGCCGGCAGTTCCACATCTCTTATAAATATACCCACAACCATCAGTGCCACTCTACTCCTATACAGGTCTGTATAATAATCAAAAAACAGGTCATTCATACCCGGCTTGTCATAACAGGCATCCCCTCTCTGCCCCTTGAGTTCTAATATTACTGACCCTCTTCTAGCTGGATTAGCCAACCAGGCCAGTAGGGCCTCGGATTTGTCTCTCTCAGTGTGGGCTTGTGTTGTATATATTTTTTATAAGCAAAACAGCGGAGGCGCTCCACCTGTGCAGCCACTGCCTCCCTAGACTCCAGTAATTCCCCCTGTTTGTCTCTTCTCTCGGGTCTTTCTTTCTCTATCTCTCAGAGACGTTGGTCTGCCACCTGTATGTCTTGCAAGAGTATCTTGCGTGTTCCCATCATCTCTGAGATGCAACGCCCCCGGATAACTAATTTAAAAGAATTCCACTCTACAAGTAAATTTGTTGCTGAGTTAGCATTCTCCTGGAAGTATTGTTCAATAGCAGTGCTTACCGCTGCCTGGAAGACCTGATCTTCCAGCGCTTCAGGACGCAAGCACCAGGTGGGTATTTTGTGCCTTATTCGAACCACACCATCCCTAGTAGTACTGGGTTATGATCCGAAATCATTCTGGTGAAATGTTCACTGGATCGTACCCCCTTCTGGGCTATCAGGGGAGCACAGTTTAGCATCCAAACGGACATGTAGCTCATGCATTGCGGAGAATAGGGAATAATCTCTATGCCCACGATGCTGAGCCCTCCATGAATCTACCAATCCCTATCTCTGCTGCCAATGAAGACGCTCCTCTGCTATTTTATGCGTGGGCGCATCAGGAAATGGGAGATGAGAGCGATCCAGGCCAAAATCCGATATACAATTAAAATCACCCCCTAGAATTACTGATCCTGTTAAAACTGCAGCCAGTGTCCCAGAAAGCTGTGATAAGAAGGTGGGTTGGTCCGTGTTAGCAGCATAAAGACTATCCAGTACAATATCTATGCCATCCAACCGTCAATAATTGCTACAACGAACCTCCCCTCTGGGTCCACAATCTGCTGCGTGCCCTGAAAGGGCACCCCCTCTCTCACCCAGATCAGGGCCCCTCTGGCGAATTCCTAATAGTTGGTATTGAATACTTGGCCTCTCCATCGACGTTGGAGCGCTGCCCCTTCTTTTGCCATTATATGGGTCTCTTGCAGCATCGCAATTTGAACTCCCCTCCTAACCAGGTACTTATGTATTTTATGGTGCCACATCATTGAATGCATCCCCTGCACATTCCAAGACATACATTTTATTTCTATGGAGGATAGCATAGTGCTGATTAGCCCTCACCCGATGATTTTACCCAATATGACATACCGGGTCCCACATAACACCCCTTTAACTAAATGAAACCCCTAACTCTCCCTCCGTAGGACAGGTATTCGAGAACTGCCTCCCATCATAAACGGAACCTAAGCTTGCAAAGTCTTCTAGTAGTTGTGGGGGTATTTAGGTTACCCTATGGGGCCCGGAACTCCACCAACCCACAACGCCAATACCTTAACTAGGTCATCAGCCCCGGTTCAATTCTCTCAGACCATCTGCTTTAGAGGTAGAGTCAGCAGTCCCCAGTGTCAGCCTCCCCCATTTAGGGCTGCCCAATATCTCTGCAGTCTTCAAACTTATGACTCTGAGTATACTTCTCAGGCGATGCCGTCTGCCGTCAGAGGCATGACTTCTGACAGTTCCATCTCTGAGTTCTCATTTTCACTGAGCCCCAACGATCCTTCTGATCTTTCTACGTCAATCCCACTTCTACTCGAGGTAGGGGTAGGTGCATTCTGACTATGTTCCGCGACAGCTTGCAGGACTTTGCATCTTTCCGATCTGAGTTCCTTAGGGGACGGAGCTCGAGTTACGATCTTGCTTTTGTTTGTGCTCTGCTTAGACAAATCCAGTGAGGAATTGCAACATTCCCGGTTTCGTCGAGTTTCCAACCATTCCAAGGCTTCTTGCGGTGTGGTAAAGAATCTAGTTCCTGCCGAGTCAGCCAATCGTGGTCGTGCCGGGAACAGCATTGCTTACATGAGTTGAATTTGGCGCAGCTTCTTTTTACAGCCAAAAACTACGCTCTTTGATGTTGGACTTCTCTGGTAAAGTCTGGAAAGATCATTACTTTGCTATTGACCATCTGCAGGTCGTGTTTTTGGTGGGCCTGATGCAGAACATGATCTCTGTCATAAACCGCTAGTTGTGGTCTTTGAAATTAGAGCAGACATAGTTACATCTCCCTCTGAAGGGGTTTTGTTAACCCTTGACCCAATTCCATCAAATAATATGAGGCGCTTGAAATGGGCAAATCTCCTAGTAAAACCGGAAGTCCTAGAGATGCTGGCAGTAGATGCAGTTAATGCAACTTCAGTCATGGAGGAACTTTTGTTTAATAGGGCCTCGTCTGAGGAGGTTATTAGATTCCACGCAGAGTTCTTTAGACAGCTTCGCACCTATTTTTTTAAGACTGGTAAAAATAATGATACCATCCGGAAAAAGGGAAGTGTCTGGTTTAATAAGGAATGCAAAGAATCCTGTAGCTCCCTGGGGAAAGCAATTAAGGGTGGTAATATGCCCTCAGTTCGGTATGCTAGGCAAAAATATAAGAAAGCCCAGGAGATGGCAAAAAATCCTGGGATGAAAAAAGGTGGCAGGAACCTAAAAGCGCCTGTGAAAATAAAAATCAGAAACTCTTCTGGGATGTAGTAAAATGGGGCAGAGGTGGGACCCATGCAGATCCAGTCAATTATGTGAGCCAAGATCAATGGGTCAAGCACTTTGAATCACAATATGAGCCCAGTAATGTTGACGAGGAAAAGTCTGCCCCCCCCCCCATGGGTTTATGATGATGGCCCTGCCTTCCTAAAAACAGAAGTCGACATTGCACCAGGTACCCTGCAGGGAGGCAAAGCATCAGGCCTTGACGGCATTCCAGCCGATATTTTTCTCTATGATATAACTATATTGAGCCGTTACATCTTACTTCTAATGAATGAAATTGCAAAGGGTGCACCAATACCTGAGTCTTTGAAAGGTGCTGTGATCATCCCAATATTTAAAAAGGGTGATAAATCCAATCCGGGAAATTATAGACCCATAAGTCTAATTGACTAACCCAAAAGATCATGGGTCGTCTTGTTTTAGATAAAATCCAGGACTGGCTTTTTGAGCAGGACATCCTATCCCCCCTTCAAGCAGGCTTCCGCTCAGGCGTAAGCACTATTGATCAGACATTTCGCTTCACTCTCCTTTGTTGGAAAACAGGGGAAATGGAAAAGGGCAGCCTGTTTGCTGCCTTTGTAGACCTATGGGCAGCTTTTGACCTAGTGCCTCGAAATAGACTGTGGAGAGTTTTGTCTGATTTAGAGATGCCCCAAGATCTATTATCTCTTGTAGCTAGACTCCACGAGGACACCTATGCGAAGATTAGGTAGGGAAGTCAGGGCCAGGTTACTCCCGCATTTAGAGTGGGCAGGGGGGTGAGACAAGGTTGCGTTATGTCCCCCACTTTGTTTTCCATATTTATAAATGGGGTTGCAAAATTCTTGGAGGACACTCCAACGGACGCACCCAAACTGGCGGGCGTAAGAATTCTGATTCTTATGTTCACAGATGACACCCTCTTAATAGCAAAAACTCCAAGTGGTTTACAGTGAGCGTTAGTTCTCTTTGAGGAATTTTGTCACATATGGGGTCTTGAGATAAATGTCTCAAAAACTAAGTACATGACATACAACCCGCAAAGATCCTTAGGAGGAGTAATGCTATTGAATAAGTGTCCCTTGGAGAAGGTGAATGACTTCACATACCTAGGAGTTATTACCCAGGATAATATGAAGTGGGATAAGCATCTGGACATGGTCACATTAAAACATCGCCAGTTAGGGGGTACCATATGTCTGAATTTAATGCATCCCTTACCAAGCCAGTAAGCCCTCCTTTGACCATCTACAATATGAAAGTTGTTAGCGCAGTCCTTTATGGGGCAGAACTTTGGGGCTTTAATAACCTGTCTAAATTGGCTGTAGCGGAAAATAGCTTCTTTAGAAAATTATTGAATCTCCCGCAAAGCCCCCCGGTAAAGCCCATGCTCCATGATCTAGGAAGGAATGCACTCACGGATAGCGCTAGACTACGCCCCTTGATGTACTGGCGGAGAATCTGGGCAACCCCGGAACTGGTTCACTATGCTGAGGGCTTTAAAGATCCGATACACTGTGATCGTTTTAAAAAGATCTCATGGTTGCAACAGGTTAGATCACTTATGCTAAACATTGCTTTGGTGGCCCTGTGGGAGAACCCTGAGAACGCCCGGTTCCCGTCCAGAGAACAAATTAAGGAAATATACTGGGGATGGGTGGATTCCCATACATATAGAAACAGTGACCCCTTGACTCTGACGGGCCAATTCCTCATGGTTAAACCAGTCCAAAACATAGAACCTTACTGGGATGCTATCAAAAAGCAAAAAGATAGAAAGCTCCTGTTTCAACTGAGAGTAGGTACGCTCCCAGTCAAACTGTTTACCGCAAGGTGGGAGGCCTCAATGGACACTCTTTGCCCTAGTTGCAAGGAAACCTCTGAGTCTTTGGCTGATTTGCTATTTGCCTGTCCTGCCTATATTTGCCCAAGACGAATATGGCTGGCCCCTATCTGTTGAGTCCTGGGGACAAGGAAATGCGATGAGGCGCTAAGATTGCTTCGCTCTGAAACATGGCTGCTACTTAATATCGCTGCTGCCAAAAATTTAGGCTGGGCATGGACTATAAGAGCCAAAGCTACTGTGACATCATGATTAATGTGCTTAGTGTATATGTTTTTAATTGTTACAGAGACTTGTATATATATATGAACTTATACATGATCACGGCTCCCAAAATAGCAACATTGTACTGCACCTTTTCTATTGTTACTAGGATCTGGGTTTCTATGTGTGTTTATCGCTCTAGTTGCACTGTTTTATAATTTTTTATAGATGTTTTTTAACTGAGAGATGCTACTCATTTTACCTGATGTTATCTGTTTTATTGGGAGCTGATGTAATGGTTTATGCTTTTATGACAAATTGTCGAATAAAGCTTAATTGTTGCTGTTGAGCTCTGTCCCTAAAGTGTAAGAGCCACATCACTATCGGATGAGGAGGGGCCCGGGTCTAGAAGGCCTAGCCGGAACTCTATGGGCTCTTTCCAGTGCATAGAAGGGGGACAGCCCTTCTGGGGCTACTTCGTCTCTGAGCCAATCCTCCATAAAGCGCACCATGTCCATGCCCTCCACCCTCTCCGGCACTCCAATTATTCGTAAGTTATTTCTGCAGAATCTCCCCTCGCTATCTTCAGCCCGCACTTCCAGGACCTTGATCCTGGCCTCTGCCACGCTAAGTGATTGTTGTAGTGTAGTCACTGCCACCAGAAGGCCACCTAGCACTTTCTCAGTGGTCTCGACCCTCTATTTAAGTTTGCGGTAATCGCCTTTCAGCAGGCTTAAGTCTGTTCCTTTCCCTTCAATGTTTTCCTCCAGGATCTCTCAGAAGGCAGTGATAGCCTGTATAATGTCCATCAGAGTAGCCTTTGGGTGAGCTGGGTCTGTTCCTGCCTCCCCGGCCTCTTCATTATCGTCTGTCCGGGTACCAGTACCCCCTATACTGGGGCATTAAACCCCTTTTTCCTCTGGACTTTCCCCATCGTCCTACTCTATGCCTTCGTTTCCCCGTCCAAGCAACTCACTTTAATCAGAAGATGACCCTGCGGCTTTTGTGGCCTTTTGTAAATTGGGTGCAACAATAACTGTGCTGGCCAATGGTACACGTTTCAGTGAAGCATCTCCGCCTCACGCTGCAGTTAATGGGAGTGCCTCCTCTTCGGTAACCTCCAGGCTTCAATAACTGATTCCTGCGTATCTGTCTCCTTTTCACTTGTGCAGCACTCTCTGCCGCTTATTCAGCCTCTGCTGGTGGTCCTTCATGAAATGAACATGCAGTTCAGTGCTTCGGGGGAGTCCCCCCAATCAGTCCCCTCGGGTCCTATCCCAGTTAAGTGAGGGTTGCACCCGTTTTCCACTCCTTTTTAAGTGTGTTCCAACACAGTGTTCTGCGGTGCTGCCTGCTTCCAGTGTACCAGTTCCTAAGTAAATCGTCACTCACAGGTGCCCCTGCTCTTGCAGCGATTGCTATCTCCCTGCGGAGGCCTCAGTAGACCCTCCTACTCCACAAACTTCTCTCCTAATCTAATAACGGCCTACTGCTCGATTTGCTCTGCTCCGGAGGTCCTTCTCAATATGCCAGGGCCGGGATATGACTTTACAATGCCCCGGCTGCCTCCAGTTCCCAGAACCCCTCCTCCATTTCCAGTGGTCGGAGTCTGGAAATCGCCTCCTGCGAGGTAGTCCTGCCGCCCACCCTCAAAGAAGTCAGGCACTCGCTCCTCTCACCGGCTCCCTGGGGATCACGTAGCCACTAATTTCTGGCCCCCATCGTACCTGCAAGTGTTGTGGGGAATTCAGCTTCGGGCCCCCCTTCCATCTCCATTCTAGGTCTGCAGACCGCCACAAGGAGCCCTCGCAATCGGCTCCCCCTCTGTCTCCGGCTTCTTGCCATGTCCGGGTCCGCCACGCTACACCATGGGTGCAATTTTGTCTCTCTGAAGTCTGCTGTGTGCAGAGAGATTCTTTCCAATTTTATCGTCTCCCGGAGGCAGCAGGGCTGCACCGTTCAGCTCTACCTGGTCCGAAGATGTTCCGCTGCGCAGTTTTATGCCAATATCTGCGCCAGGGGCTCAGGATAGTAGCTTACAGGGGATGCGGCGGCCGGAGCTCCGTAGTCCCCTCCCGCTTACATAGGCGTCAGGCCACGCCCCCCAGCTTTATACTACTTGACCCATTCAATGTGAGTGTGCTTCATAGGAAGTCTTCACGCACTGAGACCTTCTTTCCTGAACTTGCTGGGAAATGCTAAATAGGGATGTCACGTTAGTAGCAGTGTGGGGACAGGCTAATTATTTTTACTTACGAACCTCCAACGAAGAAGACTCTCGATGTAGGCACAGTTATATTCTGCATCCTGATTCTAGAACTGGTCATTCTATGTTTGCTTCATAGACTAAATTTCACCTGTAGTTTAGGCTTTCTATTAGTTTCGATGTATTTCTATACCGTCATCTTGAGGTGTCTGTATGTCCAGTTGTTCTTGGCTTTGTAAAAAACGATCTAAACTTTACTCAGGAATCAGTGATTCTTTGAAGTCATGGTATATTATAATTGTGATTTATGATTGGTGAATGGTTCTTCTCCCCTCTACACTTTCAAGCAGGCACCAACGGTCCATCGGCCAAGGGTTCCAAAGTAAGTCTAGAACATGAAACCCAGGTCCTTCAGTTGGTAGCAGTGTAGGATGGTTGCCTCTTGAAGTGAGGGGAAAATCTAGAATATTCTAGAAATGTTAGACCCTGAGATCCCCAAAGAATGAGAGCCCAAATGATCAAGAGTGGAGAACGATGGACTTTGACAGAGACCGATGAAGAATGGCGACGCGGAGAGAACAGTGGTGAACGGTGGAGTGAGTGTGAATAGGGATGTTGTGTGTTAGATTGCAGAGATGATTTGATTGTGTGATGTCTTGCGGAGTTGGGAGGAGAGTCGAGTGAATGTGGTTTTGGACATGACGGGCGTGGTCAAGGAGTTTTGTTTTTGTTTTGATGTCAGGCTCAAGAGTAGCCTAAGTTCCTGTGATATATTTGTGGTGTTGATAACAACAATTTGTTGTAATTGTCTGTTCATTGTTTTTTTTGGGAAGTTGTGATGTGCTATGAACGAACCACCTGATACAGGGAACTTTGTGTGAGTGGATTTGTTAGAATCGTGTGTGCAAAGCCTTGTGCGCAGGGGTAGACTACCGTGATTCGAGTGGCCAGCGCAGGTCGTAGGTCACAGTGCATGGATGTTCTTGAGTGATTGAATCCTATCGACCTTGAAGACAGAGATACAATTAAAAATGATTTATGTGACTGTCTGGTCATTCGGAAAACCTTCAGTTACTTCTTTATGTGACTGTCCGGTCATTGGGAAGGCAGTCAGTTAGTTACTTGTTTCTATGAATGCAAGTGTGAATGCATAAAGAGAGCTTGTGAAGAAGGGTGAACTGCTGTGAGGGGGAAGAGTGACATCGGAGTTTGCAGTGCTGCGATAGGTCAATTGGTGTAACTCCGGGTTGGTTGCCATCGGGAAGTGAAAAGGAAGAATCTTGTTTGGAAAAGAACTTGGATTAATCATGCAGTGCTTTAAGGTGTTACGAGATCTTTGCAGAGGAGATAGAGGAGTGGTAACTTGAGTGGGTGAGGAAGCCCCACCCGAGGATACCCTAACACAGAGGTCTTCAATCTGTGGGGCGCGACCCCCAGGGGGGTCGTGGAGTCCTGGGAAGGGGGTCCCACATTCTGTTAGAGCGTGCAGTTCCTTTGCCTTAGTGGCGTCGGGCTAATTGAGGGTGCTCACGGTGGAGGCCTAATTCACACCGAGGTGTGAAAAAACATCCAAGCCTCATTAACAAGTAATGTGAAGTACTCGGGCTTGGCCTTTGGTGTGTCTCTGAAGCTGTTTCAGCCAGCCTCACATTCACAAGGGGGGGGGGGGCGAGGTGGGGTGGCTGGGGGAGTCACACAATTCGCATATTGGCCCCAGATAGACAGAATGACACAGGGCGGCATCTTTGTTTTTCTTTTCAGCGCCGTCATATGCAGACTTTCTGTGCCGTCTGACCCGGCCCTTAGAGTGTTGAAGGGGGAGGGGGGGTCATGGTCGAGGGTGTTGGTATGCCTTCCTAAACCCCCACAGATTGCTTACCTCCGATTGCTGTAAAAAAAATAACGTTTCGCAGCTCTTGCCCTCTGATCCCATAAGTTTCAGGAACAGGGGCACAATGTCCATTCTACCGATCCCGGGCTTTTTATGGTAAGCAGAACGCTTCTTGTGACGTGTACTGTTGAACACGGGAGACAACCCAACCCTGCGACAGGATGTTACCAGCCAGCAGCAACAATTTGGTAGGGAGGAGTGATAAATGTGCAGCTGGCAGATCCCAGCTAAATTTTTCAGAGATCGAAAAACTCCTGTCATTAATTTAGGTAATGCATATTCATTGCAAAACTGAAATACCAAACTTGTGTAACATTTTTTTTACAACAAAATTCACTTCTAATTTACAGAGCAAAAAGGTATATACAGGCTGACACTGAGATAAGACAGCTGTTTTTTGGTATTGATGACCATCTGAATTGTATTAAATATGAAAGGAGTGGATGGATGAAGGGTGGATGGAAGGAAGGAAGGATGAAAGGGTGGATGGATGTATTTATTTATTTATTTATTTATAGGTTTATATAGCGCTGTGAATAAACTCCCGGAGGAGTATCTCCGCGCTGATGACACCAGGTATAAAGCAGGTATTAGGCTACAGTAGTGAAGAATACATCCGGGGATTTATACAGATCCAACAGGATGCATATTAAAATGAGCTGAACAGAAAGGTTTTCAGACATTTTCTGAACTTGAGATGATTCCTGCATTGTTTTAAGAAGAGCGGAAGAGAGTTCCAGAGACTAGGGCCTACCACAGACAGAGCCCTGCCTCCTAGCCTAGCTTTAGTTATTTTAGGAATGTTTAGCAGCAGCTGATCACTAGACCTGAGACTACGAGTGGGAGCATATGGAACAAATTTAGTAGCCAGGTACTCTGGGCCCAATTCATTAAGGCCTTTGTGAATAATACAGCAGGCCTTAAACTTAACTCGTTGCCGAATAGGCAACCAGTGCAGTTTGTGAAGAAGTGGTTTCGAAGGGAACATAGGAGGTGCATTAAGCACTAACCTAGCTGCTGTATTTTGTACCACCTGTAGGCGGTCCAGAACCTCTTCGTTTGCTCCCATCAGAAGTCCATTACAGTAATCAAGACGGCTGATAACAAGAGCCTGGACTAAGGTTTTCCTGTATGAGTCAGGGAGGAAAGGAAAGATCCTCCGGAGAAGACCTATTACGTGGAAACAAGTTCCTACTGTAGTGGTGACATGATGTTTCATTGTCAATTCTGGTTCTAATCTGACTCCTAAATTCTTGATTACTGTTTTGGGCTCGGGGACTGGGCCCAGATCAAGAGGCCACCAGTCAGGAGACCAAAGGACCTTTACTTCTCCGAAAAGCATCACCTCCGTTTTTCCAACGTTGCATTGGAGGAAATTGGAGGACATCCACCTTGCAACTGCCTTCATCCCCTCGGAGAAGGATTGTATTATCTCCGGAGTAAGATGTTTAAATGGGAAAAGCAGCTGCGTGTCATCAGCGTATGACACTGGATGAAAACCAAAAGCTCTAGTTACATCTGCCAAGGGGGCCACATAGGTATTAAATAGGGTCGGGCTAAGGCATGAACCTTGAGGGACCCCCTTGGTGATGTCAACTTCCTCCGACCTAAAATCACCCATGGTGACAGATTGGGTGCGGTTGGAGAGAAAGCTCCTGATCCATTCCAGTGCTGTACCACCGATTCCACTCCCAGACAGGCGTTCGATAAGGATGTTATGAGAAATAGTATCGAACGCTGCCGATAGATCTAGCATATATAGATGGATGGATAAAAGGTTGCATGAATGATGCATGGATGGATGTGTGAAAAGGTGGGGAGATGAATGATAGGTGGGTGGGTGGATGGATGAAAGGGTGGGTGGATGAAGGATGGATATATGGATGAAAGGGTGGATGGATGTATGGATGGAAGGATGAAAGGGTGGATGGATGAAGGATGAATGTATGGATGGAAGGATGAAAGTGTGGATGGATGAAGGATGGATGGATGTGTGAAAAGGTGGGGAGATGAATGATAGGTGGGTGGATGGATGAACGGGTGGGCGGATGAAGGATGGATGTATGGATGAAAGGGTGGATGGATGTATGGATGGAAGGATGAAAGGGTGGATGGATGAAGGATGGATGTATGGATGGAGTTATGAAAGGGTGGATGGATGAAGGATGGATGGATGTGTGAAAAGGTGGGTGGAAGAATGATGGGTGGTTGGATGGATGTATGGATGGAAGGGTGGATGGATGTATGGATGGAAGGGTGGATGGATGTATGGATGGAAGGGTGGATGGATGTATGGATGGAAGGATGAAAGGGTGGACGGATGAAGGATGGATGGATGGATAGAAGGATGAAAGGGTGGATGGATGAAGGATGGATGTATGGATGGATGGATAAATGGTTGCATGGATGAATGATGCATGGATGGATGTGTGGAAAGGTGGGGGATGAATGATGGGTGGATGGATAAAAGGGTGGATGGATGGATGAATGATGGATGTATGGATGGAAGGATGAAAGGGTTAATGGATGAAGGATGGATGGATGAAAGGGTGGATGGAAGAAGTATAGTTGTATGGATAAAAGGTTGCATGGATGAATGATGGATGGATGTGTGGAATGGTGGGGGATGAATGATGGGTGGATGGATGGATGAAAGGGTGGGTGGGTGAAGAATGGATGTATGGATGGATAAAAGGTTTCATGAATGATGCATGGATGGATGTGTGAAAAGGTGGGGAGATGAATGATAGGTGGATGGATGGATGAAAGGGTGGGTAGATGAAGGATGGATGTATGGATGAAAGGGTGGATGGATATGTGGATGGAAGGATGAAAGGGTGGACGGATGAAGGCTGGATGTATGGATGGAAGGATGAAAGGGCGGATAGATGAAGGATGGATGGATGAAAGGGTGGATGGATGTATGGATGGATAAAAGGTTGCATGGATGAATGATGGATGGATGTGTGGAAAGGTGGGGGATGAATGATGGGTGGATGGATGGATGGATGAAAGGGTGGGTGGATGAACTATTGCTGTATGGATGAAAGGGTGGATGGATGAAGTATGGATGGAAGGATGAAAGGGTAGATGGATGAAGGATAGATGGATGGATGTGTGAAAGCGTGAGTGGATGAATGATGATGGATGGATGTGATGGGGTCTAACAGGTGCATTTATGGTTGTCAAAAGTTGATGATGAGGAGTACCAGTTTCTAGAATTTTTTTCGAAAGGGGGTCCTTACGCCTATAAAAGTTTTGCAAGGGGGTCTCGGCATCAACAAGTTTGAAGACCTCTGCCCTAACACATTATATGGCAACAAAATTGGCAAAAAATTACTGAAAAGGAGGGAGATTTAGCTTTTCCATGTTATGGTTCATTTCGATTGGAGGTGTTATATCAGTTGAGAGAGTGATGTCTTCATTGCGACAACCACCTAGACCAACATAGTTTGAGGCATTAGACGCTTGGATGCGAGCTGCGCAGGCAAAGAGCAGGGAAAAGGTCAGGGAAGGATGAAGAAAGCAATGAAGGCGTATCATGATGCACAATGGGACGCACAGGTGAAGAGGTGGAGAGTAGACACCATGGAGGGAAAGAGGTTATAACCACTTGCAGTGAAGGAGAGAGATGCTCGGAATAAGAATGGGGATCATGACAGTGACACCGATGACAGCCTGCTAGATAAATTATAAGCAGTGCGTCCTCCGGCATACAGCCAAAATTTAGAAGAGGGAAGATGGGAACTGTTGAACGCAGGGAGCATGGAGAGAATGGGGTACCACAGACTGACCCTAGTGCAAGAGTAGTGGAAAAGACTTCAACAGGGATGCAAGGATTAGGGATACCAGCATCTGGAGGTACAGAAACAAGCAGAGCGAATGCTGCTATGCAGTTACCGGAAGCCCTTACCGTGCCGCTAACCATTGGACCTATAGTGCCAGTGTATGACCCAAGCCCAGGGGGAGGTGGTGTTCAGTCACAGTTGGGATTGGAAGAAAGGGTCAACCCAGAAGGAAACGTGACAGGCTTACCATGCCGGTCACCATTGGACCTATAGTGTCAGTGTATGACTGAAGCCCAGGGGAAGGTAGTGGGCAGTCACAGTTGGGATTGGAAGAAAGGGTCTACCCAGAAGGAAACGTGACAGGGAACGGAAATTGTCCATATTTGGTGCCTGTGGAAGCTAGTACTCCATTACCAGCAACCGTGGACCCTTCGAGGGTGCATGTTGGGTCTAGCGCAGTACGATCAGTGTCATTAGCAGAGTCAGGTTTAGATTTAAGGATGTGGGCAGCTCCAGTTAGTGAACCAGTAGAAGGGATGTCAGGAGTTTCCAGAGATCAGCCTGCCGTGCAGACTACCGTAGCAGGAAATCGCCAGAGGAATCAGAATGGTGAAAGACAAGAACAGAGCTGTGTGTCAAGTCAAGGAACAATCAAGGCTGCAGTGAAGGCTAACGTGTTAGATGTAGTGAGGTTTAAAGCTGAAACAGAGGAGATAATCAGTAGGAGCTTGCCTTTGGAAATGATAGAACTTTATGATCAGGATGAGCTGCTGTTCGTGGCGAAGGATATTACTTGAAAAGCAAGGAGGGCACATGAGAAATTGATAGAATTGGCACAGAAGTATGATGTGCAGCTGTCCAAAACGAAAATGTTACAGGGAAACCATAGTTAAAATAACAGTGATCAGGAGTTGGAAGAGAAAAGGGTCATAGGCTTGAAAACACATATTCGAGAATTGGTTGTAGGAATACACACATGGAGCATGCTTGATAAGTGGGAAGAGAGATGGTCAAAGAAAAAGAACGTCAAGAAAGGGAAAGGAGACACGCCACCTCCAGAACGGGGGACAGCAGGATTAGAGGCTTACCCATTGCGAGAGGTACAGAGTGGAGGGTATGTGCATGTACCTTGGAGCAGGGGTGATTTGGAAGCATTTACAAATGATTTTCCTCGGCTGAGGGAATAACCTGTAGAGTGGTATAAACAAGTTGATCATTTTGTGACGATATCAAGTATGTTTTGGATCAATTTGAACACGCTATTTGAAATTGTGATGCCTAGTTATTTGTGGTCCACTTGTAAAATTGCTGTCGATTGGCCATCTGCCAAACCAGGTCGCGACCCCATAACACATTTGGTTATGAAAAGGTTTGAACAAGTAATCCTATGGCTACAGTCTAAAATCTTTCCACAAGATATTAATTGGGTTAAGATAGATCAAACCACTCAAGAGCCAAAAGAGCCAGTGCATGCTTATTATGAAAGGCTTTTGCAAGCCTTCAAGCAGTATAGTGGGTTGGACACTTTAGACTCTAAGGATATGGGACAGTTTGTCTCCAATTCTGTGTTGGGATTGAAACCACAAATCAGCTTTATGATCCAACAGCATTTGATCTGCTGGCAAAACAAATCCATGGATGAGATCCTGTGGTATGCCAGATACTGTGGTGACAAAGTGGGCTCTAATCATAGAAAGATGGGGGGAGAGGCCAAGATGGCGGGGTGAGCGGACGCTTCCTCCCGCAGCTCCTCCAGACCGACTAGGCTCGAGCCCTTTTCTTACGCTTTTCTCCCCCCGCTGATGCTCAGCGTGTGAGAGGAGTGTGGCGGAGCACCTGGCGCGCACGTTGATGTCGCTTTGGCCATCATCGTCCCGGCGAAAGCACCTCAAAGGACCGATTGAAGATCGAGGGGCGACAGGGAGCCTGGGAGGCGGAGCGAATCGGAGTGCTGTCCAGGCGCCTCGGCTGGGCCTGGTGCTGAAAGTTAACGATCCGGAGGGAGTCTGTCCCGGCACTCGACGGAGGTCGAAGGAGGCCTACAGGCTGAGGACCGGCTACACGGAGGACTTTGGGCGTGTGCTTTGACGCCCGGACTTGAGTCGGTGACAACCCGCACTGCGAGGGCCCCGGTCCCGTGACCGAAGTACGGCTGGCTTGATGCCGGGGTCAGATCATTTGGCCCTTCTGCGTAACAGTGTGGTACCGGCTGTGGAACTTCTCAGATTGCCTGGTTTCTAGGGGGCCCCGGCGGTGTCGCCGGGCTTGGCCGCTCTGCCTGGCCCCACCCTGCCGCCATTTTGTCCCCGAGGGATCGGTGTCGTTGGCCTCCCCCGGAGTCCTTTGCTGGCGAGTGTCTGTGCCCTCCGCCGTTGCCGGGCTAACTCTCTGTGGAACGTACTGACGGGGGGCTCCCCAATACAGTTCTCAATTGCCGTCTCGACTGGGCGCCCACGGCTGGCAGTGCCCGGACTGACCCGCCATTTTGTCGCCTGTGACGCAGCACCTCGGTTCTGCAGGGAGCTCCCCACATCGAGTGCTTGCCAGCGGCTGGACATTCCTGAGGCGGCTGGGCCTGTGCCCACTCATCGATTACAGCGCCTGCGATGACTGGAAGAGGCGGTTCGAGGAAGGGGGACCGCACCCTGCCGGATATGCTTGGCAGGGCCCAGCAGCTGCGGGACAGAACACAGCCGTCGCCGGGGTCTTCCCGGGCCTCGGCGGACGCGACTGGGGGAGAGCCCCCGGTCACGAGGTCCTTTATGGAAGAACTGTTTAGCTCCCTCAAAGAGGACTTTCAGACGCTGAAGCGGGAAGTGGCCAGTGAGGTCCGTGAAGTATGCAGGGAAGTGGAGGGCCTCGGTGAGCGAGTTGAGACGGTGGAGACGGCGGCCCAGCGCCGGGACGACGAGATAGTCCACCTACAACAAGACGTTCTCCGCCTCCGGGAGCAGTGTGTCGAGCTCCAGGCCCACTCAGAGGACTTTGAGAACAGGTCACGGAGAAATAACATCCGAGTGCGTGGTGTGCCGTCCGCGGACGAAGGGGCTGACTTGGTGGGCTATCTGCAAGACCTGTTCCGGGAGATCCTGGGGGAAGCTGCAGACTTCCCTATTCGCATTGACAGAGCACACAGGGTTGGTCGACAGCGCCAGTCATCGGCGCCTCCACCGGACATCTTAGCTTTCCTGCCCGACTTCCCGCTGAAGGAGCGCATCATGGCTGAGGCCCGTAGAAAACAGCCCCTGACTTTCCGGGAGCGGCCTGTCGCGCTTTATCAGGACCTGTCCGCCATCACGCTGCAGAAACGCAGGTCCTTCAGGATTGCCACCGACTTTCTGCGCGAACACGAGACGCCGTACTCCTGGGGACATCCCTTCCGCCTGATCTTCCGATGGAATGGAGTGCTGCATCAACTACGCTCCTTGCAGGACATCTGTGGGGTCCTGGGGCTTACGGCTGCGGAGGAGGAAGGAGCCACACCGTCATGGAGGCGATCAGTGAGAAGGAGCCGGCGAAGGTCGGCGAGGAGACAATCGACGGCTAGCGCTGGGCGTCCTGATTCCCCTACTATCAGGGCGGCCATGGCCGACGCTTTGAGGGCGGCAGCCAGGGACTTGGCCGACTCCAACGGCGTGGCCATGACGGCCTAAACTCACTCAGGGGGGAGATGCTCTTAGCTTCTTCGATGCCAGGTTTGGGGCTGGGGGGGTCGGGAGGGAGCGGATGGAGGTGAGTGGCTGAACGTCCACTTTTCTATTTTCTACGGACTTGCCCGTTTTGGGGCTTGACTGAGACAATGGGGTGTTTAGGTTGGCATTTGGCTAGTTGCCATGGGTGTGTTTTGGGTGGGTATAGGGGTTGTTTTAGAGTTGGGGAGGTCCCGTCCGATGTTGTCCATGCCCACGCTCGGCCTACTTTGGCTTATCCCGCGCAGCCGCCCCGCGCGCCCCACCCGCTGGTTCCTTGCCCGCAACATAGCGTTCCTGATCCCTGGGAGGCATGTCGTCCCTGAAGGTGGTGACCCTTAATGTTAAGGGACTGAATAATCCTGTAAAGCGCAGGGCGATTTTGTCTTTGCTTTAGGGGACGCAGGCTGACATCTGCCTTTTGCAGGAGACCCACTTATTGTCCCGGGATTGCCATAGGTTGCGCTCTGCTAAGTTCCCCACCCAGTTCTTCTCCTCTGCAGCGACCAAGACCGCGGGGGTGGCCATTCTCATAGCGAGCTCCTTTAGGGGGGAGGTATTGTATAAGTATGCTGAGCAGAAGGGGAGGCTTCTTGCATATCGCTTGCGCTTGGGGGGCATAGCGTTCACGGTTGGCTCCGTTTATAGCCCAAATGACCACCAGGAACGCTTCTTGGACTCCGTGCTGGTGGACGTCACTGCCTCTCCCGACCGGCATGTCATCTTGGGGGGAGACCTTAATATTGTCTTTGATTCTGTGATGGATAGGTCGGCGCAGCGCTCTCCGCAGACGGGAGAACTGTCCCAGGCTGTGAAGGCCCGGATTGCAGAAATGGACTTACACGACCTCTGGCGCTCCATGCACCCCACAGATAGGGACTACTCTTACTTTTCGCACGCACACCGAACCTACTCACGGTTGGACTATCTCCTGGTTAGTGGACCGATGCGCGCTGCCGCCACGGCGGCGGACATTGGGGTCCTGACCCTGTCTGACCATGCACCAGTCGCTGGCGCGTTCATGTGGCCTGCGGCCTCTCCCTCTCGGGGGGTGTGGCGCCTTAGAGACACCCTCTTACACAAAAAGTCGGTAGTGAAACGCATTGAGGAGGTCATACAGGATTATCAGACTCACAATAGCAACACCGACACTTCCCAAGCGACACAGTGGGCGGCATTGAAGGCAGTCCTCCGGGGGGAATTTATCTCCATCTCCTCAGCCGAAAATAAAGAGCGGCAGCGGAAAAGGGATGAACTGACTGTTCAGGTTCGGGAGCTTGAGCAGGTCCACCGCCGCACGGGGGCTCCAAGGGTGTGGAGGCAACTGAAGGCTGCAAGGAAGCTCCTGTCGGCACTGGATCTTGACAGAGCCGAATATGCCGCCTTGCGCTTGAAACATGCCTACTACACAGGGGGGGACAGATGTGGCAAGCTCCTGGCACATCGGCTCCGTGTCGCGCAACAGCGTAGCGTAGTGAAGGAACTTGTGGGTACGGACGGGGTGGTCGTTTCCGGGGACGCAGAGGTGGCGGAAACTTTCCGCAGCTTCTACGAGGCGCTGTACGCTGAGGAGCCCTCCTCGTGCCGGACGCCGAAGACTATTTGGAGTCAATGGCCCTTCAGGTGCTGGATCCCGCTCAAGCGGAATATCTGGAGCGGGACATTCATGTTGAGGAGGTGATTTCCGCTATAGCTCGGCTGAAGCATGGTAAGGCCCCGGGCCCAGACGGGTACACGTCCCTGTTTTATAAGACTTTTTGCCCGGTTGTGGCCCCTGTCTTAGCTCGGCTATTTAATTCCTTCTCCGACCCGGGAGCCATCCCACCGGATCTCCTGAATGCGACGGTCTCGGTGATCCCGAAACCTGGGAAGGACCGGGCCTTATGCGGTTCGTATAGACCCATTTCGCTCTTAAATGTCGACCTCAAGCTGTATACGGGGATTCTAGCGTCCAGGCTGGCCCTGCACCTCCCCGGTCCGGTGGAGGCGGACCAGGCTGCCTTTGTACCCGGCAGACAGACGGTTGACAATACCAAGCGAGTGGCGCATGTTCTAGAGAAGGCCTCACGGATCCCGGGGGAGCGGATGCTGCTGTCAGTTGATGCGGAGAAGGCCTTCGACAGGGTTCATTGGCCGTATCTCGAGCTGGTTCTCAGGAAACTGGGAATCGGTGATAAATTCCGCACTATGGTATTCAACTGCTATAAACATCCTTCAGCGTCGGTGTGAGTCAATGGGTGTAGCTCCCGTGGCTTTGCCATCGAACGCGGCACGAGGCAGGGCTGCCCCCTTTCGCCGCTTCTGTTTGCCCTCTACATGGAGCCGTTTGCCCAAAGGATCCGCAACAACCCGGATGCTATTGGGGTCAAGATGGGCCAGTATGTCCACACGGTTAGCCTCTATGCGGACGATGTCCTGCTGACCCTAGACGACCCTAGGAGGTCATTACCCGCTTGCATCCAGGAGTTGGACGCCTTTGCACATGTGGCCGGCTTCAAAATGAACATGAGCAAGTCGGTGGCGTTAGATGTGTCTCTGGCTGCGGATACCAGGAGGGACCTTCAGCGACTCTTCCCCATGCAGTGGTCCTCGTCCACGGTGCCATACTTAGGGATTCTGCTGGCGCCCACATTACCGGAGATGGTTGCGGCCAATTACACTTCTCTCAGTAGGAAGATCAGGGAGGAGCTTGGCCGCTGGAGTAAAGGCCTGCTGTCCTGGCTGGGACGAATCGCGGCGGTTAAGATGACGGTGCTGCCCCAGATACTGTATCTTTTTCGTGCCCTGCCTCTCCAGCCCCCGGTGGGCTGGATTCGACAAACGCAGGCCGACATCTCCCGCTTTGTCTGGCAAGGCCGCAAGCCGCGGATGAAGAGGGTCCTCTCCACGCTTGCCCCGGAGGCAGGGGGTCTTGGTATCCCGGACCTCCGTAAGTACTTTCAGGCGGCGCAGCTGCGATACCTGGTAGAGTGGAGCAGGTGGGAGTCCGACAAACACTGGCTTTTTCAAGACCAGGCGGTGGCGGGCCGCACCTTACAGGAGGTTCCATTCTTACGCCGCGCGCATCGCCCCCCTAACCTTTACGCTTCTTTTGTTACGCGGGTCCCCCTGAGGGTGTGGGATGCAGTTTGCAAGGTTCGGGGCCTTACCACCTTCCCTTCGCCGTTCACACCCATAGTGGGTAACCCGGACTTCTCCCCGGGGATGGAGCCGGGGGCTTTTTCCCATTGGACGAACGCGGGCTCCAGAGTGCTCTTCCAGGTCTATGGACCGGAAGGCGTGATTCCTTTTCATCAACTTCGGTAGGAATTCGGCCTGACGGAGCTGGATAGATTGCGCTATATGCAGGTTCGGCATTGGGCCCTCCAACCCCAGGTGCGAGACACCGCTGCTCGTCAAATTACACCGTATGAGCGGTGGCTGGTGACCCGGACCTCCGATGCTAAGTTGATTACTGATCTGTACAAGTATCTACAACCCCCGCCGTTTCACTATTATAACCCGGGGAGGGAGCGCTGGCACAGGGAATTGGGCAGGACACTCAGCCACAAGGAATGGGACAAGATTGCATACCGGGCGCGGCACTCTGCGTATCATACGGGCCTTACGGAGACCTTCACTAAGGTGTCCACATACTGGTACTATACCCCGGAGAGACTGTATGAAATGCATAAACACACTGACAAGGGGTGCTGGCGGGGCTGTGGGCAGGTGGGTACCCTTTCACACATTCTTTGGGACTGCCCAGTGCTAACCGCCTTTTGGAAGGAGGTTTTGGACGAGGTGGATAAGCACATTGAGATCGAGCTGCCGCGCTTTCCGGCGTATGTCTTGCTGGGCCTTCCCAATGACCTAATGTACCCATTGAAGTCCCGCAGGGGTAGGCAGATCGCAATTGCGCTGGGGTCTGCGGTCCAGAATATCCTTATCCACTGGCGCACCGCCACTGTCCCCTCCATTACAGGTTGGTTGCATAGGCTCTGGCATGTGTTGGGAATGGAGAAGCTGTCACTCACGGTGACGGGGGAGATAGACCAATTTGAGGAGCTGTGGCAACCCTTCCTTGCGCTGCTGTCCACCGAATTCAGGGAGCTCACCTGCCCGAGGTACCTTAGACTTCTTAGGCTGACGCCACCGGTGACCCCGGCGGAATAGAATGAGTGGGGGACGGGTTCCTGGGGGGGGGGGGGGCGGTTTTTGGGGCGGTTATTACTAGTAAGGGGCCATTGGACGGGGGAGTTGGGGGGAGTTGGGGAACTGTTTCTTTCTTCTATGGGGGGGGGACGGAGAGGGGTTGGGTTATGCTTTGTTGGGTTGCTAATGGCTTTCACTGCTCAGATTTGGGGTGTTGGATATGCGCACAGGGGACACATAGGTTGCATTTTGCCTTTCCATTTATCAATGCTTTTCCTCTGGACCAACGGACTGTTCTTCGTCAACGCTCCTGAATTGCGCCTCTTTTCTCTTATTGTACTGTTTGTAACCCTAACCTCCTATCCCCTTCCCCCATGTTCTTTTGTCTTAATAAAAATGCTTTAAACCTAATCATAGAAAGATAAAGAATAAACTAATGCTAGTCCAGATGTGGAACGTAGACAGGGTGGAACAAACACAGATGAGTGGAGGGACGTTGGGTCGGAAGCAGGGATTCAATCGTGGAGGGACTCAGAATACATCAACTCACACGGGTCAGGGAAGAGTGTGAGGAATATACCCCAAGACTGGAACAGAGGTCGGTATCCTAAAGAAATCCATGGCATGTCATTATTGCCACACAATCGGGCATTAGAAGCGCAAGTGTCGATTAAATCCAGCAAATCAGTTTCAAGATGAAAAGATAGTGCAGGTACCCCAGGCTATAAATACTGTAACAACATCCTCTTTTTTTCTTTGCTGACCGAATGCAGCAGTTAAACTCATCAGTGAACCTGTACTTCAATTCAGAAATACATTTACATATGATAATCAATAACCCATGGAGGGGGGCCGAGTCAACAAGTGCAAATGCCCCCACATCCGAGAGTTCCACAAGGAAATAAAGTATACCAACAGATGCCCTTTATCGAAGCTCTAGATGAGTTCGATCCAGACCCGTTGCAATGATGGTGCCTGAGGGGGGAGAGGAAGATTGTACCCATGGAGCAGTCTTGGAGGTAGACCAGAGAGGACCGTATGTGGAGGCAGATGTGGACGGTCATTCCATTACATTCTTGATTGATACTTGTGCTACCTGTTCTATTGTAAGATCAGAAGTAGTCCCAAGCCTACACCTCTCAGGACAATCAATCACATTTGTAAGAGTTGTGAATAAAAGAATGATGAATCCATTGACAGATGAGATACCTGTGAGAATTGGAACATTTCAGGATCAACACCAATTTGTGGTGTGCGATTCAAGTCCAGTCTGTTTTTTTAGGTCGAGACCTTTTGTGTAAGTTGAATTGTACCATCTATTGCACGCCTAAAGTAGTAGAATTTCAAACTAATGATGATGACATGGCATTCAAACTGGTGAATCAGAGTCTCTGCATAGAGAATTTCCCTGTGCTGACGGTAGAAGACCTACCATATGACTTGAGGGACTCTGTCTCTCCGGTGGTGTGGGATTTCACGGGAGAAGTAGTAGGATTGATTTGAGGAGATAAGCCAGTTAAGATACAGATCAAGCCGAATGCTGAGTTCCCAGGAACACCCCAGTATAACCTGACTACAGAAACGGTGGCAGGAATTACACCTGTGATTGAGTCAATGATTGTTCGAAGAATTTTCAAGGAAATTATGGGGAGCCCATGCAGTTCTCCCATAATGGGGCTGCAGAAGCTGAGTGGGAAATACAGGATCCTGCAGGACCTGCGAAAGGTCAATACGATCGTAGTTCCATGTTGTCCTGTGGTACCGAATCCATCTGTGATCCTTTTCCAAATTCCTTGTGAGGCAGAATGGTTCACTGTGATTCATCTATGTCAGGCCTTCTTCTCAATACCATTACACAAGGAAAGCTAATTTCTATTTGCTTTCTGGTTGGAAAATTGTGTGGTATTGTATCCCACAAGGGTATACAGAGAGTCCAGTGATCTTTAATCAGATTCTAAAGAAAAACCTTGAGAGTCTAGTGCTGCTGCAGAGTTCAGTGCTTGTGCAGTATATTTATGACCTCCTGATTGCCACTGAGACTGAGGAGGCTTGTAGGGTTGATACTGTTGCTCTGTTAAACCACCTGGCAGAAAACAAGCACAAGGTGTCCCCAAGCAAACTTCAGTACTGTTTGCCTGAAGTCCAGTATTTGGGTCATCGTATCGAGAAAGGCAAGAGGAAGGTGTCACCAGACCGCATTGAGGCGATCATGAAAATGAATGCATCTACTACGTAGAAGGAAGTCCGAATGTTCTTGGGAATGGTTGGCTACTGTCGCCAGTGGATTCCCAACTTTTCTCTGAAAGCGAACCCTTTCAGAAGTTGACACAAAAGATGTGAGTTATCCAGTACCATGGGATAAAAACAGTTTGGTTGCCTTCTTTGAGCTAAGAGAAAGCCTTTGTCGCATTCCAGCTCTGGGAATGCTTGATTACACTAAAGCATTTTCATGATTCTCTTGTGAGCAGGAGGGTTGTGCACTGTCTGTACTCACCCAGACACACGGAGGTGTCCGTAGACCAGCCGATTACCTCTCAGCTACATTAGATCCTGTAGCTTCAGCGTTGCCCTGATGTCTCAGATCCGTTGCTGCAACTGGTGTCATCATTGAGAGATGTGAAAGCATTGTGATGGGTCACCCCCTTACTATTTATAGTCCACACTCAGTCGAGCTCCTGATGACTAGAACAAAAACACAGCATTTGACTAATAATTGCCTCACGCACTATGAGCAGGTTATTCTTGCCTCTGAGAACGTCACCCTGAAAAGGTGTTCTGTGTTGAATCCTGCTACTTTGATGCCCATTCCAAATGTTGAAGGGGAAGATTGTGAGGACCATGACTGTCTTGATGTAACAGAACTTTGCACCAAACTAAGAGACCTGACATTGTTGATGAACCTTTGCCTGAATCAGTCCTTTTTGTTGATGATTCATCTCTCAGAGACAATGCAGGGTATTTGAGAGCAGCATTTGCTGTGTGTACCATTTCTGGAGTTGTGGAACCTGCTTGTTTACAGGGAGTACACTCCGCACAAGTGGCTGAAATCATTGCCTTGACACGTGCATGCCTTGTTTCTGATCAAATCCTAGTCACTATCTACACCGATAGCCAGTACGCGTTTGGTGTGGTTCATGACTTCAGACAGCTATTGTCACAGAGGGGTTTTTTAACGTCATCAGGATCTACCATCCGAAGTGGGGAATATGTGAGACAACTGTAAGAAGCGTTGCAGCGACCAAAGGAAATAGCTGTAGTGAAATGCGCTGATCATGGGAAGGGGGAGGACTTTGTTACAGTAGGCAACAGGTATGCGGATGAAGTTGCATGTTTTTGTGCTGAACAAGGTTGTATCTTTAATGGGGATTACACAGAAGAGAGCACAGAAAGAACTGAGCTCAGCATGATGTTGGCCATAACAGACACTTGGGATGAGGTCAAGCGTCTGCAGGGAGAAGTGTCAGATCAAGAAGAAGCTAGTTGGATTAAAGCAGGTTGTGAAAAAAGAGATGATTGCATTTGGGTTTCAACTGATGATCGAGCAGTGTTGCCGAATTGCTTATTGAACCCAATGGTGAGACATATTCATGGAGTAGTTCACATTGGAAGGGACGCCATGGTGGGAGTGTTCAGACAGACCTATCTAGGCCCCTAATTAAATATTCCCGATTTATGCCCTAATGTGGTTATAACAAATCATATCCTTATAAAGGCATAAGAATAATATCCATATTTAGTAATAGCCAATGCAATCCAAATACGGCAAGGCTACTTCCTTAGACTCCTAGAAAGTACAACGAGTTCTTTAAACAAACCAAACCTCCAGCAACCTGGGAATTCCCCATGCTTTTGTTTTGATTTGTCCTAGAACTCCTGCGAGCACTGAAAGAATGGCCAGTTCTTAGTGACATCTTTTATTGACGTCTTATGTCCAACCTTACGTCAAACACGGCACCCTCCAGGTGTAAATATACCAGCGTTTGCCTTAAGCAACACACAGTGTTGTGGAGCAGAGCGGCTATCTACTTCTCCGAAGCCCAGCTGATGCGAGTGCCGAAGGAAGCCGTCCCTCCCATTTGACGCACTGAGAAAGACGCTGTCTTTTTCTCCTGCCGAGAAAATCCAGCTCCAGTATTTCCAGTCACCCTTGCGGGTTACTGGGAGATAGAGTCCTGAGAGCGAGATACAAGACCTCCTTCATTCTAAAACCAAGGAACGGAGCTGATTAGATCCTTAGAGAATTCTCGAGTCAGATTCTTGGCAAAAACTATCTTAACTTAAACTGCAGCTCACTTACTCCTTCCCACGTACTAGGCTTAGGTTAGTAACATCGGGGTAGGCGTATTTAGAAGCACCAGTTGAGTACGTTTAGTCAAACTTTTATCATTGTATGTAACTGTATATATTTTATACCTTTTAAGTATCATATGGCTCAGAAACCATATCAATGCTTTTACAGTATTATCTCATAATACTCCTTTTACTGTACGCACTTTAATTTATAACAAGTATTGCAATTGTGGCAATTCATTTCTCTTGCATGAGAAAGAAGACTGCTCAATAAATAACACCTTTTATTGAAAACGCCCGTCTCTCTGTTTCTCTGCACTCTAGTGAAACTAAGTATGCACGATTGACTGAGTGAAATAGCTATCTATTGTTTTCACACGACTCTGGAGATATACTCCTTATTCTGGGGGAGCAAAGTTGTCATGTTTATGCGGTTGTCAGAAGCTGAATCCCTTCTTGTCTAATCAGGGAAGTTCACTCCTCCCTGTTCATTCGAGAAAGTTTCTAGTGACCTCTGAGCTAGCTGGCAAACCTAAATTAAGTCTAACATATTCAATAGAGACCTAGTCGACCTCAGTCCTACGTCTAAACTATTGTTTATGTTATTCTAATGCGCAGAGCCTATTGGGAAAATAGGAACTACACTACATGCTGAAGCAGTGTGTCACAGATGTGTTATGTGTCAACAGATGAATGTTGGGAAGAAAACTGTGGTTGCACCGGTCGGGGGGTCCTTTCAACAGAATCCAGCTTGACTTCATTGAGGTGCCTAGGTGCAAGGGATTGAGATACATTCTGGTTGTAGAGTGTGTCTTTTCACAGTGGATTGATGCATATCCGAGTAGGAGGTGTGATAGTTTAACAGTAGCAAAGTTTTTGCTTAGAGAGCTTATCCCGGGCTTCGGATTTCTAACTTCACTGGAGTCGGATAGAGAAACGCATTTCCACAGTGAAATCCTGAAGCTATTGTGTACTGCCTTGCTAGCTGACCAGAGATTGCACTGTAGTTACAGTAGTTACAGGCCGGAGGCATCTGGCCTCCTGGAGCAGATCGATGGGACTCTTAAAGCGAGGATGGTGAAAGTGTGCTCTTCAACATCTTTGAAATGGACTGGTTCATTGCCTTTGGTGCTAATGAGTGTGTGTAGCATTCCAGATAGGAGAACAGGACTCTCGCCTCATGAGATATTGATGGGGAGGGTGATGCGCTTTCCAGCAGTGCCATTCATAGCATTGGTAAACATCACCGATAATTTGATCCTTGATTATTTCAAAGGACTCGCTGACGTGGTCTGTTCTGTGTCCCACCAGGGTGATGCTGTGACTGCGCCGACTTCGAAGGACCTCTGCCATGACTTGTGTCGAGGTGACTGGATACTTGTCTGAAAGCATGTGAGGAAGAACTTCCTTGATGCCTGTTGGCTTGGTCAGTACCAGGTGATTTTGGTGACGAATGCAGCTGTGAAGTATGGAGGCTTGCCAAACTGGAGACACACCTCTCATACCCGCAGAGTTTCAGGACCCTTGGGAGAAACAGCTCCTCTCCCTGAAGTAAATCCAGCCATGGCTGAGAGGCCACTGGAGAGGACAAGCCAAGCTGTGGGGTTCCTGATGAGGCTGGTTACCCACTGATGGAGCAAGGTTTCATACATGAAGAAACTTGCTTGGATTCAGCCCTCTCGAAAAAACATGTAACTTATTAACCAACATGTTTTGTGATCACTAAAAACTGCACCACATTGTGGGGCTCTACGGTTTCGCCGACACTTTGTAATTGGTGTAAGGACATGGATGAGGCGATGGAGGCGGAGAGGTCGGTGTATATCCACCGTGGATGCCCCGGAAGTGGGGTAGGATATGGGGTGCATGGAACTCGTGAGCCACCGAGCACCGCTGGAGAAGATATTGACCCTGACTAGCAATGTTAAATTTGGATGTGCAATGGAAGTAGCAATATGTCTTTACGATACAATGTACAGTTTTTATGCTTTGAATTTGACTGTGGCTGCGAGAGACCCGCTGTAATATTTCTCTATTGGCTGTAATACTCCTATGCAGATCTGTCCCATATGCTCTGTTCTAATAAAAACATTTTTTTTAAAAACTGCACCACATGACATTTCGAGTAGCTAGGGGAAGCTTACCTATGTGCTTTTACTAACAGTAACCCGAATGCATTAAAACGGCTGCTGAAAACGTGGGAACTCTTCTGCGCATGCGTCTGCCACATCTACGTGGTGTGACGTATCTGTCTCTTGGTGGGAAATCCTTGCAGCTGCTCACTAGTGCCAAGATGGCCGCTTCATGCTTTAACATACTGATGCACATGCTCCAGCTTGAACTAAAACTTGCACGCTCTGCCTAATCATTAATGCTATAGTTAAAATAAAGTAATGGGGTTAGAGTAGAAATAAGTGGTATACAGTGCATTCATTTATTTTTGCATTCTAATGTGTCTTTCTTTGACTTTGTTAAATAGCTCGTATTTGGGCCTGAAGGGTTCTGCAACTCCATTTTGAAAAGGCTGCTTCTGCGCAGATGATCCCAGAAATCCCTGATGTAATTGTCATTGAACCGCAGCCAAGATCCATCTTATTCATGATGTTCCTGGGAAACTGACCATTTGACCTCAAGAGAGGAAGAAAAATGAACTGTATCTAACTACATTGTATATGATTTGAAACCAATATTGCTGGGTGGAATAAAATTCATGGGAAATTAAATTATGGGCGGGAACATTGATCAACGTTATTGAATGAGAATGATTTCATACTGGTATGGTGTGATGACCTCTCCTTGCCTTTCTGACCAATCAAATGAAGGGAATGCACAAATTTGCAACACTGGGGGTGGTACATCATTGCCCTGGAAAATAGTATAACTAAGGTAAGCTTAGTCAGTTAGATTGTCCAACTGGTCACAGACTTGTCACTGACCCAACATATGCTGAAGGAGAATCAAGAGCAGGGTGTTAGTCGAGCACTCTGTCAGAATAATTGGGAGTTCGCTGAGGGAGAAGATTCGATGACCCAGTCGGGGTCCGAGTGTTAGCCGCAGAGAGGGGTGTGAGGCTGACGTTGCACTTAGCTGAGGATACATGTCCTGACCTCTCCTGTCCTGTTGGCACCTGATTAGTCGGGAGCCCTTTTTCTCTTTGTCCCAGCCCATGGCCAGGGTTGGTCTTCGCACCATTCTAGGTAAATATAATCTGTGGGGTATGTCCTTGTGCCGGTTCCCTATCTCACCATTCCCAGGTACTAATGTTTAAAACTGTTGCTCTAAAATCTTGCAAAATTATTGCTTTAATATTTATTGTCTTACTTGAAAGGTCTTTAGTTTCACTACTGTGGCATCTCAACTCACAAAATATTGCATAGATAAAATGTTTAAACTTTCTCCCGAGTCTGTGGTTATTTCATAAAGGTAAATGTTATATTTCTACCTATTATTCTAACTCACTTTTTCCGATCCTTAGGGATTAGAGTACAGGTGACAAGGATTTGGTAAGTCATGATGTACAGGTATAAGTCCTAAAGTGAATACAATTCTGATAGGCAGGAAGTTAAGCATGATTAGCAGTTTTAGGTGGGAATGTTTATGGGCCCAGGTGAGTATGTTAAACTGAGCTGGTAATCCTGCGCGCCATCACCACAACGAAGAGCTCAGTGGGGTCACGCTTCACAAGCCCCAGGTATTGACTCTGAGGGAGATGGTAACATTGGGAGTGGTACAGAGTCAGACTTCGCTGCAGAGACTGGTGTGGAAAAAGGTCAGGTGCAAAGGAGGAGAGCAGAAGTCGCAAGAGACCTGACCTCTGGTCCCTCCCCACGCCGCACGGCTCCTCCTGTGCACCCGTGACTCCCCCCTCTGCTGCCGCCGCCGGGAAATCTGCCACTGGTGGCCCCCTGGTGACTGTTACTGGATTTGTCTGCTCGCTGTTGTTTTTGACTTTGCGTCTGCACTTTTACTCTGTAATCTGTATTTTACTCTGATAACGCTCCCTGCGCTCCTTGCCCTCTGTGCCCCCCCCGCTCCATGCTTCCCGCCGCTGCTCCCCTGCAGCCCGCCCCCTATTGCCTTCTGTGTCCCTTCCCTCGCCCATTGGCCGCCCCGCTCCCAGCTGCTCCTCCCTCCCACTTGGCCTCTTATGGAGGTCGCCACGGGGCAGTGGCTGTGACCTGACCTTTGGTCGCTCCCCACGCCGCACGGCTCCTCCTGTGCACCTGTGACTCCCCCCTCTGCTGCCGCCGCCGGGAGTCCGCCGCTGGTGGGTTCTTGGTGACTCTTACTGGGTTTATCTGCTCGCTGTTGTTTTTGACTTTGCTTCTGCACTTTTACTCTGTAATCTGTATTTTACGCTGCTAACGCTCCCTGCCCTTCCCGCCGCTGCTCCCCTGTGGCGTGCCCCCTTTTGCCTTCTGTGTCCATTCCCTCGCCCATTGGCCGCCCCTCTCCCGCCTCCCAGCTGCTCCTCCCTCCCACTTGGCCTCTTATGGAGGTCGCCGCGCGGCAGTGGCTGTGACCTGACCACTGGTCGCTCCCCACGCCGCACGGCTCCTCCTGTGCACCCGTGACTCCCCCCTCTGCTGCCGCCGCCGGGAATCCGCCGCTGGTGGGCCCCTGGTGACTGTTACTGCATTTATCTGCTCGCTGTTGTTTTTGACTTTGCTTCTGCACTTTTACTCTGTAATCTGTATTTTACTCTGCTAACGCTCCCTGTGCTCTTTGCCCTCTGTGCCACCCCCGCTCCACGCTTCCCGCCGCTGCTACCCTGTGGCCCGCCTCCTTTTGCCTTCTGTGTCCCTTCCCTCGCCCACCCCGCTCCCGCCTCCCAGCTGCTCCTCCCTCCCACTTTGCCTCTTATGGAGGTCGCCACGCGTAAACGCAGCGGACACGCACAGTGGGCGCACCAAAGGCAAGCCCGTCTGCGCCGGTCCGCGCCTGGACCGCGCTTAGTGCCAGAACCCCTGGACCCCGGGCCCACCGCAACGCCAGACTGCGCTACGACTCAAGCACACTCCACGCACTCAACACCGGACGAGACCACCCCTGCTACCAAGCCCTCCCGAAGCACACCCAAGGGCTCTTCACCTGCCGGAACTGCAGCTTCACCAGCATCCAACCTGCCAACCAGAGAACCCAACCAACTCGGATGCATCCTCCTCAACACCCGCTCCGCTCGCAAGCACGCCATCAAACTTTGGGACCTCCTGGGTTCTACCGCCCCGATGTCACCTTCCTGACGGAGACCTGGCTGAACGCCACCTCAGCACCAGACATCGCCATAGCCATCCCACAAGGCTACAAGATCTCCTACAGAAACCGCGCCAACGGAGTTGAAGGGGGAATCGCCATCGTCCACAAAGACACCCTCAGAGTCTCGACCAACACCGATGACACCCTCACCACTGCCAAACACATGCACTTCCAGATCCACACCGACCCCAACACGACCCTCAGAGGAACACTCATCTACAGGCCACCCGGACCACGACCACCGTTCAACGACCCCATCGCCGACCTCATCAGCACCCACGCCCTCGCCTCCACGGACTACATCCTCCTCGGGGACCTTAACTTCCACCTCGAAAACAACACCAACTCCACTGCCCTTATCGCCAACCTCGCCAACCTCAGACTCAAACAGCTCGTGACGACCCCCAACCACGTCGCCGGACACACGCTGGACACCATCTTCTCCGCAAGCCCTCACATCTCCTTCAACCACACTACCGAACCACACTGGACCGGCCACAGATGCGTCCACTTCACCTTCAAGATACCCACCACACACTACCGCACCCAACAGCTGCCACACCGCTGCTGGGGCAAGGTCACCAAGGCCCAACTGACAACCACCCTCGCCCTGAGACCACCCGCCGACCCCATCGACCCCGACACCTCCGCGACCAACCTCAAACAGTGGATCAACGACTGCGCCAATGCCCTCGCCCCTCTCAAGATCTCCACAACCAACCACACCAACAAGAAAGCTGCCTGGTTCACCGAAGACCTCCGGACATCCAAGCGCACCTGCCGGAAGCTGGAGAAGAAATGGCTCCACGACCGAACACCAGACAGCCACACAGCCCACAAGAACGCCACCTGCAGACAACCCCAACTCATCAGGACCACCAAGAGGACAGCCTTCAAGGATCGCCTAGACAACCACTCACACAACACCAAAGAGCTCTTCAGCATCGTGAAAGAACTCTCCAACCCCAGCTCCAACGCCAACGACATTCCACCATCACAGGACCTGTGCGACTCCCTGGCCACCTTCTTTCACCGCAAGATCACCTAAATCCACGACAGCTTCAACTCAGACACCCCCGCACCCACCACCGAGACCACCACCCCCTGCGATCTCCACCCGCACCAGCCGCCTGACTGCCTTGTCCACCGTCAGGGACAAAGACACCATCAAAACCATGAACTCCATCCACTCCGGATCCCATTCCGACCCCTGCCCTCACCACATTTTCAACAAAGCCGGCACAACCATCACGCCCCACCTTCGGAAAGCAATCAACATCTCCTTCAAAACAGCAACCTTCTAGGAGAGTTGGAAGCACGCCGAGATCAACGCCCTACTGAAGAAACCCAAGGCGGACCCCAAGGACCTCAAGAACTTCCGGCCCATCTCCCTGCTCCCGTTCCCGGCAAAAGTGACAGAGAAGATTGTCAACAAACAGCTAACCCGCTACCACGAAGACAACAACATCCTGGACCCTTCCCAATCCGGTTTTCGCAGCAACCACAGCACCGAGACCGCTCTCATCGCCGCCACTGACTACCCTGATGGACAAGGGAGAAACAGCCGCCCTCATCCTCCTAGACCTATCAGCAGCCTTCGACACGGTCTGCCACCGTACCTTATCAGCACGCCTCCACGACGAGGGAATCCAAGAGAAGACCCTGGCCTGGACCACTTCCTTCCTCTCCGGCAGAACCCAGAGCGTCCGCCTCCCACCCTTCCGCTCCAAGACCACTGAGATCATCTGCGGCGTCCCTCAGGGATCCTCCCTCAGCCCGACGCTGTTCAATATCTACATGGCACCGCTCGCCCATGTCGCACGACAACATAGCCTCAACATCATCTCCTACGCCGACGACACCCAGCTGATTGTCTCCCTCACTCGAAGTCCCCCACTCCGCCAAAGCCAATCTCCACAGAGGAATGAAGGCCGTCGCCGACTGGATGAAGGACAGTAGACTGAAGCTGAATTCAGACAAAACGTAGGTCCTCATCCTCGGACCCACCCCATCAGCCTGGGACGACACCTGGTGGCCCACATCACTAGGCACTGCCCCGGAACCCCCCGACCACGCACGCAACCTGGGGATCATCCTCTACTCTGCCCTCTCCATGACCAAGCAAGTCAACGCCGTCTCAGCGTCCTGCTTCAACACCCTCCGAATGCTCCGCAGGATCTTCAAATGGATCCCCCCCGCCACGTGTAAAACCACCACCCAGGCCCTCGTCACCAGCAGACTCGACTACGGGAACACCCTCTACTCAGGAACTACAACCAAGCTCCTAAGACGACCACAACGAATCCAGAACGCATCGGCACGACTGATCCTCGACGTCCCCCGACGCAGCCACATCACACCCCATCTGAGAAGCCTACACTAGCTCCCGGTCAACAAGAGGATCACCTTCAAACTCCTCATCCACGCACACAAAGCGCTACACAACACCGGACCTACATACCTCAACGACCGACTCAGCTTCCACACCCCCACCCGCAGCCTCCGCTCGGCCAGCCTCGCACTCGCCTCAGTTCCTCGTATCCGGAAGGCCACCACCGGTGGCAGATCCTTCTCCTACCTCGCCGCCAAGACCTGGAACGCTCTCCCTACCAGCCTACGACAGACCCAGGACCTGCTGATCTTCAGAAGAACTTGAGGCTTGCACCTGAAAGAGATCTTGCCCCCGTATCTGAAATGTCTGGGATCAGAACTGAGTGACACAGACACAGGTTTGCTGAGGCTGAGATCTGCACAAGTGATTCACAGAGTTTCAGAACTGAAAATTAAAATGTTATTATTAGTCCCTGGAACAGAAGCCAATGGAGTGTTGACAGTGACTGTACCAAATCCTCCGATTTTGAGTGGCTTACGAAGTTTGATTCTACAAGATCCTTCATTTCCAACATTTGGGTATCAGCCACCAGCTCAGGAGATCTCAGCAATTCGTCTTGAAAATTTCAAGTGTGTCATTAAGTAAATTATCTCTGATCTCGTAAGAGAGTGTTGATTGGACTGTGAACTGTAAATAAAATGCTTTAGTTCTAAAGGAGATAACCTAGGCCCGAAGAAGAGTAAATTTAGGGAGCCGTACTTGCTGTTTTTGTCCTGCCTGTCTGCCCGCACCGGAGGAGCCAGGGTACACAACCCCCAGGGTACCACGTGGCGCGTATGCCGTCGATGACCAATCCTTGCGCCAGGAGGCACTTAATTACAAGCCAGGGCTCCCGCAGGGAGCCGTACTTGCTCTTTTTGTCCTGCCTGTCTGCCCGCACCGGAGGAGCCAGGGTACACCCCCCCCAGGGTGCATACACCGCAAACAACCGATCCTTGAGCCAGGAGGCTCTTAATTACAAGCCAGGACTACCGCAGCACTGGACGAGCGCGGCATGCCCAGACGAAGCCCCGTCTAAGGGCAGGCCCTTCTGTGCCCGTCCGAGTCTGGATGAGGCTAGGCTAGGCATACTCCCTTGGCTTTGTTCTCCCCAGCAGGATCATCCTCTGACTACTTTTTCCAAGCCGCGTTTCTCCACCTACGTAAGCTGCGGGCGATCAGGTAGGGAGCTAACCCCTCCTTCCACCACTCTTTCTTATCGCCCTTTCTTTATGAATTTACTATTTACCATTTGGCTCGACTTTTAAGTTGGTTACTGGTTAAGGAGTTGGTCTCCCAAAGCATTTTAGTCAAGTTAGCCTGGACGTTTGCTTCCCCTTGTGGTTTGAACTGCTTTCGTCGCTTTTTAACTGATAATTTGATTATTAGATAAACAGATATCTATGTGTGCTGGGTGCAGTATTGACCTGAGTACCCCCACGAGAACAGGTACATAAATATACTAACAATGGGTAGGCGCAGGGTGGCGGGTGGCGGCAGGACCCATAAGCAAAGATCCTATACTCATTGGTAGCAACATGGACGCCTTTTTAGAGGTCCTGGATAAGGAGATGAAACTGGCTTCCAGGCGTCTATCCCGCTCACCTGTTCACTGCCCTGAGCCAATCTCCTGACCACCCAACAGGCAGACACCTTAACTCAGCCTCTGTCTTCTGCGGCGGATCGGGCTGAGCTGTTGACATTTCGGGCGGGTGGTATTTTTCCTCTTTCCTCTTCATTTATCACCTGGTATACCGTACTCTCTCCAGTTCTAGTCCCAGTCTCCGGGCCTGGATCAGGAAAGCCCCTTGGCAATGGCCCGAGTGCCAGAGGCACAAAGAGGAAGCGCCCTTAGGTGGGGGGTCCATGTAAAGGCAGCAAGAAAACTGGTCCCCAGTCAACTCCAGCAGCACACCCAGTATCATCAAATCTGGATGCGATTTCGCTAGACATGCTTAAAGCAGCACTAGTGACAGCTTTGGACACCAAATTGGACCCTATTTTACATCACCTTGCTGCTTAGTTAAAGAACCTCCGCGAACTAACAGCCTCCTTGTAAAGGGATCGTGCTTCTTTCACCACAAGTCTTCCACATGTAAGGTCTTCGACTGCGACTGCCATTTCTAGTTCTAGTGGCAGTGGCTTGGGGGTAGGAAATGTGGTGGTGTCTACTGTTGCCCAGCAGTCAAACATCGTGGTAGCTATCACTTCAGTACCAACCATGACCAGGCCCAAGCCTGTGCCTCTTGATCGCTTAAACACCTGTAGAGGGGATATCACCTTGAATTCCGTCTCCTTTCTATCCTGCCACCCTCGGAGTGCTGATGTTGGCGGTTTGCATCGTTATGCTGACAGGCAAGATGGGTCTGATGTCAAACCCCCTCCCCGCCGCGTGGGTTCTGTTCATCTCCCTCCAGAGTCCACACCTCTCGCTATGGTGTTAGCCAACGTATTGTGTCTAGAACCCAATAACAAGGAAGACTTTTGCCAGTTATAAACAAGGTGGTGCACTGGCTCAACTCTAACATTGCCCCTGGTCCTAGGGTGGATAACCAAAGTCTTATGGTGAGACTGCCCGAGTGGAATGGTGGCACCAAAATATCTTGGCAAGGGGACTGTATTATTGTTAATTTTAAGTTCACTGTTTTCTGTTACTGGGGCTCAATGCTGCATTCCTAGCTCCCTGACTCGCGGCAGGGCTTGGCTCCGCCCCTTAACCACCAGGAACGACCGGCCAGGCTTGGCTCCGCCGGTCCGACGAAAGACTTCAATCCCCAGGTTCCCTCGGGGCACAACAACGACGCCACCACAGAGCGCGCCAGGAGGCGCATAAAGCAGCGCCAGGGGCCGAGTCCCCTGAAGTTCACTGTTTTCTGTTACCGGGGCTCACTGCTGCATTCCTAGCTCCCTGACTCGCGGCCGGGCTTGGCTCCGCCCCTCAACCACCAGGAACGACCGGCCGGGCTTGGCTCCGCCGGTCCGACGAAAGACTTGAATCCCCAGGATCCCTCGGGGCACAACGCCGACGCCACCACAGAGCGTGCCAGGAGGCGCATAAAGCAGCGCCAGGGGCCGAGTCCCCTGAAGTTCACTCTTTTCTGTTACCGGGGCTCACTGCTGCATTCCTAGCTCCCTGACTCGCGGCCGGGCTTAGCTCCGCCCCTCAACCACCAGGAATGACCGGCCGGGCTTGGCTCCGCCGGTCCGACGAAAGACTTCAATCCCCAGGATCCCTCGGGGCACAACGCCGACGCCACCACAGAGCGCGCCAGGAGGCGCATAAAGCAGCGTCAGGTCCCTCGTCCCGCGAGGACGCGCCGGACGAAGCCCGGACAAAGGGCGGACAGTCTGTGACAGTCCGTGACTGACCGTAACTCGGCTGGGCCAGGATCCCTGCCTGTTCCTGTCGCAGTCTATCATTATTACCCCTCAAGTAAGAACTATCTTTGTCACCTTATCTCTGAAGTCCCTGTCTATCTATCCAATTGGTAAACGCTTTCTGCTTGCTTGGTCTTGGGGGTGATACTCCTAGTTGACTATTGTCTTCAATATGTCCAAGCAAAGATCTTCATCTGTACCTAATACTATAGACCAGTGATTCCCAAACTTTTGACTCCTGAGGACCCCCATTGAGTCCCCACTTTAAGCCGGGGACCCCCAATCAATTTGTATGAGTTAAATTTTAAACAATAAAACAGTAATTCGAAAAAAATACGCACGTGTGCACTTAAAACAAATACTCAAAGTACTAAGGGTTTTGGGGCCAGATGTACAACCATTTCATTTAGTGCCTCGCAATTGCCGACACATTGCGAGTGGTACATTGAGAGTCGCTAAATGAAATATACAACACTGTTTGGGATTCCCAATGGGGTCGCAAAATGCTTGGTTCATTAATATTAATGAGCCTCTCGCAATTTGCGAGCCCATTGGGAATGCCAGCCCTCTCAGCGATGGTGGCCTGCTGGGCTCTGCAGGCCACCATGTCTCGGACTGCTTTTAAATAAAGCAGTTTTTTGAAAAAAATGAAGCCTGTTTATCATGCATTTAAAAAAAAAAGAAAATGAAACTTTTTCGTTTCATTTTCTAAGGGCTGGCAGAGGTCCCTGGGACCACTGCCTGCCCTTAAAAAATAATTTTGCATGCATTTGCAAAGGGGAAGGGGTCCCATAGGGACCCCTTCCCATTTGCGAATGCATTACCATCTACTTGAAGTAGGTGGTAATTGTGACTGTTTTGCGACCGCAAAACATTTGTACTTTGTTTTGAGACTCGCTATTTGGGAGGGAATGCCCCTTCTAAATAGCAAGTTGCAAAACCTAATTAGAGATTCGCTAACAAATTGCGACTCGCGAAATAGGCTATGTACATGCCTCAATAGGTTTTTGCATGCGCAAACGGGTTCGTGAACCCGTTCACGCATATAAAAACAGATCGTACATCTGGCCCTTAGTATTTTATATTGAAGTAATAGCCCCTTTGTCACATGTATTTCATTTGTTTTATAGCATCTCTCATACCATTGTAGGATGTCAGAGCCCTTTACATCACACACATATATAGACATTGAATCATACATGTAAATCAGTGTGTATATAAAATGTTTAAAAAGTGCTTGGTTTGGAAAAGCACAAACTCAGGATTCAGAACATAACACAGTGGCTAGCATTGGCTTTAACATTAAAAATGTATTTCCACCCAAATATGTCATTTTAGCAGCATCAGGTTAATGAATAACTGGGACAAAATATAAGTTACTAACTTGTACCATGCAGTTTGCAAGCAGCTCTTTGATGACAGTTTATAGGTCCCTCTGCTAGATTAAGATTGTCACTTATGAAGTGCACAGTAACAAAAGGAACTCTGTGACAAAAGCAGTAACCACGAACCTAGGCACATAAAATACTGCTTTTTAAGATGCATGTTACGCGTTCTTTGCAGTAGGCACATTAACCCTCTGTGCTACATTAGTTATATCAAAGCTGCCACTGAACAAAACTCTCCTACTCTCCAGCAGGTACATTAATCACTGGCATTCTCTTGACACTTTTATTGTTGCTGGAAAGCTGCTAATTATACAAGAAATGTTTCTGTGCTTTTAAAACTGTTGCCTACGGACCCCCTGGGAATGTGTCACGGACCCCTGGGGGTCCGCGGACCACAGTTTGGGAAACACTGTTATAGACAATTACCTGGTTCAGGTTGTGAGTAAAATAAATAACACAAGACAGATATCGTTGGGCTTGACTTCACCACCTGTCATCTCCACGCAGAGTTCTCTGCTAGATCCTACTGTGTTAGAAGTTCCGATACAGGTACATAGTAGTGATATTTCAGTCACCGAGATAAGCCCTAATGTTAACCTTGATTTAAATATATCCTCTGCTGTTAATCTAGACAATGAACCAGGTGAGCAGTCAAACACGATAGAAGATCATTCCCCTTCTCCTGTGTCTGTGCCTGCAACTAGAGCTATTAGAGCATGCAGAAAGGGTCAGAGCAAACGGGGTGGGTTACGCTCCAGTAGGAAAAGAACAGCGTCTTCACCGAAAACTACAGCCATAATAGAGGTGAATGGGGAACAAGGTGAGAAGGAGATATTAGGTGATGATTTGATTAGAAAGCTAGTGAGTATGATTGACTCGAAGATGAAATCTATAATTAAACCTTTGGTAACCAAAATTGACCTATTAACAGATTAGGGGGCCTGATAAACAAGACGGTGGAGGAGGTGGGTAACATACCAACTTTAGTGGCAAACAGAGTTGTATCATCTACAAAAATCCCTAGGGGTGGGGCAGGGGATAGTGATGATGTGATACCAGAGCCGCCTCCTACTCAACACCCAGTAGACAAAGGTGCTCAGGTGATAGTCAATAAAGATCTACCACCAAATTCCATAGGGACTAGTGTAGACAAAGACCCAGTCCAACTTATTGTAGAGGCCTCTCCTCTTGTTTTGGTCTTGGCCAATGTACCTCCCCTAAAACCAGGTCAAGTAGAATCTACTTCTTCTTTGATTAGTAAAGCATACCACTGGCTATGTAATAATACGATGATAACTCCGAGGGGAAAACAACAGATAGCCGGAGAAATTAGCTTGGCGAGAAGGGTGGACTGGATAGGGAACAGCGTGAAAAAACTAAAAGGAGACTGTGTAGTTTTGCATTTCCTAAGCCCAGAAGTACTCCCCGAGCTTCTAAGATACATATTTCCCCCCCAACGTAGGAGTACCGAGATTGTTCCGCTAACCTTGGATTTTTTCTATAGGAGAGGTAGCACAGTGAATCCAAACATTTTAAAGACAAAATGGAACTCGGTATCAAATAACTGGGGTAGGGTTGTACAACCTAGCGAATGGGGAATCAGCGTTGAAAATAGATTTGCGGCACTGTCAGACCTGAATGAATGCGATTGACTTGAGAGGGCAGGCAGTGTTGTGTACAATGATCTGGCTGAACCAAGCATAATCTATACTTCCATTTTCGAGGATTTTGGTTTTACAAATGTTACTTGCATGTCCCAAGGAAGATTGATAGGTGACACAATTCCTCTAGGTAATAGCAAGAAGAATGAATTTACCAAGCTACCGTTCATTTCCACCGCAAAGCCTGAGTCTGAAGTGTGTGCTGTTGCTTCTATAGTTGATACTAACTTTGAGAACACCTCGGTGAGGGCAGAGGTTACTGATGTTACCTGTCTCGAAGGCATGCCAGTTGGAACTGAACAGGAACTATTTAAGGACAATATTGAGAATCTTTCATTGACGGACACAGATGGTATTGTGGACAATATGGGGAAATTCTTCTCATGGAACATTGCAGGCCTGGGTTCTAAACTGGACTCTGGAGAGTGGCTTTGATTAGTTAATTTTTTTGACCTATGTATATTTCAGGAGACCTGGTCATGTGAACCATCTTTTGCACAGGGATACTTGAACTATTCTGTGCCTGCTTTAAAAGGCCCAAGGGGAAGACCAATGGGCGGTCTAACCATTTGGGTTCGGCAGTCCCTAAAACTAGACGTTAAAGTAAAAGACACTAGTCATAGAGACATTCAACTAATCACAATTAATTCAGACATTCTGGGAACATTAGACATCTACAATGTATATGTGAGGAGTACTAGGGGTGGGAGGTCAGAGGTTTTAGCGGCCTTGGGCTCCCTTCTCGACACCTACTCCCAAGATAATCATATCGTCATTGCAGGTGATTTTAATCGAACATTTGAACCCTTAGCCACAGACGACGATTTCCTTGGGGATGAAGAGGATTGGCATTGGGGGGTCCCAAAACTAGAGTTAAAGCCAGTTGTGCGCTGGACCGAGGATGTGATTAGTATGAATGCCTTATGTTTTGAGAAAGGTCTTAGAGCATTAAATGGAAGGACGTCAAGTGACAAAAATGGGTCTATGACATTTGATAATGGGCGGCACAAGAGCAGAATAGATTACGTACTTTGTAGTCTGAAACTTTGGCCGCTGTTACGTGACATGGAGGTTGTGTGGAGGAGTGAGAGTGACCACAATCCTCTGTGTATAAAGCATAAATGGTGGTCATTACCCAACAGGACAAACGGACCTACTGCCCTTGTTCCACTCCTAACTGTCCCCACTAACGATATGCGTAGGATGAGATGGATAAATGTTGTAACTAATCAACAGGCCATAGATAACATCAAAATCGAAGCTGATAAAGCAATATCAGCCATGGAACAAATTAATCCTTCCAGTTCTGATCTGAGTAGCCTGGCTGTAATCCAAGATACTCTCTTTTCCGTAATTAAAGACCACTTTCTGAAGCCTGTGAAGGGCAAGGGTGAGAGAGTTCCCAAGAACGCAAAATGGTATAATGCCCATTGTAGGGATGCACGAAAGGCCCTAGGTACTGCTCTAAAGGGTAGGGATACCATGGCCATTCAATCCGCTAGAAAGGAATATAAAGCCAGTATAGCGAACGCAAAGAAAGCCTGGGATGAGCATCACTGGTCCGAATTAAAAAGAGCTAGTGATAAGAAAGATTCTAGACTGTTCTGGAGCATTGTCAAATGGGGTGTTGAGGGAAAACCTGAACCCCTAAATAACAATGTCCCGGAAGAAGAGTGGGTAAAAATTTTTAGAACTCAGTATGCTGTGAAAAACAGGTTACATCTAAAGCGGATATAAATTATACCCACTTTAAAGATAATTTCTTCAGTCGACAAGAAATTCTGGTGGCTTTGAGTGCCATGAACAGCGTGCGTGCGCCAGGCATGGATGGTGTTCCTGCCGACGTCTTTATCAATGATAAAGAACGTTGGTGTAAGTACATCTGCCTCCTCATCAACAACATTGCTAGGGGTGCAGAGGTACCGATATCCTGGCAGGGAGCAGTAATTATACCAGTGTTTAAGAAAGGTGACCGATCCCAGCCCGGCAATTACAGGCCGATTAGCCTTATTGATACCATACAAAAGCTAATAGGGTGTGTGATTGTGAACAGGCTTCTTGACTGGGCTGAGGATAATGATGCTCTGTCACCGTTTCAAGCAGGATTCCGTAGGTCCACAAGTACTGTGGATCAGGTTTTCCGCTTTAATTTACTGCAATGGAAGACCGTGGTGCTGGGTGGGGGCAGCCTATACGCGGCTTTTGTCGACTTGTGGGCTGCCTTCGATCTAGTGCCGTGGTCGAAGTTGTGGTCTTTTCTTAAGAACCTGGGTGTACCTGATGATCTATTGACTCTGATAATGCGGCTTCACGAAGCAACAGTCGCTAGAATCCAGTGGGGGGGACAGGGCTTGGTGACAGCGGATTTCCCGGTAGAGCGGGGCGTCCGGCAAGGCTGCTCAATGGCCCCCACTCTTTTTACACTGTTTATTAACGCTGTTGTATCCCGCATGGTATCAGTGGAGTTGGATGCTCCTTCATTAGCTTGCACAAAAATACCAATCTTAATGTTCGCGGACGATACGCTCATCCTATCAAAAACCCCAAGTGGCTTACAGCGTGCATTGGCTATCTTTGATCAATTTTTCGGTGAGCCTGGTCTGGAGGTCAATGTGGCCAAAACAAAACTTATGATTTTTAATCCCCATCCCAGTTTTAAATCTAAAATCATTATGAATGGTCAGCCTTTAGAAGTGGTGAACATTTTTACTTATCTGGGTATTCATATCTCAAATAAGAACGGATGGAGCAAACATATAGATATAGCTACATTGAGGCACAGGCAACTATCAGGTGCTATCAGTTCATACCATAGAAAGTCCATGACGAAACCTATAAAGCCCGCTTTACAGGTATACAAGGCAAATTCTCTTGGCTCTACACTATATGGTGCTGAGTTATGGGGTTTCGAGAAGGTGGCTGCCCTACAAATCTCGGAAAACAAGTTTTTCCGGTCTATAACTGGTGTCCCGAAAAGTACTCCCTTGCTGCCCCTCAGGTAGGACTTGGGTAGAAAAGCGGTTACAGACTTGGTCAGACTCCGACCGATTCTGTACTGGAGAAGGCTCTGGACTACACCTGAGCTTTCCCATTATGCTGAGGGGTTTCTAGATATCATCAAAGCGGATATATTCCATAAAAAACAGGTGGCTTAAATCCTTGAAAGCAATCTTGAATGAACTTGGATTGGGTTCGCTTTGGTCAGACCCAGTTGGAACAACATTTCCTACTAAAAGTGCTCTAAAAGAAATGTATTGGGAAAAGGTAGCCTCTCGGGGTTGGAGTAGCACTAGCTTAGGATCTATGACTGAAGGATTCTTAGAGGCTAAGTTGTACCCTTCCCTGGAGCCCTACTGGGATAGTATAACTAGGCCTGGAGACAGAAAAGTTCTATTCCAATTGAGAGCAGGTTCACTACCCCTCAGATCTCTGACAGCTAAGTGAGAAGGTGGTTTGAATGTTAGCTGCCCCGTTTGTGGTTCCTCTAATGAAACTATGGGCCATTTCTTATTCTCTTGCACAGCCTACTTGGATCCAAGACGTGTATGGCTAAAACCGATGTTCAAGAACTTAGGGACTACCAGTAGCACAGTTGCCTTGCGTATTATATGCACCAGTAGCAAGATATGGATATTAATAGCAACTGCCAAATACCTTGGATGGGCATGGTCGATCAGACAGAGACTGCTAGTCACCTGACTATTCTCTGTCTGGGTAAACTGTATGGCCGAACAGACAGAGACTGCTAGTCATATGACTATTCTCTGTCTAGGTAAACTGCCCGGATAATCTATCCATGTTTTTCTTTTAGAACCTTGTTATTCCTGGGTGTTTTTTTAACTCTTTTAAACTATTTTATAATGGATAATTATTGATATATGACATTTTTAAATTTTGACCTGTATGATGAGTCATAAATTGTAAATAATATGCTTTATCTTTTTAATGTAATTGACTGACAATTTAATTGTATTTTTAAATGTAGACTGTTCTTGCTTTTATGAGTGAAATCTCGAATAAAGCATATTTTGACATTTGACATTTGTTAATTTTAATAAACCAATCATTGTAAATCACATTTTAAGCTCAGTATTGCAATCTGAATATAGAGGTTGGAACCCGTTGGGTTTCTTTTACAGACCCAGTAATTTTTCTCATGGTTTTGACCGAGAGCGGATCAACGAGGGAGGTTAATGGGGCCATATGGTGGGGACCTCAGGGGTAAGCACCGTAAATAGGTTTGCCCCATTAACCACGCTGGATGACTGTGATTAGCGCTGTGTGGGTTCATTGGAGCCTACTGTCCACGCATCACAGGGGAATGTTCCACCCCAGAACAGGTACTCTGCAAGAAAGGAGGGTGTAAGTGCCTTTGCTGGAACATTGCGGGGCTGGCAAGTAAGATAGAAAGGCCGGGATGGCTGGCTCTTGTGAGAACATTTGATGTGATTTGCCTTCAGGAAACATGGGCCACTGAGAGCAATTGTCACCTGGATGGTTATAAAACTCTTTGTTCAAGCAACTCCGTCCTTGTCAGGGAGAGCAAAAGGGTGGGGGGGCTCATTACATTTGTCTTGTTAGCTGACCTTGATACTGCAGTATTTGCACTTCATGTCTCACCCAATGAACAAGAGATGTTGCTGTCTAGTGGCAAGAGCAGGCTCCTCTTGGTAGATTTTTACAATGCGGGAGCCATATTCGAGGGTGAGGGTAACATAATGCATCTGGGGTCAGTATTACGGGGTTGTATCCTGAATGTTCAGAATTGTCATCGTATTTTCCTAACAGGGGATTTTAATATCCACATGTGTGGGGATCTCAGAAAAGGAGGAGTGGAAGCCATGGGCTGTGCATGACAATCAGGCCTGCACTTGGATCATACCCCTCAGGGTACCGAGCTTAACTCTTTTTTTGCTTGAATCCGACCTAACCTCAGTCATGAACAAGTTGCCCCCCGGGAAAACTGATATTGCCCCCACTTTTATTGCGAGAGGGTGTGAGAATTTTATAGATTTTTCTTTTGTATCTACCCCCTTCTTTTCTTTGGCCACAGATTTATTTAATTCAGACAAGTGAATTCAGCGATCACAAACCTATTTGTATTACTACAGGCTGGTTCTGAGGTGGGTGGGGGAGGAGCCCCACTCAAAGTGGCAGAGGCAGGGAGAAGTTTAAAATGGGGGTGTATAGCACCAGAGTCATTTCACGAGTCCCTCACAAATCAGTGTCGTAGAAGGTTTGCCACCTGTCTCGATGGCGAGGCAGGTGCCACTGACATTTTGGGTGCTTTCAGTACTATGTCCAACGTCATACGGAGGCTACTACGGGGCCAGGGAGTCTGCAGGCCCATGATGGTTTGATTCCGCATGTTCCCAAACTTCTAGGATGTTGAGACAGGCTCTGAGCAACAAGCCACATAATATGGTGGCGGTTAAAGGTCTTCGTAGAACATATAAGGCTGCGTTAGAAACCCGTAAGTCACCCTTGAAGGATGAGGCCTGGTCGGACTTAGTGGAGGTAAGCACATTGCGAAACAGCTCTAAGTTTATGGCTATCATTAACAACCTGTTAGAAACGGGACCCTGGCCGGCCAAGACTCGCGTCGAGGTCAGTCAGGGATCACCCTTTCTAAAGTCAGGGCAGGGGAGTCACACACCAAGGCAACCCCCACTCGCCCTCTAGGTAGCGTGGCGCGAGCAGTCTAGGCTAAACTTGGAGGCGGTATGAGTTAAGTATTTGCGCACGCACCCCAGCAACAACACCCAAGGCCCACCACAAAGAAAAGACTCCACACAAGGTTATATAAAAAATAGCCTTTGTATTATAATAAACAAAACACATTAGATAACACACGCAAACTGTACAATGTGCCAGGGGCACGGGCAGAATTTACAAGGGGAATTATGTACAGGACAGGGCCACATGGACCACGGTCAGGGGTAGGCACTTGTTACATAATAATACTGGTAGATATACACTTATGTCGTAAACATAGAATGAGTAGCACCAAAGTTATAAAAGCAACACACATCCAGTAATCACTGGAACAGTAAGGACCTCCTACGCAACCCTAACTCACTGTAGGTAAATCACGCAGGTAACTAGGACCTAAGGAAGGAATACCAACACCTAAGCAGTTCACTCTTAGCAAAGGGAAGGAAACCTAAACATAAACTGAAACATCACTAATCCTCTATGCAGGTCACATTTAGCAAAAGGAGATAACCATAAGAATACCTAATCAGGTCACTTTTAGAAAAGGTACAGGTTAGAACACATGCGCAAGAATTGCATAACAAGAAATTACAATGCGCGGGGTGCACAAAGCACAGCACTCAAAAAGGGTCCCTCAGGCCAACTGGCCTCGAAAGGGGCGGAATGCCCTGAGTCTCAGTGTCAGGGAAGCTGCGCAGGCAGCACAGCACACAAACCTAAACGTGGCAACTGTCCACTAAGTGCTGGACAGTTGTAAATATGACTGAGCAACGTTGGAGCCAGGAGGGCTCAAGAGCAAGGTGGGGAGACACAGTGTGGGAGCCTCGGGGCTACAACCAACTGACTGCCTGTGTCCCCCTAGAGCCTCTCAGGGCTCGCTGAAGAAATGTGCAATGTAGAGCTCAGCGCTCTAAATCAATAAAATGCCCCCTCGAGCCTCGGGGCTCGTAACTACAGGTAGGGCAAGGAGCCTCTCAGGGGCTCACCAAGCAAAATGTGCAAATAGAGCTCAGCGCTCTAAATCAATGCAAATGGCCTCACAGAGCCTCGTGGCTCTCAACTTAAGAAATGCTGCCCACGTTGGAGCCTCGCTGGGCTCAGAACACACAACTTGCCCCCAGGAGCCTCGGGGCTCCAATCTAGATGGCAGGCTTCGTTGGAGTCCCTCACGGGGGACTCGCGATTAGGTAAATGCCCCCTGAAGCCCTCGGGCTTCACAAAGTAGTGCGCGCAAGATCGCGCTACGGGGGAGGGGCGGACACCGACAATGTGTCCCGACGCCCCTCTCCCTCTTCCATGCACTCACCGGCTGTCTCAGGGTGGGCGGGGCTCCTCTCTCCTCACGGGGAGCCTCTCTGCAGCAGCGCGGGGCTCCTCTCCACACGGGGAGCCTCAGGACACGGGAGCCGGCTGCTCCTCTCGCGCTCCGCCTGGCCTCGTCTCCTTTCCCTCCGCCTGACTTCCGCCGGGGCCGCCAATGGCAGCGCGGCCCTGGGGGTCAGGGGGCGGGACTTCCGGGTCGCTGCAGGCAGCGCGGCGGCCCGGCAACAGCTCTCAGTGCTCTCGGGCTGCGGCGGTGATTCCTTGGAAATGCCGGGTGGGCACCGGCTCGTAATTAAATAAATACCACGGGGCAATGCCGGGTGGCACCGGCCTTCTAATTAAAAATAAAGCGAGGTGGCACTCGCTAATGCCGCAAAATCGGCAATCTCGGTCCCAATGCCGGGTGGGCACCGGCCATGCAAAATAAAGCGCTCCCAAGCGCTCGGGGACAAAGAAGAAGCGCGCTCAGCGCTGGAAAGCTAACCAGTCGCAGCTGGTTCTGAAGTACTCTGTTTACCCCAACCACCCTCTCTAGTCACTGGCAGGGCTAGGGCCATCAGTCGCACTACAGGGGGTGGAGCCAGCATTGTCCGGGGAAAGTCCAGGCCCAGCAGGGACCAAGTGCACTCCTCCCAAGCCATCAAGCATGCTGATCTCACACTCACCACCGGGCAGACCCATCCAGCCTTCCTGGAGCCTGGCTCACCAGCCAGCTCCAGCCAATCACACTGCAGACATATTTTCCAGCAATATGCCAAGTCCTAGAAATGACATTTCTACACATGCCACACTCACGCAACATACATCATTGCGAAGCATTCATTCCCACGAACACGCACATACCAAATTCGAGCATGCACTCCCCACACATCAGGAATTACTAGGGACACAGACATTCCCCATGCATCCCTATGGGAGAGCAGGCCAGCCTAACTACATGCACGCACTTTACTCTGGGACACAGAGAAAAAGTGCGCACAGACCAGAAAATCATCCACGCATATCACAGATTGAAAGCAAAAAGATTAGGGGTGAACCTGCCATAAGGGCCAAGTCCAACACAACCCCCTACCAGCCAAAACGCAGGGCAGACCAATCACCACCGTGATGGACTTACCTGCTTGGGGCGATAAAACACGGACGCGGGCCCGCAACTGCAGGGACACCCTCCTGTTTTACGCCACTGTGAACCCCTAGGGTTCTTTCTAAAGCTACTGTAGGGACTCACTGGATTACCCCACTGGTAATCTCCAGCTGCCCTCGGCGAGGACCAGGCCCTAGGCCACCCAGGTGCCACTGGATCCTGCCAACTCACCAAGTGGGGGGTAGTAACCCCTGGCACATAACAGCCATGCTCCACTCTTCCTGTCTGCAAGACAGGGCTAGACTGCCACTGGTTCTCCAGCCTAGGGTCTACAACCTTAGGTGGACCAGGAGTCTCAGGGAAGGCTCTCCTCCCCTTACCTATTCTCCTAGGGTTCCTCCGCCTCCTGCGAGGGGTACCCTCTAAACACCACTCTCCCAACCTAGGGTTTAACCCCTCAGGTGGTACCGGGGTCAGAGGTGGGCTTTCCCACCCTCTGCACCCCCTTCCAGAGTCCTGCTCCCTCCCAACCGGGGCGGTACCTCTGGAGAAAGAATTGGTTAGGACACTGCTTACAGTATTCCCACCCTTCAGGTCAGGCAAACCCTGAACCTGGACCTCCAACCTCCGGTCTAGAACCTTCGGTGGAATCACTGCCTGGCACTCCAGGACTTCTGAGGACTCACAGGTCACTCCCAAATCACTCATCTCACTGGACTTCTGTACTCTCCCTCCTGGAGCAGTACTGCCAGACTCCACAACTACAGAAGCTCCGCTCACAGATGCTCCAGGTCCTCCACACACTGGGAGCTCTCCCTCAAGTGGACTAATAGGTAAGCATAGGTCCCCACCCTGGTGTTCCCTAAAGAAACCATCCAGGCTCTGAGGCAGGGCTTCGGGCATCTGGGGACTCTCGGTCTCACACTCACTTCCGCTCCACTGAGACAGACAGCAAGCCCCTACACCCTCCTCACTATACTGAGACCTAGCTGGGCTACTCTCACCCTCCTCCACCACGCTGGGTTGGAGAAAACCTGACCCACTATTATTGGAATTACTCGCTCGCGGCGCTAAGGAACCTCTTGCATTCTCCCATCGGTCTGCTTCCTCTGCAAGTTCACATGGTGAAAACAATCCACACCCCAACAGGTGTTGACGCAACTCTACTGAACAACAATTGAGCAGGTGCTCTTTGACAAACATGCTGAACAATCCGTCCCAATCACATTTCGTGGGACCCAGTACCCAATCAGACAGTGCCCCACAACAGTCATCTTCAAAATCTTCCCAAGACAGGTGAGACGGTTTCCTAAGGTTCCTAGACCTCAACCTATTCTCCTCCTCTGGAGAAACAGGAACCATACTCTGGGAGCTGGGAGTGGGACTGTCAACACCAACACTTAAAAAGCTGCCACCACTGGACTCCACCCTCCCTGGGGAATCCAGACAATTACACATGCACTCAGGGGGTAACCTACTCTCTTGGGCTACCTTCTCCCTGAACAAGGCCCTCTCAGCCTCTAGCTTGGCATGCTCCAACCTGAGCTGTTCCAACGCTAGCTGATACTCCCTCTCTTCCTTCCTATCCAACCACTCCTCTGGGGACAGGGAAAGGGATGGGGCGCTGGTACTGACACTGGACCCAGCAAGGGACTCCCTATCTATGGGGTCCTCACTCTCTGCTGACATCCATCCACTGTCATCACCATCCAACTCACATTCATCAATAGAATCTTCAGGGCTCTCCACAGACTCACCACCCTCATGGCGTGCGGCCCGGGCCCTTTCTCTCTCACTGTGCTCGAGATCCCACTGATACTTTTGCCACATGATCAGGCTGTCCCTAAGCTGGGACTGAGTAACCAACTCACTCACCTCTATGCCTCCCTTTTCGCAGAATCTGACCAGCTCTAATCTACTGTACCTAAACAGACTACAGAGATCAAAAACTGGCTCCATTTTGACGGACGTTCTCGGGAAAAGTTTGACACAGGGAACCTGGGGGTCTGAGCTAAACAGGAGATTACAATCACAAAATTCAGCAAGATTCCTATCAGAGAACTTGCACTCCTCTGTCCAGTGTAAACACACACTCATTCACACACAACCCTCCCCTCGGACTGGTAAGGCAGTTTCTACCACCCCTGATTCTCTCAACCTGACCACTAGCGACACAGGTACCAAACTCTGGGAGCAGGGCGGGGAACAAGGTACTGGACAAAATACAAAATGCCACCTTTCAGGAGAAGCAAAACTGAACTTCCCTAAAAAACAATAATCCCCAAAATGCGGTTATCTAAAAAATGCAGAGCTTTGAAGTGTGGCCTGTCGCCACTGTGGTACAGCGCAAACACAAATCCTTATCCTCACCGCTTGCCGCCAATGTTAGAAACGGGACCCTGGCCGGCCAAGACTCGCGTCGAGGTCAGTCAGGGATCACCCTTTCTAAAGTCAGGGCAGGGGAGTCACACACCAAGGCAACCCCCACTCGCCCTCTAGGTAGCGTGGCGCGAGCAGTCTAGGCTAAACTTGGAGGCGGTATGAGTTAAGTATTTGCGCACGCACCCCAGCAACAACACCCAAGGCCCACCACAAAGAAAAGACTCCACACAAGGTTATATAAAAAATAGCCTTTGTATTATAATAAACAAAACACATTAGATAACACACGCAAACTGTACAATGTGCCAGGGGCACGGGCAGAATTTACAAGGGGAATTATGTACAGGACAGGGCCACATGGACCACTGTCAGGGGTAGGCACTTGTTAGATAATAATACTGGTAGATATACACTTATGTCGTAAACATAGAATGAGTAGCACCAAAGTTATAAAAGCAACACACATCCAGTAATCACTGGAACAGTAAGGACCTCCTACGCAACCCTAACTCACTGTAGGTAAATCACGCAGGTAACTAGGACCTAAGGAAGGAATACCAACACCTAAGCAGTTCACTCTTAGCAAAGGGAAGGAAACCTAAACATAAACTGAAACATCACTAATCCTCTATGCAGGTCACATTTAGCAAAAGGAGATAACCATAAGAATACCTAATCAGGTCACTTTTAGAAAAGGTACAGGTTAGAACACATGCGCAAGAATTGCATAACAAGAAATTACAATGCGCGGGGTGCACAAAGCACAGCACTCAAAAAGGGTCCCTCAGGCCAACTGGCCTCGAAAGGGGCGGAATGCCCTGAGTCTCAGTGTCAGGGAAGCTGCGCAGGCAGCACAGCACACAAACCTAAACGTGGCAACTGTCCACTAAGTGCTGGACAGTTGTAAATATGACTGAGCAACGTTGGAGCCAGGAGGGCTCAAGAGCAAGGTGGGGAGACACAGTGTGGGAGCCTCGGGGCTACAACCAACTGACTGCCTGTGTCCCCCTAGAGCCTCTCAGGGCTCGCTGAAGAAATGTGCAATGTAGAGCTCAGCGCTCTAAATCAATAAAATGCCCCCTCGAGCCTCGGGGCTCGTAACTACAGGTAGGGCAAGGAGCCTCTCGGGGGCTCACCAAGCAAAATGTGCAAATAGAGCTCAGCGCTCTAAATCAATGCAAATGGCCTCACAGAGCCTCGTGGCTCTCAACTTAAGAAATGCTGCCCACGTTGGAGCCTCGCTGGGCTCAGAACACACAACTTGCCCCCAGGAGCCTCGGGGCTCCAATCTAGATGGCAGGCTTCGTTGGAGTCCCTCACGGGGGACTCGCGATTAGGTAAATGCCCCCTGAAGCCCTCGGGCTTCACAAAGTAGTGCGCGCAAGATCGCGCTACGGGGGAGGGGCGGACACCGACAATGTGTCCCGACGCCCCTCTCCCTCTTCCATGCACTCACCGGCTGTCTCAGGGCGGGCGGGGCTCCTCTCTCCTCACGGGGAGCCTCTCTGCAGCAGCGCGGGGCTCCTCTCCACACGGGGAGCCTCAGGACACGGGAGCCGGCTGCTCCTCTCGCGCTCCGCCTGGCCTCGTCTCCTTTCCCTCCGCCTGACTTCCGCCGGGGCCGCCAATGGCAGCGCGGCCCTGGGGGTCAGGGGGCGGGACTTCCGGGTCGCTGCAGGCAGCGCGGCGGCCCGGCAACAGCTCTCAGTGCTCTCGGGCTGCGGCGGTGATTCCTTGGAAATGCCGGGTGGGCACCGGCTCGTAATTAAATAAATACCACGGGGCAATGCCGGGTGGCACCGGCCTTCTAATTAAAAATAAAGCGAGGTGGCACTCGCTAATGCCGCAAAATCGGCAATCTCGGTCCCAATGCCGGGTGGGCACCGGCCATGCAAAATAAAGCGCTCCCAAGCGCTCGGGGACAAAGAAGAAGCGCGCTCAGCGCTGGAAAGCTAAGCAAAGCGCTATTGAGCGCTGGGGCATCAGGAAAGCGCTCCTAGCGCTACAAATCCATCAAAAGCGCTTCCAGGCACAGCATCAGCTCCAGCAGGGTCTGGAGCCAGGCAGAGGGGCAAGGCAGGGCCAGAGCCAGCACACTGGGTCTCCAGGCAGGGAGACAGCCAAGTGGCGGTCCTCTTGGCCCCAGCAGCAGCAGCAGCCCCCTCTGGCAAGATCCTAGGCAGAACCAAGAACAGGACAAATTGTATGGGGACACAGCCCCTTCTTATACAGACAAACCCTTTGTCTCAAGGGTGCAGGGTGGGGGAAAACCAGTCGCAGCTGGTTCTGAAGTACTCTGTTTACCCCAACCACCCTCTCTATTCACTGGCAGGGCTAGGGCCATCAGTCGCACTACAGGGGGTGGAGCCAGCATTGTCCGGGGAAAGTCCAGGCCCAGCAGGGACCAAGTGCACTCCTCCCAAGCCATCAAGCATGCTGATCTCACACTCACCACCGGGCAGACCCATCCAGCCTTCCTGGAGCCTGGCTCACCAGCCAGCTCCAGCCAATCACACTGCAGACATATTTTACAGGAATATGCCAAGTCCTAGAAATGACATTTCTACACATGCCACACTCACGCAACATACATCATTGCGAAGCATTCATTCCCACGAACACGCACATACCAAATTCGAGCATGCACTCCCCACACATCAGGAATTACTAGGGACACAGATGCATCCCTATGGGAGAGCAGGCCAGCCTAACTACATGCACGCACTTTACTCTGGGACACAGAGAAAAAGTGCGCACAGACCAGAAAATCATCCACGCATATCACAGATTGAAAGCAAAAAGATTAGGGGTGAACCTGCCATAAGGGCCAAGTCCAACACAACCCATATCTCTCAGAAGAGAGAGCTCGTCTATTGGATGCTCACATCACGGAGGATGATTGGGTTCATCATTTTGAGGGTATCTTTCAGCCAGACTCAAGGTCTATCGAGAGGCAGAAAGGATGGAAAGCAAGGTGGATCTCGTCTTCTCCGAATTAGAGGTTAGAGCGGGCATACCACGCCTGACAAAGAGAAAAGACCCGGGATCAGGCGTGATTCCGTCCGATCTCTATGTCATCCAGATAGACACCTTGCTGCCCGTCCTTACTGCGGTTGTTAATGCGTTGGTTCGGGTGGCAGCCCTGATTCTTGGAACTTATCGACCATAGTCCCGATATTCAAAAATGGCCACCGGGACAGCACCTCATGTTATAGGCCCATCTCCCTCCTGGACTCCATAGTGAAGGTGGTGAGCAGCATGATTCTCAATAGATTGGTATCTTGGGCGGAAGAAAGCAATTTATTTTCTGAGATTCAATATGGGTTTCGCCCTGGTCGCTCTAATGTGGAGCAGTGTCTTAATTTGTATCTTGTCTTGAACAAGTATACGGTGGCTCATGCCTGCCCTATATATCTAGGCTTTATGGACCTGTCCTCAGCCTTCGACTGTGTGAACAGGTCCAAGTTATGGCAGCTGATGGCAGCTGATGGCATCTGTCAGCATTGATAATAACATCATCTGGTTTTTGAGGCATCTTCCTTGAGACTCTAGGGCAGTAGTACACTATTCAAAGGACTTGAAAGTGTCCCGTCAATTAAATATAAAGAGGGGGAGGTGTCAGGGGTGTATCCTTGCACCCTTCTTTTTCAATTTATACATTAACTCTTTAGAGAAAGTTCTCTTAGATACTAAAGCAGACGCTCCTCAGGTAGGCAAGCATAGTCTGTTGGTCCTTTTATATGCGAACGACTCAGTCCTCCTGGCAAGGACTGCAAGGGGCTTACAACTTCTTCTCAACTCTTTTGCCTCTATTATGGAGGAGCTGGACTTATCAGTAAATCATTCTAAGTCATACATCATGCAAGTGGGCCCTGGCAAGGCGAAAGCAAATCAGCCCATTTTTAAATTGGGATGTTCGCCAATACCTAAAACCAACGTCTTCTCCTATTTGGGAGTAGTATTTGACGACTCCCTGAGTTGGTGCCCTTTGATTAACTAAAAGAAAGGGATCTAGTGAAAGCCTCTGCAGTCGTTTTTTAAAACTTTGCCAGTAGAGTGGGAGGGAAACCAATAGGGGCCCTCCTGAAGATTTACTAAGCAAAATGTATCTCTAAGGTTAGGTATGGGAGTGAGATATTTGGTCATATTGAACTTGGGGCCGTGCAGAGCACCGAGAATTCATTCTTGCAAAGAGTCCTCTCTGTTCCGCAATGGACTCCATCTTCTGTTGTCCACGAGGATCTAGGGATGTCTTTCATTGCTGATGATCTAGCTTTCCGCCCTTTGTCCCTGTGGCTCTAAATTTGGTCAAAGCAGGAAAATATACTTAGTAAAGACATCATACGGGATTGCCTCTCTCTTGATCATGCCTCGCGTGTCCACTGGCTTCAGTACATAAGAGTTGGCCTTGCCAGGCTAGGAAGAGTAGATCGTTACACAAACCCAGAGGGTATTTGTAAAAGGGACCACGTTTGAGTCAACGAGAGTTTTTTAAGCAATTTTCAATGTGATAGAGAGGATAAAGAGCTGTGTAAACTGAGTGTGCGAAAATATGGCATAGTGAAAACTGTGCCTACCACTGAGCCATACCTTTTAGGGCGCAAAAGTACTTATGGCCGGTTTCTATTGACAAGGTTCAGGCTCAACCTCTATCACTATTTATTGGCACACCCCCAAGATTCCCATAGAGGTCAGTGCCTTATGCCCTGTGGCTGTGACAGAGATTCTCCTCAGGACCTGATGCACATTTTAATGATTTGTACTTTTTATACCATACCCACAAACTTATTTATTAACCCCCATTAAAAAAAAAATGGGTTGTAGAAGGGTGAGACCAGCTTTTATCTTTTTACAACTTCTTTCTAGCGATACTGTTTTGTACACTCTCAGCTTTTTACGGGATGCCATTAGACTTAGGAAAAGCTGAAATTAATATTTGTATTGCAAATAATGTATTTTATTTTGTGTCCTGATTATTCGGATTTAGTGCACTCGTGAATTTGTAACTTGTAAGATGGTATTTTGAGTGCTGTTTGACTTTTGTGGTTTTATTCTTAAAGCCGAATAAAGTTTATTGATGATGATGAGTAAATTTCGAGATTTTCCCATAGAAGATGAAAGAGGGCTAAGGAAGTCTTTTGAACTGTGCAAAAAAAGTGTACAGTAAATTGTGAATTTGGTTTCCTGGACTCCAAGGAACTGTGCATGAACTTTTGTTGATCCGCAGTAAGAGGCAGAAAAGCGACTTTGCATTGACCCTCTTGCTGTGACGACTCAAACTCAATTGAAGATGGAGTCTGGAAATCCGAATCATAGAGTTAGGTGTATAATAGGTACACTTATAGTAGGAGTAATTGTAGTTATAGCAGTAGTTATTGTCATGACTGCAAAGAGTTCATACGAAGCAGAAGCTGATGGGGTGGGAGTACAAGGGACATCTACACCTACCACTTTGAGCTCAAAACAGGGTACATTAGGAGCTGACAAAGCTACGATAGATCAGACTAGTCACTTGTTGCATGTAGATTTGTCAAAAGGTGATTATACGTTGAATGCTTATGCAAAGCTGCTCTGTATGTGAATACGATGGATTTGAGAGATTGTTATGTGTGTATGCAGTTGCCTGCGTCATTTGAGGGCATTCGTTATCATTACCTGCCTCTGACGTATGGTATCACATGTAGCTTATTGCTAAGTATTTTTTATGGAAAGGGTCATTATGAATATTTTTCTCTAACTAGAATGTGGTGCTTTTAGAAGTTCCAGTTTTCAGGCACCTGAATAAGTACGATTACTATAAGCAAGAAGAGAGGATCGGGAAATACTTCAAACCACCTGGTACATTAGATACAGCTTATACTCATTGGCACAACATTACGTGCATGTTGATTGAGATAGAAAAGAAGTTTGTAGATCAAGTAGAAGATAGAAATAGACAACTAACAGTCAAGATTAACAATAGGGAGGGAAAATTTCCCAGTGGCTATCCTACTGGACGGCGGACCGCTACCCTCAGGAGACGGTTACCTCTACTGGCAGAATCACAACACCGGAGCTTACTCGTCTACTCCTCCCGGGCACCAAGCCGCGGCGCACATATCCCCTCCATGTGGCGGTGGCGCGCCGGTGCATGATGCGGGTACACCGGCTATCCCCTGGTAGGCCCCCATACTCTCCGCTGCTACCATTAATAGGCAGCCCCAGGCAGGATTCCTATTTCACGGCTCCACTACTCGCCGATTGGTCCAACTGTGGTATCACAGACCTGGAATCACTCTTCGAGGAGGGACAGCTGAAGCCGCTGGACCGCCTGATAGCGGAATATGGGCTCCCCCCGGGTCAGTTCCTAAGGTACAGACAACTGCTCGATGGATACCGACCCCACTTTAATCTCCACACTGGCGAACCAGACACGCATCCAGTAATACATACTATCCTGCATATGGGGGTGGGTCGCCACCTAGTCACATGGTTGTACAAATCCATCCGAGAACTCTCATACGCTCCCCTGACAACCCTGCGCGCCACCTGGGAGGAGGGCATAGGCCGCGCTCTACACGACTCAGAATGGACCAAGGCGCTTGAGGCCCCTAAACGCGTCTCTAGGAACGCCCGCTTCAAAAATATACAGTATTACATACTACACATGGCATATCTCACCCCAGCGCGATTACAGAAGTTCTACCCCTCCACGCCATTCCTATGCCCCAGATGCTGCTCCCCAGCTGCAAACTTTCGTCATATGTTTTGGGACTGTCCTGACCTCCAGCCCTTCTGGCGGGCAGTACACGACACGCTACGGGAACTCACGGGCCTTACTACACTAGCCACCTGGGAGTCCAGTGCACTAGGCATCCTCCACATCTCAAAGCAGGAACCTGCCCACAGACGCTTCGTGCCCCTGGCGCTCTTGTTAGCCAATAGGTGTATAACCATGCGCTGGCGATCCCCAGAGGGCCCCCCCATAGCACAGTGGAAAGGGGCGGTTAGCAAATGGGCAGCAGCGGAGGAAGACGCCTTAAGAGAAGAAGAAGCCAAGGGTGCGCGTAAAATTCCCATCTCCATGGAATGGGCCATGCTCCTTCACAATTTCCGTCAGTCCACGCAGGCGGGAGACCAGCCTGACCCTTCCCCTCCCCCCGCCCAGGAAGGCCAGTAGCCCTTATCTGATGTGAGCCACCCCAGGGTCAAACCCCGATAACCCCCGCATCTGGAGCGGCCTCCCGTACGTCCAGCCACTTGACCCCCACCCCGCTGGCCGTGATACAGCAGGCCCCCCCTGCCGATCACCCCCCCCCCCCTACTACACCCTGCTGCCGATATCTTCCCGTTTGGACCCTGCTAGCGCCTACATGCTTCCCTCCCACAGTTCTGTTTCCCCTCTGTTCACTGGTCACACTATCATATGCACAGTACAGACCCAGATCCGGCGCCGCTGTGGCAAGCGAGCGCCCGCCCCTCCTTACTCACCGCCCCCACGGCAGTACCGTCCCATCGCTTCCCAGCTCGCAGGCGCCCTCACACGCGTATAATGCACGGATTACCCGATGTCATGTTTAAGTGTACCAGTTCTATAAAACGAGAAAATGTTGCACACATGGCTGTTCGTGGCTGAATGTTGAGGCCACGTCGGCGGATTGTTTACTGTACTGGTGTACCTTTTTTTACTGCAACAATAAAAACAAATTTAAATAAAAAAAAGGGAGGGAAAATTTCAGTGGACCAAGGAGGAGTTAGCTCATAGGGCGAAAGGGAGTTATGGTCCATTAGCTTTAGATTTTGAACAACGAGGAAAACTTTACACAGACAGGTACAAAGCTCTCACAATAAGAGTTTCGTGGGACAGAGTGTGTGTGGTCACATCTTCACAATTGAAGCCACCACAAAGAATTTTTTGTAAGAAGCGGTACAAATGTGTATTTTGTGTGTGGGAAAAATGCATATGTCTGATTGCCGCTAAATTGGTATGACACATGTTATATGACTGTTTTGTTTCTAAGATATACCCAAGGCTTCCCGTTTTCCGTTTAAGTGGATTTTTACATATAAATACAGACAAAAAAATATTTTTCTTCCGTCTGTATTTAAAAATAGAAATGGAATCATATGTATATAATTGGATTCTGAAAACTGTTCGACAATCCGTGCTTCAACCCAGACTTGCCTCGCCACGCCCCTCTTCCTTATTGCCCTGTATGCCTGCCCACATTAACACCTGCTGGGGTATTAATCTTTGGTATTCGCGGGAAATTATTTCCAAGAAGCGTCTTGCATTGACCTCTGGCCTGCCCACCATAGCCCTGATGACGTGCCTGTTACATCCTTTTAACCAATCAGCTGATCATTCAACATATTCGGAGCTATGGCTCTGTAGTGAGCGCTGCACCAGCACAGCAGTCCGTTTTAGGTCACAGGTAAGTGAAAAGGTGGGGGTGGAGGTGGACTAGTATTTCACTGGTTGCACCACTACGGCAGTTCAACTTTGAGGAGGCGGAGGACGGTGTTAGTAGCGCAAGTACTCGGCACTAATGTAGGACTGGTTTAAGCCGGCGGCATAAACACATTAGGAAAATTAAGTTGCATTAGCTTTGGGAAACTTTCAGGCCTTAAATCGAAACTTTCCTCCATGACTTAGCACCGCACAAAGAAACACAAACATCCCTGAGAGACCGGAACAGCCGCTGAATATATGTAAGCCCTTTTTCAAGTTAAATCATTTTTTTCTCCACTGTGCGAAGAAGAACTGTGGCCGCAGCTACTGTGTGGGATTACAGTATTACAGTAAATTGTTTAATTGCCTTTAATTTATTTCTGAAATGAGAGCTCCCTGCTTCAGAGGAGGTTGTTTGCTCTCTCAGCTGTGGATAGTCAGCGCACACCACAGAGAGGAGCATGGAACTGACAATAAGGAGAACGAGTCGTCCAATATCTGTAATTTATCACAAAAGTAGACAGCTCTTTGGCCAGGTCACTGAAAGTGCACAGGTTGACTCATCTAAATTCTAAATGTGTTTATCATGGCTAGGGACAGTGTTTTCAATATTGTAACACAGCAGCAGCTCACTAATATTACTGCAAGTAATCTCTCTGACACCACTCCCATTTCTCATATGTGAGGTCCTGTTTTGATTCAACAGAAAAGCTTTTTTGTAGATGTTGCATGAAACCTACGCAACATTTGTCTTCCAAATGTCTGTAATAGACTCTCACACATTGTATTGTGTTTACTTAATTTGGCGCATATATACATATAGCTAAACCTTTAACAACCGTGTGCACTGTCTATTTAAATAAATGTGGAACAATACTAGTTGCAGCATCTTTTTTTGCTTGCGACAAAAATAAATGTGGATATATACAGATCAAATGACATAAAAATAAATATGAATAAATACAGACGGAAATGTTAAAAAAATAAATACCATAAAACCCGGAGCCCTGGATAGACCACATTGAAGATTTGGGACCATTGGATAGGGAGTTACATCATAGAGAGAAGCGTGGTACAAGTGCAGGAGAGATTGTTAGAGATGTACTTGGAGCACTGATACCAAGTTAAGGAGTGGTTTTGAATGGCGTAAGGATTCGGACGTTATCAACTATTGTAGATAAGTTGTCAGCAAATTCAGCTCAGTCTTTGTTGCTTGAGGATGGAGAGAATGTGTCAATAAGAGCTATGGTTATGCAGAACCGCCTTGCTTTAGATGTGTTGGTAGCAAAGGAAGGAGGGGTCTGTAAAATGCTGAGGGTTCAACAGTGTTGCACTTTTATCCCAGACCATAACAAAATCTGAGGAAGTATATAAGTAACATTACTGGGATCTACCATGAGATGAATGATATGGCAACAGAGGGAGTCTGGGACAAGGTTGGTAAAGAGTTTGGAAAAGTTGAAAGTTGGTTTGCGAACCTTGGGAAATGATTCCTTGGCTACATCTTGAGGCAAATCATAAAAGTTGTGATCTGTGTGATCTTGTTGCTTGGAGCGATAAGAGCCTATAGGTGGCATACGGCAAGACATAGAGGATTCTCTTAGGCAAGAAGAGAAGAGAATCGAGAGACTGTAGGACAGTCACTATGAAAATATCAAGAACCTAGAAAAGTTCCAAAAGGGAAGAGTGGCTACAACTTCTGTTTAGATTGGTTCTCTCTACAGGGAGATGTAATTGATTGTGATGACACTTGTCATCAGAGGGAGAACTGCTAGAGCGCGATTGTGCACTTTAATTTGTAAGGGCGTATTATAATCACAAGTAGTTTACACCTACATATAATCCTTTGTCATGTTAATATTTGGTTATTAGAATGTGTAATGTAATAACATGTAAAGTGAAGTGATAGAGGTATTTTCGTACAATGTAGAGAAAGTAGCATTGTCAACATGTTCTATATGATGAAGCCTTAATGTTCATTTTAATGAGCCTAAGGAGAAATCAATTTACTGATGTGTAACACATTGATATAAACATGCACAGCAATAATGTTCATGTATACCTGTGCTTAATGAAGTTTCCTGTTGTTGCTTATATTAGCCAAAATTGTAGACCTCGTGTGTATTTCTCCCTGGCTCTCCAAAGAGATTTGTTCGTAATGTGCATGTGTACGCGGAATCTTTTCTTTCTCACGTTTCATGGGGGGGTTGAGAGGTGGACCTTTGTATAGTGCAAGGTGGTAGAGGACAGTAGTACGTGTGAACAGGTAGTATAGAGAGGAGACCGGGAATGTGAGGGAGGGTTGAGAGGGGGAAGTGGAATTGCAAGATGAGAGGTGGCAGTGTGAGGGAGAGATGAGAGGGGCAGTGGATGTGTGGTGACAGATGATAGGGTTGGTGGAAGTGTGAGTTTGAGATGCGTTGTTCTGGGATTGTTTGTTGTTGAATTGTGTGGTGCGGGATTGTGTGGTATGGAGGTGTGTAGTAGAAATATGTGGCACAATGTGTTTTTTAATTATGTGGATAGTAAATGGTATTACCAATAGTCGAACAATGTAGAGTGTGAATTTGTGTTAAGGAGTTAATTATGTGGAAATGTATTGTGTGTTTTGTAGTGCCATGTTGTGGACTTGAATTATGTGTTGTGCTGTTAAATTTTGTGGCTTGATGTGGAAATTTGTGGTATCTATTGCAGGTATGTGGTGTGTTGATGAATTTTGTTGTGCGGTTGAAATATGTAGTGTGGTGTGAAATTATGTGGTATGTAACGGTGTATCCTTGAGTGAAAGTTTGCTTATTTGAAATATGTGTTATGGTGTGGAATGTATTTATGTAGTTTGCTGGTATGTGGTATAGACTGTATGTATGTGGAATGTTTTTATGTTGAATTGATTTGAGTGTAAATATGTGGAGTTTAATTATGTCGCATTATGTTGTGGAGTTTAATAACGTGGTGCTGAGGTGGTAGTGCTGCGCTGGTGTTTTGGTGGTGCTGAGTGATGCTGAGTGGGTGCTGTGCTGAGGTGAAGGCTGATTCTGAGGTGGTGCTGCTTTGATGCTTAAGTGGTGCTGAGTTGCTGCTGAGGTGGGGCACTGATACGGAGTTGATTCTGTGCAGATGCTTAGATGGTGCTGTACCAGAATCCTTAGGGGCAATCCGGAGGAGGGGCTATCGGTGTGCGGTCCATTGCGTTTGTTTCTACAAATGGGCTCCCATGAGCCTTTAAGCTGACGAGCTTCTGGACGACGCACCTGCGTGCCGGTTGGGCATCGAAGCCTGTGACGGTTGCTTGGCGGCCTTCTTTTCCACCCCAACTACTTTCTCTACTTATGAGGGAAGATATCCTGAAACCCGGGCCATGTCTCGGGTCTAGAGATCTTCACAACAACAAGTACTTACTTGCACCTACTGAGGTGAACCACTTACGAACCTTATGTACCAGAATCCTTAGGGGCGATCCGGAGGAGGGGCTAGCGGTCTGCGGTCCATTGCGGTTGTTTCTACAAATGGGCTCCCTTGAGCCTTTAAGCTGACGAGCTCCTGGACGACGCACCTGCGTGCCGGTTGGGCATCGAGGCCTGTGACGGTTGCTTGGCGGCCTTCTTTTCCACCCCAACTACGTTCTCTACTGATGAGGGAAGATATCCCGAAAACTGGGCAATGTTTCAGGTCTAGAGATCTTCACAACAACAAGTACTTACTTGCACCTACTGAGGTGAACCACTTACGAACCTTATGTACCAGAATCCTTAGGGGCGATCCGGAGGAGGAGCTAGCGGTGTGCGGTCCATTGCGGTTGTTTCTACAAATGGGCTCCCTTGAGCCTTTAAGCTGACGAGCTTCTGGACGATGCACCTGCGTGCCGGTTGGGCATCGAGGCCTGTGACGGTTGCTTGGCGGCCTTCTTTTCCACCCCAACTACGTTCTCTACTGATGAGGGAAGATATCCCGAAACCCGGGCCATGTCTCGGGTCTAGAGATCTTCACAACAACAAGTACTTACTTGCACCTACTGAGGTGAACCACTTACGAACCTTATGTACCAGAATCCTTAGGGGCGACCCGGAGGAGGGGCTAGCTGTGTGCGGTTCATTGCGGTTGTTTCTACAAAGGGGCTCCCTTGAGCCTTTAAGCTGACGAGCTTCTGGACGACGCACCTGCGTGCCGGTTGGGCATCGAGGCCTGTGACGGTTGCTTGGCGGCCTTCTTTTCCACCCCAACTACGTTCTCTACTGATGAGGGAAGATATCCCGAAACCCGGGCCATGTTTCGGGTCTAGAGATCTTCACAACAACAAGTACTTACTTGCACCTACTGAGGTGAACCACTTACGAACCTTATGTACCAGAATCCTTAGGGGCGATCCGGAGGAGGGGCTAGCGGTGTGCGGTCCATTGCGGTTGTTTCTACAAATGGGCTCCCTTGAACCTTTAAGCTGACGAGCTTCTGGACGACGCACCTGCGTGTCGGTTGGGCATCGAGGCCTGTGACGGTTGCTTGGCGGTCTTCTTTTCCACCCCAACTACGTTCTCTACTGATGAGGGAAGATATCCCGAAACCCGGGCCATGTCTCCGGTCTAGAGATCTTCCCAACAACAAGTACTTACTTGCACCTACTGAGGTGAACCACTTACGGACCATATGTACCAGAATCCTTAGGGGCGATCCGGAGGAGGGGCTAGCGGTGTGCGGTCCATTGCGGTTGTTTCTACAAAGGGGCTCCCTTGAGCCTTTAAGCTGACGAGCTTCTGGACGACGCACCTGCGTGCCGGTTGGGCATCGAGGCCTGTGACGGTTGCTTGGCGGCCTTCTTTTCCACCCCAACTACGTTCTCTACTGATGAGGGAAGATATCCCGAAACCCGGGCCATGTTTCGGGTCTAGAGATCTTCACAACAACAAGTACTTACTTGCACCTACTGAGGTGAACCACTTACGAACCTTATGTACCAGAATCCTTAGGGGCGATCCGGAGGAGGGGCTAGCGGTGTGCGGTCCATTGCGGTTGTTTCTACAAATGGGCTCCCTTGAGCCTTTAAGCTGACGAGCTCCTGGACGACGCACCTGCGTGCCGGTTGGGCATCGAGGCCTGTGACGGTTGCTTGGCGGCCTTCTTTTCCACCCCAACTACGTTCTCTACTGATGAGGGAAGATATCCCGAAAACTGGGCCATGTTTCAGGTCTAGAGATCTTCACAACAACAAGTACTTACTTGCACCTACTGAGGTGAACCACTTACGAACCTTATGTACCAGAATCCTTAGGGGCGATCCGGAGGAGGAGCTAGCGGTGTGCGGTCCATTGCGGTTGTTTCTACAAATGGGCTCCCTTGAGCCTTTAAGCTGACGAGCTTCTGGACGATGCACCTGCGTGCCGGTTGGGCATCGAGGCCTGTGACGGTTGCTTGGCGGCCTTCTTTTCCACCCCAACTACGTTCTCTACTGATGAGGGAAGATATCCCGAAACCCGGGCCATGTCTCGGGTCTAGAGATCTTCACAACAACAAGTACTTACTTGCACCTACTGAGGTGAACCACTTACGAACCTTATGTACCAGAATCCTTAGGGGCGACCCGGAGGAGGGGCTAGCTGTGTGCGGTTCATTGCGGTTGTTTCTACAAAGGGGCTCCCTTGAGCCTTTAAGCTGACGAGCTTCTGGACGACGCACCTGCGTGCCGGTTGGGCATCGAGGCCTGTGACGGTTGCTTGGCGGCCTTCTTTTCCACCCCAACTACGTTCTCTACTGATGAGGGAAGATATCCCGAAACCCGGGCCATGTTTCGGGTCTAGAGATCTTCACAACAACAAGTACTTACTTGCACCTACTGAGGTGAACCACTTACGAACCTTATGTACCAGAATCCTTAGGGGCGATCCGGAGGAGGGGCTAGCGGTGTGCGGTCCATTGCGGTTGTTTCTACAAATGGGCTCCCTTGAACCTTTAAGCTGACGAGCTTCTGGACGACGCACCTGCGTGTCGGTTGGGCATCGAGGCCTGTGACGGTTGCTTGGCGGTCTTCTTTTCCACCCCAACTACGTTCTCTACTGATGAGGGAAGATATCCCGAAACCCGGGCCATGTCTCCGGTCTAGAGATCTTCCCAACAACAAGTACTTACTTGCACCTACTGAGGTGAACCACTTACGGACCATATGTACCAGAATCCTTAGGGGCGATCCGGAGGAGGGGCTAGCGGTGTGCGGTCCATTGCGGTTGTTTCTACAAATGGGCTCCCTTGAGCCTTTAAGCTGACGAGCTTCTGGACGACGCACCTGCGTGCCGGTTGGGCATCGAGGCCTGTGACGGTTTCTTGGCGGCCTTCTTTTCCACCCCATCTACGTTCTCTACTGATGAGGGAAGATATCCCGAATCCCGGGCCATGTCTCGGGTCTAGAGATCTTCACAACAACAAGTACTTAATTGCACTTACTGAGGTGAACCACTTACAGACATTATGTACCAGAATCCTTAGGGGCGATCCGGAGGAGGGGTTAGCGGTGTGCGGTCTATTGCGGTTGTTTGTACAAATGGGCTCCCTTGAGCCTTTAAGCTGACGAGCTTCTGGACGACGCACCTGCGTGCCGGTTGGGCGTCGAGGCCTGTGACGGTCGATTGGCGGCCTTCTTTTCCACCCCAACTACGTTCTCTACTGATGAGGGAAGATATCCTGAAACCCGGGCCATGTCTCGGGTCTAGAGATCTTCACAACAACAAGTACTTACTTGCACCTACTGAGGTGAACCACTTACGAACCTTATGTACCAGAATCCTTAGGGGCGATCCGGAGGAGGGGCTAGCGGTGTGCGGTCCATTGCGGTTGTTTCTACAAATGGGCTTCCTTGAGCCTTTAAGATGATGAGCTTCTGGACGACGCACCTGCGTGCCGGTTGGGCATCGAGGCCTGTGACGGTTGCATGCGGCCTTCTTTTCCACCCCAACTACGTTCTCTACTGATGAGGGAAGATATCCCGAAACCCGGGCCATGTTTCGGGTCTAGAGATCTTCACAACAACAAGTACTTACTTGCACCTACTGAGGTGAACCACTTACGAACCTTATGTACCAGAATCCTTAGGGGCGATCCGGAGGAGGGGCTAGCGGTGTGCGGTCCATTGCGGTTGTTTCTACAAATGGGTTCCCTTAAGCCTTTAAGCTGATGAGCTTCTGGACGACGCACCTGCATGCCGGTTGGGCATCTAGGCCTGTGACGGTTGCTTGGTGGCCTTCTATTCCACCCCAACTATGTTCTCTACTGATGAGGGAAGATATCCCGAAACCCGGGCTATGTCTCGGGTCTAGAGATCTTCACAACAACAAGTACTTACTTGCACCTACTGAGGTGAACCACTTACGAACCTTATGTACCAGAATCCTTAGGGGCGATCCGGAGGAGGGGCTAGCGGTGTGCGGTCCATTGCGGTTGTTTCTACAAATGGGCTCCCTTGAGCCTTTAAGCTGACGAGCTTCTAGACGACGCACCTGCATGCCGGTTGGGCATCGGGGCCTGTGACGGTTGCTTGGTGGCCTTCTAGTCCACCCCAACTACGTTCTCTACTGATGAGGGAAGATATCATGAAACCCGGGCTATGTCTCGGGTCTAGAGATCTTCACAACAACAAGTACTTACTTGCACCTACTGAGGTGAAACACTTACGAACCTTATGTACCAGAATCCTTAGGGGTGATTTGGAGGAGGGGCTAGCAGTGTGCGGTCCATTGCGGTTGTTTCTACAAATGGGCTCCCTTGAGCCTTTAAGCTGACGATCTTCTGGACGAAGCACCTGCGTGCCGGTTGGGCATCGAGGCCTGTGACGCTTGCTTGGCGGCCTTCTTTTCCACCCCAACTACGTTCTCTACTGATGAGGGAAGATATCCCGAAACCCGGGCCAAAACATGCAAATCTGTTCTTAGTAGCAGGCATATTAACCCTTTGTGCTACTTTATGGCGAGTCAAAACTGCCAATAGACAAAACTTTGATCTCTCTCTCTAGCAGGAAAATGAATCACAAGAGTTATCTTGACATTTTCATTGCTACCTGAAAGCTGGATGCACAAGGAACTCTACAGCAGGTGCTTTTAAATAGTAAGTTATTGCTAAACACAGCACCCCCCTGAGTTCAGTGCCCCCCCCCCTTCCAGGTCAGCACAGAGTGTAGCTGCACTGGTTTCACTGTCCTAAAACCAGCTCTGCCCACAGCACATTTTTCCTTCAAAAACAGGCTAAATTTATCTGGGAAATAGCCCTCGAATTGAGAATGGAAAATGCGGACAGTGCTTAATTTGAGTCCGTGTATACCATTGCTGGTCCCCAAACTTATTTTTGGTGACCGGCACTTATTTTTCCACATCAGATACTTACAGAGAGCACGAGCGGGAAAAACACACACATTGGAATGATGAGGAAGAGAAGAAATAAAAAACCTTTACGAAGCAAGAAAGCAGGAGTAAAGTGACAGGGAGTGTCTGGTAGTGGATTAAAGACGCATGAGGTGATTTAAGACTACCAGTCTCGGTATTCGGTGCCCTGACATTTAATTGCTCCTGCAGTGTGCTTCTTAGCAGAGCAGAAATTCGGCCACCAGCCCTTACTCTTTTACAAATTAAGCACTGCATGAAGTGGAAGTTGATGCGCAAACACATATTACCACAGGTATTCCTCATTCTTAAGGCAGAATCTCAGAGCAATACTGGAAATTGCCACATAGAAATATCGAACCACATGGTATCGGTATTGCCATGTCTGGAAATTCACGGCTGTTAAAACCTACATGGCTGTTTAAGGGCCTTATTTAGAAATTGGCAGTTTGAATACTCCTTCAAAACATTCAGGATATACTGTCCTCGATATTGCAAGTGCCATAGACTATAATGCATGTGTAATTTGGAGGAATGGGTATCCGCCATGACAGTATATCCCATCAGGGCCGGACAGGCCATTTATTCCACCGGGCATTTGCCCTGTGAGCTGGAGGTCCTGGAGGCCAGTTTTGAAATCCAGGGACACTCCTAGTGCCTTTGACACTTTCCCTAGCTTCCGAAAGTTAATTGCAGCAGCCACAGGGAGGCTTTCAGGCAAGCAAGAAAGAGAAGGAAGAGGGGTGAAGGTAGAGCAAAAGAGAACAGAAAGGAAGGAGAGAAAGAGGCGGAAGAATGGATGGATGGATGGATGGAAAGAGAATGTTTGCGCATGGAGAATTAGAAAGTTGGGCTGGTTTGGGGATTTTTGCCCGGCCTGCTGTTGTCCCCAATCAAACCCTCTATACTGCCACCAAACAGTAAACAAGGCCCTTAAATCTTTGTTTACACAGAAACATTATTATTACATTCTATACATCTTGATGTATGTGTGCACTACTAATTCTGGCGTGATTATTTTTTTGTACATCTGATGGCCTAGTCGAATCTCTAGGGGAGATCCGAGAAATTCATCGGGTCCAGTAAAACAAGCATATTTAAGGTGAATCGATCTCATATTTTATGCCAATGAAATGTTAGGTGATTCAAGGTAGGCGAACCCACTAACCTGTTTTCGAAATGTTCATGTAATACCTATCTAATTATATCCTATCTTAATTCCGCATTTATTGCTTCCTGCTGGTGTAACTTGTTCACAATCATAAACTTAACCTGTAACCATGTAAAAACTAGCTGCCAACCGCCTTGTACCTGCTACAAGCAGCAACCAAATACAATTTACCCCCACGCACCTGTGCACAAGAAAATCCACCATACATGTTGAACTTAATGAAAAACATCCAATATAAAATTAAGGGTGGGAAAAATGTTTACCTTCCCAAGCCGGCTGCCATGTCGCCTTACTAAATATTATGACACAGAGCAGAAGATGGCTGTCCAAATACCCCGCCCGCCAGCCCAAAAGGCATAGTACAAAAAGAGCCTAATTGGGCCTAGGCCGCTCCATTGGCCGAAAACTCCCAGGAGTGCAAGCCTCCCAAGCAGTTGGCCGCCCCCCCCCCCCCCAAAGCACGATTGGGCCGAAGGAGGCGCAGCACAGACCACAAACTCACTCTTTATATGTGGAAAAAGTCAGCTTTATTGAAGACAGGTGCACCTCACAATGGTACCTTGGCCTTTGCCTTACAAAACCACACCTCAATATACATTGGTTCACCTACTTGCCTCCTCCACCCACCCATATATCCTTTCCTTGCAACTGTTTAAAAACCCTACTCATTCATTAACTGTTGCATTTTAACCCCTGTAACCTTTTACCTTCTTCTATAAACATCTACCTATGTAATTATTTCCTATCTTAACTTCTCATTTATTGCTCCTCCCGGTGTAACTTGTTCACAACCGTAAACCTAACCTGCAACCAAGTAAAAACTAGCTGCGGACCGCCACTCAGAAAAGTCCTTCCTCCTCACTGACTTTTCATGACCGCCCACATGGAAAACTAGGGTACCTGTCTATGTTCAAAGCCTTATCCAGTGCCTTCTTTGTCTGAAACCACTACACAGCATCCAGAAGCGAAACAAATACCATCCATTTCCTCTGACGGGTTCCACCGCTACAACCTCAAATCGTGGGGGGACTCTACCCTACCAACCATTCGTCCCTACCAAAAGTTCTCATGCCGCTGTTATTTTCTCCTCCTTGCTTTACCAGATGCAGTGGGCTGTGCTGCCCCCTACCCCTGTGTTCAAGAAAATAATCTATTCCCGTATGACGAGATATCTAGAACATTACTGCCCTGTTTCCAATAACTCTCGCTTCGGCTGCTATAGCAACACTAAACCTTGACACCCCCCCCCCCCCCCCCCCCAAATCATATGCGCTTAAAAGCAAGATTTAAAAACAGCTGAGCAAATGTGACATAACCAGCAAATATCCCAACAAGACAAAAACTTGTACCAACACATTCCCACCCTTCCAGTGAATCAATCAGCCCGAGATTCAGTCCATACCCTTTCAGCACTTTATGCCGTGCAGCCTTTTGTACAAATGAATGACCTAATATCCAGATGAACAGATTTGCTGCATCCAGTCCCGCTACTGCACCTGAAAAGACACACATGTAAATAAAATGGAATTCTTCAGTTTATGTAAATAAAATGGAATTCTTCAGTTTACCAACAGGCCGCTGATCTCCCAGTCGGGACTATCTGTGAACACAATCAGAAGTCAATTGCCCCAATTGCATTATCCTGTCCCTGCCACAACCTTGTCACGCTTCATCTGTAGCTCCTTTGCTCCTGAAAGAGTGATAGCCAAAAATGCTTTGGGGGGTGGGGCGGGGGGTCTACAAGTTGTGAAAACTCCCTCCACATAACCCACAGTAGCTGGGTAAGGTTCACCACCTCTCTTGAGGCTCTGCAGAATACTAACCAAAACCTATGGACCGACATATTTCTCAGCCTAAACCCCCCAAAAAAGGGGCACAATGCTGCTGCAAGGCAAGCCTTTCTCTGCCCCACTTTACCTACAACCTCTTTATTCTGGCTTATAGTGTCTCAGCGACACTACTATTGAACTTGGATCACCGTCCCGCCACCTCCGCCTACCTTCAAAATCAACCCTTGTGCTCCCCTTTCCCACACGGGATAAGCCCCTGTAAATGTACTGACAAATATCCAAGGTATCAAGGTGGAAAACTTTGGTGACTTTTCACCACCTTTGCAGCTCTCCGGCAAAAACTCCAAACATTCTCCCCACAAGTGTCTTCGAAACAGGTTCCTGACCATAAATCTGATCTTGTCTCTCTTGCCAACACTTCAAGCATGCACCTGCCCAGGTCACCTGCAGAAAAGGTGTAACCTCAAAGGGCATACCCATACCGGAACTCCCCGCTATTTTGCCGGCAATCATATTTAGGACACACCTTTGTCAATAAATGTCAAGATAAACTGGAAAATAACTTTCTCCCTTGCCCAAGCCTCTGACCTCTTCTTGAGCATGACCATATACATTCCTAGTGTGTATGACCAGCGGCCCTACCACCAAACTGCAGCATCCCCTTTTGCTGCAGCTCTAGACCTGTTACTCCCTGACAGATTGTTGCTTATAGAGCATGTGTACCGCTGCAATAGTGTCCACCTATAAAATGACTTTCCTGTGTGATGATTCCTGTCCCCATATTTTGATCATCACCCCTAGAGGCAAATATGCGAATAAGATGATACACCTACCCCCATGTCTCCAAAGTCCTGGCCAGTCTTCTGTGCACCATCTACCCTTCCAGTATAAACCAAACCATTAGCTCCTGCAGCTACAGAGTATATTTGTGTGTTCAGTTCCCAATCTTTGCATGCTGTCCCAGTAATGTCCTTGATCTCATCCCGGAAATTACGTCCCACTGATAAAACCTACTTTGTCCCTGAGGAGAAAGCATGTGATAATGTGATATTGAAAGCTGCATCTGCATGTGCAATTTGTATCTGTTAGTAGATGTGCCTGCCATTGCCACCAAATCCAATTACATTCCCAGAAATGACTACACTGTGCTCAGACCTTGTGTCTTCTCTGGTGTCAGGGGCACTCCCAGTACCCCTTGAGCTCTTGACACCTTGTCAACCATTGCTGACAGTCCGTTGGAAGAAGTCATCTAGATAGTGTGTCTCCGTACCTTTACCAGTTTTCCTTGTGAAAACCAAATGCAGAATTGCACTGAAACTCTCAACAATTCTCCAGTTATGCAACACCCATGGGCAACGCTGTGTCCATGAAAATGTGTCCATCAAACTGAAAGCCCAATAGCTGGAATGCCTCAGGGTGCACCTCTAATAGCCAAAAGGCAGGTTTACATCACCTTTTGCCCTCTCTGCTCCTACCCCCCCACTCCCTCTACTAGTACCCTTGGCTACCTCTACAGCTAAGTATGAAACAGAGGTAAGTTCCACAGATGTGAAATTGTTAACTGAGGATCTTTCTGGCCAAAACAAGTGCTGAATCAATCTGAACTAATTATTTCTTTGGAAACACCTCAATACTTAAAATGATCAAATCTCAGATCGGCCAATTTGTAAATGGGCTTTCATTGTTCCCTCTGCAACTTCATTGAACTGCGTTTCCCACACTAATGCCTTATGAGAATTAACTGATCTCAAGTTATCTGCCCACCGGGTGGACCTAGGTCCCTTGTACCTTAGTCCAAACTCCCCCTTACCCCGGAAGCCACTCCTTAAGCACATTGCATACTTATTGTGGTGGCAATATGCTAAGCAAGCACCAAAACATTGTTATTTAATTGGTGTAAGAGTCTGTTCCCTGAGGACCTTGCGCCCTACTCTGGTGCCCACTATAGGAGGCAAGGTGGTGGTTCCCTTGGTGAAAACTGCGATCCTTGACTGTTAAAACCATGCACCGAAAATTTAAAAGTTAAGTTGTGTCCTGCACATTTCAAACCCCATGTCGGAATCTGCAATACTCCTTTGCGCAGGAAACTTTAATAAAGTCCCTACAGGCTTCCAGAAATACCCCTATGATTTTTTTTTGTATCCCACTCCCCTACGGTGGTGCAGTTTTGAAGAGTTAGACAACGAGAGAGGTCCCTATTCAAAACAGATATTGTCTTGAACAAAAGGGACTCTTTTAGTATAGATCATGTGCTATAATAACCAACAAATATTGAACATAGAGATATGGCGAATTGACTAAACAATATAATCAAGTTAAAAACAGTTTTTGAATTAGAGGTATGCAAGAAAAGATCGAGAAATCGTGACCCAGAAGCTGTTCGATCTGGAGCAGGGAGGCCACCTGTTATTTTATTGATTTGAGACTGCCAATATCATCAATTTTCCATACGTCGATAAATCCTGAATATAAAGCCAAATTATGCAGTGACTAGTAGAACCCAGTCTTTGTTTTTAACTTGTTAAGAGGCTTTTATTTCAAAGAAATAGCCCTGTCCTTAAACTTGATGGTGGGTCCAGTCAACTAACCCCTTGCTGCGGGGGAATTCCCCCGCTGTGCTGGGAGGCGGGTGGCGTGCACAGCGCCCCCATGCTCATGACGAGCTGAGCTCGTCATGAGGTACAGTGCTCCTGTGCTCATGAAGAGCTGAGCTTGTCACGGCCGCACCTGTTTTCGTGGAACGTTCAGCACAGCAGGGGAATTATCCCCGCGTGTGAGCGTTCCACGGCTCATGACAAGCTCAGCTCGTCATGAGCACAGGAGCACCGTGCCTCATGACGAGCTGAGCTCATCATGAGCATGCAAGGTGTTAAAACAGCAAAGTGATTGTACCCATTTTAAGGTCCGGATCTGGCTTGGATGAGTGGTTCCTCCTAGCATTAAGAATTTGTTTAGTTTACCCTTTAAAGAATGCAAGACTATAAAGTCTAACTGAAAAATAATAGATTGAATAAAAACTTGACCTGAAGAAGGTGAAGAAATCAGTTGTCACCGAAACCCTGCGTTGACTCTTTTACATAAGTTTTCTCCAATCTATTTGAGTTTCTTCAAATGGTAGAAGAAACAGATTGTATTGTGTATTTTTATATATAATAGATTTTACACTTCTCTTTGAGAAGATAAAATGTTTTTAATCTTATGCATCTTGTAATTTTAAATGGCATTTTCTGACTTTTTATAGGACAAAAAATATGTTCATCTATATCGTGATTACTTCTTTTCTTGTAATATTTTCTTGCATACTTCTAATTCAAAAACTGTAGGGGTTAAAATTACTATTCCCACTCCAGAGAGTGCAACAGTAGGGAAAGCATTGGATAGCTTAGGGGTAAAAATTACTATTCCCACTCCAGAGAGTGCAACAGTAGGGAAAGCTTTGGATAGCATAAGGGTAAAAATTACTATTTCCACTCCAAAGGGTGCAACAGTAGGGAAAGCGTTGGATAGCGTAGGGGTAAAAATTACTATTACCACTCCAGAGGGTGCAACAGTAGGGAAAGCGTTGGATAGCGTAGGGGGAAAAATTACTATTCCCACTCCAGGGAGTGCAACAGTAGGGAAAGCGTTGGATAGCGTAGGGGTAAAAATTACTATTCCCACTACAGAGAGTGCAACAGTAGGGAAAGCGTTGGATAGCGTAGGGGTAAAAATTACTATTCCCACTCCAAAGGGTGCAACAGGAGGGAAAGCGTTGGATAGCGTAGGGGTAAAAATTACTATTCCCACTCCAGAGGGTGCAACAGTAGGGAAAGCGTTGGATAGCGTACGGATAAAAATTACTTTTCCCACTCCAGAGGGTGCAACAGTAGAGAAAGCATTGGATAGCGTAGGGGTAAAAATTATTATTCCCACTCCAAAGGGTACAACAGTAGGGAAAGCGTTGGATAGCGTAGGGGTAAAAATTACTATTCCCACTCCAGAGGGTGACTGAAGATCTGAAGCCAGTGAGGGAATCCTCATACCTGGTTTGTCTCCCACCTGTGCACTCTCAGATAATCCTCCCTCTGTACTCACTTTGGACACTGCTTCTCTTTTAGAGCGGAAAGAAGGGTTCTGTGTCTTTGGTTTAGTAGGACATTCACGCACGTAATGTCCCCTTTTTCCGCAATACATACACAGACCCTGTGTGCGTCGGTTCTCTCTTTCTGTGCGTGACAATAGAGCCCTCTCGGCTCCTGTTTCCATAGGCTCCCCTCCTGTTTCCCCCAGAGGTGTCTCTTTTGTAGTTCCCTTGTCTACGCCTCTATCACTAATGCGCGAATCGAAGCGCAAAGAGAGGCTAACCAAATCCGCACAGGTGCGGGGCTGAGTGTCAATCCTCGCTATTACGTCCTTAAGTTTTCCACATAAACTCTGATAGAACTGGGACATTCGTTTCTCCTCAGGCCAGGCTGCCTCTGCTACCAACCTGTTGAAGTTGGTGAGGTATGAAACTAAGTCACTTTTCCCTTGACGTAAGGACAGCAATTCCTTATCGGCACTAAAGGAGGTCGTCCTCCTATCAAACACCCCCTCAAAAGTGCTTTGAAAGGCATCCAAATCAGACAGTACAGCGTTGTTGTTGCGTACTAAGGGAACAGAGCAATTTGCTGCGCCTCCACTGAGGTAAGATATGGCAAATGTCATTCTTGAGTGATTGGTAGGAAACGACGAAGGCTGACAGGAAAAATGCATCAATATTTTTGTAAGAAACACCTGGATCTTTTGAGGATCCCCTGAGTACCTTTCCGGGATGGCTGTTTTAAGTTGGTAGCACAAATCAGAAGATTTCACCATATCTAATCCTATCGAATGCTGTATGAGTAGGTGCAGGGCCGGCGCTAGGCATGGGCAGTATGGGCAGCTGCCCAGGGCCTCCGCTCAGGTGAGAGGCAGGGGGCCCCCCTTCACTGTGAAATTAAACACTTCCACAGATTGCCTCCCTGCTCCACCAGGGTCCCCTCCCCACACAATTACAATACACATCAGAGATGTCTGGTCTCGACCACATGGTGGCATTCCTGGGGGTGCAGGGGTTGGGGGGAGGGACACTCAGAGAGGGGAAGTCGAAGCGGCAGTGCCAGCAATTAGGGCTCAGAGTGTCAGGGGCGAGGCAACACCTCTCTTAAGTACCGGCCATTTCCTGTCTGCATTCTGTTGCTAGGTGACAGAAGCCCCCTTTGTTTCCAGGATCAGCCATACACAGGTAAGGAGCAGTGGGTGAGGGGAGGAGGGAGCAGCCAGATCAACTGGTGCTGGGGCAGTGTTTTAAGAAAGGACTTGTTACTGCTTCGAAGGCCCAGGGGAGGGGGCCCCCTTTCCCTGGGCCTCGAAGCACTAGAGCAAGCTGCAAGGTCCAGGTCTGGGGCCCCCTTTCCCTGGGCCTCTAAGAACTATGGAAATCTGCAAGGTCAGGGTGTGGGGGCCCCCTTCCCAGGGCCTTGTAGCCACTACTTCCTCTTTCTTTAGCCTTCCTTTATTTGTTCCCCTGTGAAATGAATCCCAAAAAGAAAAACGTTTTTGCTGGAAAGGTCATCTTTTTTGTGACATTTTTCCCTTCCAAAGTGCAGCCGTGGGAAAGAGAGAAATAAAAAATTCAAAATGTAAAAAATAACTAAAGCAAGACAGAGTGGGTCGAAAAGGGGCCAGGTTGATTTTATTCACACCCAAAACACATTAGTGCCACTACACAGAGTTTACCAGTGAAGCGCTACTTTTGTTTTCTTGTCTTTCTCTGAACAGCATTGTTTTCCCCGGGTGGGGAAGTGCACCATTTCTGGATGTACTGCAATACCTGCTTGATGGGCGGACTGGAAAATAAAGTGCATACCGCTGCTCTGTATTCACAAATGTGGTCTTTTTAAACCATATTGCTTTCGTTTTGTAAGAAAATAATCAATGGACATTGAAGCAGGTCCGTTGTAGTAATGGCCTTAACTTTTCATGCAAAAGCACTCATTCATTTCTGAATAAGTGCAAAAAGCGTTAAGGTAACCATGTTGTTCCTGCTTACATTTCACATGCTTTAATTAATCTTACATTCCTTATGAGTGTTTGCTTTTTCCAGAATGTTGTCACTTTTTTTTTTAGGCAGCATATTGCTATTGTCTAGTGCATAATTGAAATGAGTCGCCTCTAGGTGTTTGTAGCGGGGCACAATTGGGTTGTAGTTGAAGGCAGTGCGAGTTTCGCTCAGTAGGGTAGTATGGTATTCAGTGCGGAGAGGATGTGGCACTATGGTCAGAGCTGCCGAATTTGGAACTGGGGAACCAGGTTCAGCCTTCATGACCAGTCCACCAGACCAATCTACCTGAGGGAGCATATTTCCATGCTAGACCTTGGAAGGACCCGCAAGACCTTAGAAGCCCTGGTGTCTTAGCACCAGCAGGTGAACCCTAGCAGTGGCAAGTGTGGGTTAACCTTGAAGACCTGTCTACCACAATCCCTATTGAAGCCCACCACAAGTCTTTTGGGCAGGCCTACGAAGCAGCACACCCTAGAGCAACAGTGACTCTGTCATTGAGGTCACAGGACCCTTGAGTAGGGAGGATCTAGGGCGGTGCAAACGGTGAGATCGCATTGAGCGCTGACTTTGGGTCATGTTTGCGAGTATATTATGTTTCTAAAAGCACTTGCTGCCTCCAGGAATTTTCGGCAACAATAAAAATGTCATGAAACTCCGGTGATCAATGTTCTTCCTAGAGAGAGATGGAGCTTTGTCAAGTGTAAGTTTTGACTCATGGAAAGGTAGCGCAGAGGGTTAATGTGCTTGCTGCAAAGAACATGTACCATGCAGATCACTAAGTCCACATAATGTAAATAGGCCAGTGGATTACTGCTTTTGTCAGAGAGATCCTATTGGTACTTGCAGTTTATAAGTCAAAATCCTAACATAGAACAATGAGCTATTAACTGTCATCTAAGAGCTGCATGCCAACTGCAAGGTATACTTTACATTGTTATGGTTTTTTTTCCCAGTCTTTGATTAACATAATGTTGCGAAAAGGGTTCTCTTGAACAGAAATCAATTCTGGTTATTAAAGAGAACTTCCAACCATGGTATTACGTTCTAAATTCAGAGTTTGTGTTTCTCCAGATCAATCACTATTAAACTATACTGCCTACTAGTACGATAGTCATGTGACTCCTAGTCCTTTGTCTTATAAAATTACCTATTGTGATTTACACACGTACTATTGATTATCTCTGTGTAATGTGTGATTTAAAGTTCTCTGACACTCTAAACTGGTATCAGTGGTGCTGTTTATCAAATTAAATGCATCTGAGAGAGAGTGCTGTTATGGAGACTTGAGGGGCACTGTTAAAGGGTGGTAGTGAGGGAATCCGTGGCAGAGCAAGTCATTGGGGGCACCAACATTGTCGCACAGGGCTCCACCAGTGCTAAATCTGGCCACATCTACTTCCTACAGTTCTAACACCAAATCAAAAGCGTTGATTTAACAACCCCTTAAATCTGTAGCATGCCTTCAAGTCAATGTATGATTTAGCAGTGGTCTCGGTTGTTCTAAGTCTTTTTTTGTTTGTGTACAATCTTTATTTGTTTGCAATGGAGTCTTGCAATTTTGTACTATATGTGTTGTGTTTTTGCACTTAACATAATTCTGGCGAGTAAAAAGCACACACAAAAAAGATTGCCCTACGTCTCTTAGCATGGGAGTGTGGGATTCTGGTGAGAGGACTTACGTTAAAACAAATTACGTAATGTCATTCTAAGGTAGCACAATAATGGCACAGAAAGATAAGGGAGCCTTCTGAAATGTGAAATTATATCCATGGTGTGAGAGGTTTTCTCATGTGTAATTTTATATTTTGAATGATCCCGCCCCTCATTACCTCAACAGGATCTCCCCCCTTTATGAGGCAGAACTGGAAATTGTATCATGCACTCATCTGGAAACAATCAGTTAACGAGGAGTAAATAATATACAACTTTGTGAGCCCTGCACCTAGCTTTTCCATCTAATGAGACAAATGTAATCCATTTAACAGTTTTTTGAAATATATGGACTTATTTCATTTTTATATTTATCTTTTTGTCCATGTTACTGATATCCACATTAGGTCTCTTCAGGGATGCCAAATAAGATCAGTAACCCTGCGATGTCACTTTCTATGATGTCACTTCTTGTGATGTTACCAAGGGGGGCTCCTTCACTAGTGCGGAGGAGCGACGCCCCACTGCTTTCTCGCAAAAGCAGAAACACAAAATGTTAAAACGACCATTTTATGTTTCTGCTTCTAGCACTGCGAGAAAGCAGAAGTGTTTTGTTGGGGGCGGGCGGGTCTGTTTTAGGGCAGGGGAGGATTGCCTTGCCAACTGCTAATGGCGCTGACTGCTCGGCCAAACCAGTCTTGCGCACTCTGGCCTTTCTCTATGTAGGCTGCAATGCAGCCTACATGGGGAAAATGGCCTCCCTATAGGCGCCTTGCTGGTCAGCTTCCTGATCAATCACAACGCTGCTATTGCAGCATTATGATTGGCTTAGGGGGAGGGAGGCTGCCTGCTTCCTGTTCTCCCCCCCATTCCGAAGTCCCGCAAGACCCTCCACCCGCGAGTCATGCCGGCTGCGACTGGAAGATACATGCAAATTAGAGGGGCCTCACATCTTCTCTTTCGCCCGGGGCCCCAGGAGTTCTAGGTCCGGCCCTGAGTAGGTGGTAGAATATTGCTACTGTACCAACTTGTAGTGAGCCTAAAAAGCAAAAGTCTTTTATCTAATCATTTTTATGAGTATCTAAAATTATTTTAATTCTGTATTTGTTGATCTCAGTTGAGGTCTGGATCAAATAACATTTTTACTTACTTTACTGCTCCTACCACAGCAGCCACACCGCTGGATGCCTGACATGCCGGTCACTATGTTAATTAGGCCCAAGCGCCCGCTCTGCAATTAGGCACATGGCCTAACATTTTTCAAAATTAATTGCCACATGCATTGCAATTAAACTTAATCAAAATAGGATATGATGTTTTAAATAAAAATGTTTACCCTCCCAAGCCGGTTGCCATGTCACCTTACTAAATATGGGGACACTGAGCACAAGATGGGCGTCTAAATACCACGCTCGCCAGCACAAAAGGCGTAGCCCAAAAATATCCCAATTGGGTCTGGGCCGCACCATTGACCCAGAACCCCCGGAGGTGCAAGCCTCCCGAACTGCCGGCTGCCCCCCCAAAACCCCATTTTGAAAAACTTGACAAGATTCCCTGAAACAAAGGGCCTCATTTATGAGGCCCCTTGCGCTGGCAGAATGTTACTTTTTGTGACATTCTGTTGTGCAAGAGCCTGCTCCATATATGCTACTTTTTTTGGCTTAATGCTGCCTCCTAAATATCACTCCCTTTAACACAGTTTTCTGTGTTAAAGGGGCGAGCAATGGGTGTCCATGCTTTTTGACACTGCCCCAGATTTACGAGAAAATGTAAATCTGAGGCAGCGCCAAAAAGTTACGCCTCCTCAGGGCGTAAGGGAGCACAACAAGTAGAAATAGCTTTATTTCTCCTCTTTTTTCCTTTTTGTATGTGTGCCACATTCTGCAGCACACATAGAAAGAGGAAAAGACCTCTTGCGGTTATTTTTGTGCAGGAAGGTTTCCTTTCCTGCACAAAAACAGTCATCCCTGCAATGCAGGCACCTTGCCCCATGGCGCAAAGGTACCTGTACTGGCGCTAGGCAGCCAATTGTACGCCGGCACAGGGGAAAAGGACAGGAATGCGGCATATCTGATCGATATGGCACATTCCTGCCCATAACTTTTGCCGTAGGGAGGTGTAGCAGGAAGGCCTGCAGTGCTGCCATTTGGCAAAACCTCATAAATGAGACCCGAAGAGTTTTAGATACCATAGATTGGAAGGCAGTCTGCGGGAAACATTTAAAGAGACAGGCAAGCACTTCTCAGCCAAGGCAGCAGACTTTCTTACTCTCATCCAAAAATAGCCAATTAGTCAACATTGAGTTTTAAAGGCAAGTAGACTTTGTTGCTAAAAGCCAGTTTCATCCACTTGTCAAACGGCGCGAGTGATAGTGGTCCCATGATGGCCTTGCTCTCATTGCGCAACAGTCATATGGAATCAATGCTGACTTTTCTCACCAAGCAGTATACCCTTTAAACACACGTTGGGCCCTGAAATACTGTCTCTTCCACCTATCTGCCTGTGTGAGCAACGACAGGTCACCGTATATCACTACTCTCATGCCCCGTCAAACAGAGTCAATGACACTATTTACTCATTTTATTGATTTTACGCATTTATAAAATGTCCCATCGCTAATCAAAAAGTCTCTAGGTGTAATTAAATGATGGGTGTCCCAAATCGCTACTCCAGGTAGCTACTGGGCAAAAGGGTTTTAGTTGCTTCCTAAATTTGAGTAAGTTCTATTTGGTTCTTCTCAGATTTAATGGCAGTGTGTTCCAAAAATGTGGTCCAACGGGTAGAAAGGCTCAACAGTACCTTCTTTCATACCGATATTTGAAGACATCAAATGTTGGTTTATATGCTGAGCTCAGTGATAGTAAGGGTCTGCATTTATGCAGTTTCTGGGGAATGAAAGAAGGACTGAGTTCATAGGTGCTCTTATGGGGTATACACACCTCCTTAACTTGATTCTTTTAACAGTAAAAGCAAATGTTGTCTGTAAATAAATACAATATAATTTTCTAAGTTTAAATAGGAGTCTGAAAATAGCATTTTGAATGCCTTGGAATACACAATGCTTTTGTTTGAGAGTCCAAAGTAGATACTTTATTTATTATTTTATTTGCAAAGTTTTATATAGCTCTGGCTAGACCCGTAGGAATCAGGGCGCTTTACATGAGGATCAGTAAGTTAAAGATTACATAATTACTTCAGTTACAGATTCCAAGTATAGACATAAGAGAAAGATAGAGGGAGGGAAACATAATGGGGAGGCTAAGAAAACAATGTCAGATGTCCGGATGGGTAGGTGACGGCCGAAGGGGTGAAGCAGGGCCAAACTCCTCTATAGCTGCATAGGACAGCTCCACCAGGCATCGGCCAAGATTGTTCGGACTCCACAGTGAGAACAGACAGTCGAAAAACATATACTGCTACTATAGTAGAGTTTAGTTTGGATGTAGGCAATTGCTACAGTTACTTTGTCTGTAAATGATCGAAAGGGGAAGCTTCTCTTTCAAATCTTCAGTTGAAAAAGGCATGACTTCGACACTTGGAACATTTCAGCTTCCATTTATAAGTGGGTATCAAGGGTGCCACCTAGATTGTCTACAGTTGAGGGAGGGCAGTTGTATACAGAAGATGGCAAGAGGGAATTATTTCATTTAGGGACTGTATTATAGATATGAAGGATTTCCACTTTAGAAGCATTTAGTTTAAGGGATTTTTGTGATACATTCTTGAGTGGTAATAAGCACTAAGTTACGAAATTATTCTAGATCAGATGGGTTAGTGGTATGTTTGAAAGTAAATTGTGTTTCATCTATGTAAAAATAGGCTTTAATTCCTAAATTTTGAAAAATGTATGCCAGCTAAATCTGCACTCGTGATTTCTCACTATGCAGTACTATATGAAACAGACATCACAATCCGCATCAGAATATATACCATCGATACACTCATCACAGACCTGCCTCTCACACATCTCCCAACAAATCTTTAATGTTCTCGGTCCACCAGGATAAACTATACCCATCTTATTGTAAATCCACACAAGAGAAAAGAGGTCTTGCCAGTAATGAATATATTTTGATGGCCATACATGACTCAGGAATACTCTACATCCGCATCCTCTGAATTCTTCACTTGATACCTTCCACTGTTTGCAGGCGAGTCCGACGACAACCAGCAACCCGATGTTTTTCTCCATTTTGAGGCTCTGTGTAATGTGCAACTATAGATCCTCCTGTATTATCCAGAGTTGTTTCTCAAGGCAGGCATTGAGGAATTTCTTGAGATCTGTCCCCTCCAGATGTGACAGGGAAAGTCCACTTCTAGAGTGGTGGTGTAATGAGGTCTTCTGATCTCTAGGTCTAGTTGTTGAGTGCTTCTCAACTTGGAAGGTCCCAATTTGTGCCAAATCACACTTGGGCTTCTTCTCCCTGAAGATTCCCCGACCTTTAAGAAATCATCGATGAAGATGCGGCAAAAATAAAATGGCCGGCATCGGAGTGCAGTGCAGATCCAAATCGCAACTGAGCAGATCAAGGCCCCTGGAATTGGGTGAAGAGATTAATGGTTTGAGTAAAGGAGTACGGATTTAAATATTCAAATGAATCGCTCAGATGTGGGATGTTTTGTACATTTTTATTGATATCCCATAACCATACAAATGAAACAAAAATGTCAACAATCAGTAATGAAGCAAAATGAAAGTATTGTGTCACAGCAACAATTGTCAGAAATGGAACAAAGGCTGAACACCATTTAACTTTAGTAATTTACAAAAAAAGAAGATATTTGGGGCAATACATACAGACCCTATTTCATATGTGGATCCTTGTATAAACCATTTTTGAGGAATACAAGAGCCAAAAAAAGGACAAACCTTAGATCATATGTTTCTGCCAACCCCACATGAGCAGCAACATTACTGATGTACTTATCTACTGCAGTTCATTGCACAGAGCATGGTAAATGAAAACACAGGGTTTATGTTTTAATTATGTGTCAAGTGCGTTATTACATTTTTCCTTGAACTTTCATGACTCCACTTTCAGCCTTGTCCAATCACCCTATATGTTCTCTGATTGTGAGCACACTAGTGACTGCAGTCTGATTTTTTGTACAGACCCTTCTTCGCCGTAATCCTGCCATTGCGATGACATCAGATAGATCACATGAACACTTATTTCAATTCCATATGAATGGATTATCTAGCATGATGATGCTCAGATGAATGATTGTAGCACGCGAAAGCACATAGCATATGATCTAGCTAAATTGTATCTAGAAAATAAAGACATAAACAACGGTGAAGGCCCACCATTCTACAGAGTTTTGCTGTAATCTGGATGTTATCAGAGAGGACCCACACTCCTTTAGAGGTGCTTGGATATAGGTATTTTTTTCAGATCAATCAATGTAGGAACAGCCAACCAATCAACAAAAGGTTCATCCATCCTAATGATGACACTGGAACCCATGAGATTGTGCCTCTACTGGACGCCTGACCAACTGGATGAAAGGCTAGTAAGGACATACCTAAAAAAGAGTATTGTAGGAACAGGAATAATGATGACCTGCCCTCAAAGTGTGGTGAGCAGAAACTTAAGTTTCACCTTGGAGTAAAAACTAATTAAACCTAAATTCTACTTCTTGGAATAAGCCATAATTTGAGGCAAGACCAAATACAATTGACTGCTCTCTCTTTTTTAGAGCGCTTCATGAAATTCTGGGGAATTTTTAAGCCTTTGGAATAAGGAACAACAAAAGTAAGCACCCTTTCTTGTTGAGTAAACGGAGATCTTGGCATGGTCCAAGCTCAAGGACGAAGAGAAATAGAAGTGGAGCCTAATTATAATTTCTCGAATTTGAAAAAATAGAAGTGTCAAGAAATACAACCTGAATACCGGAAATCTGAAAGAATGCCTCCATTTGACATATTCTGGAATGCTTTGCTTCTATAACTTGAAGTCACATCACACTGAAAATCAGGGCCCACATTTATTCTGATTTTACATCAGTGATGCATCTCTTTTGTGGCACAGTTCCTATGCAAAATCCTTTTGGGCATTTACTAAGTCATGCAAAGCCACTTTGTAAGGTTTTGTAAATACAAAGTAATGCAACACAGCTCATAGTGCTGCCTTGGGGTTACGCTGTTTATGGTAGGTTTTACATGGGTGGAGCATGGGCATTCCCATGCATCTACCCATGTATATTGACGCAAACCCAGAGTTACAAAGACTTAGGTTTGTGTTAGAATGGCGCTTCTACCTAACGGAGGTGTAACAAGGAGAAATATTATTTCGCCACAAGGAGAAATATTATCCTCCTTTCACATGTGTTGCATTGTGCACCACACACGGAAAGAAAAATATTCCTCTAAGGATCGTTTTTGTGCAGGCAGGTATTCCTTTCTTCACAAAAACAATCCTGCCCATAGCGCCGGCACCCTTACACCCACCGCTTTGTAAGGATTTCAGCTCGCTCCCTTTCACGCAATGCAGCGCATGCCAGGTCCCTTGCTGTTTCACAGTGAGTGAACTACTATTAAATGTCCCCCTAGATTATGTAAAAGTTACTTAGATTCTTCAGTGGATGATCCTTTACATTACCAAGGCGAAGCGCCCTGCCCACGGCATGTGTTGCCTAAGAAAGCACCACCAAACAAAATGAAAAAATAACAAAATCATAACAGAAGCAAAGGTCCCTAGATGACTGTACACACAGCATTTCGATAAATCAAATTAAATATTCCATTTATGTTGCCTGATTTATAAAAAGACTAGAGGTAAAAAAATTGTTCTTGGAACATCCCCTCCCTCTTCTACCTGATTAAGGGAATGTTAATGGCAGGCTTATCAGCTGCTAAAGCCCTGAGCATTTTCATCAATAGTAAAACCCTTAAACAGTTAACTATACATCAGTTCATGTTACCTGGCTTTATTTTATTTAACAATTTATATTCTCTACGAGTTGAGATTTCATCAGATATTTTATAAGAAATCATACAGTTTCACAGTGAACCCAGTGCCAGTTTCCCAAATAGAACACTAGCCAGGAGAAGGGGGTGGAGCTGCACCATTGCCCCAGAGTTCTTCAGGCCTGAACTGTTGCCCTTGGCTGATCCATTGCACTCTTCAGTGAAGCAGCAATCTAGTGTCCCTTCTACGTCGTCATTTGGACGGATTCCCTCACAAAACGCGGTGTAAGTGCAAGCTTTAACGATCCCTTCTGTGAAAAGAAGTAGAGAGGTTAATGGCTTTATTAGTAAAACATTTGCTGTTCTGCTCCTCACTGGTAGTTTGAAGCTCTGCATATATATTTTTTTTTTTGTAAAATTTTTATTTTGATTTGCAAAAGAGAAGAAACAAAGGGCTGCGGAGGAACCGCACAGTACTCAAGATTAGAGCAAAATCATTGTTCACACATCAGCAGTGTCCCAAACCATATTGCAAGCATATCCAGTCCAGGCGCGAGACAACATATCAGTTAGGACCACTGTACAAAGTGTTCTACACGCTTATCGTTAGGCCAGTCCAGCTAAGATAACCAGTGCTGCAATATGCTGGACCCCAATCCTCCATGTTCCACACAGGCGGTGCAGATAGTCAGTTCATGGAACCTCTACAGCCCAAAAAACCAAAACAACCAACAGCCCTATCCCACCCCCTCCCTCCCCCCGGTGGTGACGCCATTCACTCAACACTCAGTCCACATCCACATTACACTTGAAAGAGGTGCATCGACCTCAAAGAAGCCGGACATACCGCCGAGGGTAACCCCTTAGAAAGAAAGGTAACCAGGGGGCCCCACTGATATCGGAAATTCTTATACTGGCCTAGGAAGATGTCCGCCACTCTCTCCAAACTGAGCAACCTCCATAGTCGCGCATGCCACAGTGACACCGCCGGGGCATCCTTCTTTTTCCAGGCCGCAGCCAACGTGAGCTTCGCAGCGCCGAGGCATAGCCACATAATCTTTTTATCTGCCTTGGTCTGATAAACGAGGCCAGGGTCACGCAGCCCTAGCAGGACACAGGCCATAGAATCATCAATGGGATAAGTCAATATGTCCTTCATGTGGGAGAGGATTTCCTCCCAGTACGGACGGATCACCGGGCAGTCCCACCAGATATGGCGGAAGTCTCCTAGAAGTCCGCAACCCCTCCAGCACTTATCTGAGGTCTCCGGGAAAATGCGGTGAAGCCTAGTCGGGCACATATACCATTGCATGACCGTCTTGAGGTGGGCTTCCCTCAAGTGCAAGGAATGGTCGTCAGGTCACGCCATAGCGCCGACCATTCCACATCCGAGATATCTCGCCCCAGCATTTCTTCCCATTGCCCCATATAACGAGGTCGAGGAGCTATTGCCGATTGAAGCAACAACTGGTATATGAAGGAAATGGCCCCCTTCATGGCAGACGTCCGTAATATAAAGGCTTCAAACGGCGTCGGCGGTCTCGTAGCCGCATCCACCACTCCAGGTGACGTAGCCCAGTGAAGCAGCTGAACATGCCGGAATTGTTCAGTCTGGGGGACCCCATAATCTCTCACACAGTTAGCGAAAGTGAGGGTGTCTAGGCCGTGGAACAAATGGGTCAACGCCCGACACCCCCCCTCCCTCCACACCGCAAACGGCCCTTCATGAAGTGCCGGAGGGAAAGCTGGGTTGTAATGCAAGGGCGTAAACGGTGATGGGAACGTGGTCCAACGTTCGTCCCCCGCTAGTGAGTCCCATACCTTCAACACCGTGCTTGTAGGAGTGCTGATATATGCGTTAAGAGGACGGTCCTTCTTTGGTTTCCAGGCTAGGTCCCAGATTGACCTGCCGGCAACGCATCGATCCATATGGAGCCAATGTTTCTCGGAGGTTTGTTGCGACCACTCTACCAATACTCTCAGTTGCGCCGCTTTATAATATAACTGCAGGTCAGGGAGCCCAACCCCTCCCTCTGATCTCGGTCGACGGAGAACCGCATAGGAGACCCGTGCCTGACCCCCTTGCCACACGAAACGCAATAAATAAGTCTTGAGCCGCCGAAAGAAATCGCTGTCTATAGGGATAGGCAATGCTTGGAACAAATATAAGAATTTAGGAAGGAGGACCATCTTCACGGCATGGATTCTGCCCAGCCATGACAGAAATTTTGGTTTCCACCTGTCCAAGTCCGCCCGGGATTTCGCCATCAAAGATGGGAAATTGGCCTGGAACAGCCCGCTCACCGTCGGAGTCAGATGGACCCCCAGGTAGACAATCGAACCTGTGGCCCAGGCCAACGGAGTCAGCGGTCGTACCCGATCCCGCTCGACCTGCGAAAGGGTAAGATTCAGGATGTATGACTTGCTATAGTTGACCTTAAAGCCTGCCACACCCTCAAATTCCAACAAGACCTCCCTAATGCAATGCAGCGAGCTTTCCGGATCAGTAATAGAGAACAAGACATCGTCCGCGAAGAGCGAGATCTTATGCTGTTCCCCCACGAACGGCAAACCTCGGATCCCATCATGCTCCCGCACCGCCACCGCCAGCGGCTCGATGCTCAGCGCGAACAGCAGGGGGACAGAGGACAACCCTGTCTAGTGCCTCGAGTGTGAGCAAAGAACGCTGACAGATGACCATTCACCGCAACCCGGGACCGGGGGCAGCAGAAATTAGCCTTCACCATAGTGATGAAAGTCTCCGAAAATCCAAAGGCAGTCATGGTATTGAACAGGAAACCCCAGTCCACCCTATCGAAGGCCTTCTCGGCGTCCAGGCCCACCAGGACCGCCGGTATACGAAATCTCTCCGCCTTTTCTATTAGATGCACCACCCGACGTGTGTTATCATGCGTCTGGCACCCCTTGATAAAGCCAGACTGGTCCGGATGGATTAGCGCCGGCATAAGGTCTTGTAGCCTACGCGCCAGGATCGCCGAGTATAGTTTGGCGTCCAAGTTAAGAAGCGCTATCGGGCGAAAGGAGGCGCATTGTGCTGGATCCTTCCCCGGCTTTGGCAAGACCGTAATCATCGCCTCCGCCAAGGAGCCAGTAGAGGAACCGGAGGCGGCCATGTCATTAAAAAGGGTGACCAAGAATTCGCAGAGCTCGGAAGCGTAAGATTTATAGAACACAGCGGTGTAACCGTCCGGGCCAGGCGCCTTGTGAAGCTTCAAGTTCGTAATAGCATCCAGCACCTCCTCCCTGGTAATCGGGGCCCCTAAGAGCTCGTTCCATTCCTTGGACACCTGCGGAAGGGGCAGACGTCCCAGGTACTCTTTCTGGGCAGCTGTTTCCAGCCGTTCCCCCTTGTATAGATCCGAGTAAAAGCGTCCGAAGATGGCCGCCTTTGTTTCGTCCCGATGCTGCAACTGTCCAACAGAGTCGCGGATCCCCCCAATGTACTCACGTTCCCGCCTGTCACGAAGCTGCCGGGCCAAGTGCCTCCCCACCTTGTTACCACAAGAGTAGGACTGTCGGCCCAACCTCAGTAGGGTGAACTCCACCCTGTTACTGTAATGAGCCCTCAGTTTCCCTCGTACCGCCGTGAGAGGCCGGAGGGTCACCCTCGAGGGGTTGAGTTTATGCGCCTGCTCGAGAGAGGCCAGTTCAGCCTCCAGGGCCTCCCTCTCCTTGCGTCGCAACCTATTGAGTTGTGCGTTAAGGTCCAAGCAAGTGCCCCTGATGGACGCCTTAAAGGCATCCCACGTGTTGGGTACTGAGGTATCGGACGTCGGATTGAGGGCAAAGAACTCCCTAATGGCCGCCCGCAGCGCCTTGTTAGAAGCCTCGTCCCGAAGTACCAAAGCTGGGAAATACCATTTCCGATGCCCGGTGTCTGCCGACGACCAGCGCAGAGTAAGCACCAGCATGCTGTGGTCCGAAACCGAGAGGGGCAGTATGGTGGAGTCAAGGACATCTCCTCTAAGAGCCTGGCTAAGGAATATATGGTCCAATCGTGAATATGAGTGGTGTACATGAGAAAAAAACGTGTAATCCCTGGACGTTGGATGTAGAAACCGCCACCCATCAACCAACCCCATTTCCGCAACTTTTTGCCGTGACATCTCAGAGAACACACCAGTATCCGCCCTGCGAGCGCCAGAACAGTCCAGCGCCCCGTCCCACACCAAATTACAGTCCCCCATGAGGAACAACTGCCCTTCAACAAAATCACCCACTTTATGCAGCAAGCCTTGCAGAAACTTATTCTGGCCAGTATTAGGAATATACAGCACAACAAAAGTACATAGCCTCCCCCGAACCAGCCCCTTCACCATCAACCAGCGGCCCTCCCTGTCCGTGCGTATCACCACAGGCTGAAAATGCAGCGAAGCACGGAAGAGGAGGGCCACCCCCTTATGCTTTGTGGATGCAGAGGATCTGTATATTAGGGGATATGCCTTATGCTTAAGACGCAGCTCATCTTTGCGTGCAAGGTGAGTTTCCTGGAGTCCCACTATATCCAATTGGTGGTCTGTGATATATTTCCACACCCTTTGCCTTTTCTGCGGAGAGTTCAGTCCCTTAACATTCCAGGTCCCTATGCTAACAGGCATCGTGAGACAAAGAACAAGAATCCTCTATAACTCCGGGACATGCCCTCCACCCCTGCCAGAAGGTACCCTGGGTACAACACGTGTTAAGATCAGGCTCCCGCCAACCCTCCTCCCCGCAATCCCAACCTTGAGTTCCATGCCAAAGCGCCCCGCATCTCCCATACCAACAGCACCTCCCTACTTCCTTCTCACCACCACATAATACAATCCACAACATGTCCGCGTCACCACCAACACCCCCCCTCACCCCCAACCCCAACACCCCCAACAGCCCCCCCAAGACCCTCCCCCCCCCAGAAACCCCCTCACAAACCATTGAAAGTCCAAAAGAGTCCTCCACGGGATGGCGAGGAGACATCAGCCGATGTCCCCCACAAATCTCGTACCTGGGCGTCTTCCCACAAAGTACATACGAACCCACGATACCTGCACGGATGCGCCCCTCCGGCGCCAGTCAGATCCTTCTTCAGAAGTCACGCCACCCCGGAACCAAGCTGAGAGGCAGACAGCGTGACGGTGGCAACCGAGGCCACCGCGTCGTCCCGTTCTTGCATGCTGGTGGTCCTGTCAGGCACCCTCCTCCCCCCCTCCCCGCCCACCCTGTGCCAGGAGGGGGACCGTTGCCGGCCCCTTGCAGAGGGACTCCTATCGCCAGGTGAAGCATCCGGTCCGTCGATACCCAGTAAATCCATTGCCACTTGAAGGGACCTGATCTGTTCAAGCCTATTGTTCCAACGAAATATGATGCGGAACGGGTGGCCCCAGGAATAAGCAATGTTGCGGTCCCGCAGAAAGGTAGTCACAGGTCTGAACTCACGCCGTTTCCGCAGAGTAGAAGCTGCCAAATCCTGGTACAACTGCGGGTGGTGCCCACAAAACAGGATAGATGTAGCCTCCCGAGCCTTCTTCAGAATGCGCTCTTTCAACTGAAAATCGTGGACGCAGACTAGAATGTCCGGCGGAGGGCCCCCCCCGCGCCTAGGAAGACCAACCCTATGGGCCCTGTCCATCTTGACATCAGTGATTTCTTCGTCGCCCAAGATCTGCTGGAACAGCGCCAGGACATAGCCCCTCAGATCGCCAGACTCCCCGTCCCATGGTACCGACTTGATACGGATGTTGTTCCGCCTGGAGCGGTTCTCCAGGTCCTCCGCATGGGACTGCAGGTCCAGATTCTGTTCCCTAAGACGCAGCACATCCTGTTGCAGCTGATGGACATCATTAGCCAGATTAAGATCATGGTCCTCTAGGGTGGCTACCCTCTCGCCAACCCCATCCAGGTCTCTCCTCACCTCCCTAAGGTCCGACGCGAGCTGGGATCGCAGCTCGGAGATGTCATCTTTAATGGAAGCAAACAGCTCAGTCATGAATGCTTTGGTGACCGGCGCCTCATCGTCCTTTGATGTGGAGGAGGAACTTGCCCCCGGTGACGGCGGGAGCTGGGAGCCCCTGGTTAGGCCATCCCTGCCATTCTTCCCCCTCCTCTGGTTGTTCGCCATCGCAAGGTCGATCGTGTGCGTCTCCCCAAGCTGACCACAAACCACCGTCGATCACAACCAACTGCGCCAGTCGCCGTTTACGAGGTGAGGCGACCGAGACGGGCTCCTCACCCCCGCTCCACTCCGCGGGCCACCCCGTGCCCTACTTCGAGGTGCCAGAGCCGCTGTAGCAGGTCCGCTCCACTTCACGGCCAGCCCTTCTGATCTAGCGACAGCCCCCACTAGGGCACAGTTCGGCGGGGCGCGCGCTCCCAAAGACCAGAGAGCGCCTCACGCGTCCGGGCCACTGCCCCCCGATATTATGGCGCCAAGATCGCTGCTCGGCGCAGGCCCTCCAAGCCTGGCCTCACTCAGGATGTAGGCCGCAGCTGCGACTCCAGGTGCCTCGCTTCCCCCACTACTACAGGCCGCCGCCGTCCAGGGTGCACTGCATGTGTAGGCTACTTGTGGTCGCAAACCTCCATTGGCCCACTCAGAGGGGGGGTTGCCCAACCTACACCAGGCCGTCCTTGCCACTCGGCCAGAGCGCAATGCCGCCCCCTCGCAATTCCTGCCCAGCAGCCCAGCTCCGTAGGCGCCCTCCGCGCTCCAGATCGTGGTCCTGAGCCCTCTCCGGCTGCCTCCAGGCGCTCACCTTCTTCCGCTCGGCGGGCCCACCGCTCCTCCGGGTCGCGCCCCCGGTGGCCGATCCGCGCTCAGCCCCCGGCTCCTCCGTCGCCGCTCCTCACAGCTCAACACACGAGAGGGGGGCAGCGGGGAAAATGCCGTCCTCCGGAAATCCCGCCGGCTACTGAGGTCCCGCTCCAGGCATCGGGTCGACCTCCATCCCCTTACGGCGTCCGCCCTGCCTGCACTTCCGGTCGGCGTTCACTCCTACGCCAGTCCGGCGTCGGACAGGCCCTCCACCGCGTCTGCTCCAAGAGCGCGCCTCCCCGCGCGGGACGCTCCGAGGGTCGAGCGCCGCCACCAGAATGCAGCCACTAGGCTCCGGTGCCCCCTGGCAACAGAACCACCGGTCAAAGCACGGCTCCGGGGGTGCTATTCGGTGCTTTGTCGAGGTCGGCGCCGGAGGGAACGCAAAGAGCGTCTCACTCCGTCGCCATCTTCCACAACTCTCTCTGCATATATTTTTATATCAATTCAAGAGTCAAATACAGCAGCAACACTGTGGGCTATAGATGGGCAAGGAGTAAAAGAGCGCAGCCAACCCTCAAGGTAGTAATAGGAAATAGTAACAGGTTTCCAGCCGGGATGATGGTGCCCTTGCAAGACAGCAGGGCTAGGAGCCCGAGATTGAAAACAGTGATGGGCTGTATTCAAACAGTTTTGGCCTACAGCACCTATTGTGCCACCCACTTAAGTAGCACTCTCGAACATGTCTCAGGCCTACAACTGCAGCCTGTGTGTGCAGTTTTAAATTGTCATCTCGACCTGCCAAACTAAAACCTTTGCCAGGCCTAAACCTTCCTTTTTAATAGTTATAGGTCACCCCTAAGGTAAGTCTTAAAGGCTCATAGGGCAGGGTGCACTGTGTTTAAATTAGGCAATGTGTACTTAAGTCGTAGTAGTAAGAAAAGTTTATTTTGGACACATTTCCAAAAACATTAAGAATACTAAAATATTCTAAAGCAACTAAAACACTTAAATAACCCAATCCAAAGGCAAAAACACTGCTTGATAGACAGTATAGAACGTGCAATTCCCACTGTAACACTGCATTTCAGACAGTAAAGCCATCCCCTCCTGCCTGGAGCATAAACTTAACATGAGCAGGCTTATAATGGGTACAATCCAGCAAGATATGGCATATGGGGCATTTACATAAAGAGGACATGCACACACATCATTTTCGTTAAGTACCTCTTTACACCAGCCAGAACTAAAAGAGATGCGGTTGCACCCCACTTTTATTTCAACATTTTATTACGACGCTTATGGTCTGGCAATAGTGACAAGTAAGGAAATAAATCATCCTGGCCTAGTATTTGTAATGTAGACTTTATTGAGGATTTCTTCAGTAGTAAGGTCCCATCCTGGGGCGCTTGCGGGTAAGGGTAGGTGGTGGCAGCTCCTACTCGAACCTGTTTGCTTTGCAGAGGCAGTATACGTTTTTCGTTCAGTTCTAATTTTAAACTATGTGCTTTTTACTGTTCATTATCATTGGGCTCGAGTCCCGCACTAAGGCGCTCGCGCTCTTTTTAAATCATTTGCTCCTGACTGCTAATCCCATTTGGTAACACCGCTTACTTGTGCTTTAATTCTGTGGTGCAAAGGTGTGCCTTCCCTGCCCCGTTCCACCGCGGCTTGTTGTGCCGATTGAGTGGAGGGCAGGCGGCCATATTGGGAGTAGTCCCGGACCCCGGCTGGACTGGTGGCAGCGCTCTAGCTGGGAGAGGTTGGCTCTCACACAGTGGCGGCTGGTGACATTTGAACGTGTTGGGGCGCAAAATTCCCCTTGTACTGCACTGAAGCGAGCAAGCCAGAACAACCTACGAGGGATTTGGGGGATTCTCCTCCGAATTTTTTTTTTTTAAAGAGTGGATAAATGGAGCATTCTCAAGCAAATTTGAGGAAGCAGGAAGGTTAATTAAGCAATACAATTTAATTATATATGAGTCTTCCTTTTCAATTCAAAAACAAATTATTGAAAATATATATCCTTTATGGGGATGAGCACTGACTGCTTATATTCAAACCCCATTATCACTGCCCTCAGACATCCCACCCCCACAACCTGTGCCAGCAAAATACACTGTACAAAAGGTAGCAAACACCTGGGAATCACAGGCAATCCATACAGTGTGACATACAGCTGGGTAATCATTAACATTATTTTGGAATGCTCCTTTTAAAATCTAATATTTTGGTCCTTTGCAGAAAGGGAGTGAGAGAAATAGCACTTCTTAATCTTAGGCCTGGAAAAAATGAACACACTGGAGAACACCAAATACAGTTGAAAGCTATTTCTTACACTCAATGCAACAGTCCAAACGCTTAAACGTTGCACAGTGTGTCTGCCATCCCCCTCCCCACCCCAGCCGACATCCATGGCATCCATAGCTCAAAATATTCAAATAACCGAAAGCTTAATTTTAATTAATATCGACACAAGTTAATGAACATCTTAGGATCCATAGCTCAAGCCTCCCAGTCTTTTTAATTTCTATAGGCCCGTTTAGTTACTGGACATCAAACTGTTACTGAAATTTCAATCCATAGCATAAATCCATAGCTCAATCTATAATAATGACACTTCTTAATGTAGCACCTGGAGAAAAAAATAATCACACCGGAGAACACTAACTGCAGTTAAAGCGTTACACCAAATACAACAGACACACACAGCCCATAGCATTCAACAGGCATCCATAGCTCAAAAAATTCAAATAATAACTATTGCTGCAAATAAGCAAAAGCTTAATTCACCATTCATCAGAACTCTGTGCTGTGACAACTCACTCTCTAAGACCCACTGAGTCCCGTGCGGATCTTTATCTCTTCACCCAAACCCCTCCTTTCTGACAACATCCTTGGAAACTGGCCTATGGATTTGAGATGTCCAGAGTTCAATCCATCAAATGGCACTTCTTAATCCAGCGCCTGGAAAAAATAATCACGCTAATCATCTCACCGCCACCGGAGAAGAGCAACTGCAGTTAAAGCTCTCCTTAACACTAAATACCAGACTGCCGATTGAAAAATGCAAAACTAAACAAATACACACAGCCCATAGTGCAAACACTTAAACATTGCACTGTGTGTCAGCCCCCTCTCCCACACCCCGGCTGACATCCATGGCATTGGCATCATGCGAAGACAAGGCCCTAAAAGGGCCTACAGTATGTAAGAAGTTTAAAAATGCCGGCTTGGGCCCTACCTGGGCTGGTGAAATTCAACTGACCGAGTCACAACGTCGGACTGTGACAGCAACTACCTGCAGTAGATGGTGAACAACTAGCTGCTGCCGGCAGTAATGAACTCTCTGCTCCTAAAATGCAGTCCGTCCATGACGCAGTAACCAATATGGCTTCCTCTCAGTACTCTGACTGCCACAGTGCCACTGCAGTGCAGACTCATGCGCGGGAAGCCATTTGAAGTAGAGTCTGAGCAGACTCGATTCCTTGGCTTCCCGCCTGCCACACCCCTTTCCCAAGTCGTCTCAGGGTGGGTCCCACCACGCCCTGTAACGAGTTGGGAAAGGGTAGAGTGACAAGCTCAGAGTCTCCACTCCCTCTGATTGATGTGGAGGGTTAGAGATCCCGGGCTTGTGTTTAAAACGCCCGGCGCTAACTTTACCTCCACGCCATCAGGGGGTGGAGACTGTGCCTCGCAGCTAGGTCTTTGCCGAGCTGATGACATCACAGCCTTCAGGGCTGTGAGGTTCTCAGCCGGCAAAAACCCACGTAGGCACGTATGTTTACGGCAGGGAAGAGACTAGAGAATCAGTCAGGTGATGACCAATAGCAGCGATAACAGTGAGTGGGGCATACACAGTGCCCCACAGCCCCGTCTGCAAGTACTGGTGAACGAAACTTGTTAGATATTATTAATGCATTTTGGCAAGTGTTGTAAATGTTTTTTTGTTCTTGTAAAAGCCTAGGAGCTGAGCTTTGTTGAATCCCGCAATGTAACGGGGGTGGAGCCCCAACGCCCTCGTAGAGAAACCACCACTGCTCTCACATAAATTGCACATGTCTTCCCGGACGCGCAGCGGACGTGCTGAAGGCGCGCCAAAGGCAAGCCAGTCTGCGCCCGTCCGTGCCTCGGGCATGCCTAGTGCCGGTCATGCTGCCCGATTTTCTTCTGAGCAGATGGCAGGTATAAGGAGGTATAAACGCGAGGAGATTATGGCACAAAATACCGTGGAATGCAGAAGTGATTTGCAGTGGGAAGTTTTGGACAGTTCTTCCAGAATGTGCCCCTTCTGCAAATTTTGCTTCCAACAAATTACTGATGCTGCCCCCTCTCAAAGTAACAATAAGTCCATGATTTCAGCGGCACTTATACATGCCCTATCCATGGTCAAACATGTCGCAGATATTTTTGAGCTTTTGTCGGATGGTCAACTTGATATTCTATTCATCACCAAGACGTGGTTAAATAACTTGTGTGCCCCGGTGGTGTAGCTTGCCATTCCTAGAGGCTTTAAAATCATTCGGGCTGATCGTCTAACTGGGAGAGGCGGGGGATCAGCAGTGGTGTTTAGGGACATCTGGTTCTTCTCCAGTGAGGTATCAGAAGAACTGGGCGAGGGGGAGGATTTACATTTCTCTCTCGTTCTTACTCCCCATTTTACGCTGGGAGGCACTTTGGTCTATTGCCCCCCAGGTCCTCCGGGGTCTTTCCTCAATGCCTTGGAGGATGTTATTGTGCCACGTGCTTTGCGTTTTCCTAAGTTCCTACTATTGGGGGACTTTAATGTCCATATGGACGTTTTTGAAGTCTCTGACTCAAGAAGGCTGCTTGACTCTCTAAATTTGGCTCAGCTTACACAATGGGTTAAGATGCCTACTCACTTGGGGGGCCACCTATTGGATTTAGTCTGCTCCAACTTTGACCTATCCTTATCGGACCCTGAATATATTACCTGGTCCGATCACCACTTGATTAGGTTCTCCTGGTCTTTAGAGAAGTCTCCTTGCGCCTTTGCTCCTTCCTTTGGAGTACGTCCCCAGAAGTTCAGCCTCCCTGCTCTATCTGACGCTCTATTTCAGGGCCTTCCCACATTGGGTTTGGAGTTAACTGAGGCTGTACAGTGTTTTAATTCCTGGATTGACCGTGGGGTTGGTTCTTCTGTGAAGCCGGATGCCAGTACTAAAAAGCGCCCCTCTCCCTCAAAGCCCTGGTTTTCGCATGCTCTGAGAGAAATGAAGGTGGGCTGCAAAAAACTGGAGCGCTGCTGGAGACGTGCCAAATGCCCACTGGCCAAGGTGGCGTTGCGTACTGCCCAGAGGGAATACTATGCTGCCATCAGGATGGCTAAAAGCAGCTATTATGCAGGCAGGATAGCTAAGGCCAATATTAACAGCAAAGACATTTTTTCTATAGCTTTCTTTCCCCTTGTGCTGAGCAATCAACGTTTCCATCCTCTGAGCAGTGGTGCGAGGACCTGTCTTCCTTCTTTGTTGATAAAATAGCTGGGATTCAGGACAGCCAACACACTGCTTTCTCCAATCAGAGGAACGCTTCCTTGGCATCTCCTCCACCCTTCAGCCCCCCTGCCAACCTGTTCAGGGAATTCTCACCGCCAGTAGAAGCTGATATCCTGGCGGTTCCGAAATCTTTGAAGTTTGGGTTTCCCTCTGATCCCTGTCCAGCTCGTGTACTAGGAGGGGTGGCGGAGGTGGTCTGTACTGAGGTTACGGAGATCATCAATCTCTTCTTCCAGATAGCCACAGCACCTACATGCTGGAAGCAGGCCAAACTTTTGCCACTTCTTAAAAAGTCTGGATTGGATCCTTCTGTTCCATCTAACTACCAACCCATTTCTTTTCTGCCAGTGTTGGCTAAATTCTCCAAGAAGGTGGCGTTTCGCCAGCTGGATGTCTTTGTGGAGGCTTCTGATGCATTGCACCCCGCTCAATCTGGGTTTCGTGCTGCTTACGGCACCAAAGCAGCCCTGGTTGAAATGTCCGAAGCCATCAGGGAGTGCCTGGACGGAGGCGGCAGAGCGGCCCTGATCTTGTTGGACCTCTCTGCCGCCTTCGATACTGTCCCCTATCAGCTCCTTCTTACCCGGTTGTCATCCATCGGCATCCACAGTCCTGCTTTGGAGTGGCTAACATTGTTCCTGGACAATCAGACACAGCAGGTGTGGATGCCGCCTTACTCGTCCTGTGTACTCTCCACTGGGGTGCCACAGGGGTCTACTTTAAGTCACCTGCTGTTTAACATCTACCTGACCCCCCTGATTTTCTTAGCTGAAGAACTGGGTGCCAAAATTAAAGCCTACGCGGATGACACCCAGCTATTATTAAACCTGGCCGGGTTCGGATCTGGATACTTCATCTGTCCAGACCTGCCTTTCATCGGTCTTCCGCTGGCTTGCACTTGCCCAACTGGAGTGCAATGAGGAAAAATCGGAAATTCTCCTCTATGGACAGCTCCCTGCCAACTTCAGAGAATCGCTGTGGCCTTCCGATGTGCCCCGCCCTAATTCTGTGGGCAATCCGGCAAAAAATGTGGGGGTGCGGTTCGTGGAAAACCTACAATTCGACGAACACATTAAGAAATTAACCAGTGTTTGCTTTGGCACCCTCAAAGCCCTCCGAAGATTTTTTCCCCTGCTTCCGAGGGAGGCCAAAGAAATGGTGGTGGGTGCCCTCATTCTCTCTCTCCTCAACTATGCCCATGCCCTGTTTATTGGTATTCCGGCATACTTGACCAACCGCCTCCAGATTATACAGAATGCAGTGGCTAAACTTCTCATTAACATCTCGAGGAGGGCTAGTGTCCGGCAGCATCTGCGTAGTCTGCATTGGCTTCCAGTGGCTCAACGGGTATTGTTTAAGACCCTTTTTTTTCTTACAGAGCCATTCACGGGCAAGGGCCCCTGTACTTGAGGAGACGCTTCACTTTGTATACGCCTAATTGCCCCCTCCGGTCGGCTATTCAATGCCAGCTGGTTATTCCACGATGTCGAAGGGTGCACTTGGGCGGGTAATCTATTTCTGTGAAAGCAGGCTTTGCTTGGAATGCCCTCCCTGTGAAGCTTCGGGTCACTCAGGACCTCAAGCTTTTCAAAAAATTACTCAAAACTCACCTTTTCAAAATGACTGAATAACTCTCCCTTTTTTCTGCTTACTGCCACTCTGCATCGTGCCAGGACACTCCTGGGAATTTGTGCGCGCTATAAAACTATCCAGAACATAACATAACATACTTACTACTGGAGTGTGTGGAGATTTTCCTACTCCGCATTCTAAGCGGAATGGGTACTAGGCAAATCTCTGCACAACCGCGGGCGGACTGGAGGTCTCCGCCCGGGGTTAATGTTTATTCACTCCAGACAGTGACACAAAGGGGGCTTAGGATGGGCAGGATGGGCCATCCTAGCAGGATGACTGTGGGAGCTGTACCCAGCCTCACTTACACTCCAAAAGGCTTTGCCTCCTGCACACACAAATTAATTTGACACAAGGCCTGCCCTGCCTTTTGTTACCCCCAGGCAATTTGGAGCCTTGACAGAGGAAGGGGAATCACTTTCCAAAAGTGATGTGAGGGTAGAACAGGGAGTCTCCCCACACAGAGGCTGGTACCAGGTATAAATACTGCACCTCAGAGTCACTCATCAGAACAATTCAGGACCCGTGGAAGTTACAGAAGAAGGACTGCCCTGCTGCCATAAGACTGCCCTGCTGCTTGAGGATTGCCTTGCTGTCTCAGAAGGAAGACTGGACCTGCTTAACTTCATCCCAGGCCACTCATAGTGACTCCTAAGATAAGTTGGATGACCTACTGTGTGAGCCACAAAAGATACAACAAGCTTTAGATGCCTCCCTACAACTGCTCAGCTAACCTGCTCCTATTTGCCCAGCCTGAACATGCAACTGGACCTTCCTGTGCTCTGCTTGCCACTGCTGGAGTGAGTCCCTGATCCCCAAGAGTTTTCTCCTCAGGTCCTGGACCCTTGGATGGCATCAGAGTGTCCTCCTCCTAAAGAGAAGGTGAACATTTTGAAGTATGTGCTCTTACGACCGCAAATGGGCCAGAGTGCGAACTGGCCCGTTCGTGCCAAGAATCTTCCACACATGACGGACGCCATCGCAAAGTTCCTTTTAGACTGATTCTTCACGCTACAGCAACAACAGCCTGTGGTGACTGCCAACATAGAGCTACAGCAACGTCTATCCTCGATGCTTGAACAACTCTTATTGCTACAGCGACAACTGCCCTTGATGCCTGGCCTGCTCTTCGTGCACCAGTATCCACAACACTTTTCCTGCTCCTCGCTGCCTCCTGTACAGTAAATGGAACTTAGTTAAAAGGTAACTTTTCACCAAGACTAACCCGGTCCCTGTATCCGACCTGTGCTCTATTGCAGTCAGCATAAACTTGTGAATTTCCCCTGGTGTAGTCCGACCAGATGACTGTGTGAGCCTTTTTTGACTATAGGTGCTATTTCTGCAAAAAAAAAAATCATACCTCCTGTTCTATTGATTGGATTTTTGTCATTCTGGTATCATTTTATTTATTAAAATGTACCTGATCTTTCTAAAATGTTTGGGATTTTTCTTGTGTTGTGTTTCCACTTAATTACTGTTTGAGTGCTGCCTAAATACTTTATATTTAGCCTCTAAGTTAAGCCTGACTGCTTTGTGCCAAGCTTCCAGAGGGTTAAGCACAGGTTAATTAAGTGACTTTTGGGCTCACCCTGTCAAGGATTGTGGTTGTTACCTGAATGGGGCTTCCATCCATCTCAACCAATAACCCATTTTCGTACATTATCCACAGGTTACATGGAATGTGTCTGTTGTGTTACCAGTCATAGGGCCTGATTTATATAGGTCATGCTTTAGAGTTTGGAGGATAGGGTGCCCCATCACTAACTTGACTCTACCTACAAAACCCTCGGTCTGTCTGCCTCATTTAGAGATGGGCAGACCTTTAGTAGTCCGTCAAAGGAGTCCTCGTTGACAGTGTTGGCAGAATACTTTTACCAATGGCCCGGCAGAGTAGGGGTCGTTGGAGGAAGGACATTACATTGTATGCTTTATTTAAGGTGGACTATATAATGCCTTTTTTTCTGTCCAACATCGCCATGAAAAGTATGGCCGGAAGGGACAGGAAAAAAGCAATAATGTCTCTCACACCCTGGGAGAAAGCTCACAGGGTGTGTTGGTCATTAGTTTTTGTTTTTTCAAAAACAAATTTCACTTTGGGAGATTGTTTTTGAAAAGCAAAACAATTTCAGAGGTTTTGTGTAAGACTGCCGGGGACATCTAAAAATGTGGCAGGCGGAGTACCCTGTGCAATGCAAAGGTACTGTCCTCTGCAATCCCGACAGGAAGTGATCCATCTTCCATGCTTCAATCAGGCCCTTTATTTCTGCTGAATGATGGGGTTGATCAGGGTTTATGGGAATTGTATTCTGTTAAACAAGAGAAATATATGAATATTCAATTGTTATACTTTGCATTGAAATTGAGCAATTTAATATGTATAACATGAAACATGCTTCAAACTAGGATTTTCTTTGCTACTGCTCCGTCATAATTCCAGGAATCGTGCTCTGTCTTCTTTCCTTTGTCATGCACAATAGCCGTCTTGTATACTTGCAGTTCCAGTGTTGGGATTGTCTGGATTTCCTGCGACGCAATTACTGACTAGAAGATCTGACACTGACAGAGACATTTAGAACTGGTCAGAAAAGGTTCTAAGATAAATTGATCAATTTCCAGTCAGAGAGTGATTCGTGTTTTTTTTAGTCCTGTCTGTATTCCTGGCTGGAGCCCACAGATGGTGTGATCTCTCGTAACTCATGCAAACTAGACATAAAATATTGATGGAGTCAGGAAGTGGTTTATATATTTTTGAAACATCTACGCACTGGGTATTTACTGCAGGAAATGCACTGATTCTATGAATTCTTACACACTCTGTACTCGGCTCATTTACATGTGATAAGATTGGTACTGCTTCCACTACTCCTAAACCCTATCGGTAGATATTTATCTAGTACCTTGACAACTAGTGGTATTTACTGCCATAACTGACCTTGTCTTGAAAATATTTTATAATCAAGCTACAGTGTCATGTCAGAGTAACTTTCCATTGATTTTTGATCCAATCAATGCCATGATATCTATGCTTACTTGGTGATGTGATGGTGGAGCAGCCATTAGAATGTCCAGGGCAGACCTGTGATCCTTGTTTGTAACAGTCCTCCTCGTTGGATGCAACGCAGGTGTAGCATTTAAAGGAATTAGCTGTGCAAAGAGAGCAAGAAAACCCGCCTAGTTAATTGTGCAGCAGACTTCTTGGGTTGAATTAACACAATATAGTATATATCACAGACAGTAATGTTTACAGCGTGTATATGGATACAATGTACATCTTCATGGGTCTGTGTACCAACCGACATTCAAGATACTAGTTTCTAGTGTGGTTAAAAAGCAAAGATAAGGCACAGCCGTGATACATTCTTACAATGATTAATAGAGACATAAAAATGATTTATAAAGATCTTTATTCACATTGTGTTATTATAACAACATAAAGTGAGATGTTCTTGAACGTCAGTGGGCAATGTAGCTGTGCCTGTATGTGACGTGGCAGAATGGTAGCCATGCCAATGTAGTACCTAAAGGACAATCATAACAGGAACATATATCATAAAGTACTTGAACATGAAAGGGTATGGTCCCTTTATGATACATATCTACAGAACCAGAATATAGTGATACTCATAAACTGCAGAGTACCCTAATCACCGAAGGTGATCTCAGGTCTGTTTCATCCTATCTGGTCTCCAAGTATTAATTTAGACTATCTGAACCCTGCACCCTCTCACCCCATGGTCCAAATCCTTAGCAGATCGCTTCTACTCGAATCCAATTTAACATTTTCAACAACCATTGTTCCATCAGTTGCTGTCGTGGCTCTTGCATATTAAGGCTATTTGATGTTTGGCCAGAACCAGTGCCTGAGCCGAACATGTAAGCTGTTGCTGAGCTCTCTTGCTCACTAGAAGCCACGCAACACCCATGGAATCTGAAGCATTCCCAGAGTCACGAGAAATCGTAAACCTGGGAATGCGCAGGAATCTAACGTCACCCCAGGGGTGGCGTTAGGGAGGCGCAACAAGGAGAAATGTTATTGTTCCTTATTCCCATGTATGCTGCATAACATAGAAAGAGGGAATTGCCTCTTGTGAATGATTTTTTGCACGAAAGTGTCCCTTCCTGCACAAAATCAATCATCCCCCCAATGATGGTATCTTTTTGCCAGAGTGCAAGGGTGCCAGCTTTCGGGCATTGGCAGTCATTGTGCACCAGTGCTAGGCAAAAGGGCAGGAATAATATAGTTTAGATGCACTCTTGCACTCCTGTTTTAACCGTTTTGTTTACTTTGTAGCGTGCTCCTTAGATGTGCACTCTGTTGTGCACCAATATTATGCAATGAAAAGCATACCTCTATCAACTGGGGTACGTCCCCAGGTCACTGCTTGTTGCCACTCAGGGTTTGTTTGGTTACGTGATATAAGTGTTGATTTAAGCATAAAACGTGTCCTTTAGCTCTGTTCGAGTGTTCGTGTTTTGCTAGTTAAAGGTTTTACCATAATGGACGTCTGTGCCTACCTGTAAAATATAAGTACAGTGTGCTCGCTATTGGGAGTGACCGTTCTAACCACATAGTAGGAATAAGCACTCTATAATACTCGATAGGTGGTGTGATCGCCGTATTAAGAATAAACATGCTGGGTGTTATTTAAAAACGGGCCTGTCGCCTGCTATTTATTTACATACGTGACTGTTATCGTGCCACTCATTTTCGTAGACCCTGCATAGTTAACCGTTCCGGGGAATGTAGTGCCATTTCTCGAAATTACAGTGTGGTAAAACGAGCCTCTCATTTTGCCGCAATTTTTAACCTGCTACTATCGGGGCATTCTATAGCCAAGGTTCCAGTTTAACTTACTTGGTTAACCCCTTCCATGCTCATGACGAGCTCAGCTCGTCATGGCATATACCTCTCAGGTGCTCATGACGAGCTGTTTTCGTTGCTGTCCAGCACAGCAGGGGAAACTACCAAGCAGCAATGTGGTTAAGGTGGTTCTGGTAGCCCGGATGGTGTGTGCATAAGCTCCGTGTCGGTCTCATTGGATTATCGGGGCTGTCGGCTATGTGTTAGTCATGCACTTCCGTGTCTATCAACATGGTAGAAGTACTACTTTTCGGTGGTGAGTGCCATCTTGGAGTGTCTATATGCGCATTCTTCGAAGCTGCATGTGTCTGTTCAGATGTAACATAGCTATGTAAATATCCCCAACGTGATTGAAAATATGGAAAAACAGTGTAGAATATATATAACCATATTAAAACAATGCTAACACGCATTTCCTACTCCATTGTCCTGGTGGAAAGGCTATTGTGCGGTAGTGAGCGTCATCTTGGAAAGTTTGTGTGCACCTGTAAAAAACCTGCATGTATCAGATCCTGCATAACTTACTTTGTATGTTTTTGGTATACTCACAAAGTGATAAACAATATGAAAAACAAAGGTGAACATCTATACTACTATTATAAAGGAAGAACTTTGAGGCTTTGAGGCGGGTAAACTTGGGAACCACAGCGCCAATCCACACACCCGATACATCGTTGTAATCCTCAGGGTGTGCAGATGGACATAGGCTATATAAAGTAAAAAAATACGTTATATTTAAAAAATTTACATTATAAAAAAAGTAGTCCCTCGAAGAAACGCCGGCCGCGACCTGCGTGCTGACGTCAGGAGCGTGGGGAGGTGCGGCGTCCAGGAGCGCGAGGAGGAGCGGCGGACATGGCGAGGGGGAAGAGCGGTGACGAGCGGCGGACATGGCGTGGGGGAGGAGGTGAGGAGCAGCGGACCGGCGGGAGGAGCGGTGACCAGCGGCGAGGAGCCGTGAACTGAGAAGCGGCGGCTGAGGTAAGGCTCCGGGGGACAATGTCGGGCAGGCGGGGGTCGGGGAAGGCGGGGGACGGGGACTTACACCAAAACAGAAGGAGAAGCGGTGAACTGAGGAGCGACGGCTGAGGTAAAGCTCCGGGGGACAATGTCGGGCAGGCGGGGGTCGGGGCAGGCGGGGGACGGGGAGTTACAACAAAACAGAAGGGTACAATTTACATCGGCTGAGGAAAGGCTCCTGGGGACAATGTCGGGGCAGGCGGGGGTCGGGGCAGGCGATGGACGGGGACTTACAGCATCTGCCATGGAGATTTATGCTGAGTGCCTCAACACTGGGCCTTTGTGACATCCGGGGGACAATGTCGGGGCAGGCGGGGGTCGGGGCAGGTGGGGGACGGAGCGGCCGGGGGCCCGCGCTGCTGGGCAATGTTGGGGCAGGCGGGGGTCGGGGAAGCCTGATTGCTCCCAGACAAGGTCGGGATGGGCTGCTAGTAAAATATAAATGTAAACTCATGAAACATCATTCAGGGAGATTCATCAGAGATTCATAGTCTACTATAGCCTTATAGCCCGCTGTAGAGGGCTATACCGGCTATTAAAGGCCCTTTCCAGTGTTAAAGGCCCAAGCCGAAGGCGAGGGCCTTTAAGAAGGGAGAGGGACTTTAATAGCGGTATAGCCCATCTACGAAGGGCTATAAGGCTTTTAGAACATTCTGTCACTAGAGGACAGAATGTTCTAACAAAAAGAACAAAGCCTTTTGGACGCGTGAGGGGATTGGAATCCCCTCAGGCTCCCTGAAGCCTTTGTAAACAGCCACAGCTGTGAACAAAGAAACATTGGAATGTTGGAGCTCCAGGCTTATACCAGCCATTATAAGCCCAGAGCACTCCATTGTCTTCAATGGAGCTCCCAACATTCCAATGTTCTAATAGAGGTTATAGGTAATAACTGTATTCCACTCTGTCATTCATTCCCCATGGTTTGAGGGTTTCAAGTCTGTAAATCCAATGATTTTCTCGTTGCAACAATGTCTTGTTGTTGTCTTTTCCTTCTTCTTTTGAAACGATCTCTAGTATTGTAAATCTGATTTGGCTAACATTGTGTGATGCTTCTGCAAAATGGCTGGCTACAGTAGATTTCATCGATCTGTTCTGATGTAAGATATATACTCATTTGTTCGAATTTTTATTTTTCGTTCGGTTTTTCCTACGTAGCCTAGTCCGCTGGGACATTTTAACAGGCATATCACATTAGTGGTGTCACATGTGGCTGTGTCTTGTAGTTTAACTGTAGTTCCTTTCCTAGGGTGTGTGATGGTTCCTCCTCTTATTTTATTGTTAAGATTGTTACAATTGTAGCATGGTGTTGTGCCTTTGTGTGTGGTTTCAATGAGTGGCACATGGAACATGAATTCAACGGAATTTTCTAAGAAAATCATATATTTGCCTATCAAAGGGGAAGAGATCTAGGAGAGATCCTTAAAACCAAAAAGCCACACATTGAAACCACACACAAAGGCACAACACCATGCTACAATTGTAACAATTGTAACAATATAATTAGCACATGAGGGGTCAAATAAGGCCATTGAACCGGCTACAGCCCCAAGTCTATCACAATTCCCTAAACTCGAGGAAGAGGCTATCCTCAAGGTGATTAAGTTCGCTAAATCTGGATCCCCGTTAGACACAGCAGCCCCGCATGCCCTTTTCAAGGTGTTTGAGATCATACTTCCCTCACTAATGATGATTTGTGCAATTTTCGCTCTCCATAAATACTGTTGTGTCCCTAGTCTCCTTCGCCGGCTTCACTGTCTTCCTTTTGAGAAGAGAGTGTGCTTTAAAACGCTGTGCATTGCTCACAGAATTTTGACGGACAGTGGCCCTAGAATCCTGAGAGATGTATGCACCCAATATGCCCCTAATAACAGTAGAAAAAATGCAGCCACCTAAATGTGATGTGTATATGCTTGCAATAAATTATCTAACATAGCAGCAGGCAGCCGTTTTGAATTGGTTTTGTCCATAGTATTGTATTGTTTTAAAATTCCAACATGACTGATATCCTTTGAAGCAACATATCAGCCATCTTGGAAAAATAAAAAAACAATGAGACATTATCCACACTACGATTCCAAGAGGACCACAGGATAAACATTATAGGGGGTGAGCATTTTGGAATGCTACTGTACATAGTGCATCATTGTTAAACCAAACTAAAAAGGACAACATGTTGCTTCTTAATGTGTGACATCCTGGAATGGTAACTACAACGAAAATCTAAAGACAGTACCAATCAAAAATAATCACTGGGTTCAAGAGCAGTGACGCGCGTGAGCTGCAACATACTTCAGATTAAATGAGCGGCAAGAGAGCATCCCAATAGCACTGCCTGGGGAGCTGGTGGGCACTATATAAAGGAACAAAATAAAAAAGAGGGAAAGGCATGAAAGGGTACTTATAAAAGGTGAAAATGGAAAATGAAAGGATCGGCTCACCATCACTTTTACTGATGCTCACTCATTTTCAGTTGGATGTGCTACTGTGACCAGACAAAATGCCATCACAAGCAAGACAATAGAGCCAATGGCTGAAATGGGCTTACCCAGGGACTCATGCTGTCATGAACAGAAGCAGAATGTGAATGACACTCAAACAGGCCAATGGCTTAAGAGGACCTACCCAAAGCCTGTGTGTGTGTGTGTGTATATATACATACACACATATGCTCTCGATATTGTAGGTATGAATATATATATATATATATATATATATATATATATATATATATATATATATATATATATATATAATATATATATATATATATATATATATAATATATCAAATCCACCATACACCCTCCTGCGCTTTCTTTCGCAGAGAAAGAGAGCACAAACTCCAATGTGTATAGTGCAGATTTTTTATTTTATTTTCTCACACGTTCCTTATCATGATGCGTTTCGGTCAAGTGGCCTTGATCACATACAGAGACGCTGTATGGTTAACCTTATATCACACACCCCTCATGTGTCACATGATCAACAATATAAAGGAAATATTTATTCATTTCATACTCCCTAGTACATGTCTGTCTTCTAAATCACTCATAATCTTTCTTTTGTGAGGCACAATTACTGTTTTGACATATCTTCATATAGCATGTTAAAGGTAATAAATATATAAATAAATATCATGACCTGCCAAATAACACATGCTCTCTACTGTTTAAAGTGCCCCTGTGGACTTAGATACATAGGGAGCACCATACACAGTGTTAAACTGAGAGTGCTTGAGCATATGCGTGTCATTGTGAAGAAGGATTTCATCTATCCAGGGGCACATCATTTTGCGATTAAACACAAAGGTGACAGGGATTTGTTACAGTATTTTTGCATCGATTGTGTACCTTTGAGTATCAGAGAAGGCGATAGAGTGTTAAAGCAGAGAAGATTGGAGTTCCGGTACATCGTGGACTTGCAGACAAATTCTCCAAATGGATTAAATAGTGGGGAAGGATTGTCAGTACACTAGGGGAGTTAGATATCTCTGGGTTTATAGGTTTCTTAAAACACATGTATCAGGATGGATTTGTTTTTGTGAATAGGTCTAATCCAGCTTTTTCTTAAACATAACATATGACGTGAGGGCTGATACACAGTAATATGTGACATAGAACGCAGGGCAATGTCTGCAACCTGACGAAAGAGGTTGCAAATGCCAATACACGGCAAGATAATGACACATAGGCTGTCCGAACACAGTAACAATGTATAAAGTCAAAGAACTAATGTCGGGTTTACATTTTAACCCCTTGACCTGTACTGTATTTTAACTGTGGTATATATGGGAGCAACCTTAGATGTATACCTTCTCAAGATGGTGCGTGCTATGCAGCGTCCTCTTTAGCCCTTGTTTGTTTCTATGTTGTAATGCATGATGCTTTAAAGATGGCGACTCACAGTGCATTATGCGATAACACCGGCGAATGATTATTTCCGAAATGTGTCTGTTTGTACAAGATTAAATTACTGCTGAAACGAAGCCCCGTGAGTGCTGTCTTCCTTTTACGAAATAAGAGGATTGTGAAGTGTTTAACACCTTGGCTGCTAGGCGTTTTCCCCCTCCTGTGCTGAAAATTACCATTTTGCTGGTGTCATGACGAGCTCAGCTCGTCATCAGCACAGCTCAACTGTGCATCATGACGAGCTGAGCTCGTCATGAGCATCGAAAGGGTTAAAGATACATAAATATATACATATTTAAATAAATTCATGGATTTATAAATACACTCATTAAAACATATACAATTGTAATTGATACATGTTGTGATATTCATGATACTGAAACCATGTAAAGTTACCCTACTTGATGCATCATATTCAATACATCCTTGAATTTCTGCATAAATGCTAAAAGGGTAAAACATAATACAAAACCTTGAAACAGCTATTAAAATCAATACCTCCCTAATATAATGTGCCGTACTATGTAATATTTTGTTTATATTTCTTTATTTTTTTATTAATTTAATTATTTTATATGTTTTAAAGTATTCATTTGCAAGATAGCTACATGTTAAGTGCTTTAGTGCAAAAAAATGCTTTGTGCCTGATAGTGCAAATTACTTAGTTAAAGTGCTAATTGTGTGCAAAACTACCTGTATATATATATATATATATATATATATATATATATATATATATATATATATATATATATATATATATATATATATATATATACATATATATAATTCTGTGAGTGTTTTTTTCATTTAGATAGATCATAATTATATCTGAGGGCGGATTTTCGAATCAGTATGAATATAAATACCCTGTTTGTAATTCTACTCTTGTACATTAGTAGTGCTTTCGTTGAAGCTGTTGGTATCTTTAGAGAGGTTATGAAATTAACCTTCCTTCTTATTTATATGAAATTATGAAGATCTTCTGTATTGTTAAGTCCTGTTTGTGCTTTACAGTCAAACTCCAAAATCATGCGTGACTCAAGTTGTTGCAATAGCCGATCTCTATTGCCACCTCTGCGAATAATAGGAACCGCATCCACAACAAAGTACTTTAGATTTTTTAAGTCATTGCTGTGTTCTGTTTTGAAGTGGCGAGCTACTGGGTATGCAGTATTCTTGTTTATAATATCCTGCAAGTGCTGCAGAATCCTGACATGCACCTGTAGCTTGGTGCTGCCCACGTATTTTAAGCCACAGGTGCATGTCCGCAAATATACTGCATGCTACGTCCTGCAGTTATAATTGCCCTTAATGGCAATCTGACTTGGGCTAAATGTTGTTGTGAAATGGGTTGTGCTTATTCCGAATTTGCAAGCCCTGCAGGAAGAGAATTTAAAAAATCCTTGTTTAGGGTTGAGCCGCATGCTGTTCAAGCTTAATTTCAGGCTACTTTTGACTAATTGAGATCTCATAGATCTTGCTCTCCTGTATGTGATTGTAGGTGTTGCTGGAAGTCTGGTTGCTAGTACTACATCCGGGAGTACAATTGGCAAGTTTTTCTTAATGATGGCCCTCACCTGCCTTTCTTGATGACTGAACATCGTGATCAGTCTGGGAGTACTATTGTCCCTTCTTTTCTGCTCTCCTGATGTTGAAGATGTTTGTGAGGGTTCACTGTATTGCTCCCCTGTTTGTATCAAGGGATCCCTGGATCTGGCTCCCACTTTTTTCTCTGCCTCATTGAGTGTACTTTGATTGTATCCCCTCATCTTAAATCTTTTTATTGCTTCCTGTGTACAATTCTCATGTTCTACCTCTGTGCTACATATACGTTTCAGCCTGAGAAGTCCCCATATGGGATGCTTTTTATGAGGTGATTTGGGCGCGAGCTACTGGCATGTAACGTAGAAATGCCTGCCGTAGTTTTGTGGTACAATGTTGTTTCTAATTTGCCGTCCACTATATACACCTTTACATCTAAAAACTCTATGCTAGTTTTACTCATGTTTGATATGAATAATAGGTTTATAGTATTGACATTTATATCTTGAATGAATTTGCTTGCACTCTCTTATTCACCTTTCCTGGCAATAAAAACATCATCTATGTAGCGTAACCAAAGTTTAACATGGAAGGAGTACATTTCTGAGTGCGTTGTCCTGAGGACCCGTTCCTCCCACCAGACAACGTGCAAGCAGGTATAGCTGGGGGAGAAAAAGGGCTCCCATCGCAACGCCTCTCAATTGTCTATACAGATCTTTCCCAAAGATGAAGACATTGTTATGTAAACACCACTCTGTTAGATCTAATAACATTTTGTTGTGATTATAACACGTTAAAGGTCTAGTATCTAAAAAATGTTTGACTGCATTGATGCCTGTGTTATGTTCAATACTAGTATATAACAATTTAATGTCTAATGTTATTAGCATTTGGTCATCCGTCCATTCAATTTCATGTCATTTTCTAAGAAAATCCCCACTGTCTTTCACATATGTCAGAAGCCTTTTTACATGATCCTGCAAGAAAAAATCCACGTATTGCGTTATATGGTCACCTATGCTGTTGATGGCTGAGATGACTGGTCTGCCAGGTATGGGTGTGGTATTTTTGTGGATTTTCAGTATGAAGTAGATTGTTGGAAGTACTGGGTACTCATTGTGTACGAATCTGTATTCCTCACTTCATATCAGTCCATCTCTTTTCCATTGCCTTTCTTCAGACCTTCTTTTGCTTTTTTATATTCATTTATGTTCGTTATTTCATAACATTCTTGATTATTACGTTGTCGCTGGGCTTCCTAGATATATTCTTTCCGGGGCCAAATCACAATGTTTCCGCCCTTATCAGCCTTATTTATAACAACTTCATGATTGTTCCTGAGTTTCTTGATCAGATCTGCATATTGTATCTCCTTATACTTCTTGTTACGCTTTTTGTGTTTCACTTTGTGGTACAGCTTCTTGCTATCATCCGTCACCATCTCGTGAAAATGTCAATAGCATCTTTGGGCATTACCGGGAGGAAGGTTGATTTAGGTTTTAAGGGCCTGCTGCTTTGCTGTATTATATATATGTTTTGTAGCCTTTCCTGCGTTGACCCAGTGTTTATATTTTTTGGTATGTCGATGTGCGGCTCATTACTTAACTCATACATAGTTGTCAGAGTTGAAGCATCCAATACTTGGAGCAAATTCCAATTAGTATTGATATTCTGCTGTACTGCTCTTGGTTGATCTATACCTTCCTTGATAGTGAAAACTTTCTTTAACTTGAGTTTTCGAATAAAACTGAAAAAATCCGCCCTGGTGCATCCGTAAACAAAGTTACTTTTTGGGCAGAAAGACAGCCCTAGGGACAACAGTTGCATTTCTCCCTTTGTCAGCGTCATATCTGAAAGATTGATTATCGCATTGTCATTTAATTCTATTTCCTGCGCCATTGGGGTTTCTTGGGACTTACATCGCCTCCTTTGGTGCCTTGCTCCTCGTCTTTTATTTCTTCTTTGCCTGCTTGTCTCTTTTGATTCCGGGGTCTCAGAATCTGCCTGCGATTCAAGGATAAAACAATCCAACTCTTCCTCTAGGCTTAATTTGTTTTTTCCTAATCGTTCATTCATGTAGCTAGAGTCTCCGTTTTCTGATTTGGTTTAACTTGTTAATGAATTGGCCTCTGAGGTTGATGACGCGCCATTTGTTGCATCCCCTGCTTCGTGTGCGATGACCCTATTATATATCTCCAGAATTCGTCCACCAACCACACTCCAAGGTAGGAAAATTAGACGAGGCAAACCCAGATAGATGGTGCAGTTCTTTTATTTTCGTTAAGCCCAACAACACCATTGCCACGATGCGTTTCAGCCCGCGTAGGGCCTTGATCACATGACATGTTTGTGGGGTCACCTCCCTTTTAAAGTGCTAGTGTAGATAAGTACTTCCCCTTTTCCCCTTGCCTGATATATAGACATAGAAACGATACTTAGTTTTTATAACTGCATAAATGCTTGAGCTTTTTCCAAAACCAACAAATCTGTGCAAGATGTATATTAAAAATTCCTTGCTTATAACAGTATTAATTTCACATTGTACAGTCAATTTAAATTTGATAAATTTCGAGATTAATACATGAAAATAAATACCTAAATTGATAAACAAATAAATACCCATCTAAATATCAAAGATAAATACTTATACAACAAAAATATATATATATATATATCTATATACATTCTATATATACCAACTGTACATTCATAAACCTAATTGATTAATATACAACTTTTAAAATTGCATAAAAAATATGCATAGAACTAATTCTAATTTCTTAATTTAGGTCGGCGTTAAAATGAAGTCAGCTTCTCCTTCCCTCCGGGTTAAGAAATCAAAGGATGCAGCGGGGTGTCAGGGAATGCTTTAATTGAAACCTTTAGTATAACCAGGTTTCGGCGTATGCCTTCATCAGATGCTGGGGTTCAATTGGGTGCTCTCCGGTTCTTTGGTCTTTTGTAGGCTCCTCCTATATATCTATATACATTCTATATACACCAACTGTACATTCATAAACATAATTGATTTATATAAAACTTTTAAAATTGCATAAAAAAATATATGCATAGAACTAATTCTAATTTCTCAATTTATAATACCCGTTATTACTATACATTGCACAGAACAAAATCACAAATGCTCTACATTACTATGGTTTTGAATGGATCCAATTTGTGTGTGTGTGTGTGCAACTATAGTGTCCTTGGTTTATTTATTACTGTATCATACATTTAACCAGCTCCCTACACAACCTTCTCTTACTGTTTTTAAGACAAACTCCATTACTACAACCCTACAATATTGATTTACTGGGACTACTTAAAAATAAATATGTGGATGTGTGCTCACCCTGTGTAAATTATAATAACAAAAAGATTAGTAAGATTAAAATCATGAAATCCTTCTACTCAATAGGAAGAGAGGCAGCTACATTGGATGTTAAATACTTTCTTTTTTGAATCACCATTAATGAAGATAGGTGTAAAAATCCTCACTGGTGTTCAATCCATTAGGCATCTTTCAATCTGATAACATTTTGTGCATAGTTTCAAATTTTCTCAGTTCAGCCTCCCGGTTACCGCCTCTTCTCCGCGGTGGAACCGTATCTATGACAAAATATCTCAAGCCTGAGATATTGCCATTGTGTACTTCTCCAAAATGCCTGGCCACAGGGTATGCCGCATCACCGTTTTTTATGGCCCTAATATGCTGGAGCACCCGTTTGTGCACCTGCAGCTTAGTGCTTCCCAAATAGCGCAGGCCACAAGGGCACTCCAGCACATATACGGCGTACTCCGTTTTGCAGGTTAACTTGCTTTTTATGGTTATTGGATTAGTACCTAAAGGAATTGTGTACTGAGGTCTGCTCTCTCCAAATTTGTAGGCCTTGCAAGTTGAACATTTTATAAATCCTTTACTACTGTTCAACCAGTTCTTATTCACTCTCACTTCCGGACTACTGGTTACGAAATGATCAGCAAGAGACTTTGCTTTTCTGTATGCAATACTGGGTGAAGTTGTTATTAAACCACCCAGTACTGGATCACTGGTAATAAGACCCCAATGCTTAGTGATTATCTTGCAAATACTTTTGTGTTGGCTACTGTACTTTACAATCAGACGAGTCACATTACTCTGCTTTTGTTTGAGCAAGATGTTTTTTCTGATTAAGGATCTATTGGGATCATTGGCTTTTTAGTGGCTTCTTCAACCACTCTTGGTTGATAGCCTCTTCTTAATAGTCTCGCCATACACTGATCTTGAGCCTGTGCACAATCCGTGTCATTGCTACAAATACGTTTGACACAGAGCATTTCCCCGTAAGGAATATTCCTAATCAAATGCGCCGGATGATGAGTTGTGGCATGCAATATTGCATTGCCCGCACTAGGCTTCCGATATAATCTAGTTCGCAGGTCATTGTCAATAAAGTAAATTTCTACGTCCAAGAAGCATATCGAGATACTACTAATCTCACTGGTAAGTTTTATATTCAGATTATTATCATTCAAGCTTGCAACAAAATCTACAGCATCCTTCATTGGACCCTTCCAAATAATAAAAAGGTCATCTATGAACCTGTACCATCTGATGATATTATTCTGCATAACATCTGGGAATGTCGGTATGAGGACCTGTTCCTCCCAGAAGCCCAAATGCAAACAGGCATAACTAGGGGGGAAACAGGCCCCCATAGCGAGTCCCCTCACTTGCTGAAACACTTGACAAGAAAACCTGACGAAATTATTCTCTAAGCATAATTTAATCAGACTTAGAAGCATTCTGTTATGCTCATAAAACTTCATTGGCCTCCTATTTAGGAAATACAATACTGCACGCAAACCATCTGTGTGATTGATGCTAGTATATAGTGTAGAGACGTCCATAGATATCAAGAAATAGTCATCTTGCCACTGCACACCTTTCAATTTCTCCAGCAAATCACCTGTGTCTAAAATAAAAGAAGACAGGCCTCGGACATGTTCTTGTAAAAAAAAGTCTACGTATTTACTTGTGTTCTCCATTATTGAATTACATGCAAAGTTAATAGGCCCCCCTGGAGGTTTCACATTTTCTTTGTGAATTTTGGGAATGAAATAAATTTGGGGCATTACTGGGTGTTCATTTTTAAAAAAAGCGAATTCCTCCATAGTGATTAGTCCCATACTTCTACAACCCATCAAATTTGTATATATAGTGCTCCAGGCACCCTTTGCTTCTCCACTGTTGGATTTTTCATAACGGTTCCTGTCATTCAATTGTCCCAAAGCTTCATTCATATATAATTCTCTGGGCCATAGGACGACATTTCCGCCTTTGTCGGATTGCCGAACTATCACGTTGGTGTTGCTGCGAATTTTACCGATGAGTTGATGGTATGCTCTATCCCGGTATTGCATTTTTTTATGAACATTGATTTCTTTCATATGTAGATGTTTCAGTTCCGATGCCACCTTTTCATGAAAAGCATCGAGATTATCTTTAATCATCAGAAGACAAAACGTAGATTTAGGTTTGAAATTTGTAGGAGGTGTGGTCATCACATCTTCCATTAGTACATTTTCAGTTATTTCTGCATATTCAGCCTGCATTTCCAAAAGGTCAGTATACAATTCCGCATCTCCTGCTTGCAAAAGTGAAGAGCCAGAGCTAGGTGGAGCTTTAATCCTTAAAGCTTCTTCTTTGTTGGTTGTGTGCTACTTCCGAAGCTTTAATTTACGGACATATTGATACAAGTCCACCCTGGTTTCTGCATAATCAAAGTCACTTCTAGCACTGTACGATAGACCCAGGGCCAGTATGTTTGTTTCATTAGTTGTAAGTTTCATATTGGTTAGATTAATAACAGTTTTTGAATCAACTGATGACATGCCATTTACTTCCGTTTCCATTGTTTGCGCGGCTTCTTCTGCACCACCTTTTGCTGTTCCCCATTTCTGTTTGTGGCACTTGCACCTTGCGTTACGTTTGAAGTTTGCATTTTGTTTGAATTGGCATAGTGCCCACACTGCCAGCGCTCGCTCCACCTTGCACCCCACACACTTACATACCAAGGAGACTCATGAGACATAATTAGGGAAAACGGTGGTGCAGGTTTATTTTGCATACAAGAAGCAGATAAGGTGGGTCATCTTACAGGCGATCCAATGCGGCAGCCCCTCGCTGACCCGCATGCCTAATTAGCCATCTTGCACGGTAAGTCGATGCTCTTGACGGTGCAATACGTTAATACTTTATTTCGTTTACTCCCGCCCCCCCTGTCAGGGCGGAGCGATGAGGCACACCCCCGGTCGGTTCAGGCCCCCCGACCGCCCGAAGGACTAACGGGGCGCCGACGCCGTTTCCTGGAACCCCCTCGGCTCCAGGTTCTTGGCTCAGGCACCCCTACTGTGCCAGGCAGAGGTATTGCTGTCTCCTTCTGCCGCAGAGGTACCCTTACTGTCCATCTGCTTCCAGATCGCCCTGTGACTCCGCCTGCAACACAAAACAGACCATCAGTAGTTCTCACTCGCCTGCTGCTCCGCTGCTGGGTCAGGGCCAGGGTGGGAACAGCGCAGAGCAGTCAGGAAACGCGGCGAGAAAGACCGCGCAAAATCAAGCTGCTCTAGATAAAGGCCCGTGAGTCCGCCTCTCGCTCTTCCAGCTCACCTTTCATTGGCCGTTAATAAAGGGGGCGGCGCGCTTATCGTTTCACTCGCGCGGCATGTGTCACTAAGACGCTGTCTCGCGTTATCTCCCCTTCGTGTCGCGCGGCCAGCGGCATAGTGCCCACACTGCCAGCGCTCGCTCCACCTTGCACCCCACACACTTACATACCAAGGAGACTCATGAGACATAATTGGGGAAAACGGTGGTGCAGGTTTATTTTGCATACAAGAAGCAGATAAGGTGGGTCATCTTACAGGCGATCCAATGCGGCAGCCCCTCGCTGACCCGCATGCCTAATTAGCCATCTTGCACGGTAAGTCGATGCTCTTGACGGTGCAATACGTTAATACTTTATTTCGTTTACTCCCGCCCCCCCTGTCAGGGCGGAGCGATGAGGCACACCCCCGGTCGGTTCAGGCCCCCCGACCGCCCGAAGGACTAACGGGGCGCCGACGCTGTTTCCTGGAACCCCCTCGGCTCCAGGTTCTTGGCTCAGGCACCCCTACTGTGCCAGGCAGAGGTATTGCTGTCTCCTTCTGCCGCAGAGGTACCCTTACTGTCCATCTGCTTCCAGATCGCCCTGTACTCCGCCACAGCTCTGGAGGAGGCCCCCGTCGATGACAGAGCCCCCCCCACCACCTAGCTACTATTCGCTGCTCTTTAGTGCCCTCAAGATCACTGGCACCCTGCTGCTGCCAGGGCTTCCTGTAAGTCTAGGAGGAAGACATCCATACTAATCCCAGGCAAGTGAACCCTGTCGCTTTCATAATAACCCACAGTCCTTTCCTGTATCAGCGCATGCCTGATGAACCCCAGGCCCCTCCTCTCCATGAATTTTTACTTTCCGATGCTGTTTAGTGCACCTTACCAAGTCCATTTCTTACCGTATTGGTACCGGCCAATCAAGGTTTCTTGCTATAGTTTCATGCTCTCTTAAGACGCGCCCTTGGTTACCTGAGCCATGGTGCATCAATAATCATGACAGTGATTGTCCTGGCAGGTTGCTGCGAGATAATTATTTGCGCCTTGTTAGGGCCGGCTAGCGGATGCCCCTAACCGTCGATGTCATTCCCAGTTCTCAGTTTAAGTGTTCGCCAATATTGCGGTGCTCTCCTTGTACCCGTGTTTGTTACACTTAGGTGCAAGCCACCCACTTCTCTCTGAACACACCGTATGCTATCTTTTCACGTGTTGTGTTACCTTTGTACTTGCACAAGCGTCATGGCTGCCTATGTAACGTTTGTTCTTGTGCCTGGGTGTCTGGCATGTATTGTGTACTACCTGTTGAGCCCCGCTCGGGGTGGCGTGTTTGTCGACCAAGCATGGCATGCCATATGCTGCACCCCTTATTGCCCTCCCAAAGGATTCTCTGGTGTAACACAGTGCTTGTGTGCTTAAGTACAGCCCGGGTAGCCGTTTCATACCAGGAAGAGTATCTGCCTACAATTTAAGTAGATGAACCCATTATGCGGACGCTTAAGCCTGATGGTGACCATTGCATTTTGGGGAGTGATTTAGCCTATCCCCCTTTACTAAGCCTGTGGGGGCCCCTCTAACACAGTACCCTTCACCCCACCACTATGGAGATTCCTCAGAACAGTTCTTAGGACACGCCCTTAGTTACATAAGCCGCACCTCTGGCGGGGATTGCTTAGATGCGGTTCTTAGGCCCCGCCCTTAGTTGCAAAAGCCACACCTCTTACCGAGATTCCTTGGCGGTTAGTTGTTTTTTGTCCGGACATATTATATGGGGGATCGACAGGTTACTATTAGCATTATTGTATCTGCTGATAATGGCAAACCAGTGATATTTGTCCAAGCAAAGTGGTGGGCTTGTGAAAGACATGTCCAGTGCTGTAATAATCATGACAGTGAATGTCCTGGCAACTCACTGCAAGACCGTTATTTGAGATTGGTTGGAGCACGCACTGGCAGATGTCATTCCCAGTTCTCTGTTGCAATGCAGTATTTCACCTCTAATTATACTGTATTTTCCCTTGTAACCATTGCTTGCCTTTGCTGCTTGCACAAGTGACACCATCGCCAACATTACGGTTGTTCTAGGCCTAAGTGTCTAGCACATATTGCAGTATTTCACCTCCAATTGTACTTTGTCTCTCTTGCAACCTGCACACTTATCACTTATCCCTTCTGCAATGCACTGTTTGCTACCTCATGTATTTTGTTTGCTTCTCAATTGTCACTTCACCACATGTAACTTAGCGTCTGCTTTCGTACGATTCTTCCCTGTCATTTCTTATAATTATTGTGAAGAGCTCCGCCTTCGGGTAACGTCCGTGCTACATAAAAACGCATAAATGAATTAAATGAACAAAAGTTGCCCTCGAGCAACTGAAGGACTGCCTCATTCAGGATGACGTGCCTGTCAACCATGCATTGCATAATTGATCTTTATAGTGAGAGCCAGGAAAGGGGCTGTGCCGCCTGCTAGAGCCCTTGGTGTTCAGAATCTTTACTATCATATTTGAATTTATGTGCATAAAACAAGTTCATTCTCTGTAAGGGGCTTCTCTGTAAGGGGCTGATAGCCAGATAGCCAGAAGGTGGCGACAGTGAGCTATTACAGTTGTTCAACACGAAGCCTTGTCGGGGCATGTATTGCTTCCTTGATGCAAACAAGTTCATGGGCGGTTTCGACTGGCGGCCCTAAACGACAGTTTTAATATGCCATAATTCCAACTTTGCTTGAGCCTGTCTGTGCACTGCTAGTACAACCAGATATATTAGCTAGTAATCTGTTACATAACGTATCGATGACTGTGCGCTCCGTGTCACCTACCGCACACTCTGCATGTATGTACCCCCAGAGCTCGCTCCTACAAATGGATGCATTCTCAATGTGTACACAAACTATGTGTGACGTGGTCAGTAAGGAGACACATAAGCTAGCCTGCATTGTCATATACACTTCGCTTTAAAACATGAAGACACCTTTGCGTCATAATGGTTCCCTGGTGGGTGTTGTGATGCTTTCAGTGGCATTCGCTTTAAAACATGAAAACACCTTTGCGTCATAATGGTTCCCTGGTGGATGTTGTGATGCTTTCGGTGGCATTGGACCCGGACTAAAATAAGGGCAAAATACACTTTACGGATCGAGTGCTATTTCAGAATGCTGCACGTTTAGTTGAATGATATTGCATTAATATGTCAAAACATCCGAATGGACAATCCTAAAGTGATGTGGTTTACTGCATCATACTGCATTGCCTTTTAGGATTACATGTGTGAGTTAGACACATTTGGATATATGCTTGTAGGATTAATCCCCCTTTAAAATATTTTTCCACGTGTCCTACCCACCAGCTCTATTAAGTTTTATTGCTTGAAGTTACTTCGCATAGTTGAACTTCACAACAGATAGATTTTATTGGAAGGGAAGTGTAAAACACGCTGCGATGGTTTAATGTTACATATCTCACTCTCCATCCTACCTATGAAGGCTGTCTCACAGATGTGTGGCTCAGCTTACAAGCCAGGAAAAGATTTTAAATCCCCGTGGCAAACATGCGTGACATAAACAATGATGCCAGTCCCTTCACCGCGGGGATTACTCAAGGCCACTCAAAATACCCGTTTGGTAAATTATGTTTACCTCGGGGGTACTCTTAATTTTGAATTATGACCTCGTGTCGCACTTGTGAAGTTTAACGCTACATGACATCGCTGGGCCTGTTGTGGGTGCTGGCTGGTCACGCTCCACTTGTTGACCTAAATTTCAGCAACTATAGTATCGGATTAAAGGCCCCACCTACTGGGACTTTAGAATTCTCACCATTGGGGTACTGGGTTTTCCTGGAATCGTTTTGTAAGTCGATAGAACTCCTGATGTAAATATATCAACTCATTGTGGAGTCTTAGGTTTAACTTTATATTTTTTAAACAACGCAGATGCATTTTATTGAATGTTGTTTGTGAATTGTTCTGTATATACAACTATGGACCCTCTTACATGCTGTCGCCTGTGAGACTGAATCTAGTAAGTGTGTATTCCACATAAGCTACTTGCATATTATCCGATTGATTTATTCAGTGATGTGTGTATATTGAAAATTGACTACGTTGAACTTAGTGTACTACTTTCGTTTGAAAGGAAACAAGCAAAAGTCTCATTATCACGGACCTCTGCCAGAAGAAGGCGCCGGTCCCGGGAGCAGACCCTAAGTATTACAGAGCAAGGAAGAGAAGCACCTGTCCTGTTTGCAGCATGTCTCGCGCTCGCTGAGCCCTGGGAGTGAAAACAGCCGCCCAGCGCTTCTAAATATTAAACGCGTGCTTGCTAATGCAGTTATGTCTCTTGAGCTTTCCACCCACCCTCTCTCCACTGCCCTATCCGAACAGGCCGACTTTCATTTCCGGTAATCTACCCACTTTCATTTTAACCTGTACCGAGCTAGTTCTGGCTAGTGTGCTCGAAGCAGCAGGTCGGCTACCCTTGGCAGTTCTGTAGCGCAAGTAGACTGTCGCTATTGTGGAGAAGTATAAATAAGCCCACTGTGGCTGGAGAAGGAAGGCATGTGTTTGGTTAGGTATGAGACAATCAGACCCGGCCGCCTTTAGCACAAAGACATAATTCATCACATGGACAAATCGTTCCGAATTTGTTCCAGTATTCTCAGTAGTGGATACGGGTTTCTATGGAAACATTGGTGTTTGCATCACAGATAATGATTATTCTGTAAGGCAAGGTTCTGCCAAGATTGCTAACAAGACTTCTTTCATCTCATTGAAAACAAACATTTACACATTCTTCGTATTTGTTGTTGCTACACTTGCATCTTGTACAGACATGCAATGCCAATGCGTTGCTTAGACGAGTATAGAAATATACGAAAAGTCACACACGATCCGATCCCCGGCTACGGCGGCAGGTCGGCCCAGCACCACGTGACTCCGGGCAACAGCCCGCCCAATATCCCCGCGCCCAGAGACCCCCACGGGCGACTGTGCGCTTCCCAAATGTGGAAAAGAGCGAACAATTAAAGTACTTTTTCTTTCAAGGAAACAACCGCGTCCTCTTCATTATACATTCGAAGCAACGAAAATTCGAAAATTATCAATATGCATGTAGTGTAGCGGCCAGATCGATTGACCGCGAACTGGGCAACAGAGTTCGAGTCTCCGCAGGGACGCCAACCTCCTGCTAATCCGGACAAGTCACCTAATCTTCCTGCGACTAACAAATAAATGTGTCCTTGTCCAAATAAAGCGCATTGAGACCTTCGCGCTTTATAACTCTCAACGAACACAGTGCTATCCTCACCACCATTAATGTATCTCTTTTCGGTGATAATCATATAACCTATCGCTGGCAGCCAAAGGAGAATGCCCACCCTGTTTGGCTGCAAATCACGAATTAGAGTGGCCCTCTGATTCCCAGTCAAGAACCTAACACCTTGGTCGAGTCCCAGCACAGTGAACCCATATTCAAAATCCTTCCTCTCAGCAAGTCAATACTGTTTTCATAGGACGCCAGGGAAGCAACCGAAAGTGCTATACCGGAAGCTCTCTTTTACCCTCTACTAGCACGAGCGCGCATCTGTGACACCGGTGCCTGGCAGGAGCAAGATAATGCGCCGGTGATCCCTACGCATCTACAGTATCTTTTACTCGCTATTTACAAATCCCAGGATAATACAATCCTCGCTAATTAGCTGCCGAACAGCGTGTGAGCGAGCATAGCAGGGCGGGAGGCTGGGTGCAGCTGCTCCTCTCCTCCCCCATTTGTTATCCAACCGGCGAACCCCTGGCTCTGCCTCCGCGCGGACAGCATGGCGCCGCTCCTAGCTGTGAAGAGAAGGGCGCGCCACTTGCGGCGGGTTTGCTCTACCACGCGTTGTTACGGGAAGGGGGAGCCCTTTGAGGGATAGAATCAAGGAAGAGTTTATCGTAGAACGAAAAAACAGACCGATAGGGAGGGAGCAGAGGCCCCTGACCTCAATAGGATCACCTGGCCTCGTCGGTCATCCTGCGCACATCACAGTGCCCCGTTATGTGTACCACTATTCCTTACCTTTAGACGTAAGTTTCCACTTTACAAGATCTGAGTGGCCTATTGGGCATCATCACTCTGTTTGCTTCTATACCTCACGAATTCACGAACGCCATGATTAAAAACTAAAATCTTTAAGCGAGCAGATGAGCAGCCCGAGCAAGGTGTGTGTGGTTTCGAGGCAAGCATGCAGCAGACAGTCTGGGGTACATGCTAAGTGGGTTCTAGACGATAACCGATTACCGAAGAACCGAGCCCCGGGTATCCGTAGTGCCGAGGACAAAGGACTGCTGCTGGCGGCGGCCCTGGGTTTGGCGCCACCCCAACTGCGGTTCAGTGGCACAATTATGCTTGCCCTCCCGTATCGCTCTATGGAGGCAGATCATGACTCCCTTTCCACCCTCTGCAACACGCTTTGCATTTGCTGCTGTTAGAGTGGTTATCTCTGTGAGAGTTTCACGCGGCCGCCGTACCGGCTGCAGTTCGACACAAGCACAGAAGGAAGGCGACAGAGCGCACTACCCAACAATGGCCCACACCTCATTCATTATTGAGGCAGAATAAAAGTATGAATTTAAGGGCCGATATGAAACCATCTTTATCCCACCGACGACGCCGAACCGAACGAAGACGTGCCGCAAACAGGCAGACAGCGCATAGGGCATCAAGGCCCACGGGCTCTATAGCAGCATTGTTACGCCACGGCTGGGAGTGGGTGTGGTCGGATCAGTTAAGCCACCCTAACCTGTAGTGCTGTCTACCGCACTGCTGAAATGTAGTAAAACTTCAATGCGCACTGCTGAAATGTAGTAAAACTTCAATGAGCGAAGAAACCGTGACTACTACTGTATGCAAATACAGAAAACCAGTGGAATGCGCTGTTTGCACTAATTATCTCCGATTTATCTATGATAACGTCTACGTCTGGATGACTGCACGTTCGGACCGTAGTATCATAATCAAGGCGTCTGACCATTACTCTAGCGGCCTTGTGGGTTCCTGATGGGGGGGGGGGTTTCTCAACACCCGCATTCCTAATCAATTACACGCAGACATGGCTGCGCTTGTCCCAAGAATGGAACCTCAGATCAACCGAAATGGCGCGAAGCGCGGGCAGGTGGCATTCACCATTTTAATGAAGCATGGCGCGGCCAACCCCTTTACCAACAAAAGGTTCCAGTTGGGTCAAGCTCCTCCCCTCCCCCCGCACAAAATTATCGACCTGGACCTGGCTGCCCTACCACCTTCCGGCCATGTCGAGGATATACGTGCCCGTAATGCACCCCCTTCCCCAAACGACCCAAGAACTATAAACAGGGATAAAATAAATGATGGAAATGGTACTTTCAAGAAGGTGAGCATGACTTTGAAATCTGCACCGAGACTTTCTAAAGGAGTCTAGAGGCCACTGGCAAATAGATCGACTCTTACATACAAGTGAGGTTCGAGGGGGGGGTCCCACCGACCGGGAAGGACAGCCAGCCCGCATCCTCATTCTTTGCCACCGCGCAGGCCCCAAGCCTGCCAGCCCCAAGACAGTGCGGTATGCCTGGGGGGGGGGGGTGCTGTGCTGAGAAGCGGGCCGCTCAGCCACAAGTATTCACCTAGATCAGCCCGATAAAGGCGCCCCCGCACCCTCCTGCCGGCACACTAAATAAATGCCCTAGGAGACAATGTGGGTATTGGGCCGGGGCCGTGCTCGTAACTAATAGCCCCGCTCCCCGCTCATCGTTGGCTCTCTCCGTTATGCCACCTTGGTCCTCCAGGCCGCGGGCCCGCCCGCTCATAATCTGAGCTTCGGGATTCCATCCTTACCCCAGGTCTACCGCTTCTGAAGCTGCCCCGCCGACTGAGCCATCGTGCGCACACCATTTAAAGCGCTTTCACGAAGAAACCGTGACCTCTCCTCACCCCCTATGCGCTGAGACCGCAGTTATCGCTGTGGCCACCTCTCCTCCCCCGTGGCATCCTACCACAGGGCCCCTGTGCAACCTGCTCATGTCCAGGGACGGGGCCGGGGGGAGGCAAGAGAGTGGCACCTACAAAGCAACGAGGACAACCACGAGGAGGACGAACGACGGTACAGCGCTTTGAGCACGAACAACGGTACAGCGCTTGAACGATGAGGACGAACAGCGCAGAGCAGTCAGGAAACGCGGCGAGAAAGACCGCGCAAAATCAAGCTGCTCTAGATAAAGGCCCGTGAGTCCGCCTCTCGCTCTTCCAGCTCACCTTTCATTGGCCGCTAATAAAGGGGGCGGCGCGCTTATCGTTTCACTCGCGCGGCATGTGTCACTAAGACGCTGTCTCGCGTTATCTCCCCTTCGTGTCGCGCGGCCAGCGGCATTTCTGACACTTGAGCGCAGGGTCTGTTTGCGATCCTGGCGCACACAATCCAACTCTTGCGCCAGGGTAAACTTGCGAAACCCCACTCTTTGGGCTCTTTGTTGATCTCCATCTGATTCACTTTCTAGATTAGAGCTTATATCAGAAGTTCAGGAAGCTGACAATGCCTCAGCTGCTGCGCCAGCTCTTGGTTCAGTGTCGAATAGTGGTGCATTAATTTTTGTTTTTGCTTTCAAGTTATCGTATTTTCTGGCGAGCGTGAAAACTTGTCCATGCTCATAATCTAATCTATCCCTTTGAAATTTAAATGTTTTCCTTTTCTTTATGATTTCTTCTTCTTTTTAAAGCCTCGCTCTCATTTCATCCCGATATTTGGGCGAAAGGGGACCTTCTGATAGTTTTTCTATCTCCCCATTCAGTTCTTCAATTTGACTGAGCAGCTTAACCCTATCCCTCTCGGCATATTTAACTAAAATCTCCATCAGTTGCCTCGAGGACTGTAGGTTGCTTTCAGCCCATTCAGAGAGCATTTCAGGATCTGGGTCTTCGTATGACGGTGCTAATATAATGCGGAGTCCTCTGGGTACTCGACCCACCTCCAGGTATCTGCTTAAAGAGCGATGTTCCCACCACTTTGCCTGCTCTGCTTTGCTAGCTTTTTCCAATGCTTTAAATAGTTCTTTCAATTTAGGTTGGCTGGTCTGAGAATTATTAACACTCCGTTGCTGAATAGATTCCGTAATTACTGAATCTACAAACATCCCTGCAGCTGCCTGTTCTCTAATCTTCAACATGTCGGCAGACATGGTATTCGTCGGGCTAATTCGAACCATTTGTTCAAAATGACACTCGCAGTGAGTAATGCCAAATGCTACTTGCCCAAGGCTTGCACACTTCTCAACGGGGCTCTCAGCGACGTCCGCGCTGCAAACGGAGAGATTACAGCCAGTTCAGTTACTCTTCGTCAGTCAACTTCCGTCAACTGACTTCAGATCCCGCTCCGACTACGTCTCTTCTCCCAGCTCACACACTTCCGCTGCCCCGGGGACCGGGTATCCACGGCAACTTCTCCTCGAAGATTTTGAAATAACTCTATGAACAGAGTTGCTGCTTCTCGCCGCTCAACCACAATCTGATAAGGGGTATTGCCAAATTTCGAGGAAGCAAACTCGAAAAATATATCTCCAGAATTCATCCACCAACCACACTTCAAGGTAGGAAAATTAGACGAGGCAAACCCAGATAGATGGTGCAGTTATTTTATTTTCGTTAAGCCCAACAACACCACCGCCACGACGCGTTTCAGCCCGCGTAGGGCCTTGATCACATGACATGTGTGTGGGGTCACCTCCCTTTTAAAGTGCTAGTGTAGATAAGTACTTCCCCTTTTCCCCTTGCCTGATATATAGACATAGAAACAATACTTAGTTTTTATAACTGCATAAATGCTTGAGCTTTTTCCAAAACCAACAAATCTGTGCAAGATGTATATTAAAAATTCCTTGCTTATAACAGTATTAATTTCACATTGTACATCGTCAACTTCAATTTGATAAATTTTGAGATTAATACATGAAAATAAATACCTAAATTGATAAACAAATAAATACCCATCTAAATATCAAAGATAAATACTTATACAAAAATATGTATATATATATATATATATATATATATATATATATATATATATATATATAAAACAGGCTCCCAACTGCTCTGGACGCAGTTCAAACGGGCGCAGACCTCAGAAGCATCAACTCCAGTCGAAAGATAAATTATCAGCCAGCACAAGAATATGATGTCAGCAGTGCATTTATTTAGCAGTTAGTGCAGAGTAAGTGCCCTCCATGACGCGTTTCGCCCCGCGGACGGAGCTTGGTCACATGACGCGTCAGGAGTAGGCGGTGAGTTAAATCGTGATTAAAAGCCCAAGCGCCTAAAGAAACAGGTCGCGAGGGTAAAATAACAATGTAAATAGGCAATCAAAATGATGTGATGAAATATCCACAACCAATATCAAATAATAGTGAGTATTGGAATCAATTAGAGCATAGTGCTCAACTAGGCCAAGTGCAACAATTCATAACATGAAGAAACAAATTCATTAACTCTCTGTTATTCTCAAGTGAGCAAAGAATGGCGGTGTAAACAATAAAAACCCCCGTCACATCACAGAGATGAAAAATTATTTTAGAATCCCACAAATAAAGGAAAAAAGGTCAAATGCAAGTGCACATTGAGGTTTCCTTTGTGGTAAAATGGCCTGATAGTGAAGTGGACATCACAAGATTGCTGATATATACAAATACAGAATATTAGACCAAAAAAATTCAGATGTTAAATGCATGGAATCAACATAGCAGCAGAAGACTCTTCTCAAGGAAACTAACCAAAAAAACTTCAGATGTCATAGGTATAAGCAAGCTGTAAATTCATGAAATTTACATCTGAGATAATCATCATTTCATGGACTCTAGATCGTTATGAATCAACAACACTTCTTCCTATTCAAAAATTCATCAATCAGAAGAAATGCATCATAAAAACCATCAGACATTGAACATAAGAGACACACACATAAGAATGACAAAATTCATTAAGGATTACGATTCTAGAAAAACCACTAGTTTCATAGGTAATGATGTAATTCATCAAAAGCGTTGAGACCATTTGGAGATCTGGTGTCGAGCAAAATAATGAAAAAAGCTTCTCTTTGGCGGAGAAGTCTTTCTCGATCACCCCCTCTGCCTGGATTAGCCACAGAGCACAACAGAGTATATGTAAGGTCCTTCAATTTCTTGTCGTGCACTGATTTAAAATGACGCGCGACAGGGTAGTTCATATCCGAGTTCACTATTGCCCGTATATGTTGCAGAATACGCTGGTGTGCTTGCAACTTAGTACTCCCAATGTATGACAAAGAACAAGTGCAGGTCAGTTTATAAACCACAAAATCACTGCGACATGTTAGATGTTCCCTGATTGGTATGACACGGTCACTAAATGCAGATGTATAATGGGTGCCATTGACTGCAAAAGTGCAGGCACGGCACGAGGTACATCTGTAAAAGCCCTGTTTATTGAGCCAAGTGGTCTTAGATTGAAGTTCTGGCTGTGTACGGTCAAGGGAATCTTTCATGGAGGGAGCTCTCCTAAAAGTGATGGCCGGAGATTTGGGCAAAAAAGGGGCTAGGATTACATCTGTCAATACAATCGGCCATTCAGATCTAATGATTTGGCTGAGTCTGGAGCTTTGAGCGCAAAATGTAGTGATAAATCTTGCTGTTGTTCCACTGCTAACATCAGTGTCTAGTTTGATCTTTGGGGTCAGCAATGTCTCACGTGTGCGTGCTGATACTGTATTGAGAGCTCGATCAAGTACCGCTCTTTTGTAGCCCCTTCGAAGGAACCTATCTCTAGATTCTGCTAGACATTGTTGAGTGACAACTGGATCGCTACATATGCGTTTAATTCTGATTAATTCCCCCAGAGGTATGCTATTGATAGTATGAGGGGGGTGAGCACTGTGGGCATGCAAGATGGAATTGTCCGCAGTGCTTTTCCTGAAAAGTTTAGACTGTATGGTATTATTGTCAATGTAAATCAAAACATCCAAAAATTCAGCAGAAGTGGCTGAAATAGTGGCAGTGAACTTAAGATTCCTGTCATTCACGTTGATTTCATTGACAAAGTCAGCTGCCAGAGTTTGAGATCCTTTCCAGACGATAAAAATATCGTCTATGAATCTCCAGTAGGCTAATAAATGAGGGAGCCAATGAGCGTGAGTGACGCCAAGCACATGCTTCTCCCACCAGCCAACATGCAAGCATGAATAGCTGGGGGAGAAGCACGAACCCATTGCCACCCCGCGTTCCTGATGGTAGAAGTTTCTGCCAAACTGGAAATAGTTATTGAAGAGGCAAATACGAATCATGTCTAACAACATCCGATTGTGATCCCGCATAGTTGCCTCCCGGGAATCAAGAAAAAACTGAACAGCTTCCAAACCCTGGAGATGGTTGATACTGGTATAAAGTGCTTCAATATCCATCACCAGGAAACATAAATCAGGACCCCAAGTGATGCAGTTAATCTTCCCCAAAAAATCTGTGGTATCTTTAAGAAAGGAAGGGAGAGAAATCATATGAGACTGAAGAAAAAAGTCAACATATTTTGAAATATTCTCATTCATGCTACCCTGTGCTGAAATGATAGGACGACCTGGGACTGGGGTGGTGCATTTGTGGATTTTAGGTAACAAATAAATCAAAGGTGTGATAGGGTGCAAAACATTCAAGAACTTAGATTCCTCTTTGGTCAATAAACCACGTTCCAACCAGGCATTGATATCTTTTCTGGTTTTGTCATGACTGTTCAGCATTGTAAATTTCGTGGTTTTAGAATAACAAAGGGGATCATTAAGTTGGCGGGCTGCCTCTGTAGCATAGTCACTTTTTGCCCAGAGAACAGTATTCCCCCCTTTGTCAGCACTCTTCACAACTATCTGATTGTTACCTTGAATCTTTTTAACAAGTTTAGTATATTGCAAGTTGTTAAAGTCACACTGTTTTTTCTTTCCCAGTAACGTCCTGTTCAAAGTCTTCAGTTCTGTAATGACTCTGTCACTAAAGACATCAACAGCATCTTTAGGCATTAATGGCATGAATGTAGACTTCCCCCGAAAGGCTGTAGATGGTGAACGATTGACTGTAACAATCTGGCTGACTGTGGATTCATTCTGTGAACTGTCTTCATTTGCTAAGGAAATGAGGGTTTGTAGCCCCTGCAAATTCCTTACTGAAAGAGTTTCTTCCGATGATGGAGTAATCTGTCCTATGTCCTTGTTCGGTTTTTCAGGATGTAGTAGGAAGTATTTTTGAAGTTTGATCTTCCTAATAAATTTAAATACATCAATCCGTGCCTGGACATAGGAGAAATTGTTCGGTGGACAATAGGACAAGCCTAAAGATAGAAGTTGCTCTTCCGCTTTGGACAGTACAAAGTCAGTCAAATTAATTACTGTGTTGTCTTGTGTCTGAGTTATTTGTTCCAATTTCTGCGCGTTCTGCCCCTCCCTCCACCTCTTTTTGGCAGCTCGTTTCCTGCGCCGACGTTTTTGGCTGCTGGTTTGCCTGCTTGTGGAGGATTGTTCCGTGAGCGCAGAGAGTACCTCCGGTCCTCGCTTACAAAATTTAGTTCATCGACTACTGAGAAAGTTGTCAGGTCAGAGGACCCTGCATCTGTAGAAGGTGTACTATCCTCAGAGCCCGTGAAGGAGGCTACTGATAGGTTGTCATCATTAGTTACGCCAGCAGCACTGGTTTGAATATTGGAACTGGAAGAAGCACTTGGTTTTTGTTGAAGAGACATTGCCTTTCTTTTGTAAGAATCATACTTACGGGAAAATGTAAAAATGCGTCCTGTAGCATAATCCTGTTTGTCTCTAGCAAACTTGTGTATTTTGCGTTCCTGAATAGTTTGTTCCAATTTCGCCAAGCGTTGATCAATTTCCTTTCTGGTGTTAACTATCAAATCAGTTTCACCTGTCGCTTCCAACAGAGCATTTATTTTATCAATTTCAATCAGTAGCGCTTCCCTATCAGTGTGGGCATATTTTATTAGAATCTGTAGCATGTTTCTAGATGATTGTAGGTTGTTTTCCGCCCACTCCTGTAGCATTTTGGGGTCCGGGTTTTCATAGGTAGAAACAATCATTATCCGTAAGCCCCGGGGAACACGGTTAGCCTCAATGTACTTTTCCAAAGATTTTTTCTCCCACCACTTCGATAACTCACTTCGGAGTAGCTATTCCAGAGTTTTTAAAAGGTCTCTTGTACTACTGTTGGTACCGGTAGTACGATTGTCATGAGTGGTTTCTGCTGAAGTAGTTGGCAGGTTTCCATATAGAGCCTCCGCTGCCGACTCCCTACTCCTTAGCGCCTCATTGGAAAACATGTTCTGCGAAGGATAACAGCGGTTTGTACAATCAACCGCTTCAATGCTGGCTGGCTTTGATTAGAGGAAAACAAGCCCAAAAACCCGCTAAACTCAAAGAAATTAACCAGGCAAACAAACGCACCACCGGTGCCCTACCGGCTTCCGCCTCCAAACACCAAGGAAAGTCAGCCGACCTCCCTGGCTGCGAAGCTCCTCACCGGGTCCGGTAACCAATAGTGCGCCAATCACTGCCTCAGTCTGTTGAGTTGCGGGGGGCACGGCAAGAATACTGAAACAGTATAAGTCCCAAACGCCGAAAGCGTAGTCGGATTGCCGAACGCCGTGCCTCCAAACAATGGGCGGGTCCACGAAAACCGGAAGCAATCCACTCCCGGTATATGAATAGAAAACAGGCTCCCAACTGCTCTGGACGCAGTTCAAACGGGCGCAGACCTCAGAATCATCAACTCCAGTCGAAAGATAAATTATCAGCCAGCACAAGAATATGATGTCAGCAGTGCATTTATTTAGCAGTTAGTGCAGAGCAAGTGCCCTCCATGACGCGTTTCGCCCCGCGGACGGAGCTTGGTCACATGACGCGTGAGGAGTAGGCGGTGAGTTAAATCGTGATTAAAAGCCCAAGCGCCTAAAGAAACAGGTCGCGAGGGTAAAATAACAATGTAAATAGGCAATCAAAATGATGTGATGAAATATCCACAACCAATATCAAATAATAGTGAGTATTGGAATCAATACCCATCTAAATATCAAAGATAAATACTTATACAAAAATGTGTATATATATATATATATATATATATATATATATATATATATATATATATATATATATATATATATATATATATATATATAGATCTACTTCTTTGAGGCTCTACTGATTTGCTGGTTGCGAGTTGTTGTGAGGTCTCGACCGCTGGTTCCTGCACTGTTTGGAACTTGGACCGCTTTCTTCATATATATATAGGTCTGTTATTTATTGAAGTATCGGTGAACAAGCCTGCTGGTCAGGCGAAACGCGTCCGAGGGCGACAGAGAAATAAAACACTTTTGGTCTGCACAAGTCTCGTCACTGGTAGTTCTTTCTGCCTGGGAGGTGAAGTGTTGTCGGGATTGGCTCCAGAGGTCCCGTATGAGACGAGACGCCCGCTGTTTTGGAAGGTGGCAGTTTTCTTCTGGAGAAGGAGGAGTAGTAGATATATATATATATATATATATATATATATATATAAATATGAAGTTAGCTTCTCCTTCCCTCCGGGTGAAGAAATCAAAGGACGGAGCGGGGTTTCAGGGAATGCTTTATTTGAAACCTTTAGCATAACCAGGTTTCGGCGTATGCCTTCATCAGATGATGGGGTTCAATGGCGTGCTCTCCGGTTCTTTGGTCTTTTGTAGGCTCCTCCTCTCCATAGTTCAGGAGCCTCACCTGCCTCAAATTGCCCGTAGTACCAATTCGGGGGACTACCAGTCCCACAGTGCAACAGTCAGGATATTTGAAGCAGACCGGGGCCGCTACGAACTTCCTGCAATTTTCTTCTCCTGTCCCCTTCTCTCTGCCACGCATTCACCTGTACCAGTGTCGTAGACGCCAACAAATTGCTCGCATCTCCCCAAAAAGTCTTGGTCCACCGAACCTCAGTGGCTTCCTGGTGTCAGGTTAGTGGATGGCGGGTCACGGTCAAATTTCAATACCTCAAATAACATCAGTTTTTCCTGTTAGTTCCGTGACACACTTATACGAAAGGGTCCTTTGTGCGCCTCAACAGGTCGGCGTTAAAATGAAGTCAGCTTCTCCTTCCCTCCCGGTGAAGAAATCAAAGGACGCAGCGGGTTTCAGGGAATGCTTTAATTGAAACCTTTAGCATAACCAGGTTTCAGCGTATGCCTTCATCAGATGCTGGGGTTCAATGGCGTGCTCTCCGGTTCTTTGGTCTTTTGTAGGCTCCTCCTCTCTATAGTTCAGGAGCCTCACCTGCCTCAAATTGCCCGTAGTACCAATTCGGGGGACTACCAGTCCCACAGTGCAACAGTCAGGATATTTAAAGCAGACCGGGGCCGCTACGATCTTCCTGCAATTTTCTTCTCCTGTCCCCTTCTCTCTGCCACGCATTCACCTGCACCAGTGTCGTAGACGCCAACAAATTGCTCGCATCTCCCCAAGCAGTCTTGGTCCACCGAACCTCAGTGGCTTCCTGGTGTCAGGTTAGTGGATGGCGGGTCACGGTCAAATTTCGATACCTCGAATAACATCAGTTTTTCCTGTTAGTTCCGTAACACACTTATACGAAAGGGTCCTTTCTGCGCCTCAACAGGTCGGCGTTAAAATGAAGTCAGCTTCTCCTTCCCTCCGGGTGAAGAAATCAAAGGACGCAGCGGGGTTTCAGGGAATGCTTTAATTGAAACCTTTAGCATAACCAGGTTTCGGCGTATGCCTTCATCAGATGATGGGGTTCAATGGCGTGCTCTCTGGTTCTTTGGTCTTTTGTAGGCTCCTCCTCTCCATAGTTCAGGAGCCTCACCTGCCTCAAATTGCCCGTAGTACCAATTCGGGGGACTACCAGTCCCACAGTGCAACAGTCAGGATATTTGAAGCAGACCGGGGCCGCTACGAACTTCCTGCAATTTTCTTCTCCTGTCCCCTTCTCTCTGCCACGCATTCACCTGTACCAGTGTCGTAGACGCCAACAAATTGCTCGCATCTCCCCAAGAAGTCTTGGTCCACCGAATCTCAGTGGCTTCCTGGTGTCAGGTTAGTGGATGGCGGGTCACGGTCAAATTTCGATACCTCAAATAACATCAGTTTTTCCTGTTAGTTCCGTGACACACTTATACGAAAGGGTCCTTTGTGCGCCTCAACAGGTCGGCGTTAAAATGAAGTCAGCTTCTCCTTCCCTCCGGGTGAAGAAATCGAAGGACGCAGCAGGGTTTCAGGGAATGCTTTAATTGAAACCTTTAGCATAACCAGGTTTCAGCGTATGCCTTCATCAGATGCTGGGGTTCAATGGCCTGCTCTCCGGTTCTTTGGTCTTTTGTAGGCTCCTCCTCTCCATAGTTCAGGAGCCTCACCTGCCTCAAATTGCCCGTAGTACCAATTCGGGGGACTCCCAGTCCCACAGTGCAACAGTCAGGATATTTAAAGCAGACCGGGGCCGCTACGATCTTCCTGCAATTTTCTTCTCCTGTCCCCTTCTCTCTGCCACGCATTCACCTGCACCAGTGTCGTAGACGCCAACAAATTGCTCGCATCTCCCCAAGCAGTCTTGGTCCACCGAACCTCAGTGGCATCCTGGTGTCAGGTTAGTGGATGACGGGTCACGGTCAAATTTCGATACCTCGAATAACATCAGTTTTTCCTGTTAGTTCCGTGACACACTTATACGAAAGGGTCCTTTGTGCGCCTCAACAGGTCGGCGTTAAAATGAAGTCAGCTTCTCCTTCCCTCCGGGTGAAGAAATCAAAGGACGCAGCAGGGTTTCAGGGAATGCTTTAATTGAAACCTTTAGCATAACCAGGTTTCGGCGTATGCCTTCATCAGATGCTGAGGTTCAATGGCATGCTCTCCGGTTCTTTGGTCTTATGTAGGCTCCTCCTCTCCATAGTTCAGGAGCCTCACCTGCCTCAAATTGCCCGTAGTACCAATTCGTGGGACTACCAGTCCCACAGTGCAACAGTCAGGATATTTGAAGCAGACCGGGGCCGCTACAATCTTCCTGCAATTTTCTTCTCCTGTCCCCTTCTCTCTGCCACACATTCACCTGCACCAGTGTCGTAGACGCCAACAAATTGCTCGCATCTCCCCAAGCAGTCTTGGTCCACCGAACCTCAGTGGCTTCCTGGTGTCAGGTTAGTGGATGGCGGGTCACGGTCAAATTTCGATAACTCGAATAACATCAGTTTTTCCTGTTAGTTCCGTGACACACTTATACGAAAGGGTCCTTTGTGCGCCTCAACAAGGTCGGCGTTAAAATGAAGTCAGCTTCTCCTTCCCTCCGGGTGAAGAAATCAAAGGATGCAGCGGGGTGTCAGGGAATGCTTTAATTGAAACCTTTAGTATAACCAGGTTTCGGCGTATGCCTTCATCAGATGCTGGGGTTCAATGGCGTGCTCTCCGGTTCTTTGGTCTTTTGTAGGCTCCTCCAATATATCTATATACATTCTATATACACCAACTGTACATTCATAAACATAATTGATTTATATAAAACTTTTAAAATTGCATAAAAAAATATATGCATAGAACTAATTCTAATTTCTCAATTTATAATACCCGTTATTACTATACATTGCACAGAACAAAATCACAAATGCTCTACATTACTATGATTTTGAATGGATCCAATTTTTGTGTGTGTGTGCAACTATAGAGTCCTTGGTTTATTCATTACTGTATCATATATTTAACCAGCTCCCTACCCAACCTTCTCTTACTGTTTTTAATACAAAATCCATTACTACAACCCTACAATATCGATTTACTGGGACTACTTACAAATAAATATGTGGATGTGTGCTCACCCTGTGTAAATTATAATAACAAAAAGATTAGTAAGATTAAAATCATGAAATCCTTCTAGTCAATTGGAAGAGAGGCAGCTACATTGGATGTTAAATACTTTCTTTTTTTTTTTTTTGGGAAAACCTTTATTTGAAAAATCAAGGCACACAGCTATTTAGCCTTACATCCCGGAGGCTAGGCAGCATTCTTGGAAAGAGGATATGTAGTGTACACAGTACATGTTACAAATCGTATCAGGTTTAATTTTATGATATAGTAACATCAAACCTATAAGATAACAAACTAATGAAACACCAAAACCGGTATGAATAGGCAAGGAAAGTACGTAAGTGTGACAATACCCAAGTCAGGGGATGACATCGCCGTGCGCCCACAAGATGCAACTAAGCAGTACAAATTGGACGACAACGGGGGGAGAAGAAACAGGATAGCAATGAAGTAACGATTAAGTTGGAAATAAGGGCTAGGGGGAGAGTCGTGCGTCCAATGGGGCAGTGTCGGGAGGTAAACAAATAGCACCCCTATATTCATTCCAGGCTCCCCAGACCTTACTCCACCTCTTGGGCTTACCCCTGGCCACGTACACCGTCTTCTTGCGAACCATACACCAATCCATATTGGACTTCCACAATTCCACAGAGGGGGGCGACGAGGCCCCCCACTTCTGGGCGATGTCGCGTTTCGCCACCATATTCCCCAGGGTGACCCATTGGGTTTGAGCGTTATTGTAATCCGTGGGGCCCCACACGTTCAGCAGACCACGCCTGGCCTCCGCCGGCAAATCCACACCAGTCACCTCACGCATCACCGCATGGACACACCTCCAGTAAGAGGCTATGGCATGGCACTCCCAAATGATGTGCATAAATGTGGCCAGGTCTCGACATCCGCGCCTACAAAGACCATCCACTGAAAGTCCCATATGGATCAGCCGGGGGCCGGTTACATACACTCTATGGAGAATTTTCAGTTGGACCAGGCGTAATCTAGCTGGGATTGCCACTTCCTTGGGAGAAGAGACCGCGCTCTGCCAGTCCCATCGTCCAATTCGACTCCATCACGCACCCACTGGTCCCTCACACTCAACAGAAGGTCCGTGCGGACATTGATCAGTTTTTTATAGACCAGCAAAATGGCACTGTCCGGCATATGTCTATCCAGGACCCTATCTTCCAACGGGGACGATTCAGGGACCTTCTCACCCACCGGCAACACCGCCATAAGAGCGTGCCGCAATTGGGCATATCTAAAGAATTCCATCGCTCCCAACTGAAACTCCGTTTGTAGAGCGGCGAAAGACTTTATCTCGCCCCTGGCCATCATATCATCCACCTTAAAAATGCCAATGAGATCCCACCGATCAAACCCTTTTGTGTGCCACAGTTTAAAAAATACTTTCTTTTTTGAATCACCATTAATGAAGATAGGTGTAAAAATCCTCACTGGTGTTCAATCCATTAGGCATCTTGCAATCTGATAAAATGATGTGCCTAGTTTAAAGTTTTCTCAGTTCAGCCTCCCGGTTACCGCCTCTTCTCCGCAGTGGAACAGTATCTATGACAAAATATCTCAAGCCTGAGATATTGCCATTGTGTACTTCTCCAAAATGCCTGGCCACAGGGTATGCCGCATCACCGTTGTTTATTGCCCTAATGTGCTGGAGCACCCATTTGCGCACCTGCAGCCTAGTGCTTCCCACATAGCGCAGGGCACAAGGGTACTCCAGCACATATACGGCGTACTCCGTTTTGCAGGTTAACTTGCTTTTTATGGTTATTGGATTAGTACTTAAAAGAATTGTGTACTGAGTTCTGCTCTCTCCAAATTTGCAGGCCTTGCAAGTTGAACATTTTATAAATCCTTTACTACTGTTCAATCAGTTCTTATTCACTCTCACTTCCGGACTACTGGTAACCAAATGATCAGCAAGAGACTTTGCTTTTCTGTATGCAATACTGGGTGAAGTCGTTATTAAACGACCCAGTACTGGATCACTGGTAATAAGACCTCAATGCTTAGTGATTATCTTGTGAATACTTTTGTGTTGGCTACTGTACTTTACAATCAGACGAGTCACATTAATCTCTGCTTTTGTTTGAGCAAGATATTTTTTTCTGATTAAGGATCTACTGGGATCATTAGCTTGGTATGCGTCGGGCTAATTCGAACAATTTATTCAAAATGACACTCGCAGCGAGTAATGCCAAATGCTTCTTGCCCGAGGCTTGCACACTTCTCAACTGGGCTCTCAGGGGCGTCCGCGCTGCAAACGGAGAGATTACAACTAGTTCAGTTACTCTTCGTCAGTCAACTTCCTTCAACTGACTTCCGATCCCGCTCCGACTACGTCTCTCCTCCCAGCTCACACACTTCCGCTGCCCCGGGGTATCCACGGCAACTTCTCCTCGAAGATTTTGAAATAACTCTGTGAACAGAGTTGCTGCTTCTCGCCGCTCGACCACAATCTGAGAAGGGGTATTGCAAATTTCGAGGAAGAAAACTCGAAAAATATATCTCCAGAATTCGTCCACCAACCGCGCTCCAAAGTAGGAAAATTAGACGAGGCAAACCCAGATAGATGGTGCAGTTATTTTATTTTCGTTAACCCCAACAACACCACCGCCACGACGCGTTTTAGCCCGCGTAGGGCCTTGATAACATGACATGTTTGTGGGGTCACCGCCCTTTTAAAGTGCTAGTGCAGATAAGTACTTCCCCTTTTCCCCTTGCCTGATATATAGACATAGAAACGATACTTAGTTTTTATAACTATATATATATATATATATATATATATATATTACCTACTGGCTCTTGCCAGTAGGTAGTTATAGTTAGGACCTATTATCCATATGAAAATCATAACATTCTATTCCCAATAACTTTGGCGCCGGTTGACGAATCTTCGCGAAATTTTTAAAGCTAATGGTCCGTTCCAGTCAGCTCCTATCCTGGAAGTTTGTGGGTGATTCGTCAAGCCGGGTCTGAGAAAAAAGGGGGGTCCCAAGGCGAAAGCTGAAACGCGTTGATTTTTCTGCAGCAATAAATCCTATTTTTCTGCAACAGTCCAAGGTGTCCGTTTATCTCTGCGTTACTTTGGAAGGGTGTGGATTTGCATATTTTGGGGTCTCCGGTACCCCGTGAACGGACCGCCTCGCTGGACAGCCTCTACTTTGTACCGGGATCTGTGGAGTATGTATATATATATATGGGCAGTATACCATCTTTCCTCCCTCTTTGTACATAGGCCACTTGGGCAGCATACCACCTTTCCTCCCTCTTTGTACATAAAATCCAGACCAAATAGATTCTAGTAGCGAATGTTTGCACATTACAAGCAGATTTTGCACTTAAATATTGTTATCAAAAGTGAGATTTGGGAATTCAATGTATTTTATATATATGTATTCAGGACTTTTGATAAATGTGATAGAAAAAATATAATGAAATATTGATATGTATGGTTTTTATCGTTATTATGATGGTAATTGTTCAATATTTTTAATTTTCGAATTTGCACATATTTATATATATTTATTATATTTATATATTTATTGTGAATTTTGCACACAGATCTGGTGGTACAAAAACAAGGGAGTTATAAATAACAATACCGTGAAGTAGAGAGAATTTACATGTAACATCCTACAAAATACGGATGACGGCTGTAGGCAGTGGAATAGGCTGAAGTATGTTGTTCATGTCTATAGGCCTGGGATCATGTGATCGATACCTGCACTTTAAAATCACGAGGTGATATACGATCATGTGATGTGATCAAGGGCTCCAGGGCCCGAAGCGCGTCATGGCGGACGAGAGGTTGCACGAAGATTAAATAAAAAACGCGCTGAAAATACTTGGTTGGGTCCGGTTAGTTTGTTTTACCTCCAGTACTCCTGGTCCAAGCAGCGAAGTTCTTGGTATATATATATATCAAGCTCCATGGTGCCCCTAAGGCAAACACGCACACAGACAATTGGCATAAACAACATTGTATTGGTAAAAATACGCCTCCGAGACAAAATGCCTTCACAGTCCCTTTAAAAATGCAGCCGCTGTTACTGACGCGTTTCGAAGCTCCATGCTTCTTTCTCAAAGCCCTGGCTGTCACATATGGCGTCAGACACACCTTCTTTTAATAGATACCATGCCCTGGATGGGCAAAGAATTATGGTCTTTGTAGTGTGTCCGATCATTATTTTCCCTGTTACCAGCAGATTTCAAGCCCTCAGATGGGCCTTCGTCCCAGAGTTGCATTTAAAATCCAGTAACAATTGTCCCACATAAAGGCAAAGCGGATGCGAAGCCTCGTGGCACCCGCAGTTCCAGGGTTGGTGCGTGTTCTTACAGCAAGGGCGGCCGCGTATTACATCAAGCTCCAAGGTGCCCCAAGGCAAAAAAAATGCAGCCGCTGTTACTGACGCGTTTCGAAGCTCCATGCTTCTTTCTCAAAGCCCCAGATGACACACTACAAAAACCATATTTCTTTGCCCAGACTGAGGCACAAGAAAACAGAAAAAGAAACATAAAAAACACGAAAAGGGGGCAGGGTAGAAACCCCCTGACTCCCTAGGCCTGCTCAGCGGGTCCCACATGGACCCCCCAGGGCCAAAAAAGCATGCGCACCCAGCACAAATTTCGGCCCAAAAGAAGTTTAATTAAAGCCTCTGGGTGGGCCAGGTCCCGGGGGCATTTGAAAAAATGTGTGGGGGCCCCAATCCCCCCCACACTTCCCCGGGGACCGCCACCCCGGGTCTTTCTATAAATATTTGCGGGGAGGGACACAGCCCACCCCGCAGCCCAGGGGACCGCCACCCCCAGGGGCTTTCTATATATAGCCCCCCCCTCCAGCCCCGGAGACCGCCACCACCCTTGGGCTTTTATTTTAAATAGGTGGCTTTATTTACATATTTGCGGGGGGCTCACGGCCCCCCCCACAACCACGGGTAACGCCACCCCCCCGGGACTTGTTTAAAAAAAATAAAACTACCTGTGGGGGGGGCGGGGGGGGGGCTTGCCCCTGGGGACCCCCACCTACCGGGGCTCAAATTATTCAAATTTGGGGGTCCGTGACTGAACCCCAAGCCCTGCGGACCACCACCTCCAGAGGCTTTGCAAATGGTGGGCGGAGGGCGCGTGGCCCCCCTCCTGGAGCCCTCAATGGCCCTGGGGACCGCCACCCCCTAGGGCCGGCTCCTGCAGTGTCCCGGGCAGCCCACCCCTCGGGACACCGCTCTTTGCAATTTCATTACAAACTGCTATGCTTCATTGAAGCGAGAGCAGGGAAACCTGCTCTTGCTTCAATGAAGCAAGGCAGATTGCTTTTCCACACAGGGAGCTGCATCCTAGCAGCTCTCCGTGTGGAAAAGCAATGCCTGCTCCTGCAGGATTTGGGAAGCTGTTAAGACCGTGATGGAATTGGGGAACCCCCCACGGTCCCCAACGAGAGGCCAGTCCCCAGGGGATGGGGTCCCCGGGGCCATTAGTGGCCTGCGAGAGGGGTCACGTGTCCCCACTTCCAATAATATTTTTAAAAATATGGCCATACCCCGGGAGATGGGGTCCCCGGGGCCGAATATGGCCTCAGAGGTACCTGGTGGGATATTTGGACCACAGGGATCCTCAGGATTCAAGGGGACTTAATCCCCAACTTAAAACACGCCACAGGCGCATTTGCACAGTGCTGAAAGGAGGGGGCAGTGCCTGAGGTGACATGTGTGCAAACACACCCAGTGGCGGGGGAATTAATTCCTCTTCAATCCTGAGGGTCCCTGGGGGCCAACTAGCCCACCAGGTACCTCCAGTAAGCGCCACATAGCTGCGTTGCAGAGTGGTTTAAAAAGGGGCGTGGCCTCTGAACACATCTCTGCAACGCAGCTCCCTGGCGCATACTGGAGGTACCTGGTGGGCTAGTTGGCCCCCAGGGATCCTCAGTATTCAAGGGGAATTAATTCCCTAGGCCTGCTCAGTGGGTCCCACATGGACCCCCCAGGGCCAAAAAAGCATGCGCACCCAGCACAAATTTCGGCCCAAAAGAAGTTTAATTAAAGCCGCTGGGTGGGCCAGGTCCCGGGGGCATTTGAAAAAATGTGTGGGGGCCCCAATCCCCCCCACACTTCCCCGGGGACCGCGACCCCGGGTCTTTCTATAAATATTTGCGGGGAGGGACACAGCCCACCCCGCAGCCCAGGGGACCGCCACCCCCAGGGGCTTTCTATATATAGCCCCCCCCTGCAGCCCCGGAGACCGCCACCACCCTTGGGCTTTTATTTTAAATAGGTGGCTTTATTTACATATTTGCGGGGGGCTCACGCCCCCCCCGCAACCACGGGTAACGCCACCCCCCCGGGACTTGTTTAAAAAAAATAAAACTACCTGTGTGGGGGGGGGGGGGCTTGCCCCTGGGGACCCCCACCTGCCGGGGCTCAAATTATTCAAATTTGGGGGTCCGTGACTGAACCCCAAGCCCTGCGGACCACCACCTCCAGAGGCTTTGCAAATGGTGGGCGGAGGGCGCGTGGCCCCCCTCCTGGAGCCCTCAATGGCCCTGGGGACCGCCACCCCCTAGGGCCGGCTCCTGCAGTGTCCCGGGCAGCCCACCCCTCGGGACACCGCTCTTTGTAATTTCATTACAAACTGCTATGCTTCATTGAAGCGAGAGCAGGGAAACCTGCTCTTGCTTCAATGAAGCAAAGCAGATTGCTTTTCCACACAGGGAGCTGCATCCTAGCAGCTCTCCGTGTGGAAAAGCAATGCCTGCTCCTGCAGGATTTGGGAAGCTGTTAAGACCGTGATGGAATTGGGGAACCCCCCACGGTCCCCAACGAGAGGCCAGTCCCCAGGGGATGGGGTCCCCAGGGCCATTAGTGGCCTGCGAGAGGGGTCACGTGTCCCCACTTCCAATAATATTTTTAAAAATATGGCCATACCCCGGGAGATGGGGTCCCCGGGGCCGAATATGGCCTCAGAGGTACCTGGTGGGATATTTGGACCACAGGGATCCTCAGGATTCAAGGGGACTTAATCCCCAACTTAAAACACGCCACAGGCGCATTTGCACAGTGCTGAAAGGAGGGGGCAGTGCCTGAGGTGACATGTGTGCAAACACACCCAGTGGCGGGGGAATTAATTCCTCTTCAATCCTGAGGGTCCCTGGGGGCCAACTAGCCCACCAGGTACCTCCAGTAAGCGCCACATAGCTGCGTTGCAGAGTGGTTTAAAAAGGGGCGTGGCCTCTGAACACATCTCTGCAACGCAGCTCCCTGGCGCATACTGGAGGTACCTGGTGGGCTAGTTGGCCCCCAGGGATCCTCAGTATTCAAGGGGAATTAATTCCCTAGGCCTGCTCAGCGGGTCCCACATGGACCCCCCAGGGCCAAAAAAGCATGCACACCCAGCACAAATTTCGGCCCAAAAGAAGTTTAATTAAAGCATCTGGGTGGGCCAGGTCCCGGGGGCATTTGAAAAAATGTGTGGGGGCCCCAATCCCCCCCACACTTCCCCGGGGACCGCCACCCCGGGTCTTTCTATAAATATTTGCGGGGAGGGACACAGCCCACCCCGCAGCCCAGGGGACCGCCACCCCCAGGGGCTTTCTATATATAGCCCCCCCCCTGCAGCCCCGGAGACCGCCACCACCCTTGGGCTTTTATTTTAAATAGGTGGCTTTATTTACATATTTGTGGGGGGCTCACGGCCCCCCCGCAACCACGGGTAACGCCACCCCCCCGGGACTTGTTTAAAAAAAATAAAACTACCTGTGTGGGGGGGGGGGGGGGGGCTTGCCCCTGGGGACCCCCACCTGCCGGGGCTCAAATTATTCAAATTTGGGGGTCCGTGACTGAACCCCAAGCCCTGCGGACCACCACCTCCAGAGGCTTTGCAAATGGTGGGCGGAGGGCGCGTGGCCCCCCTCCTGGAGCCCTCAATGGCCCTGGGGACCGCCATCCCCTAGGGCCGGCTCCTGCAGTGTCCCGGGCAGCCCACCCCTCGGGACACCGCTCTTTGCAATTTCATTACAAACTGCTATGCTTCATTGAAGCGAGAGCAGGGAAACCTGCTCTTGCTTCAATGAAGCAAAGCAGATTGCTTTTCCACACAGGGAGCTGCATCCTAGCAGCTCTCCGTGTGGAAAAGCAATGCCTGCTCCTGCAGGATTTGGGAAGCTGTTAAGACCGTGATGGAATTGGGGAACCCCCCACGGTCCCCAACGAGAGGCCAGTCCCCAGGGGATGGGGTCCCCGGGGCCATTAGTGGCCTGCGAGAGGGGTCACGTGTCCCCACTTCCAATAATATTTTTAAAAATATGGCCATACCCCGGGAGATGGGGTCCCCGGGGCCGAATATGGCCTCAGAGGTACCTGGTGGGATATTTGGACCACAGGGATCCTCAGGATTCAAGGGGACTTAATCCCCAACTTAAAACACGCCACAGGCGCATTTGCACAGTGCTGAAAGGAGGGGGCAGTGCCTGAGGTGACATGTGTGCAAACACACCCAGTGGCGGGGGAATTAATTCCTCTTCAATCCTGAGGGTCCCTGGGGGCCAACTAGCCCACCAGGTACCTCCAGTAAGCGCCACATAGCTGCGTTGCAGAGTGGTTTAAAAAGGGGCGTGGCCTCTGAACACATCTCTGCAACGCAGCTCCCTGGCGCATACTGGAGGTACCTGGTGGGCTAGTTGGCACCCAGGGATCCTCAGTATTCAAGGGGAATTAATTCCCCAACTTACAATGCGCCAGGAGGCGCGTTTGCACTGTGGTGAAGGGAGGGGGCGGACCTGAGGTGACTTATGCAAACACGCCCTGTGGCTCGTTTTAAGGTGGGAGATTAAGTCCCTTGAATCCTGCATGTCCTTGGGGTCCAACTAGCTCACTAGGTACCTCCAGTAAGCTCCACAACGCTGCATTGCACAGAGGTGTAAAAAGGGGCATGGCCTGGACTACCTCTCTGCAACGCAGGCCTGTGGTGCTCACTGGAGGTACCTCGTGGGATAGTTGGAGCCCAGGGGCCCTCAGGATTGAAGGGGACTTTTTTTGTCAACTTAAAACATGCCACAGGGCGTGTTTGCACAGTGGTGAAGGAAGGGGTCGGGCCTGAGGTGACATGTGTGCAAATACGCCTTGTGGCACTTTTAAAGTTGGAGAATTAATTTCCTTTCAATCCTGAGGGCCCCTGGGGGCCATCTAGCCCACCAGGTGTTTCCAGTAATCACCACTGCACTGCATTGCAGAGAGGTGGTCCAGGTCAAGCCCTTTTTTACGCCTCTCTGCAACTCAGCTCTGTGGCACTTACTGGAGGTATCTAGTAGGCTAGTTGGATCCCAGGGACCATCAGTTATAAACTAGCATTTAAAAAACCTTAGAAATTCACTTAAAAACATAGGTTTCAGGCATGTTATACACACATTCACTCACTCACCCGTACAGTCACTCATACTTATGGTCACTCATTACAGGACTATCATATGCACTCATACACCTATATAGACACTCACACACCGCCACTCATCCATAGAGGTACTCATTCACCTAGTCAGTCATGCAAATAATTAATCACACTTCCATTTACTCACCTGCACAGATATACACACACCAGCTCAATACTCATACAAATAATAGCACATTCTTATGCTCTTATACAATTACTTATACAAGTACACAATCATCCATACAGCCACTCTCACAATTTATTTTTATTTATTTTATTTATTGAGCTTGTAAAGCGCGACAGGTACCCACAAAAGGTTTCCCGGCGCTGGACGGTCAGAGAACTGGTAACCTAGGTACCACAGATAAATAGAGTTATTGGTTGAATAGCCAAGGCTTATGAGCTCTGCGAAGCGTATGTAGATGGTTTCGCTGCGGAGGTCAGGGGGTAGAGAATTCCAGAGTGTGGGGCCGAGGTAAGAGAAAGAGCTGCCTCCCATCCTGGTGAGTTTAATTCTAGGTACAGTAAAGTTTCCATGGGATAAAGATCGGAGGAGGCGAGAGGGAGTGTAGGGATGTATGAGGTATTGTGGGGCTGTGCCCATTTTGATTTTGAACATATAGCTCAGGGTTTTGAATTTGATACGAATTTCAACCCTGATCCAATGTAGGTCGCGAAGATGTCCGGAGATGTGGGCGGTTTTCAGAATTTTGCACAGTAGTCTTGTGGCAGAGTTTTGCACCAGTTGTATTAGTCTAGTCACTGCCTTGTTAGTGCCCAAGTAAAGGACGTTGCCGTAGTCCAGCCGGGATGTAATAAGGGCATGGACTACAGATTTTTGGATATCACTAGGCAGCATCCAGATGATTTTTCTGAACCAACGCAAGATTGTAAAGCAGACTGCAGAGACCTTGACTACCTGTTGGTGCATGGTCAAGGCATCATCAATCGTAATTCCCAGATTACAGACGTGTCTGGAGGGCTGCGGGAGAGGACCCATCTCAGCAGGCCAGTGAGACGCGGTCCATAGCTCTTTCTTTTTCCCGAGAATCAAGACCTCGGTCTTACCGCCATTTAGTTTTAAGAGGTTGTCATTCATCCAGGTGGCGATTTTTCCTAAGCCTGATTGAAGAAGGGAGGTGGAGGTGGGATCACTATTAGAGAGGGAAAAGGTGATCTGGGAGTCTTCTGCGTAAGTGAATAGTGTGAGACCGGCTTGTTCTGCGATGTAAGCTAGAGTCCTGATGTATAAGTTAAAAAGAAAAGGACTAAGCCTGAGCCCTGGGGTACCCCATATGGTGAGGAGTGAAAGTTGAAATTGGATGTGGTAGAGAAAATTTGAAATGTACGGTGGGCAAGGAAAGATGAGATCCATTTCAGTGCTGGGCCACGAATACCCAGTGAGTATAGTGTATTGATGAGTATGGTGTGTGAGATCGTATCGAACGCTGCGCTGAGGTCGAGCAGTATGAGCGCCACCGTATTGCCTCTATCAAGATGCCGGCGCAAGTTCTCTGTTACTCCCAGTAATGTTGTTTCGGTGGAGAATCAAGTTCTAAAGCCAGACTGAGAGGGATGAAGAATTTGATTGGATTCAATATACTGGGAGAGGTTAAAGTGAATGTGTCTCTCAAGAATCTTGGAGAAAGCTGGCAGAAGAGAGATTGGGCGATAGTTGGACAATCACACACTCTCACTTATAGCCATTTATATACTCCAACACACATATATATACCGCCTTTCACATATGTAGTTACTCACACATGAACCACTGAGATATATATTCACTCACTAACACACACATACACACACTCACCGACCCAAACAGTCTATCACAGATGCACTCTTGAAACCATGCACCCAGTGAATCACCCACTCACACATCTATGCACAGAGTCACACACACCCCACCCACATAAACACTCAGGCACCCATACAAATACTCAGACAATCAATCAATAACTTAAATAGACACTCATGTAGCTATTCACAAACCTATGCAGCCACTTACACACCAACAACAGATCGCTACAGACATTCACACAGTTTAGTCACTAACCCATGCATTCAGTAAGATACGTTTAATCACTCACTTATAGAGTCAGTCCCGCACCTACTAAATCATCCATTCAGACACTTATACACCCACTCATTCTTCAATACGCCTTTCGCTATATATATTAAACATATTTAAACTTTACAGAAACACACATTCACTGGATGATGTCATCAGTGATGTCATTTGAGAAGTTATCAGTGATGTCATCAGTGATGTCACTGACCATGTCATGAGTGATGTAATATGTGAAGTCATCAGCAGTGCATTGCGGGGACGCGAGTTATAGTTAGCTGAACTAACTATAACGGGGGAATTTCACTGGTTTTGTAAGAGTGAAATATCCTGCTAACTATAACTTTCTCTAAAACCTATGTTTTTTTCAGTGAATCATATATATATATATATATATATATATATATATATATATATATATATATATATATATATATATATATATATATATATATATATATATATGCATTATCACATAATTGTCATAATGCTTGAATTGTTTATCTTCTTCACTATTCTTGTAATGCTGGTAACAATGCTTTGTTGTCTTCTGCTAATAATTGAAGCTAATGTTTTTACACAAGAATGCAATTGCTTCAATAGATATTTGAAAAGCCAATTCGTACATTTCTTGTATCTCCCTCTGGGCATGCCTAAGTAACAACGAAATAGTAGATCTGTTTCCAAGACTCCTTGAAGATTTAAAGTGGTCGTGTTTTGAAGTTGTAGATACCTTATAGTACCTTGTTAAGGTTAGGGTTTCCGAATGGGGCACTGTGTGTTAGCTAGGAATTGGGGCAGCATACTCTGATGAAATGGATGGACTCCTCATATTCTGGCATTTATGTTGTCCGGACACAGAGTCCTACTTAATTTGTTGGAACCGTACGACATTAGTACCTGTTTAACAACATAATGCAAAAACAAGGAATTGCACGAAGCCTGATCAACTTTTGTGAAGAGCTTTCTTCCGTGTGGGTACACGTCACAACATTTTTAGTAACTTTGATCTGTCTGACCTAAAACCATATTTGTTTTTTTTTCAAATCTGCAGATTATATAGCAGTTGACTGATGATGTGGCAAATTGGACAAATCCATAATAATGCAGAATATGCAACATCTACAGAATAGTTAATTGTAGTAGCCCTGCTTGTAGGCAAGGTAAATATACCAATTAGGAATATGCCAATTCAACCATGTTTAAAGGGGAAACACAGGTACATTACTACTGGTTAGCTGGAGTAAAGTGCACAGGGCATAAAGCCAGCAAAAATATAGCGTCCAGCAAAATGTGAAAAATCCTGAGTGAACATGCAAAAATGGCTTATTTCATACTAAATATCTACTAGTCAGCGCGCTAGTAGGTCCCCTCCACTTTGTTGACAAAGTTCCAGCAAAGTGTGCCATTTGACAATCCCAGAGTGCACCGTTCTTTCTACTCTCAAGGTGTCTGAACACTTTCTCGACTGTGAAGAACTTGATTCTCACCCCAAAGGTGTGGCTATCTAAGGGCTGCACACCCACTAGAAAACCGGTTTGGGGACATCTTTTCCCTCTCTGGCCCTGTCTCCAACTTGTCTACAGGAACAAAAGGCAGCCTTCTCAGTGTGTTGCCACAGGCAGCCCTTCAAAGGCGGCTCGATCTTTGAAGCATGCTTTTTGGGCTAACACCCCTTGCAGCCTTCCTTGGAGAGGAGGTCACACCTTACTCTGCAGCACCTGCCTTTGTTCCTGAGCCTGGGAGTCGTTCACACATCACCCCTGGTGGGCAATCACGTTGGATTTAAATCCATGATTAATTTGATACCTTACAGTACCCAGTAGGGTAAACCCATTCAAACCCATCCAAAGGTAAGCCCGTCTACGCCCGTCCGCGCCTGGACCGCGCCCAGCGCCAGACCCCCTGGCCCCCGCAAAAGCCATTCCGGCCGCATAACATATGCCGCCGCTACTCTCCTTGCCCTCAACCCCGGCCGCAAGCCACAATGCTGCGGAGCTACCCCAGGATACACCCACGGTCCTTTCTCCTGCCACTCATGCAAGTTCGCCTGCATCAGGACCCATACCAAATCCATCCCCCCCAAACACAGCTCCGACTTCAACCACCTGAAATGCATCCTGCTGAACACCCGCTCGGTCCACAAACATGCCACTGAACTCTGGGACCTACTCGACACTCCATCACCGGACGTCGCCTTCCTTACAGAAACCTGGATGAACGCCTCATCAGCACCCGACATAGCCATCCCGGACACCTTTAAGATCATCCGAAAGGGCCGCATCAACCAAACAGGAGGAGGCATCGCCATCGTTCATAAGAACACCATCCGAATCACGACCAGCTCTGACGATAACCTCGCTTCCGCCGAACGCCTTCACTTCCAGATCCACACCGACCCCAGAACCACACTTAGAAGCACCCTCATCTACAGACCACCAGGATCCCGCACTCAATTCAACGAAGACATCACCGACTTCATCAGCCCACATGCCCTCTCCTCCGAGAATTACCGAGAATTACATTCTACTGGGAGACCTCAACTTCCACCTGGAAATCAAAAATTACAACAATACCACCACCCTTCTGGACAACCTGGCCAATCTCGGACTCAATCAACTTGTTGACACCCCCACCCACTTAGCCGGACACACGCTCGATCCTATTTTCACCTCCAGTAAACACATCTCCTTCGATTGCACCACAGCTCTCCATTGGACGGACCACAGCTGCGTCCATTTCAGCTTCAAAAAGACCACGACCCACATCCCGCCACAACCTATCCCTCGAAGAAACTGGAACAAAATCACCACCGACCAACTCTTCAAATCGCTTAACCAAAACCCCCCCGCCATACCATTGGACCCAAACCAAGCTGCCACTAATATCACACAATGGATCACCTGCAGCGCTGACGAATTAGCACCCTTTAAACACCATCAGATCAAACCAGGAAACAAAAAGGCCCCTTGGTTCAACGATGACCTTAGGAAATCCAAGAAGTTATGCCGTACCCTCGAGAAAACTTGGAGAAAAAACCCAACCACTGACAACCTGATCGCCTTCAAGGACTCGATCCGCAAACACCACCAATTGATCCGTTCCACCAAGAAATCAGCATTCAAGGATCGACTCGACAACAATGCCCACAACAGCAAGGAACTATTCAACATCGTCAAAGAATTTACCAACCCCACCGCCGGCAACAACGACATCACTCCTTCCCAGGACCTCTGCGACTCCCTATCATCTTTCTTCCACAACAAAATAGCTGACATTCATAACAGCTTTGTAAACCTATCCGAAGAACAACCCACCCCACCCAACTGCGAACCAAAACAACGCTCTCACAACCTTTGCGCCTGGAACCCAATCACGACTGAAGACACCATCCGCCTGATGAACTCCATCCACTCGGGATTGCCAACTGACCCTTGTCCCCACCACATTTTCAACAAAGCAGACTCCATCATCGCACCCCATCTCCGTGATATCATCAACTGCTCCTTCAACTCCGCCACCTTCCCGGAAAGCTGGAAACATGCCGAACTCAGCGCCCTTCTGAAGAAACCCTCAGCGGACCCCTCTGAACTTAAGAACTACCGCCCCATCTCACTCCTCCCCTTCCCGGCCAAAGTCATCGAGAAAGCCGTCAATAGTCAACTTGCTGCCTTCCTTGAATTCAACAACTCCCTTGACCCCTCACAATCCGGATTCAGAGCCAAACACAGCACCGAAACCGCCCTCATGGCAGCTACAGACGACATCCGAAAACTACTGGACAACGGAGAAACAGTTGCCCTCATCTTACTTGACCTCTCCGCCGCCTTCGACACAGTATGCCATAGCACACTCATACAACGCCTTAACAACATCGGAATACAAGGAAAAGCTTTGGATTGGATTACCTCATTCCTCGCTGGAAGAACTCAAAGAGTCCGCCTACCCCCATTCAAATCAGAGGCCACCGAAGTCATCTGTGGTGTACCACAAGGATCTTCACTCAGCCCCACCCTCTTCAACGTATACATGAGTCCTCTCGCATCCATCGCGCGCCAACACAACCTCAACATCATCTCCTACGCTGACGACACCCAGCTGATCCTTTCCCTCACCAAAGACCCAAACACCGCCAAAACCAGTCTACACGAAGGAATGAAAGAAGTTGCCGAATGGATGAAAAACAGCCGCTTAAAAATCAACTCGGACAAAACGGAAGTCCTCATCTTAGGATCATCCCCCTCTGCCTGGGACGACTCGTGGTGGCCACCTGCCCTAGGTACAGCACCCATACCTACTGATCACGCACGTAACCTGGGCTTCATCCTAGACTCCTCCCTCTCAATGACCAGACAAGTCAACGCCGTATCATCTTCATGCTTCAACATCCTACGCATGCTCAAAAAAATCTTCCGCTGGATCCCGACCGAAACAAGAAAGACAGTCACCCACGCACTGGTCACCAGCTGACTGGACTATGGAAATAACCTGTACGCCGGGACCACAGCCAAACTACAGAAAAAACTCCAACGCATCCAAAATGCCTCAGCCAGACTCATACTGGACATTCCCCGTCATGCTCACATTTCCGTCCACCTGAAGGATCTCCACTGGCTCCCCGTCAACAAGAGAAAAATGTTCCGCCTCCTCACCCACGCACACAAGGCCATCTACGACCTAGGACCCGAATGCCTCAACACAAGACTGTCCTTCTACACACCCACTCGCCAACTACGATCATCCAATCAAGCCCTCGCCGCAATTCCGCGCATCCACAGATCCACCATGGGAGGAAGATCCTTCTCCTACTTAGCGGCCAAAACCTGGAATTCTCTCCCCACTCACCTCCGACTTACACAAAACCACCTCTCCTTCAGAAAGCAACTCAAAACCTGGCTATTCGATAAGTAACGCACCCACCCTCCCTCAAGCGCCTTGAGACCCTCTGGGTGAGTAGTGCGCTATACAAACTCCTGAACTTGAACTTGAACTTGAACTTGAACATTCAGAAGTTAGCCTGGCTGGAATTCCAGTCTGCAACTCTGTGCTAGTCAATGGGGCTACTAACTTTCCTCAGCAAACCAACAACTTTTAAGGGTTTTGCTGCTAAGACATATATAAACCTATATGTCTATTTTAACAAAATACAGCTCCCTGCCATAGGGCTTTATAGGCCTTCCTTAGGGCAGCCTTACATATATTGTTAAGGGAAGGGTGACTTTGCTATTGGTTTTAATGGCTAAGTCGAGCTAGCAGTGAACACACTGCTCTTCTAGTATGCAGTGGCAGACTGGTAGCCGTTTGTCCTTTGTAGAACTCAGAGTGGCACAAACAGTGCTGCATCCCTGGGTGGACACTCGGCCTTACATGGCCATGGTACCCGGGGTACCATATACTAGGGACTAATAGGTGAGTCAGCACTTGCCAATTGGGTATCGCCAATTCAACATAACTTTGGTAATGGGTCCGAAAACTGGCACTGAGATCTGGTTAGCAGGCCTCTTTGCACTCTTGGAGTCTTAAACCAGCAGCTAATAGTCCAAATGGGGGCAAAAAGTGGGTGGAAACCTGCAGAATGCCTGTTTCCTTTCACGGAGCCATATTTAACATGGCCTCTTCTTCCTGTTCTAAATTTTATTTTTAATCCAGACCACCTATCACCCACCCTAACCAGTCTCTGTGCCTTCCTTACTCTCATCTTCAGAAGCTGTGCTCCCTGTAATCCAGCGCTGTTCTGACAGGTTCTCACAGGGCTCAGCCGGAGCAGCCTAGAATTCTTTTATGATGTAGCAACAGTGAGTTCCGAGATCTGTAACCCACCGTCGCTACATAACAAAAAGCTTCTAGAGATCACACCAGACCTAAAGAAGAGCTAGACAGGTTACTTGCCTGCTTTGGGACACCTTGAGAACTCCTAATATTTTGTCTGGAGGTCTTAACATAATACTATAATTCATCACACAAAGCTGTGATGTTCCTCCAAACAGTCTGTTCACCTATGACAAGAAAGAGAAGCCTTTTTTATTTCTGTGACATGATCTGAGTGGTCAGAACACGGATTTGACTAATATAACAAAAAGGGAGGCAGTCGTGGTGCTGGATTAAAAACTGTGGAATTTATAGAATATTCTACAGAACAGGGTGCAGGAAATTAGTAAAATGTGGCAATTCATAATTCCTATTAGGGAGTATTCAACAGCTTTTAAAAACATCACAGGGGGTCTATCATTTAATCAGTCATTCTATCAGCTTTTGAATGGCTTAAAGTGCCCAGGAGGTGGGGAATTACTGGTAGGAGCCCACATTCAGTACTTGAAGAAAGCTTTATACTCAGAACTGGAGAATGACTAGAAAATCCTGTATTATGAATGAATGAATGAATAATGAATGAATGTGACATTTTATTGCGCGACTTTGCCTGGAGGCGTCAAGGCGCATAGGATGGAAAACAGCTGATTGAGAATGTGAACACAGATGAAGGGTTACAGGTAGGCTTCTGCGAAAAGCCACGTTTTTAGACCTTTACGGAACAAAACTAGGGACGCCAGGCCCTTGAGTCCTGCAGGAAGCAAGTTGCAGAGTTTCGGGCCAGGGAAGAAAAAGCCTTCCCTCTCCATCTGGCCCTGGCGGTTCGAGGGACAGATAGAAGGTTTTTATTGGCGGAACGCAGGCCTTGCCCGGGGTGTAGAAGGACACAAGAGACCAGATGTCTTCTGTACCAGATCCGTGAAGAGCACGGAAAGTAAGAACTAGAACCTTGAAGTTTATCCTGGCCTGCACAGGAAGCCAGTGAAGGTTCTTTCTAATCAAGGATCCTGAGGACCGCCTGGGAGCATCAACAACAAACCTTGCTGCTGCATTCTGGACAACTTGTAAGCGATGGACCAGTCTTTTACTAATGCCCAGATAAAGGGCGTTCAATAGTCCAGACGAGGGGAGATGAGAGCCACCGAGACTTGTTTACGTGCTGCCGGGGAGAGATAGTGTGTAAGTTTTCTCAGAATCCTTAGGACACCACAGCAAGTAGAAACAGTCCTGTTAACTTGATTATCAAAGGAGAGTGTGGTGTCAAGGATAACACCCAGATTACGGGCAAAAGAGGGGGGCTTGGGGCATGCTCCAAGGGCAGTGGGCCACCAGTCGGCCGACCAGACATCTTGTTTACCTCCAAAGATGTGGACCTTGGTCTTTTCCCCATTTAATTTGAGGAAATTAGAGGTCATCCAACCTGCCACTGCTTCCATACATTTCCTGAAATTTGAGGCCGTGTTCTCCACAGATTGCTAGAGGGAGACCATGATCTGGGTGTCGTCAGCGTACGACAAAACTTCCAATCCAAAGGATCTTACAAGCCTAGCAAGTGGGGCCACATATATATTAAAAAGGGTAGGGCTCAAAGATGAGCCCTGAGGGACCCCACATTGCAGAGGCTTGGCAGAGGAGAGGAAGTCGCCCAGTTTTACCCTTTGTTCACGCTGACTGAAAAAGGAAGTTAGAAGGCTCACTAAGACGGTTGGCCAGAATGGTGAGAGACAGGGTGTTGAAAGCGGCTTTAAGGTCGAGCAGGATCAGAAGAGTCGTCTGACCACTGTCGACCTTAGCGCAGATGTTGTTGACTACCACTGTAAGCACTGATTCTGTGCTGTGTGCCTTCCGAAAGCCATGCTGAGAGGGATCTAGCAGGTTGGAGTTATCAAGGAAGGCACTGAGATGGTGATTGAGATGGGCCTCGAGCATCTGAGCCGGAGCAGGAAGAAGGGAAATAGGGCGGAAGTTCTTTAGTATCCCATGGTCCATGGTGGCCTTCTTCAGAAGGGGCTTGACAATGGCCATTTTCCAGGGTGCGGGGAAAGCACCATTGGAGATTGCCAGATTCATTACTTCAAGAAGCGGGGGAAGCAAGACCTCTCTGCAATTCTTTAGAATTTTTAAAGGGCAGGGGTCAAGGGGGGATCCAGATTTAAGTCTGTCGAGGATCTTATTGAGAGCTTCGAAGGTGAGGGGAGGGAAATTGGATAGGTTTCCACAGGGAACAGAAGTCGGCTCCTGCCAGGGGGATAGAGCGGGGGTACGATTGAGGGCTTTAAGGTATTATGCTGATAGTGGGGATGGAGCTATCAGTACTCAAAAATACACAAGTGCAAAACAATAAGACAAATTTGCCAGGCAAGGGATTCATACTTTTGAACGTTGAACAAAGCAAGCAAAGCAACAATAACAAAGATAGTACAGGCTGTCATAGTAAGCATGTGAAACTGTCCAGGACCTCAACCATAAATGCTGGAGTTCAAAACAGGCAAACAACAACCAGATTAGGCAATCATCACTACATAATCACATCAAATTAACTGCCTGTTTTTCAACTTAAGGTATGTGCTAAACTGAGAACAATCATGAGTAATCACAAATCTTAAGGATTTCAGAGCTTTTACCATGATAAATAGTAGGTCAGATTAGATTGATCCCAAATCAGCAACCCACTACCGATCCACCGAACATGTCTGTCTATCGTCCAATTTCTTACCTTCTTTTCTGCTCCAACCCCTTGTTTTCAATTGCCTCACCTCATTTCTTGCCTTTTATAACCTCTTTGATGCCCTACACTCACATTTCCGAGCATATTAGTTTAACAATAATAATAGTTATTCTATTATTTTGACCAGGCTGATATTTGCATTACGCCGGCATAATTTCACATAATTTTGGTAATTTCATGTTATGCTTTTTATGTAAAATTAGTGAAATTAATCCTTTACCTCACATTGCTTAATTAAACCCCATTCGCAGCAAAATGTTAGTGCATGGAACGATTGAAATGACCAGGAGTGTGATTTTTTTGGTACGCTTTTTTTCTAGCTCAAAATGCGTACTAGCGTTCAGTATGTACAGAGGGTGCACTTTGTACTAAAGAATAGTGCCAAAAGTTAGCATTTCATGCAATTATGCATAATTTCATATATTTATTTCCAAAATTTCAAATATTTACACCAAAACAAATTACACAAATTTCACACACCGCTATTTATTATCACTGACAAACATATTCAAATCATCCACCTCTACTTTTTCCAATTAAACTTTCTCCTTCATTACATGTTCATCACCTTCAGCTTCCTTCTCTGTGGGCATCCCACAATGTTCAGTATGGGGATGTCTCCTTTTCTCTATTTCAGTTCTGCCTTTAGGTGACATTATTTCCTCATTTGGATTCTCCTAACATCTGACTGCAGATCATAACCAAATCTTCTTTACATTTCCGACTTTCAACTTTTTTCTTCAAGTTTACGGCAAAACAAAAATGGGAACTTCGATTGAAATCTTCCACCATGGAAATGATCTATTTCCCTGCATATTTAAAACATTTATCCCCAAGGCACTTCATCAATTTCCCCTCAACACTGTCTTGCTAACTAAAGACCTTGGTGTATATTCCAACCCTCATAAAGCATAAAATCATTCATATATGCCACATAAACTCTTGCCAGGTACCAATTACCTCACATTTATAAAATTCAACCTCTCATTCCTTTCTATACAGTAATTCTTTTAATCTCAGCACTAGTCCTGAGCAAACAACACTATTGTAACAGTTTACCAGTAGGTCTCTGCCTGTACTTATTCTTGAAATTGGCCATGATTTTGAACTTTGCCACAACAACGTTATATTCCCCTATCAAACACACCCCAAACTCTCGCTACTATGACCAGAGCGGATGACCATCAGCAAAAAAAACTGAGCAGTCTACACTTTACTAAGCCTTGCATTTAAGGCTTTGAATGGTTTATCCCCCCACTAGTTAGCTAAAGTCCTCGTCAGACATACTCCTCCATGCAATATTCACTGAGCAAACCAAAACCCAAAACTGCTCTAGAAACACACCTCCACGATTTGCAACCCATCGGTCGCCAGTAGGTATTTATAGTTAGGACCTAGTTTCCATAGGAAAAGCGTTTTTTGTTTTGCTAATAACTTTGGTGCCTTTTGACAAATCTTCATGGAATCTTCCAAACTAGTTTGCCACTCACTTCAGGGCTGTCTGGAAAGTGTTGGGGTGATTCGTCAAGCAGGGACGAGAACAAGGGGGACCCAAAACATATTTTCCTCAAGCAGTTTCCTATAGAAATTTTAGATATGACTAGAGCCTGAACTGCTGAGCGCAATTACACCCAATTTGGGAGACCGCTAGATCTTGGTCCAGAAAGAGTGCTTTTTGTAACTTGGTGTAAAGCTGTTCAGTAGTTTGGGAGTGATTAAAATAAAAAGGCTTATGTGTATCTAGCGGATCCACCCACCAACATCAATGCCGTGATTGGCTGGCTGCAACCTGAGAAAGTGTGTGGTGCCATTTTATCGATTGGGAAAGGGTAATGTTGGGACATAAGAGGTCAGGATAGAGGTATCCTGACCCCATGGGACTGGCAGAGGGGTCTGTTAAGGACCCCTCAGGGCAAGAAATTGTCCAACAATGTTTTTTGGGGCACACAAGGATCTGTGGATCCACTACGGCCCTCAGTGTGCCCCACCCTGGAAATTCATGACAGATCCCAATTTTTTTGTTTTTTCGAAACAGTTTTATTGCTTTTCAAAACAAACATGGGCTCATAAATAAAAGGTTTTCACATTGTGCATACATAGAGAGCAGTGAATATAGGATCTAGATAAGAATCTGATAGGAAGTAGTACAGTTGCGCTAATTACGAAACCCCTTCTCGCCCCCCAGCTTCTTTCCCCCCTACTCAGAATCACTATTACTATCTAGCGTTGGAGGGTCACACAAGTACCCCCTGTATTCATTCCATGCACCCCAGAGCTTACCCCATTTTCGTGGACATTTTCAATTCAAATACACTGTTCGTTCAGCCATCATTGCAAAGTCCAGGTCCAAGCACCACTCCTTGACTGCCGGCGCCACCGGAGACCCCCAGAATCCAGCTATGTTTCTTTTTGCATACATTATACCTAACGTCATCCAGTCCTGCGCAGAGTGTGAAAGGTCATTGGGTTCCCAAATATTCAGTAGGCAACATCGTGGGTCAGGAACTATGGAGTTTTTAACAACCTGTGACATAGTCCTCATCACCTTAGTCCAGTAGTCAGCAATTAGAGGACATTCCCAGATAGTATGAAGGAATGTCCCCTCTTCCCCGCATCCCCGTAAACAGTATTTATGTGCGGCTCTCCCAATCGAATGCAGGGTGACCCTAGTGTAGTATACCCGGTGTAATATTTTTAATTGGACTAGTCGAAGTCTGGATGGTATAGCAACTTCTCGGGGGGAAGAAAGCGCAGTCTGCCAATCGGACTCATCAAACTCCCCCACCTTCTGAGTCCATTTGTCTCTTAATTTTAAAGTGGGGTCTGGTAGGTTATTAACAAGTTTACGATAAATAAATGAGGTCGCTTTTTTGGGTATGTGCTCCATGAGGAATCTATCTTCTAATGGGGTAGATTCAGGAACCTCATCGCCAGGGCGGATTAGAGATCCCAGAGCATGATGAATTTATAAATATCTATATTTTTCTGTGGGTGCCAAATCATATTGTGCAGTGAGTTGCTCAAACTTTAAAATGGCTCCTTGCTTCCAGAGGTCTCCTACTGTGGAAATACCAATCAAATCCCATGCTCGGAAACCTTTACTGTTGCATAGGCGGCCCAGTTTGCTCGATGACCAGAGTGGTGTCATTTTCATAAGGACATCTTTACATTTAAGGCGGGCTTGGGCCTCATATCATAATTAAACCGTATGGGACGTAGGACCTAGCAATGCAAATGCGCATCGCTTATCATAGAGTGCAGTTAGTACACCGCCGCTACCCATGTCGTATCTGTCAGCTTTAAACGCTGGCTCAGTCTGGGGTGCATGCAGCCAATAGTTGATGATCTTCAGCTGAGCCGCCCAGTAATATAGTTGGATGTCAGGGAGAGCGATTCCGCCGTCATACCAGCCCCTAACTAATTTGTGTCGGGAAATGCGTGCCGGTTTGCTCCCCCAGAGGAGACCTGAGACCAGTGCATCTATGGATCTAAAATATTTAGGAGAGACGGAGAACGGGGTATTTTCAAGGATATAAAGCAGTTGAGGCAGTGTCTTCATTTTATATAAAGCCGCTTTTCCCAGGAGGGTCAAAGGTAAGGAATGCCAATGTTGCACATCCGTACGAAAGCGCTCAAGAGGGGGCTCTAAATTACAGTGAAAGAATTCCTCCCGATGAGGCGTCACCCAAATCCCTAAACAGATCCCAATTTTTAATAAAATATACTCACTCACATACCCACTCACTTACCCACACAACAACTCACATATCCATACAGCCACTCACACACCCATTCAGAGACCTAGAGCACCACTCACACACATCCTCTCAGAGACCCAGAGAACAACTCACACAACCTCTAACAGACCTACGCAGGCACTCACACACCCATGTGCACACTCACACCACCACTCACACTCAAACTCACACACCTGTACAGCCCCTCACACACCCACTCAGAGACTCACAAAACCATTCACACACCCACTCACAGACCCACACAGCCAGTCACACATGCACTTACACACCCACACAAACAGTCACTTACACACCTGCACAGCCACTCCCATGCCAACTTACAGAGCCACGCAGCCAGTCATACACGCACTGACACACCCACACAACCACTCACAAGCCAAGGTTACAGGAACATTATAGCTAGGAAATAGAATTAAGTAAACCTTAGAAATTCACTAAAAAACAAAGTTTACAGTTACTGTTATAGTTAAGTTCAGATTTTACACACAAAACCATCGAAATTCAGCAGTTATAGGTATGTCAAGTAACTATCACACGTGCCCTACAGTAACTATAACTCACACCCTAGCCATACACAGCTAATTACCCCACATATTATATTATTAATTACATCTTCTATGACATATTTGATAATATCACTGCAACATTTGCAGTGAAATTATTGATCAGAAAACTGTGCATGTGTCGACAGTGAAAGTTACAGGTACCTTAGGGTGTGAATTCACTGAAAAAAACCAAGGGTAAGTTAATGTTAGAGTTAGGTGAATATGTTGGTGATAACATTAAAGTTTTGAACTATAAAAGCACAGAAAATCACCAGTTATAGTTAGAAGAGCTCTGGCCATGCCCTGCTTAGTTTTGACTTGGCCTGGGTGGTAAATTCCGGTCTGCTCACGGAATTTGTTGAATTTCGGTAATTTTGCCTTCCGCTGAGAATGAGGAGTTGCCAAAAATTCCACGATCTGCGGCTTCGCAGAATTTTTTGCTTGTTCGCGCTTTCAAACTGCGTGTTCACAATATATTTCCCCCTGAGCACGCAAACGCGAACAGCAAAAAAGCATCGCCAAAGAGCGGAACAAGCAGTTCTGCATCCTCTAGGAACTCTGCGTGCTCACAGAGATTTTTCACCGTTTCGCTGAGCTTTGTGTAGCACGACTACGCAAATTCAGCCCACCTCTAGTTATGGCCTCATATATTACATCACTCATGGCATGTTCTATGACACTTATGACATCACTGATGAATTTTCAGATGACATCATTGATGACATCATCCACACCCTTTTTTTGCACACATTACTCTATAACAAGCATAACATTAGTGGTCTGAAAGTAATTACAAAATAGCTCAGAGTAATATGAAGAATCATTAATCACATACAACTCCCTTGGGTGAAGCAAGCTTGTGCTATAAGCAACATTGACCCTAGGCCATACAATTCATGGGTAGCTGACTTCATATTGACCATGAACCACAGTCAGAAGAGTAAGCCCTACTGCACACGGTGCACAATATGTATACAACTATACAGAGAAAACCAAGTTCCTCAAGATACGCAACTTCTGTTATATAACTAACGCCTTTCTACAGACAGCATTTACATGGATCAAACCCTTCACAGTCACCAGAACCTACAGTGAGAAATGAAGTGGATATGACAACAAAAGTGAGTACTGTGAACTATGTTTACTCTATGTAGAGAGTTTACTCTATACCTCACTGGTTGCAGACAGTGAAACTATTTTTCGCAATTGGTATAGTACATGATTCACTCCCAAAGGAGTATCTTGGTGCTTTGCTTTCCAGAACAAGAGTGCACTTTTAGAATATCAACATCTTTAACAACTTCTTGAACTTCACAATATCAAAGTATGAATGTAAAGAGGCAGTTTGTTCCAGTGCAATGGGGCCAGTTAGGAGAAATATCTGCCACCATATCTGGAGATGCGTGTACGTGGAACCTTAAGAAAGGCTTTATTTGCAGACCTAAAAGGTCTAGTAGGCTGATAGCGACAAAGTCTGGAGTGTAGACAGGCAGTGAGGGCCTTATTTTCTGTTCCTTGTCGGTCAGGCAGGATAACTTAAAGATTGCCCATTTTCTGATCGAAAGCCAATGCAAAGTTTTTAAGATAGGGGCTGCAGAAGAGTGTTGGGGAAGGTTACAAATTAGCAGAGCAGCTACGTTCTGCACAATTGCAGCTTGGACAGCAGATGTCCACCTCAAACTCAACCCTGACAAGACAGAGCTGGTCTTGACAGGAGGTGGTTGCAGCCCCTGGTCTCCCTCCTTTTGGCCCCCTTCACTTGGTGTCCCCCCACTCCCGGTCCCTAAAGTTAAAACCCTCGGGATCTTCCTCAATTCTCAACTCTCTGTACACACCCAGGTCAGCTCGGTGGTATCTTCCTGTTTCTTCTCCCTCCGGACAATTAGGAAAATATCCCGCTTTTTCTCCCTCCCTGCACTTAAGATAATTGTGATGGCAATGGTGCTCTCGCGCCTCGATTATGGGAACATAATCTATAATGGCGCGCCGGCCTACGCTATACACCGCCTGCAACTAGTGCAAAATCAGGCTGCCCGCCTGATCCATGGGCTACCCAAATTCCACCGTGTTACCCCACTGCTGAAGTCGCTGCACTGGCTGCCTGTGAGAGAGCGGGCCCAATTCAAGCTAGGTTGCCTTACTTTTCAGGCCAGGATGGGCACTGCCCCTGAGTTTATTTGCTCAGCCATCAGGCCCTATTTGCCGGGTAGAGAACTCCGCTCCACCCATATGGCACTCCTGGCTACACCCCGTTTCAAGAAAAAGAAAGCAGGCGGGGCGAAATTTGCGGCCCTTGCACCTGTCTTCTGGAACTCCCTTCCTATGACACTCAGAACCTCATTCTCCTATTTGGAGTTCCGGAAAAATTTATAAACATTCTTATTCTCCAGAGCCTTTGCTGCCTAGTCTGTTCTTCTGCTGTTGCCACTGGTCGTAGTCCTTAAAGCGCCATGAAACCGCTGGGTATAAGTGCGCTCAATAAATGTTTTTAAATTCAAATTCAAATTCATGTCATTTGCTGCCACTAACAGTGCATTCCCGTAGTCTAAGCGACTAGTGATTAGTGCCTGGACTAAAGTCTTTCTGGAGTTGGAAGGGAGCCATGGAAAGACTTTCCTTAAATACCACATTATGGCAAAGCAGGTGCCACAGGTTGTGTTGACTTGGTCTTTCATGGATAACTGTTGGTTGCTCTTTATACCAAGATTTTTCACCACCTGTTTAGGGGAGAGGGTTGGACCAAATTAAGTTGGGCACCAGTCAGCCGACCAAAGCTATTGTGCCTTACTAAATAGTAGACTCTACATCTCCGGCAGTTTCCGGTTGATTGGAAAGTTGTTACAAATTATGTTTACTTTAACTTCAAAATTGTCAGCAAGGGAATCACATAGTTTTTGGAGAGGCCAGGATAGTAAGGGTACAGGCTTGAGGTTTTACAAAGTTGTTAGAGGCGCATGAGAAATACACCACAGAGTATTAAAAAGTATCAGTAATGTGATCATTGATGTCAATTGAGGTATCATCAGTGATGTCATAAATTATGTTATAGAGCATGCCACGAGTCATGTAATATGTGAGGTCATACGCAGTGCATGGCGTAGACGCAAGTTGTTGAATTTCTGTGTTTTTTTTTTAGGTCAAAACATTAAAATTGTCACGAGTATATTCAGTTAACTATAACTTTACTTTAACCTTTGGTTTTTCAGTGAATTTCTAAGGTTTTTTGCAAAAACAAAAACAGATCTTTTTATTACACCCAACTTTAACATTTCTTTAACCTCTCTTTTTTCCAGTGAATTTCTAGTTTTTTTCTTTAACGTAAAGTAATATTTTATTACCATACGTAAAGCCAAAACACAGTGGGGGTTTGGCCACTTCTGTTTTCTAAAGGTGAGGGGGCCAAGAGATATGCTATTCGCAAAAACTGTTCATAACTTATGCACTGTGAATCTTATTGCTACACACAGTTTCTTGTTGAAATGTCTATGGAGCTATTTTCTAAATAATAAATAAAGCTACCCTACAATTATATCGTCATGCTAAAAAAATTGTGTAATAGGTGTAATATAAGATCCATACTGATTCAGCTTCAAATGGACATCGGAGGGTGGTTACTCGTGAATATGGGACACTTGTCAAAAACAAAACAAATAAAATGAAAACGACTGCATTCCCTACTCTTCTTGCAGTGTTCCATACTGTAATGTCGCAGTCTTCACTCACCCATAGAAGACAGGATGCCAAAGTGTGAGGGGTAACTATTATTTATTTATAATCCACTTGCAGGAGAGCGCCGGGACCTCCGGTGCTCTCGAGGTATTCAGCCAACGTGCGCTCGTTCAGCACGATCCAAGATGGCCACCTCGCGCACTACGTCATTACGTAGCGCGCAACCACTAAAGCGCAACTCTACATATCTCCCCCTTTTTATACCACACATGAAACCCACAGTCTCTACATACGTAAGGTTAATTTTCTTCTCCCATTTCATAGTCTCGAAATCTTGTAGGTCTCACTATCGCTCTGCCCCCCGTGTTCGTCTTACCGGGGTGGAGGTCACTTCCCTGGGACTGTCCTCTGCTGGGCTCACCGCCTTATCCTCCTGAGTACCCGGTCTTTCTCTCCGCGGAGTCTCCTTCTCTTCTCATAGATGTTCTTCTGCTGTTGGGACCTCACTGTCCCCTTGCTCTTCACTCTGCCCTCCTGCTACTATGCTCCTTTCTCCGTCCGAGCTCACAATGTCATTCTCCTGTGACCTCCGGTCCATCGTTGTTCTCTCTCAATCTTTGGGGGACCTTTGTAGGATCTTACTACATCGGGACATGCGATCTAGGGACCACACGTTCCCGTCGCAGAGCAATGCTGCCCTGTCATACACTTCTTTTACTTGTAGGGGTCGACTGTATTTGCCGTTTCCTTTTTTCTGAAGCACAGCCAGTTTGACTCTGACCCATTCTCCTTTCTCCAGAGATGTTTCCTTCACATTCCTTCTCCTATTGTAATGTGCAGTATAAATCATTTGGGCTTTTTCTAGATTGTGCTGCACCACCGCCAGGGATCATTTGCTGGTCACAGTCTTTTCCTTCCACGCTAGGTTGTCTTTGGTGAAAGGGTCCCTACCCCTTAAAATATGGAAGGGGCTGTACCCCGTGATCGTGGGGGTGATGCGGTAGGCCCAGATCATATTTTGGATTTCCTTTTCCCAGTCCTTGCCCGTCGTGATGGCCGCTTGGATGGAACCCATTAGGACCCTGTTGAAGCGTTCCACTTGTCCGTTTCCGGCAGGATGGTATATGGAGGTGTGCTTTGTTTTTTTTTGTGTTTTTTTTTGTCCTCATACGCCATGAAGGATATTGTCAGAGTATAAGGTTTGTGCCCCCCCCTATGCAGTGGGGGGCACCGCCTCAAACCCCGAAGATCTTAATGGATGCTCTTTCTGTAGAAACCCAGAGTGTACCCACCCCACCGGTACCGAAGAATTCAATTCAGTTCCTCTATCTTTCCAGGCCCATGAAATGATCTTAAGGTGACCCATTCTGCAAAAAGGCATAATCATTGGACAAGATCGTTTACTTCCTATCAAGCCATTCGATACAGGGAATCCAAAAATGCTTCCTTGTCTTCCTAACTTAAAAGTGTGTTTGATTGCCCTAATCCAATCTAGGTATGAAGGTGCAATATTCTTAACCCAATGTTTGCATATCTCTCTGCGTGCCAAAATAATTAAATAAAGAGATAACTTATTTATATCTTGAGGAAGTTTCTCGTAATTCGAAAAAATCCCCAAAAAACAAGTAGTATACTAACCTGAATGTCAAACTTAAACAGCTCTTTCATACCTTCTTCTATCATGGCCCAAAACTCTCCTAGAGCAAGACAAGTTAAAAACATATGAAGGTCTTCGGCTTTTACCTGGTTACACTTTGGGCAATAGGGAATGGGACCCTTAGCAAATTTTGCCAATCTAGCCGGAGACCAGTAAACTCTGTGAAGAGATAAAAGATGGTTGCCCTTTAAATTGGCGGGAGAGACTGTAATATAGAGTAGGTCAAAAGATACTTGCCATATAGCCTGCAAGTCGACATCCGATGCTTGGTCTCCCCATAGTTGAGCCGGCAAGGAGAAGTCCCCATCTTCTTCTTCCAAAATGGTCCAATATAGAGTTGATGTTTTTATCCGCCTGGGCTTTCTCAGTAAGAGTTCCGCCAATACTGTCTTAGCGCCAATTTCAGCTGCAGTAGCCTGACTCCAACTCTTAATTTGTAAATATTTAAACTTGGATAAATTATTGTCCGTAAGATTGGATAACTCTTCCCAAGTTAGCAGAACCCCTTCCGGCATTAGTTGCCCCCAAGTTTTTAAATTGGCCTCCAGGAGAGGGATAGTCAATGAGTCTTTGGTCCACTCTGGAGAGACAAGTGATTCCCAGATCGGAGCAAGGGCAGAGTAATATGAAATACTCAATGATCTTCTAACTCTGGCCCAGACGTACGCCATGTCCCTCAACACCTTTAAACGATCCTTCTTTAAGAAACGCGGACCCCCAAATTTCAGCAGGAAACCCTGAGCGCCTCTTTGTACTCCCGATAACATTATCTTAAACATATCACCTGTTTCTGTACTCTCTGGAATGTCGAATAGCATTATCCCCGCCTTCAATAGCATAGTCCAAGCATAGGCTTTCAAATCTGGGGCACAGAGCCCTCCTTTGCTTTTCTTTCTACGAATCTTCTTCCACGCAATCCTTATGGCCTTAGAAGCCCATACAAACGAATTCTATTTAGCTTGAATTTTACTTAGCTTGGCTTCTTTAAAAGCTAAAGGGATGTCCTGGAACAGGAAAATTAATTTAGGGAGCAGCATCATCTTAATGATATTAACCCTCCCAATTAAAGTCAGGGGGAGAAATGACCAGCTTCTAAGCGATTCGGCAGTTTCTCTCTCAATTTTCATCACATTTCTATCAGCCAATTGTTCTATTTCCTGGGTAATTTGTACCCCCAAACACCTTATTTCCTGTTTTAAAATTGGAATTGGGGTAGAAGTAGTAATATTCCAAGTCATACATTCAGATTTAGACTGAATGAATGAATGAATGAATAAAATATTTAATAGAGCGCACGATGGCCAAGCGGCTTCCTGGCGCTAGGGACCTGATCAGGAACTTGGCAGAGGGGACCCAGGGGAGTTTAAGAGGGGAATGCCTGAAGAAAGAGGAAGGTTTTAAGGGCTTTGCGGAAGTGGGAGTAGATGGGAATAGAGCGAATAGAGAGAGGAAGGCTATTCCAGAACTGGGGGGCAAGGACTGAGAATCGAGTTCCCCCCGTTCTGGATTTGCGGAAGCGAGGGGTGTGAAGAAGAGAGAGAGAGGAAGAACGGAGGGTGCGAACAGGGGCATGAGAAGAGACAAGAGTGTTGATGAACAAGGGTGCGGATCGAGAGTGAGCCAGGAATGCTAGACAGGCCAGTTTGAAGAAGGATCTGAAACGAACAGGGAGCCAGTGAAGTGATTTAAGAGCCGGGGTGATATGAGAGGATTTAGGGAGGGAGAGGATGAGACGAGCAGCTTGGTTTTGAATGGCCTGTAGGCGGCGAGATTCGTAAGCAGGTATGCCCACATACAGGCCATTCCCATAGTCAAGGCGAGAGATGACGAGGGCCATGACTATGGATTTAAGAGCATCAGTGGAGAAGAAGCGGGAGATTTTCCGAATTAAACGGAGGGAAAGAAAACAGGAGGACACAACAGAGCTGATCTGACTGTGCATGGATAAGTCATGGCTGACTTTGATGCCAAGAGTGCGGACAGAAGAAGAGGGAACAGGGGGGGGACCAAAAGAGAGGGGCCAATGTGCGGGGGTCCAGGGGTTAGAAGGGCCACCAGTGAGAACAAGTTCAGTTTTATCTGGATTGAGCTTCAGTTGGTTAGCGCACATCCAGTCAGAAATGAAAACTAAGGTGGAACAGAACTTGGGAAGAGAATCAGGGGTGGAAGAAAGATCGAAAACGAGCTGAAGGTCATCTGCGTAGTTATACACAGAGACCCCCAGCTCAAGAAGAGAAGTGATGAGGGGGTGAATATAAAGATTGAAAAGGAGAGGGGAAAGAGAAGAGCCTTGGGGAACACCACAAGTGACAGGACGGGGAGGAGCGGAAAAACCGGAGAGATGAACTGCCTGGGACCTATCCTGAAGGAAGGACGCCAGCCAGGAAAAGGCCACGCCCCGAATGCCCGCTGCGCTGACACGGTCGAGGAGGATGGCATGGTCAACCGTGTCAAACGCAGCGGACAAGTCGAGAAGGACCAGAGCTTGGGGGAGATTGGAATCGGCCTTCCCCTTAAGCTCGTCCAAGACTGCGAGGACTACCATCTCCGTGGAGTGGCCCGGACGGAATCCTGCCTGGTGGGATGCAAGGAGGCCGTTCTCCTCAATATAAGAGGAGAGGCAGGAAGTGACATGAGCCTCGAGGATCTTGCCGAGGTAGGGAAGGAGAGAGATGGGACGGAAATTGGAGGGAAGAGAGGGATCTAGACCAGTTTTCTTTAGAATCGGAAGAACTATGGCAGATTTGAAAGAGGAAGGGACGGATCCGAGAGCCAAAGAGGAGTTGAGGAGGGCAAGGGGAGGTCCAGAGCAATTGGTGAAGAGGGTTTTGAGAATGCGTGCTGGCGCGCAATCCATGGGGGAGCCAGACTTGATTTTGATCAGGAGTTTTAGAAATAGTTCAGTGGAAAGAGGAGGGAAGGAAGAAAAAGAGAAGGAAGGATAGATGGGAGGACAGGTGGGGCTGGGTTGAGACAGTGTGGGAATGTTGGCTTTGATCTTTACGATCTTGTCGATAAAAAAATCGTTAAGTGAAGAACAGAGGGACTGTGAGGGAACCGGGCTGGGGGTAGAGCGATCAGAGGTCCAATTGGATGGCTGCCAACCGCCTCCAATGCAACGTTGGAAAAACGGAGCTAATGCTTTTTGGAAAAGCGTCCTTACTGTGGTCCCCCGACTGGTGGCCCCTTGACTTGGGACCAGTACCCACCCCTAAACTTACAGTAAAAAATCTGGGGGTGAAGCTGGATCGGGACCTTACCATGAAGGAACATGTGAATGCAGTCGCTGGGGCATGCTTTCACACCATCGGTCTGTTAAGAAGAGTCTTCCCCTACCTTTCTGACAGCTATAGAAAGACCCTAGTGCAGACTATGGTGATCAGCAAAATTGACTACTGCAACGGACTCCTTATTCAAGCTAATGAGAGTGCTATTAATCGCCTCCAAGTAGTCCAAAACACAGCAGCAAGATTGGTCCTGAATGCCCCCCCCAGAACCCCTTCCAAACCCCTGCTGCGTGAACTGCATTGGCTGCCAATAAGACAACGGACCAAGTTCAAGATCTGTTGCATTGTTCACAAGTGCCTGTTCGGGAAAGGCCCTGACTACCTGTCCCAAAAGTTACCTTTCTATAAACCTGACAGAGCCTTACGGTCAAGCAACCAATTGCTACTTAAAACCCCTCTTGTCAAAAAAACCAGACAAGGGGGCAGAGCATTCTCTGTGGTAGGGCCCAAGCTCTGGAATAATCTTCCAACTGACCTCAGACAAACCCATAATCACTCCTCTTTCAGGAAGAAACTAAAAACCGTCCTATTCCAGGAAGAATAAATGTTTTCAAACATCAGTTTACATCCTCATTCTCTGTTCTATGGCAGCTACTCCATCCTGCGAGCAAAGCGCGGAGATACCTCGTAAGGGGTCGATTCTTGCGCTATACAAGAGCATAAAATAAATAAAATAAGAGGTGGCGAGATTGTGGACCAGAGAGAAGATTTCACGGGGTTTGTTAGTCGCGAGAGCTACTCTCTCAGAGAAATAGGCGGTTTTAGCCGCCAGGATCGCTTTTTTATGACTGATTGATCTGATATCCAGGAAATGTGCCCAAACTGATCGGCAGCATTGTAAATAAGAGGAATTGCCTTAATTGGGTCTGAGGTATATAACATCATGTCATGAGCATAGAGAGAGACGGTTTTTTCCCAGCTTTTATATTTAAATGGTACAATGCCCTGATCTAATCTAAGTTTTTCAGCTAATGATTCTATATATAAATCAAAAATTAAAGGTGAGAGGGGACACCCCTGTCTTGTACCTCTGTTAATTTTTATGGATGCTGAGAGATTCCCATTTATCAAGACTCTTGCAGTTGGTGCGTGGTAAAATGGCGATATACATCTACAAAAATTCCTAATCAAATTACACCTATCTAAAACTTTCTCCAGGTATCTCCAATTAACGCGATCGAATGCTTTAGTAGCATCTAATGTTATGATCGCCAGCGGCATTTTATAAAGAGAGGCGAGGTCAATTGCACCCACCAATGCTTGCGTCAGATCTTGAATGGACTGCCCTCTGACGAATCCCTTTTGATCAAGATGCAAGAGGCTACCCGCTACCCCATTTAACCTCTCTGCTAATATTTTAGCCAAAAACTTGTAATCCAACTTTAGCAGAGAGATGGGTCTGTAAGAATCACACTGGAATGGAGATTTAAAGGGTTTAAGGACAAGGACAACTGTAGCTTCATTCCAGGAAGAGGGGATTTTACCTCCATCCTCAAAGATAGATGTAAAAAGCAGCTGAAGGACAGGAGAGATTACTGGAGCTAAAGCTTTATACAACTCAGCAGGGAGTCCGTCCGGACCCGGAGCCTTGCTTCTTTTAGATGAGTCTATTACGCCAACTATTTCTTGCAAACTAATGCCTCTATTTAAATTCTCAGATGCCTGATCATTGATTTTCCGAGGAGAAAATTGCTCAAGCCATGTCTAAATTAGATCTTCTTGTGGCTCTAAATCTTCCTTATATACTAAATCAAAGTGATTAAAAAAAGCTTTCTCAATATCAGCCCTATTTTCTGAGATCATACCCATATTATCAAGCTGGACTGCTTTAATTGAGTTCTTCTCCTGCTCCTTTTTGACCTTCCAGGCTAGTAGCTTACCGCTAGCTTCCCCATATTCAAAATGGGCAAGAGAGCTGGCCTGCCATCTCTTCCTAAGTCTACCATCTAGAGTATTTTCAAGTTGTATTTTACAACTTGACAATTGTTCCCGAATACTCTCTTCTGAGCCTGAGGTGTGCTTTGTTTTGATACCATTCCTCTCCATATACTTGCACCATTTCTCTGAGGTAAACTGGGGACCATCGTCACTTAGGATCGATCTCGGTATGCCTTCTCTGAGGAAGGTTGAAGTGAGGAATCTAAGTACTGTATCGGTGTCCATTTCTTCTTGCACGTGCACTTCAGGCCACTTCGAGTATCTGTCCACTATGACACATAGGTATTTCGGGGTGCCCAGGGTGTCAAGTATGGGCTCCAGGATGTCTATGGATAATTCCTACCAGGGGTTTCTCGGGTTGATGAATTTCCCTAAGGCTGGTATCAGCGGTGTCATAGTCTTGTCTGCTCGTTGGCACTGGTCACACTTCCTCACGTGTCTCTCTGTTTGTATATCCATCCCAGGCCACCAGTACATCTGCTTGGCCCTCATTTTGGTTTTCACAATACCAAGGTGTCCTTCATGTAGTATCGCCAATAAGCGCTGTATCAATGATGTCCTCGGTACATAAAGGTGCCTTTGTCATCCAGGGACAATTCTTCTCGCACTTCATAAAATTTCTTGAGTGGTGTCCGCAAATGTCTCTTTTCTGGCCATCCTGGGAGGATACATTCCTTTACTTCTTGGATGTCCATATCTTCTTTGTATGCCTCAGTCCACTCTTGGTTGCTAATCACCTTCTCAGGGTCTTCTCAGCACTTTCTATAGCAGCAGCCCTACTAAGGTAATCAACTACCTTGTTCTTATTTCCAGGGATGTATTCCACGTCATATCTGTATTTGAGTAATTTCAGTGTCATCTTGGCTATCCTAGGGGTGGCACTTGCATTTCCACTGGACGTGAGCACTTTGACGAGGGGTTTATGGTCAGTCTTAAGTTGGAACCTGGTGCCCCATAGGAACTGGCAAAATTTCCCCATGGCCCATACCACTGCCAGCATTTCTTTCTCTATGACGCTGAATTTTTGTTCTGTGGTTGATAAAGCTCTGGAGGCAAAGCTGAGGGTTTCCGTAATTCCATTTCTCCTTTCCTGCATGAGGACTGCTCCCAGTCCCTTGTCGCTGGCATCCGTCGTCAGCACTGACTGTCCTTGAGGATCATATCCCTGCAGGGGTATGGCTTGGCTGATGTCGTTCTTGATGCCATCAAATTCTCTCTGCGTCTCTTCTGTCCATGCGAACACTATTTTGTCCCATAAGAGCTGTCTTAAGTGGTGCGTCTTGGTGGGAAAATGTTGTACAAATTTACTATAATATTCAGCCATCCCTAAGCATGATCTTACTTCTTCCTTGCTGGATGGAGGCGGTGCGTCACAAATGGCTTTTACGTTTGCCCTTTTCGGCGTAATGCCGTGTTCTCCTATTTCGTGTCCTAGGTAGGTGACTGAGGTCATTCCAAGACGGCACTTCTCCCACTCCGCAGTTAGGCCCTTTTCTTCTAGGACACGTGGCACCAGGTCGAATTTCTTGTCATGATCTTTCAGGTCTTTCCCCATCACCAATATGTCATCCTGGAAATACTGCACCCCTTCCATGTCCTTGAAGAGGCGATCCATTAGTTTCTGGAAGACAGCCGCCGCCGATGCAAGTCCAAACGGCATCCTGCGGAATTGGTAACACCCAAAAGGGGTTATGAACGACGTTACTTTCCTGCTGTCCGGGTGCAAGGCTATTTGGTGATAGGCTGACGTGAGATCAATGGTGGAGAACCATTTTACTCCCTTGGTCCTAGCCAACATTTCTTCGATGCGGGGTAGCGGGAATTTCTCCACAACAATGCACTTGTTTAGCTCTCTCAAGTCTACACACAGCCGGACTTTACCGTTGGGTTTCATCGCTACCACTAGGGGTGCTAACCACTCCGCACAGTTTATAGGTTTGATGATTCTATTTTCCTCCAATCTGCGTAGCTCCTGTTGTACCTCCTCTCTCACCGCAATGGGAGCATTCCTCACTTTGTGAGAAACCGGCTTGGAGTTCTCTTTGAGGTCTATCCGGTGTGTGAACTTCTCCAATTTGCCGACTTTTCCTCCAAACACCTTGGGGAAGTCTCTTTTCATTTTCTCTAAGTCCGGCCAGTGCTCGGGTGCTGTCATCAGTACTTGTGTGTCTCCACCAGGATCTAGCTGTATGCCTAGGTCTCCTTGATCCATCCAGCCTAGGACCGACGGCCCTTTCTTTGACATGTACAACTTGCACTCCGCCCGTTGAATTCAAAGGTTAGGGCTCTGTAGCCCACCATGGGTATCGGTTCTCCCGTGTACGTGACTGGTCTTATATCCGGGGGTTCTAATCGAGGTACTAGGTGGGGCCTAAATTTCTCATTTCACACTGCTCCTTGGACGATGGTGTACTGTGAACCAGAGTCTACTACTATTCTGATCTGTACTCCTCCGATCATCATGTCACATTGCGGTTTGCCGGATCGTTTTCCGTCTATGCCTAGCACTTGGTCTTTCACGCACAGTAAAGTGTCTTCCTCTTCTTGCTCTCTACCCTCCGCTTCTTCTGGATCTTGTTCTACATATTTCACAGTGTTGCGGCCTGCTTTCCGGCGACACACTTTTTCGTAGTGTCCTATTATGCCCCAGAACATGCACTTCGCCCGGAACGCCGGGCATCTTTTGTCATAGGCCTCATGGGCCTGGCTGGCGCACCTGTAGCAGGTGTTCCTGCCTCCTCTGTTCAGCTTTCCTTGCTGTGCCTGTTTTCAGGACCATCTGTTGGGTCCTCTACTGCATGTCGTTGAGTTCCCGTTGGTTCTTCGTCGTCTACCTAGTTCACCATGGGCCTGTTTCCCTCTTTGCTGCGTCAGCGCACCGTTTTGTCAACTCAGCCTTTTTCACCATGGCGAGCACCTCCTTTAGCATGGCTTCTCCACTCGCCCACAATTTGTCTTACACGGTTTTATTGGTGGTGTGCATGACTATCTGGTCCTTTATGAACTCATCATGTAGCGTGCCGAACTTGCACGTCGTCGCCAACTTCTTCAACGCGGCTACATATTCGTCGATTGACTCACCCATTTTTTGCTTCGTCTGCTGGAAATTGTATCGGTCTAATGACGTGCACACTGCTGGACCGTAGTGCTCATTTAGCTCTTCTATAGCATGTCCGAACACGTCATCATCTTCAGCTTGCCTGGGCTTGGGTACCAGGTTCTGAAAGACTCTAATCCCTTCAGAGCCTAAGTTGTGTAAAAGTATTCTCTTCTTTCTTTTACTAGTAAAAGCTTCTCCATTCTCATCCTCTAGGGCATCAAGGTAGTTCAAGATGTACTCTCTCCAGTCCTCCCACTTTATCAGGGGCTCTCCCGGTTTAGGTAGGAACGGAATCGGCGTCGTCAGTGATGATGCCTGCGCACTAATTTCTGCGCGTCTTGCTGGTTCTATCTCCTGGCTTCTCGGGCTGCCTGGCGCGCTTGTTTTCTCGCCCTGCTCTGGTTGCAATTGGGGACCCTCTGCGCCCCTTGCTCCGTCTCTCGCTGACTCCGCCAGGGCCACTACTTGGTTCTTGTCTTCCCTTCCTGGCTACTACCCAGGTGTATCTACTCAATCTGCTTCCTCCTTCGCGTAGCTGGGGTCACTGTGCGGCCTGTTCTCGTCTCCTCATCCTGCGTCTCTGTCTCCAGTAGTAGGGATCACTGTTGGGGCCTGTCCCTGTCTCCCCTTTTCCTGTGTCTCTTCCCCCTTTATACCTGGTTGATTGGAGCAAGCGCAGATCTAGTATGTCCTCCTATGCCACTGCCACGCCCTCCTGCACTGCCTGTATGCTGTTCCCTCGTGTCTCTGCCTGCCTTCCTAGGCTGTGTCTGGCCTCGTGGTGCTGGGTTCTTCACCTTCTTCGTTTTTCTTTTTGTTGTATCCCGGCCTCATCGCCACAGTAATGTTGCAGTCTTCACTCACCCACAGAAGACAGGATGCCAAAGTGTGAGGGGTAACTATTATTTATTTATAATCCACTTGCAGTAGAGTGCCGGGACCCGCGGTTCTCTCTGGGGATTCAGCCGACTCGCGCTCGTTCAGCGCGATCCAAGATGGCCGCCTCTCGCGCTACGTCATTACGTAGCACGCAACCACTAGAGCGCGACTCTACACATACTTTTTTTTAAACGTTTTTATTGGTGATTGAGAGTATTAACACAGCTCCATGCCTACAACCACGAGGTGGCCGGCAGCGCTCAAGTCAACATCAGACAGCAAGCAATATTAATATCATTCAGAACGTGTTAACACAGCAAGCCGCCTACAACCACTTCGGGCCGGCCGCGTCGCAATGATTATCCATGTGAAAATGATCATTGTAAAGAATAAGACATACGCAAAGAGAAAAAATTTGAGGAACAGAGAAACGCATCACCAGGCACATTCCTGGAGTTCACAGTCGTCAAACAACACTCCGCACAGCACTGCATACTCTACAGCGTTACATGGCATACACAATCACAGGTGAATCAAAACATGAAAGAAAGGGAAGGGAATGCCGGGGAGTCTCGTCAGACCAGTATCTTCCGCTGGGGCTTCCCAAGACATTGAGAAAAAAAAAATACCTTGTGCAATCAGTACCGTCCAGTTCGGGTATTCACCGAGCCTAGTTGCATAATGGCGTTACACAGTTATATATACAGTGGCTTGTGATTGGGCGTCCTCCGTGGAGTGTGACAATAAATAAGACGCGAGAGGTGCCCATATATCTCTAGGTCGGGAACTAATGGGCAGGAGCTCAGCATAAAGGGCAGACTGGTCTTGGCAATAAGTCATATCTGTGAGCTAGTCCTTGAACTTGGGTGCCCTGCCCCTACCCCACCTGCAGGCAATATGACGTTTGGCCAACAACAATACGAGCGCTATGTATTTACGATGCGCCATCGGAACCACTTTAACATAGCTCAGTAAAGCAATTAGCGGCGTGACTTCGATCTGCATATTGGTCATTTGATTGAGTGCCATGAAGACATGTCCCCAGTATTCGCTTATGGCCGGGCATTCCCAGGACAGGTGTAGAAAATCAGCTCGTGGCGCATGGCACGTATCGCAGCTATCAGTATCGCGCAGCTGGTGTCTATGCATACCGGCCGGAGTGCAATACAGCCTGTGTAAATATTTATAATGTATAATTCGAAGTCGGCTGCTAGCAGATATACGTTCAGTTTGCGAGCAGCAATATTCCCACTGCTCTTCTGTTATTTCAGTTCCCAATTCTGCCTCCCATTTAGAGCGTGATGGTGAGTCCTCCACATTGGGTCTAGTGTGTGTGACGCGGTAAATTAGTGAGACCAGCCGCCTAGGTGATGGCTGTTGCAACAATACCTGCAATGGCGGGAGCATCGGAGGCTCGCCGGGAAAGTCGGCGTGAAGTGCTCTCATACCCTGCTTGAGTCGTTTATACAAGAAGCTGCCAGTGGAGTGTAGTGCGTGTCCTGAAACAGCCTTTCTGCGTCACAAAATTTGCCATCTGCATACAGATTCCCCCATGTTGTGATGGATATGCGTTTCTGTAACTTGTGGAAGATGGCCTCCTGTAAAAGGGGCATTTCTGGATGATACGCCAAGGAGAGCAATGGCGAATACAGGAAGGGGAGAAACCAAAATGTCTTGTAAGCCTCTGCCATGCCGTGATCGTGGCGTTGACAGTGGTCTGTGTGCGTTTCCGGGCATTTAGGACCATGTATATGGCCCCCTCTATCGTTATAGGTTGCAACAGCCAGTGTTCGGCTGCCAGTTGTGGCATATACCTGGGCTGACTGATCCAAAAATACAAATAGTGTGACTGGGCGCTATTGTAATAGAGATCAAAATCTGGAATGCGAAACCCACACGATGCGTACGGCTTTATGAGGACCGTCCATTTCAACCTAGCACGCTTGCCTCCCCACACTAACCGGCTCAACTCGGATTTGAGGGATGCAAAAAAATGCTGCCCTGGAGAGTACGGGATATTTAGAAACAAATAGAGTTAGAGTAGATGAGGCAAGATCACCATCTTTATCAAGGACGACTTCCCTGCCATGGAAAGCGGGAGCGTTATCCAGCGATCAACCCTATCAGTGATACGAGACAGTGCCACTCCGTAGTTGAATCTCATAAGTTCTTCCCTGTTCCTAGTAATCTTGATTCCTAAGTATCGTACTTCCTCCTCGCACCATTCCAATGGGTAGTCTAAAGGAAAACGCGTCACAGCGTCTGTTAGGGGAAAGAAACAGGACTTCCCCCAGTTTATCTGAATTCCAGATAGGCGACCGAAGACTATGAATTCCCTCAAGAGGGTATTTAGATTTTGCTGTGGGTCTCGAACATATAGGGTAATGTCATCAGCATACATGGAGATCAATATTTGTCTCATGTTGCACTGCAGGGCCATAGCATTGTGGTGTTGACGCAGGCGTGCAGTGCTGCCAACGGTTCTGTCGCCAGGGCGAACAACAGCGGGGACAGTGGGCACCCCTGTCGCGTGCCCCTAGTAATCAAAAATTTCTGGGACAGTTGCCCATTGATCAACACCTTCGCTCCAGGTTGCTGATATAAAAGGCGTATCCAGGATAAAAACAAAGGGGGGAAGCCCATGCGTGTCATTATACCGAAAAGATACTTCCATTCAAGAGAATCGAAGGCCTTTGTAGCGTCCAAAAAAAACGCGGCCAGGGGTAATTCAGGGGCAACATTATGTAGCATAGTGAAGAGGGTCCTCAAGTTATGGGAGGTGGACCTACCAGGGACAAATCCAGATTGGTCCGGTAATATCAGATGTTCTAACAACAGGCTTACTCGGTTGGCAATGAGCTTTGCTAAGATATCACAATTGAGAAGGGAAAGCAGTCGGTACGATCCGCATAAGTGGGCAGGTTTGTCTGGCTTTAGTAATGATATAATAAGTGCTTCCCTCATGGAGGGCGGGAGAGAGCCAACCTCCAAGGACTCCTCATAGACTTCTCGAAGGATGGGAGCCACCAAATCGATATAGGTTTTATAAAACTCAACAGGTATGCCATTCATTCCTGTAGCTTTACCAGACTGAAGGCCCATTATGGCCTCCCGCATTTCATCCATCTCAAAAGGTGCACATAGGAACTCCCGATGGACTTCACTTAGCCACCCTAACGCCGCGTCTCCCAGATAGTCGACCAGGTCTAAATCTTGGGAACCAGTAGTGGTATAAAGAGTCTCATAATGGTTAGTGAAGCTATCTAGGATATTCGCAGTGTCGCAGTAGCGTGCGCCATCCGGCCCTTCCAGTTCCAACACATAGTTAGAGTGTTGGGGGGCCCTGATTAAGTCTGCTAGTATTTTACCAGGGCGTTCTCCCTCTCCATAGCGGCGGGCCTGCCAATGTTTACCCCTGCAGTGTGTCTCCCTCTGTGCCTCTTCCATGTATTCGCTCAATTTGGATCTGAATTTCTCTTGTGTCTCACCATCCGGTGTTCGTGTCAGTATAGTCTCCAGTGCCTGCAGTTCTCGTTCCAATCTAGACAGTGTGTTGAGGATATCTTTGAGTACCCCTGAACCTTTAGATATGCAGAACCCTCTGATGGTAACCTTAAAGGCTTCCCATATGGTCCCCACACTTTGCACCGATCCTTTGTTTCATGCAAAAAAGTCCTGCACTTCCTCACGCAGCTCCTCTTGAAAGACTGCGTCTGAGAGCATGCGCGTATTGAGGCCCCACGCACTACGCGGCGGACAGAAGTCTGCGTACGAGAAAGCGAGCCAAACAGGGGCGTGATCAGAGTAAGTCCTTGCCGAGTGCCGTGCCTGATGGACTGCAGGGCCGAGCCCCCGAGAGACAAGCCAAAAGTCCAGTCGTGCCCAGGTAGCGGCATATGCCGTATAGTGTGTGCCCTCCCTGTCCGAGAGATGCAGATGAGTTCAAGCATCCACCAATTGGTTATCCGCTATGATGTCTTTAAGTAATAGGCTTGCCTTAGTGCGATGATGTGGGGCCGGGTGCGATCTGTCCAGGGTCGGCGCGTATGTGACATTAAAGCCGCCTCCCCATATAATATGTGTGGACCCGATGTGTCTCACCGCCCCCCACAGGGATGAAAAATAGTCTGGGGCGTCCACATTCGGTCCATAGCAACACACTAGTGTAACCGATTCCAGGCCCAAACGCCCCCAGATCATACAATACCTACACTGATCATCACCAGACGATCCCACTAAATGGAATGGCACTTGTTTTTTGAATAATATGGCAGCGCCCCTGGCATATGTGGAGTAAGAGGAGAATACCCTGTGCGCGGCCCAACGGGACGCAAATGTGATGGGTTTTAGAGGTGAGAAGTGCATTTCCCGCAACATTGCTATGTGTGTGTGGTGCCTGTCTAGGTACGCCAACACTTGCCTTTGCTTTCTATGGTCCCCGAGCCCCTGGACATTCCACGTGAGAACGTTTAAGTGTACACCTGCGTTGTTAGCCATGAGTCCCTAATAGCAGAGCAGGATCTAATAGAGTGTGTGTCGTGCATTGTGCTCCAGTCGACCTAATATAAATCATTCATCTCTGTGCTTCAAAAGTGCTCATATAACTCTCAATACAAACTGTCAACCTTCCATTTCCCTTCCAAGTCCCTCCCCCCTCCCACTGAAGCAACCCCAACACGCCAGCATAAAATGCCCATCCAGCCCTCCCTATCCCATCATTCAAACCAAAACATAAAGCACTCCCTGCCATCTCTATTGGCAAGGTATTTGGAGGGAATTCCCTTTGGGTGCCTATCTAGGCGGCAACACATCCACCCCTCACTCTCGGGGCTTGTGCGGTAGGAACTGCAGCCCCAACGAGCATATAGGGGGCCCGGCGAGTCATCTGCTAGCCACCCGGGGAACCCCGACAATAATTACATACAGTTCAAATGGCGCAAGTCCCAATCACATTCAACTTTCCTCACAGTGGCAAGTGATCAATGTTAGACTAGGCACAGAGCCAGGCATCTTATTGTTCTTCATCTTCCGCACCCTCCATCCGCGACTGCTGGTCTTCGTCCTCTCCTACCGCTGGGCGAGCTGTCTGCCTGAGGTGCTTAAGAAACTCATCTACCTGTTGCGGCTTTGTAAAGAAGTGCTGCCGTCCCTGATGTGTTACTCGTAGCCGTGCCGGGTAAAGGAGAGCATAATCGATTTGCGCTTTACGCAGTTTCGCTTTGACCTCCAAAAATGTCTGCCGTTCGTCTTGGACCATGGGCGTGAAGTCCGGAAACATAGTGAAGGAGTTGCTCTCATAAGACAGCGGGTGCTTGCTGCGTGCGGCCCGCAATGCCACATCCCGGTCCCTGTAATTTAAGAGTCTAGCAATTATAGGCCTCGGAGCAGTGCCCGGTTTGGGTCGAGGGCCTAGCGATCTATGTGCTCGTTCAACAATAAATTGGGGGGAGAAGGCCTCCGATCCCACCGCAGCCAATAACATTTTTTCAACATACTCCTGCATGCGACCAGTATTCGTGGTCTCCGGGATACCTAAAATGTGTATGTTGTTGCGTCTGCTTCTCGCTTCCAAATCTTCGTTCTTGGAAGCTATGACTCAGAGCAGATTATCCATACGAGAGAGTTGCGAGGTGTGTCTAGCAGTCACGTCGTCCGAGTCCGATATGCGCCGCTCTCTCTCCGCTATTCGTTCTTCGCGGACATCCATTTTGTGCACTATTGCATCCATACGTGAGGACATCCTATCTACCTTGTCCGCTATTGTGGCAAACCCCTGGCGCACCTCCCGCAAAATGTCTTGGATCACCTTGGGCTGTTCCGCCATGGCCCCAGCAGGTCCAGCAGCGTTCATTTGTGTAGGTGGTTCTTGTCCTGTCCTGGTGGGTCGCTTGGGAGGCTCGAATGTAAGCTTAGGCTGACGCGCGTCATTCTTGCCCATGATGACGTCCGGTGAAGCCAGTGAATGGTCCCAACAAACGGCAAGTAGGGGCTCTATTTGCAGGGGGAAACAGGGCGCAGGGCACTGATTATGATAGCAACTCTTCCGGCACGTCGTTAGGCCTCTCTTTGCGGTGCAGGTACGGCGCCGTGATTTCGGCCTACTGTGGCAAGAACGGAGGGAGAGAGCTGCAGCCCACTGCGGATTGTAAACACGGTCCTCTCAGCCCAGGGCAACCACAGGTGCTTCAGTGGGGGGGCCAGGCACGGGGCTGCAATATTACACCTCAAAAGGGGCTCCCCCTGCACCAAACGCGGCCAGGCGTGACCACCTCATAGCGATGACCGCTGTGGGTAGCAAGAAGGGCAGGCAAGCAGTCCACGCGCTCCACCAGCGGGGGGAGCACGAGCAGGCCGGCGCCCAGGGGCCGCCTCGGCCTCTGGCAGGATGTACAGAGCAGTCCGGGCAGAGTGTCCGCCAAAGCCCCCCAGCTGCAGCCCTCAATCCCACAATATGGCACACGAGAGGGGAGACGAGGGGGGGGGGGGGCATGTGAAAGTCAAGAGTTTCTGGCAGTGATTCAGGCCTAGGGGCCTGCAGGGAGCAGTGGAAACCCCCCCCCTTACCGCTGGCCGCAGCGCGTCACCTCGTCCCCCCCCCAAGTCCAGGGGGAGCCCCGCTGATGAGTCTGCGGCAGCCATGGATCTTTAGAGCGTAGCGCAGTCAGTCGGGGTAGGCCCGGTGCAGAGGCCTGTTCCACCCGCGGCCTGGATCTTTGTGCCGCTGCGGCCCTGCGTAATCGCGAAGCCGGCGTCAACGCAGGGCAGGCTCCACAGCCGGTTCCCACCAAGCAATGCCATTCGGTTTTCAGGATAGTCGCAGCTCCGATCGGGCTGATTTTTGCGCTGCAGGTTCCAGGGGTCACGCGAACCAAGCGCTGGTATCGGGGGCCCCCGGGGGTGCTGGTCAGCAGGAGAAATGCAGGATATAGACCGCCGAGCGGCGAGAGCCTCACACGGTGGCGGCCATTTGCTAGTGCGCCACCTAGCGCCCCCGACTCTACACATACTTGCTTACGTATTTCGAACATTTCTATGAAACGATTTCGAAACGTCTCATATTTTCTGAACAAAGCTCGAGATACCAGAGCAAGAGGGAATTTGCAGAAATATAGTTACAAAAGTATTTATTGTTAAATGGGTAAATGAGTTTAAGTCATACCTTCAAGCTGTGACTACACTTTTGCCAACTAATCCTCGTTATATCAGAACTGATCAATATAGCCAGACTACTCGTTGCGCTGTCTTTTCTGCTTCTCTTTACTGCTTCTATCTCTATCCACCTTTTCTCTTCTCTAATCTCTCTTCACTACAGTATATAGGGGGTAATCTTATTGACCAACCAGAAATCCTTTCCCCTCACGGTTCATTATAAATGTATAACCTTGCTTTCCAACAACTCAAGATAGTTATGATAACCCTGTTACTGTCTCTTTGTATGCTCTACATAAAACCAATAAATACTTTTGAAATAAAAAATACCTATGTATCTTCAAAGTGAAGAAACAACAATGCCTTCAATTATCCAGCAGGTAGCACTCTTGGGAAACAAAACAAGAGGAAATGGACTAAGATTGCAATGAGAGATTTGTTCTTTACCATCGATAGATTGCAATCACAGCTACCAAACACCACTTAAGGCAAATCAATTCCTGGGAAAAGACATTTCAGGGCACAAATGGGATATAGTACAGAATAACAGGCCCAAAAAGGGCAGGAAGCCCGTGCATCTGAATCTTATGCCACAAAAATCACACAAGTTCAAAAAATCCTGTATCACAATAAATTATATTTCTTCTGTATGACAAAGTACTTTAAATTGTCAACATAGCAACAGCGATTGCTTTATAAGGCTGCTTACGAGTTAGCACAAAAAGTGCGTTTAACGCAAGGTGCGTTCAAACAGGAATTGTGGCATAACGGTGATTGGATTGGATCGGTTGGTTAAATGCTCACCACTGACATCTCCTGTGATCTGCAGGTTGCAAGTTTGAATCAGGTAAATGCCAACTCAGAATTATACCCACCTGAAGTCAGTCAATTAAGTATCATTACATTTGGGTAACCCAAATCACCTGTTCCTGAACATGAATGTGGCACAGAGTTTTCAAAACAAACTGTGTATGTCACAAAGATGCTAAATCTACCTATTGATAATTGTAGAAAATATTAAACAAAGAGCGATATTCTGACAGATGTGATCAAAAGGATTCAAACGGTAGGTGATTTTTCATATTACGACCTCCTGTTGTAGTGGTGAGTATGTTTTTTCACATTGTTTGTGAAGTAAAGAAACTAGTCCCTTCGTGAAGATGGAATTATGGTGTCGGTTGCGGCAGACAAATGCACAAACAACGTGCTGGGAATGAAATAACGTTATTGCTACAAGAGAATGTCCTATTACGTATGGTAATCTTCATTACTCCGGGTCCCGCAGTCCTCGACACCTTCGTCAACAAATGAGATAATTCTATATCCGACAGAAAAAAAGAAAGAAGGAATGCTGGACTTACCCCCACGCCCCCTCCCGCCGGGAGTACAAAAGGATACAAGTCCCAGCATTCTCTCTGAAATACCAAGCCCAAGATGAAGGCCGGCACACAAAGGTAGGGAGGGAGGGAAGTCACGAAGGTGTCGAGGACTACGGGACCCCCAGGTCCCTCCGTCCTCGACACCTTCGTCAACAAATGAGACATACCAAGCAGCAACCCGGCATTCATCCACAAGAAAAAACACAACAAACCACCAGGACAGCACAGAAACCCAGAGATTTATTGGAAACACAGAAATCAAGGGCGAGCACAACCCAACACCCCCAAAGCAAAATCGCCCTCCACACCCAGCAAATTGGGAAGGCGATAATGCCAGATGAAAGTATTGGGAGAAGCCCAAGTGGCCGCCCTACAGATCTCAAAGAGAGGAACACCCCGGACCTCAGCCCAAGACGCCGCCACCCCTCGAGTAGAACGAACCTGGACACCCACCGGAGGAGGGGAACCAGAAACAGAGTAGGCCAAAGAAATGACCTGCTTCAGCCATCTACTAATCGAGGCAGAGGAAGCCTTGCGGCCACGGAAAGCAGCCCCAAAGGAGACAAAAAGGGAATCCGAAACACGAAAGGCAGAAGTGCGCGTCAGATACACACGCAGAGCCCTGCACACATCCAGCAAGGACCAACAAGGACCCCCCGGGGAATCAAAATCAGGGCCCAAAGCAGGTAAGACCAACTCCTGGGCCCGGTGAAACTGAGAAGCGACCTTGGGCACGAAAGCAGAATCAAGGCGAAGAACCACCCCACCCTCCGAAAAGGACAAGAAAGGCTCACGCGTCATCAAGGCCCCCAACTCACCAAGGCGGCGAGCAGAGGAGATGGCCACGAGAAACACCACCTTCAAGGTAACAAACTTCAAGTCAACGTCCGACAAGGACTCAAAAGGAGGATCCAGCAAAGCCCGAAGGACCAAAGGCAAATCCCACAAGGGAAAGGAAGGCCTGGAGACAGGACGAGAAAGGGAAAACCCACGGAGAAGACAAGAAACCAAGTCTTCATCATCCGACAGGGACCCCCACGGGGAACGAAAAGCCCTCACAGCCGCCCACTGAGCCCGCAAAGTGGACACAGCCCAACCCCTCTCGAAACCTTCCCACAAAAATTGAAGTACAGTCTGCAAGGAACACAGCAAAGGGGAAAGGCCCAACCCCGCACACCAACGACTGAAATTACTCCAATGACGATCATAAGAACGGAGGGTAGAAGGTCTACGGGAACCCTGAAGAGCCACAGCTAAATGCTCAGGGAAGCCACGTCGCCGCCAACCCTGCCTCTCAACCTCCACACCGACAGCCGCAACCGGAGAAGAGACAGGGACGGGGACGAACGCAGGGGAGACGGGGACAGGGGGAGAAACCAAGGGCCCTGGATTGCCAACAGACGAACCGTCGGAAACCAAGACCTCCGAGGCCAAAAGGGCAGGACCACAACCACATCCTGAGACTCCAGACACAAGCGCGCTAGAAACCGAGGAATCAGTGCCAGGGGAGGAAAGGCATAAAGCAGGCACGGAGGCCAAGGAACCGACAGGGCATCCACCCCCCAACAACCCTCCTGCCGGAATCGGGAGCAGAAGCGAGGCAGCTGCGCATTCTGCCGGGAGGCAAAGAGGTCCAGAAAGGGACGCCCAAACCTCACGCACACAAGCCGAAACGCAACCTGGGTGAGAGACAACTCCAATGACCCCGGAAAGCAACGACTCAGGGCATCCGCCACAAAGTTGTCCACTCCCCGAATGTGAATCGCCGTCAGAGACAGAAGGTGACCCTCCGCCCAAAAGAACAGGGGAACAACCACAGCGTTCAGAGAGGCCGAACGAACCCCCCCTTGATGGTTCAGATACGCCACAGTCACCACATTGTCGGAACGCACCAGAACGTTCCGATCCAGGAGCAGGGCACGAAACCCCATCACAGCCCGACAAACCGCCGTCAGTTCCCTCCAGTTGGAGGAGCGGCGATACTCCAGGATGGACCAACGACCCTGAAGGGACTGAGACCCCAAGGTTGCCCCCCACCCCAGGGAGCTCGCATCCGTAGTCAAAACCAGAGAAGAGGAAGGCTGCAGTGGGAGACCCCGAGACAGATGCAACCCGGTCGACCACCAAACAAGAGTTGGGAGGACCACGGGAGACACAGGCAGACGGAACACCAAATTCCCAGACACAGGATCCCAATGGGACAGAAGATAACTCCACAGGGGGTGCAGGCGGAACCGAGCCCAAGCCACCGTGAAGACAGTCGCCGCCATCAGACCCATAAGCCTCAACCAGAGGCGGACCAGAAAACAACCCCCTGCCCGAAACAGCCGAGCCAGGGAAACCAGGGTCAGGACACGAGCGACAGGCTGGAACACACGGTTGAGGTCCGTACGAAACCGGGCCCCAATGAACACTAAGTCCTGAGACGGGGACAACTGACACTTCGGGATGTTGATCAGGAACCCGTGCCGACGCAACGCGGAGCAAACCAACTCCTGCGCCTCCAACAACAGGACCCGCGATGGAGCATGAATCAACCAGTCGTCTAGGTAGGGGTACACCATCACCCCCTGAAGATGAAGCCAAGCCACCAAGGGAGCCACCACCTTTGTAAAAACCCTCGGGGCAGACCGCAGACCGAAGGGCAACACACGAAACTGGAAGTGACGCCCCCGAACGCAAAACCTCAGGAAGCGACGGGACCGAGGATGCACCGGGACGTGGTAGTAGGCATCCTGCAGATCCAGGGTACACATGAAGTGACCCGGAAGCACCAAAGGAATCACCAGTTGCAGAGTTTCCATGCGAAAGGGAATCTTTAGAACCCACCGGTTTATGACTCTCAAATCCAGAACCAGGCGGTAACCCCCCGTAACCGGCACAAGAAATAACAGGGAATAAAAGCCCGACCCCACCTCCGCCGGAGGGACCTCCTGAATGGCCCCCTTCAGAAGAAGAGCCTCCACCCCTCGAGAGAGATGACCCCTTTTGGACCGGCAAGCAGGCCAGGGAGTCGGGCGGACACCGGAGTTTGGAGGGGGAACAGAGAACTCCACCACATAACCCTCACGCAAGATGTCCAACACACAAGCGTCAGAACAGGACTGAACCCAGGCATCCAGGAAGAAGTGCAGCCGCCCTCCTACCACCAACCCAGGAACCACAGCCAAAGAGTCAGGAGCGAGGCTTAGCAGGAGGAGGGGACCTAACCTTACGATCCCGACCAGAAGAAAACCTCCCCTGGCCCTTTCGAAACTGCCTACGAGAAGAAGGGCGGAAGAAAGGCCTAGGCTTAAAGGGAGCAGGGGCAGCAGAAGAAGCCTTAAAAGAAGAAGAGTGCTTCTTTTCCTTAAACAGCTTGTGCAATATGTCTTCCAACTCCCCCCCAAACAGCATAGAACCCTGGAAGGGCATACGCAGAGCACAAGCCTTCTGCGCAGAGTCCGTCTTCCAGTCCTTCAGCACAAGACTGCGCCGAGCCGCCACACAAGCGCCGCCGGAGAGGGCAGCCGCCAGCACCACGTCAAAAGAGACATCAGAAAGCAGCTCCACCTGACGCTCTATGTGTCCAAGAAGAGTGGAACAGTCCGTGGCATCATCCATAGACTGATAGAGGGACTTAATGTCACACAGCAAGGACTGCGATACATAAGTACCATAGACCCCAGCCCTCAAGGCCAGATGGGAGCCAGAATACACTTTCCGGAGAGCAACGTCAGCCTTCTTGTCCACAGGATCCTTCAGCACAGCGTCCTCCGATAATGAAGTGCGACTCACCAAACTTGCCACAAAAGAGTCAATGGGGATCGAATCCGGGAGCTCCGAAGCCATATCCTGCCGGAGATAAAGCCAGGCCATAAAACGCTGAACCAGAATACGATCCGGATCAGCCCACTCCCGCTTCAAAACATCCTTAATAAAGGGGTGCACCGGGACATTCACCGTGGCAGAACTCTGGAACTGTTGCAGCAAAGAATTACCAGAAGTACTGGGGGCAGCCACATCAGCGAAGCCCATGTTCTCCTTGACATGACGCAAAATATCCGGCAGAGCGTCCTTGTCAACATACTTCCCCTTGAGGTCAGAGTCCCCTGCCACCGGAGACTCATCCCTAGAGGAGTCCGAAGAAACAGGAGCAGAAGCCGCCCCCCCCTGCCACGAGCCCTGCCAGCACCCATCTCAACAATGGTCTCCTTAATTAAGCGCTTCAAACGCGCATCAACACCCCCATCAGGGTGCCTGGACTTGGCCCTAGGAGAAGGAGAACGAGATGAACTCGAGGAAGAGGAATACGACCTCTCCCTATGGCGTCGCTTCTTAGAACACTTGCCCATCCTCAGAAACGGTCAAAGAAGCACAGCACAGCAAACAGAAAGCAGCAAGAAGTAGGAATCGCCAAAAACCGCTATGCGGTACTCACCACTGCCCCGCCATTTAAGCACCAAACCAAGCGCCTGACCCCCAAGAGGACGGAAGTCAGGCCGAGGAAACCGGAAGGCGTCATCACAGCACAGCCAAGCCGGCCTCGAGCAGGAGGCCACGCCCCCCAGAAAGCCAGGCAGACCGGGAGGGGCGACCATCGGGCAAGCGCCGGACCACGCGGAACACCATCCACGCGCGGCCAGACCAGCGCAAAACAGCCCCACGCCACTCCCCCAAGCCCGGCAGGGGGGGAGAGGCAGAAAGAATCCAGAAAAACGTCCAAGTAAGTTCAGCACGGGAGCTCCGATCTCCGAGCTCCTCGCGCCTCAATCTCTACTGTCAGAATGACAGAAAAAAAGAACAGAGGGAATGCTGGGACTTTTACCCTTTTGTACTCCCGGCGGGTGGGGGGGTGGGGGTAAGTCCAGCATTCCTTCTTTCTTTTTTTCTGTCGGAGATAGAATTATCTCATTTGTTGACGAAAGTGTAGAGGACGGAGGGACCTGAGGGTAATGGCAAGTGCGTCTGTAGCCATCATTACCGCTCCTGCTGACGCAATCCCGTCAGGCCCCACGAGGTCATGCGGTTCCTGACGTCAGTGTGCACCACTAGAGTACAGCACCACATATCTCCCCCTTTTTCCAAGATAACACAACGATCCACTCATCTGTGGTAGACCTGCCGCCAGTGGCGGTTGTGTGTGTTACCAGGGGTGGAAAAGGGAGGGGGGAGAAGGGTGAAGAGGATAGATTGCCCCAATAGTGAAGTTTCATTTCGAATTCTCTGTATTTAGTGGGGTGTACCACAAACCTTCCTTTACGGGTGCGGGTGCCAGAGTCCTGTCCATTGTGTGTCTCCGCCCTTTCCGGTGTGAGGCCAGTGTTGCTTCGTTTCCTTTGTTCGGTGCCTGAGTTGCTTGTCACCCTGGTCTGCTGGGATGCACTATGCTGAGTGTGTCTGTGTTGGTGCTTGGCACAGGGCCACCCCCCGTCAGAGCCAGGTCTAAAGGGGTTATCGGAGGGGCAGTTGTCCGCTTTTCCTTCTTCATCTCCGTCATAACCGGTTTCTGGCGCAGTGCTTTCCTTGGCCCATCAGAGGACTTTGTTACATTTTGCCATGCAGCAGTGTGACCAAATCTTTCCATCACATAGGAAGGCGGAACGCAAATATAGTCCTTGAACTTGCAGAGGTTTGCTGTATTTGCTGTTTCCTTTCCTGCCGAGTTGGCCCAGCTTCACCCTGATCCACTCACCTGCTGCCAAAGAGACTTCTCAGACTCCGAGTCTCCGGTCATAGTGTTCTTTGTAGATTTTCTGCACTTTTGCTATGTTGCTCCTGACCACCACAGGGGACCACTTGCTTTGGAGCGTCATGTTCATCCATGCGCGATTGTCCTTGGTAAAGGGTTCCCTGCCCCTTAGGATCTTGAATGGGCTGTATCCCGTTACTGTGGGCATTATCTGGTAGGCCCAGATCGTGCTTTTGAGTTCTGTCTCCCAGTTCTTGCCTGCGTTGATTGCAGCTTGGACGGAGCCCATGAAAACGTGGTTGAATCGTTCGGTAAGTCCTTTGCCGGCTGGGTCATACAACGGGGTATGATGAATTCTGATCCTGTTCCTCTGCATGAAGGGCATTCCGTTTGTCCAAGATAAATTGGGGTCCATTGTCGCAGGTGATGACTTCCGGTAAGGAAGGCGAGGATTCTGTCTGTGTCTGTCTTCTCGCATATCTCCGCTTCTAGCCATTTGGAGTACCTGCCTACGAGGACTATGACGTACTTGGGTTTGCCCCAGGTGTCAAGGACTGGACCCAAGATGACTAATGACAGCTATTTCCAAGGGTTTGAGGGGTGACAAATTCTCCCATTGCGGGTTGTAGTAGGTTGAGAGATTTGTCTGCATTGGAGCAGTGCTGGCATGTCCGCACCTGGTGTTCCACAGAGGAGTCCATGGCTGGCCACCAGTATGACTGCTTAATCCTCCTTTTTGACTTTACGATCCACAAGTGGCCTTCATGGACTATGGTGAGGACGCGGTCATGTAGTGTCGCCGGGGGCACCACTTTGTCCCCAAGGAGCAGGAATACAGAGTCATCACTGAGGGATAGTTCATCCCGTACTTCCCAGTACTTCTTAGCGTCTTCAAAAATGTGCTTCTTCTCCGGCCACCCCGTTGTGACAAAGGTTTTGACTGTCGCCAATGTGGGATCGTTGTCGTATGCAGATGTCCAGTCTTGGGCATTGATACTGCTCTTGTGGTCCTCCATGAATGCAACTTGGTAGTCGTCCCATTCACTGGGTGCTGGTGCTGTCTCCATAGCCGCTGAGCGGCTGAGAAACTCCGCCACCTTATTCTTTTGGCCCGGGAGATATTCTACATCATACACAAAGTCAAGGAGTTTGAGGGACATCTTGGCGATGTGCGGGGTGGCTGTGGCATGACCGCTGGAGTTCAAGACCTTAATCAATGGTTGTGGTCCGTGTGAAGGCTGAATCGGGAGCCCCAGAGGTATTGTCTAAATTTGCTCATGGCCCAGGTGACCGCTAGCATCTCTTTCTCAATGACACAGAATTTTTTTTTGTTGGGCGCCAGCGCTCGGGACGCAAAGCCGATCGTGGTTTCTGTGCCGTATGTGGAGCATTGCGACAAGACAGCTCCCAATCCCTTGTTACTTGCGTTGGTTGTCAGGATGCTGGGGGCACCACTGTCAAGCCCTGTAGAGGTATGGCATCACAGATGTCCAGCTTGATGGTTTTGAACTCTCGGTTGGATTCCGGCGTCCAACAGAAGCTGGCTTTATCTTTCAAGAGTTGACGCAGTGAGTTGGTTTTCGTGGCAAAGTTATGGACGAACTTGCCTCACAACTCTGCGAGTCAGAGGAATGACCTGACTTCGTCTTTATTGCGGGGCTGGGGTGCCGCTCTGATAGCTGCTACGTTAACTCGTTTGGTAGTTATCCCCATTTCTACTATTTCGTGACCAAGATATGTCACGGAGCACAGACCAAACTTGAATTTGGCGAGTTCAGCAGTGAGGCCATTGGCATCATGATCTTCCTTGGACTTTCCCATGATCAGGATATCGTCCTGGAAATATAGCACATTTTTGCTGGCCTTGAAGAGCTTCTTCATGAGTTTTTGGAACACTGATGCCGCTGACGCCAGACCAAAAGGTAGGCGACGGAATCTGTAGCAGCAAATGGCGTGATAAAGGAGGTCAGCTTCGGGCTGGTTGGGTGAAGTAGGATCTGGTGGTATGCCACCGTGAGGTTGATCAGCAAAACGCACAAGATGATGGATGGAATGTTGCACAATGGCAAAACATTCACCCCCAGTAACAGATCTGGGTTTAATCCATCGTTATTTTGCTCACCAAGCCACCCCAGTTCAGACATGGCCATATCCAAATCAGTCTTGACCGTGTGCCTCATGGGAACAGTCCAGATTAAACAGCAAAACACACAAGATGATGGACGGAACATTCCGTCCATCATCTTGTGTGTTTTGCTGTTCACCTTCTGTGGGAAGGGTATGCCCAGACGTGGGTCCCGTGCTCACTACGTCACTGGAGTCAAGCTATCCTGGCTGATGAAGGCTGATAGCCAGAAACGGGTCCTAGGATGCTTGATTCCGGTCCAGGGAAGACATGGCTTGGCAGTTCTGTCTGGACTGTTCCCATGAGGCACAGGGTCAAGACTGATTTGCATATGGCCGTGTCTGAACTGGGGTGGCTTGGTGAGCAAACTAACGATGGATTAGACCCAGATCTGTGACTGGGGGTGAACGTTTTGCCATTGTGTAATATTCCGTCCATCATTTTGTGTGTTTTGCTGTTCACCCTGATGTGGGAAGGGTATGCCGAGATGTGGGTCCCCTGCTCACTAAGCCACTGGAGTTAAGCTATCCTGACTGAAGACGGCTGATAGCCAGAAACCGGTCCTAGGATGCTTGATTCTGGTCCAGGGAAGACATGGCTTGGCAGTTCGTGCCGGACTGTTCCCATGAGGCACAGGGTCAATACTGATTTGCATATGGCCATGTCTGAACTGGGGTGGCTTGGTGAGCAAAATAACGATGGATTAAACCTAGATCTGTGACTGGGTGTGAATGTTTTGCCATTGTGCAACATTCCGTCCATCATTTTTTGTGTTTTGCTGTTCACCCTATGTGGGAAGGGTATGCCCAGACGTGGGTCCCATGCTCACTAAGCCACTGGAGTCAAGCTATCCTGGCTGAAGATGGCTGATAGCCAGAAACCGGTCCTAGGATGCTTGATTCCGGTCCAGGGAAGACGTGGCTTGGCAGTTCGGGCTGGACTGTTCCCATGAGGCACAGGGTCAAGATTGATTTCCATATGGCCATGTCTGAACTGGGGTGGCTTGGTGAGCAAAATAACAATGGATTAAACCCAGATCTGTGACTGGGGGTGAATGTTTTGCTATTGTGCAACATTCCGTCCATCATTTTGTGTGTTTTACCATGAGGTTGATGGTAGAAAACCATTTGATGTCTTTAGTCTGAGCCAGGAGCTTGCCGATGCATGGCAGGGGGAACTTGTCTACGAGGATGTTTTTGTTTAATTCTCAAAGGTCAATGCAGAGGCGCACCTTCCCGTTGGGTTTCTGTGCCACAACAAGGGGCGCCAACCATTCAGCGCTGTCTATGGGCTCAATGACGCCCCACTCTTCGAGACGTTGCAATTCTTGTTGAAAGGGAAGTTGCACACTTTGTGCCTGACCGGTACAGCCCCTTCTTTCAGAACGATCTTGTGCATGAATTGGGAGAGTTGTCCTATGGTGCCTCGGAAGACGCTGGGAAAGTCTTTTCACAACGTGTCTTCCGCTAGGGTGGGTGGCTCGTCAGTCATGAGGACTTGAATGTCTCTGCTTGGATTGAGTTGGATGTCCAGGGCACCTTGGTCAGCCCATCCCAGGAGCGAGGGTCCTTTCTCGGTGACATACAACTTGCCTGTGGCCACTCTGCCTTTGAACTCAAATGTGAGGCACCTAACCACCACCTTGAGGATCTTCTCGCCGGTGTATGTGACTGGGTGTATGTCCATGTGGTGGAATTGGGGTCCTATGACGTTAGCCAATTCTGACTCCCAGACGGCGTTTTGTATTATGGTGAACGGGGAACCTGAATCCACCACCATTGACACCTGGACTCCTACAATGGTCACAGTGCACAACGGTTTCTTCTTGGGTTGGCAATCAATGCCCCAGACTTGGTCATCTATACATAGTATGCAGTCGTCATCCCGATGCCCTTCTCCCTCGTCAGGTTCTGATTCATCCATGATGCATTTCACTGCAGTGTTGCTGGGTCATCTCCTGCAGTATTTGCCAAAGTGTCCCACTATGTCACAGAAGGAGCTCTTGACGTGATACGCTGGACACTGTTTATCGTTGGGCATGTAGGCAGAGCTGCCGCATTTGTAGCACGAACCTTTCTTGTCTCCGTGGTTGTGCCTTGTACTGGCGGAGTGCAAGTGTTTCGCCTGGGCTGGCGATAGGATTGGCAGCAGGCGGTTTGTCTCTTGACCTAGTGGAGTCACTAACTTTGCAGATTGCAGGTTTCGGCTCCACTTCTTTCTTGGCAGTGGCGGCACAAAGTTTTGAGAGTTCAGCCTTTTTGACGATGGCTATGATCTCATGGAGAGGTGCTTCTCCGCTCACCCATAACTTTTTCTGGACGTTGGTGCTTGTTGTGTGCATTATTATTTGTTCCCTTATTAAATCGTCGGGCAAGTGCCCAAATTTGAAGTTTATCGCTAATTTCTTAAGTTCGGCTACGTAATCTTCCACTGTTTCCGTGGCGTTCTGTTTCCGCTGGAAGAAGGTGTACCTATCAGTAGCCGTACAGATGACTGGCTGGAGTGGGAGCCTAAGACCTCTAACACATGTTGGAACACATCCGTCTCGGTGGGAGCCCTTGGTTTTTTTAACACATTTTCATAAATACACAATCCTTCTGGTCCCCGGTTGTGGAGTAGAATCTTCTTTCTGCATTTGCTGGAGAACTCTTCCTCCCCTTGGTCCTCCAATGCCGACAAGTAGTTTAGGAAGTAACCCTTCCAGTCTGCACACTTCATTGCCTGTTCTCCTAGTTTCGAGAGGAATGGCATAGGGTTCGTGAGGGAAAAGGTCTGGGCACACATCGCAATGGATTGGGCGCTGCCCCGAGACAAAGATAACCCTGGACGTGGACACAGGCTGCGTGTGCTTCAAGATTGCAGATGGCGCGACTCCGAATCGAGGAGGTCCCTGGACGCGGACACAGTCAGTGTGGGCATCAAGTGTGAAGATGGCGAGACTCACAGACCCACGAAGAGGGAGGTGGCTTCTGGGAGAAGCTGCAGTTACTGGAGCGCTGTGGTGAAGGCTGTTGCAGAGAGGTTCCTGGTGGGCTCAGGCATGCAGGACTCCCTGGGTAATATGAGGGGATGGTGCTGTATATGCCCCTCGTGGCTGACTGGGAACCACTAGCAGTGAGAGTGCTGAGCAGTGACTTGTGGGGTCTGTTGGCGCCCCCTTGTGCGCAGTCTCATGTTGTGTAGCTTATTGGGGGCAGCGCTTGGCTGAGGGCATGGGTGCGCCGGTTGCTTACCACGCTATCATGCCAGAGTTGAGCTGCTTGGTTTTGCAGCAGTGTTACTTCGCCGCGGAGTCACTGGGCGACGTCACTCCACCTTTCAGAATGACCGCGCCGGTAGTGCGTGCCGGTACGGGAGTGCGGCCGGAGGCTGAATGCGGAGTGGCGGCCGGAATGGCAGGTCCGATTCCGCTCGTCGCCAATTCATGGTGTCGGTGGCGGCAGACAAAGTCACAAACAACATGCTGGGAATGAAATAACTTTATTGCTACAAGAGAGGGGCAAGTGCGTCTGTAGCCATCATTACGGCTCCTGCACTGATGCGATCCTGTCAGGCCCCACGAGGCCACGCGGGTCCTGACGTCAGTGTGCAGCACTAGAATGCAACATAACAGGAATACGTTTCCCAACTTCGTCTAACTTCATCTGAAATGTAGTATGGCCTCGCTGGGCCAACCACTGACACATTTGATGCATGGCTACAGCCGAGCACCGGACGAGTCCCTGCAGCCGGATGTCCCACCCACTCAGGAAGTGCAAGGCTCTGCCTAACCAGAGCCCTGTGTCCGGATGAGAACAGAGCTGAAGGGACCTTTAGTAAGACCCAGAGGTGGAAACATGCTAGCTGCTGTGTCTCAATGAGGAGAACAGCATGACACACCAAGGATTGGCTGCCTTTTCCCACTAAAGAAGGTAGTATGAGGAGATACACACAGTCACATATATAGCATGGAAAGACACCAAGCCCTTGGGAGTGGACAGGACGAGCATGGATACATGATAATGTTGACACATGGATCCCCACATTTTGTCCAGAATGAGATGGGAAGAGAAATGCAGATTCAGGCATAGCATTGGGTGGAATGAGCCCAAATGGGAGGGCTGCATGGGCAGCATGGCCCTCTTCACCTGTAGAAGGAATTGAATGAGAGACAATGCTAGAGTTATAACCTGGGAGGCACAAAGCCCCGGCAGGTGGACAGGATGTTCTTTAAGTGAGATGAAAAAACGAGGGGGACCTCTCAAAGGGGTGTAGCCTCTGTAATTAAGAGTGTGGCTTAAAGACATGTAAGCTAAAAATCTGTGCTTAGCATAGTGTGCTGCCCAACTGGTATTTTGCTGCTTTTGTCTTTTAGTCCAGCTATAAAACACAAGTAACATTATACCTACAACAATCCAGGACGATTGGCTTTGTCAATGGTTGTTAGTTGAATAAGATAAACAAGCAACAACTATGGGTTTGTTGCATACTATTAAAAATGATTCAGTTCTCAATTGATGAGGCTGTGAAAGAACTATAATGAGTCTCTTTGAAGTTACATCAAAGGCAGTGAAGAGCGGCAGTGCTGCAGAGTTAAGATTTTTTTTTCATCCTAAGGGTGAGGGAAACAATGCAATGGCCGATAGGAACCTGTTTCAGTACATGCTTTTCAGAAAGGCCAGTGCTGACCACTGGCCCACTTAAAGCCAGCGACCGCTCCTCTGCAATGGCGGAGGACCATCGCCTCACTGCCTTGCTTAGAGCCAGCAAATGAAAAATAAAACGATGTTCTAGCATTGGTTTTTTTGCATTTGCTATGTGCGCTCCCTAAGTGCGCATATGCCTTTTGTCCGGCCGTTTCATGCCAACCAAAACACACAAGCGCACATAGGTTTCTCCAGCCCAGCTGCGTTGCACAGCCGGGCTTGAGAAACCCTCACAGACTCCCTGGTCTGAGTGGAGCATCTTTCCAATCCGCTAATGCTAATCTCTGGGCTGCTCTCATAGTATGAGAGCAGTACAGGAATTTCACATGGAGTCCGTGACGCTACCCCAGTGCTTGCTAGGACCAAGGATGGAAAAGGCATGACCTGGGAGGCAGGCGGCAGCTCCAGGTAGCTGTTAATTTATTTGTTTTTATTATTAAACACCCCCACATGCAATTCCCCTCCTGTTATCCCCCTCCACTCGCCCCACGTCCTCTTCAGTGTGGTGGCCGCCACTGCTTAAAGCCCTGGCAGCAAGACAGCCCTGGGCCATGGCTACCCCACTAGTTGCAGAAGGAAATCATGCAGATCTTCTACTACTTATGTAAGGTGCCTGGAAAATAAGGGCCATATTTCCTAAGCCCTTGCATCAGGCAAGGCAATGCAAGGGCTTAAGTGAGATTTACTGAGCCTTGCAAAGCCAACTTGAGTTGCTCCGCGTGGTTTAGTAAATCCAGAGTAACGCAAGGTAGCGCAAAATCCCTCCATTTCATTGATCTGCTTGGGAAGGCGTTCCATGCGTGGAGCATATACGATCCCATGCATCCCCCCATGGATTTTGGCCCAATCCCAGATTTACTAAGGGTATTAAACCTGGGACCGTGTCAAAGTGATACGCCTTCCCAACAGAGGCGTAACAGGGAGAAATATCTTCATTTCAACTTGTTATTTCCTCTTTCTGCTGAATATACATAGAGAAAAATTCCTCTAAGGATTGTCTTTTTGCAGGAATGTGTCCCTTCCTGTGCAAGAATAATTCTGCCTGTAACAAAGGAACTTTGCACCATGGCGCAAGGACGCCTACATTGGTGTTAGGCAGCAAACAGTGTGCCAGGGCAGGAATGCGCCACGTCATGTCTTAGTAGATATGGTTCATTCCTGTTCTCTCCCTGTCTCGCAAAGCAGCACAGCATGTTGTCCTGCTGCATTGAATTGCATGACTTATTAGTGAATCTGGGCCTAAGTATCTTCTACTGCTGCACAACATCAATAGTTAGGATAGGCAGGCTATGTATATGTGGAGCTCTACCTGGACACTCAGCACCAGGTTCAACCTCTGTAACACTAACCACTACCACAAACCCTCCCCTTATGGTGTGAACATGTACCCTACCTATGCCTTGCGTGCTCTGTGTGACAGGTCCCTGACAACGCTCCCTAATTGTGGTTACATGGTATAATAGCTAATAACAGATAATACAGGCAGGTGCCCGGAGAAGCATTGGAGGTGCTTATAGGTTATTAAATATTTTATAATTAGATAATAAATATTCAGTATTTTCATAAATATCTTTAATATTAATTCATATTTTAAATATTTGAAATAATGTAACTTAATTTGACATTATTTCCTATGGAGTTCTATTTTAAGTCCTTACCTCCATTATTTTCGATGAAAGAGTGTTGCAGTACCAGTGGTTGACCATGTGGAGTGCTTGATGTACTACAAAATTGTAAATTACTGCAAAAGTATAAGTAACAACAAAAGTGCAATTTGTGCATACTAAAAAGTTGAGTAATTTAAGTTTGTGCAAAATCCTAATCACGTGTGTCCCTGCGGCATAGATGACTTCAGAACTCCACAATTAGCACATTTCATTCAAGAGCAATTATCAGATTGGACATGTTTTTTTCTCAGCTTTCACCATCGAATGTGTTTCCAAAGTATTTTGGCAGCTTTTAGACACAAAATGAAATACATTTTTCAATCCTTAGGATTAAATTGTTCCCTTGTTATGTTATTTTTGTTTAGTGTACCTTTGGAGTCTTCTTGGCTATGTAAAGGCTAACATAATCACCAAGAACTAAGAATTAAATAAACTAAAATAAATAAGAAAGCATGAGTCAATCGGAAGACTAGCTAAAAAATAGTTTAAAAACATTTTCTGAATTTCAGTAAGTTTTGTTCACTGCATAAAGAAAGGGGTAGGGAGGCCCCTTCTTTTGTCGCTGCCTCTAAAATCTCTCTAGAGCCATAAGTGTCAGCTCATGCTCTTGCCACTTACAGTAAGGATCAGTTAGCTGAGGGGAGATGGTGGTCTGGGATTTGCTGATAAAATATGGCCACCCAGAACTGAAGTGTATGACAGTATATCTTTTTCTACATTGTTGTCCATTTATTGGGCCAAGACGAGGGGTCCTGTGACCCATCTGTTTGATTCTATTCTGCAAGTTCTCAACGTTCTTATCAGAACGTGATAGAATGTTTCAGCCATCAGGAAATATTGAACATCTTTCTGGTTCAGTGTAGGAAAGTGCCCTTTTTGGATGGCCAGCCCCTCCCCCTCCTCCCCTCCCCAGCTTCTTCTCTGAATGCTGTGGTAATGGATCTGAAAGTGCACTGGGACCTGCTAACCAGGCCCCAGTGCCAGTGCTCTTGCCCTTAAAGGTAATGTGAATTGGTAAACCCAATTGGCAAAATGCTTTAACCCCCCCTTATAAAACCTTAGCATATGGTACCAGTGGTACCCAGATCAATGATGTTAGAAGGGCCACCAGGGCTGCAGCCCTATTTGTGCCACCCTGAGTGACCTGAGTAAAAGAAGTCAGCAGTCCTGACAACGCAGCCTTCATGAGCAACTTACCTGCTCGAGATCGACCCTGCACACATCACTGCCTTAATACAAGGAAACCACCCCTATGTAAGCCTCCTATAGCCCAGGAAGCAGGGTGCATTATATTAATGGTGTGGACATGTATGTGCAAGCACACATACTACAGTGATCTTTCCATTAAAGATCACTGTAAGTGAATGGCGGTCCATAGGTTATCATGGACTGGCTACTGGGCGACCCGAGTCCAAGGGCAAGAGCTCCAAGTCTGCTCTAAAGAAGGTCAAAGAGACCCATGTCTGCACAAGGCAGGACCCCACTGAGAGAAGGCATGAAGCTATGCACCAGTGGCTGTCCCCCTGCACTCCCTGGACCAGAGACCAGGTCCAAATGGAGGGTGAACCCCTCTGCAACCGAAAGACTTCACCAGGACTCCCTAAGACTAGAGGTATCAATCAGGGTTTATAAAGCGCGGCTATTCACCAAATAAGGTATCCAGGCACTTGAAGGCCCCGGAGGCTTATTTGAACAGCCACGTCATGAAGGCCATTCAGATTTCCGAAAGTGAGGTGAGGTGCATGGAGAGGCTGTTCCTAGTCTTTGCTGTGATGTGGGAGAAGGAGCGGCATCCACTTCTGCTTCACGTAAGAAGGGAGTCACCCAGAAGATTCAAGAGTCTTGTTGGTCTTGAGGAGAACCCCTTCATTATTCGGGTTCGAAACGCGTCAACCTGGTCCCAGGTCACATAGAATGAGTTTTTGTTGTTCGAAAGAGATAAAATCCCAGTTTTATTCATTTGGAAAGAAGATACAAAAGACTTCTAATCTTTCTTGACAGTCTGCTTCATTCTATATGTTCATGTATTTTGTTGTGTTCATTGGGACCATTATAAATTATGAATGTTTGAAGCTTAAGAGAGGTGTGTATGTAGTTGGTGTGAATGTGTCAGCTGTAAATGTTTTGTATATTTTGCATATATTGCTTATGTAGATAATCTGTATTGTATATATTTTGTATGAATACTATGCACAATGAATTTCGTTTTTGCAAAAATGTATGAAAACAAATAAATTGAATAAATCATTAGATGTTGCAATTGAAAAGCAGACGTTTATGTTTGGTTCATAAAGGTTTAGTGAAAGATTTTGTAGGAGTCTGTCTCAGTTTTGGCAAGCGTTTTGTTCCATTTTGTGGGAGAAGGAGCGGCATCCACTTCTGCTTCAGTAGATGCAGCGAGTATGAGAAAGAGAAAGGGAGGCGGTGCATAGTCTTCTCGATGGTTGATGGAAGTTCAGGCGGTAGTTCATGTAGGTGGGTCCTTGGTTGTGTAGAGCCTTGTGTGTGTGGGTCAGCAGCTCGAATTGGCAACTCTTCTGTATGGGAAGCCAGTGGAGTTTCCTGAGGTGGGGTGGGATGTCAGTTTATCGGGGAAGGCTGAGGGTGAATCTTGGTGTGGCATTCTGAATGGTCTGAAGTCTCTGTAGAAAGTGTGTGGCAATTCCTAAGTAGAGGGCATTGACGTAGTTTAGTCAGCTACTGATGACGGCTTGTGTCTTGGTGCGTCTCGTGTAGGTGTAGCCACTTGAAGATTTTATGTGGCATGTGCAGCGTGAGGAAGCAGACGGAGGAAATGGTCTTGATCTGTGATTTCATGGTACTAGTCCCATGCAGTCAGCAGGCACAAACCGCATATTCATGATCCAAGATTGACAGTCAGCCAGGCCACAACTGAGGACCAGCTTGAAAGTAGCCAGCCAAGAGCCTCCTGGGAGGCGCAGTCCTGAACGTCACAGAGTCTCAGCCTTCTGAAGCATTCCTCGAACTTCTGGAAGTTGATTTGCTATATTGTTGCACTTGCCATGGCCAAGGTTTGATGGTGGTCTGTCTGACTACTGACTATTTTACATGGCGCTTCAACAAGAAGGATAAATCCTGCATTGTGGACCCTCAACTTCTGTAGCACTGCTGTTGAGTACTTGCATCCCAAACCTGCCTGCGTTGGCACGCCTGGTAAAGTCAGCCCCTGCAGTTCCTGTTCAGCACCGTGGGCAGCCAGGTACACCTCTGCACCTGAGAATCTCAAGCAGGGAAGAGCTGTTCTGCCTGGTGAGTCCTGGTCCTGGGGCCCCTCCAAGCTTATCCTCAAAGGTGTTCCCCAACCCACCCTGGAAGTGACTGAGTGTCACAGGTACTGTTTTTGATAGCTCCATTGCTCCCCATTTAGCACCAAGGACAGCCCAGTCACCTCTGCACCAGGACTCTCTGGGTAAGGTAAACTTGTTCTGACTGTCGAGACATGGTCCGTGGATCCGCAAGACCTTAACTCCAGGTAGGTTGCATTAAACTCACCCTGCAAGTGACAGAGTGTCACATAGTGTTTTCTTCATTGACCGCAATGGTTAAGTTTGACAACAGTGCAAAGTAATGATTTTCTGAACACTTTAAAATCAATAACTCCGGTTATATGCCTTGTATTGATCTAATTTTGGGGCCTAAATTTTTTATCAAAATAAGCTCTATTTTTATAAATTGGTGTTGGATTTCTTTTGAGTTGTGTCAAATTCTTAGAGGAACATGTGTTAAACATTTCAAGTACCAACATGCACTATGAGTAAGACTGACTGCTCTTTGCCACTCTACCAGGACTGAGCTAAGGATTACTAGTGTGAATACGAGGTTCACTTTTGGGTATTGTGATAATATTACATGGTAAGGCCTCCCAGCCATACCACTTAATATTTCCACCTTGCTACATTCAGTGTAAACTTGTGGCCTGCATCCATAAATTTGCATCTCTATTACTGGCAGCAGTTTACAGTATGCAACAGAAGTCTAGCTGCGACAGTACCGGAACTCCGGTGAGCGCTGCTCAGTACTTCATCAACAGCAAAAGCTGAATAGGCCTGAGAATCACGGTCTAGAAGTGTGCACTTTGTGTGATTGCCATCTTCTGGTAGAAGTCAACAGCTTGGCATAAAACAATACACATACCTGCTCGAGATCGACCCTGCACACATCACTGCCTTAATACAAGGAAACCACCCCTATGTAAGCCTCCTATAGCCCAGGAAGCAGGGTGCATTATATTAATGGTGTGGACATGTATGTGCAAGCACACATACTACAGTGATCTTTCCATTAAAGATCACTGTAAGTGAATGGCGGTCCATAGGTTATCATGGACTGGCTACTGGGCGACCCGAGTCCAAGGGCAAGAGCTCCAAGTCTGCTCTAAAGAAGGTCAAAGAGACCCATGTCTGCACAAGGCAGGACCCCACTGAGAGAAGGCATGAAGCTATGCACCAGTGGCTGTCCCCCTGCACTCCCTGGACCAGAGACCAGGTCCAAATGGAGGGTGAACCCCTCTGCAACCGAAAGACTTCACCAGGACTCCCTAAGACTAGAGGTATCAATCAGGGTTTATAAAGCGCGGCTATTCACCAAATAAGGTATCCAGGCACTTGAAGGCCCCGGAGGCTTATTTGAACAGCCACGTCATGAAGGCCATTCAGATTTCCGAAAGTGAGGTGAGGTGCATGGAGAGGCTGTTCCTAGTCTTTGCTGTGATGTGGGAGAAGGAGCGGCATCCACTTCTGCTTCACGTAAGAAGGGTGTCTGGGTTACCACTATGTTTACCTTGGTCCCTGGAAAGCACATGCAACGTTCATTGATTCAAATGAAGCAAATAGAGGGCAGACGGAGATTTCTGAATCCTGATATCTGAGTGAACCACAAAACGACTTTGGATACATAAATATTCACATATACCGATATGCGGCAGCAAAATTGACCTGATCTGAACAAGAAATAATAGCTTGTGAATATACTATTAAGGACACCACTGTTGGTTGGCTGACGAACGTGCCTTCTGCTGAGGTTCCGTGACAATTGTAAGTGGTGTTCTCGACTCGCACGGATATGGTCGAGTCTAGTATCTATGAACCGCAAATGGCGAGTTTAGTAAGTGTGCGCAGTTTCGCTGTGCTAACTTAAACCGTTCGTTTGTTACGTGGGCTTTTCATCTGTACCCACGGGTTCCATCTTAGATACGGCATCCATTTTGTCTCTTGCCCTCAAGTAGCCAGCGAACGGACGCTGTCCGCTTCGCGACCCTGGGACTCCCAAGATATGGCGGAAGACACATGTTCTTTGTAAGTGCCTTTATGACGAGGGGGATGCTACTGTAAGGCAGATGGCGCCGCTCGAGGCTCATCTTGCCGCACGGGCTTATTGTCTCAGCCGTGCATCTCATTAGGCACGTCCCTTTGATGCCTGTATCTCGTACTTCTCGACACTCCCCTTTTACACCCTTTCCGATCTCCCCACTGTCTCCGTCTTCCTCTACACCTGTCTTCGTTCCTATTTCGATCTACTTTACTGCTGATTGGAATTTGCTAATGGTGGGAAGATGGGTTTTTACAGTTGGGAACCGCCAAATGTTTCCGCACTTATGTTCCGGACCTTGTGTGTTTCAAAGTGACCAAAGCGACCCCTCTGAGAGCGACTTGTGGGAACCAGGTTGTAAACTATTGTGTATCATGTTATCCTATGGGTAAAAACTGTATAAAAGGAGCGATCCACAAATACAATTTGAAGCAGTCTCCCCGAACTACACTCGATGTACTTCCTGTGACTTCTGTGTTCCCTGCAGTAAATAAACCTTGACTCTTTGACGCCGAAGGAAGTGTCCCGTGTCTCTGTGACTTGTACGCCGGAGCAGGTTACCCACGAAGGTTTCAGGTGTTGTGCCCTGGCACCGCTGGGTCCAAAAGAACCCAGTCCTTCAGTTGGCGCCCAACGTGGGGCTTCATCAGTGGTACCGGTCCAAGCCCGACGATCGTGAGGAACTTCGTGTGAAATCTCCGAGGGAAGGTGCACCCCGCTTCATCGATCCTGTTGTCGAAATAAGTGGCCCGAAGACTTTTCCCGCGAAGATTCCCGCCTCCTAACGGCTGCGACGGACTGCTGCCCTGACTGTAGACCTGTTTTGGCGCCTGGCGTACACCTTGGTATAGCGAGACGATTGACGGGCCTTCCTGAGGACGCCATTGATCTTTGAGTTAAGTATTTGTGGGTCGCTCCCAGAGTTCTTGGTTGTAGACACTTTAGCGAGTGTCTTTGTTGTAAACACTTTAGCGAGTGTTTTTGTTGTAGACACTTTAGCGGGTGTCTTTGTTGTACACGCTGTGTGAGTGTTTTTGTCGGTGACACTTTGCTAGCGTACTTCGTTGTTGTTGTATTTGTTTGACGACTGCAGCCGCCAAAGACCGAGGGTTTAGTTCTTTACTGGGACTTGGTAAATCCCGAAATCCCGTAACCCTTGAAGTTTGTGAAACTCGGCTAGTGTGCAAGATGCCTGGTCGCAGTACTTTGTTCAGTTGCTTTAGACCTTGTGGTGCGGATTCCCTGCTGGAGGACTCGTGTCCGATACCTCCGGTTGGAACTCCTACTTATGATTTATATAGCAAACATGGGCTAGGCCCGATTGCTTTTAACGATTATTGGATAAAATATACAAAGAAAGACGGCGATCTTCGTTGGCCACCTCACGGTAGCTTCGAAGCGTCGATCTTAGATAATTTGGAAATAAAGTTGTTCGAACGCAAATCTAGGCCGGCCATGTTTGATGCCTTTCGGTTCTGGCGCAAAGAAGCCCGACAGAAAGAGATCAGACAAAATAAACGTAGTCAGCGAGATACTGTTGCTACTATAGTGAAGAAAGCTGAGCAGTTTCAGCGTGATAAGGAGGATAAGGATAAGGAAGTGTTTGAGAGATTACAGCGTATGTCCATAGACAAATGCTATCCTGCTTTGCCTACGGAGTCGGATAAGAAGGAAGAGGCAGTTGAGGATTCTTTAATGTCTTATCTTATGAAGTCGCCACCTCCGTACGTACAGGGTACCGCAGCTCCTGTGGTCCCTGCCGTACCGGTTCTTCCACCTGTTATTCCTCCACCAGTTCCTCAACCTGCACCCGCTCTTCCGCCTGTTCCTGCTCCTTTGCCTATTTCTATTCCTACTGCTCCTCCGCTTCCGCATACTCCTGTTCCCGCTACTGCTCCTGTGTTGTTAACCCCTGTTGCTGCTAATGTCTCTACTCCTTCTCTTGTTAGTCCTGTGTCTTATTCTTCTCCCTCTACTCGTAATCGTAATTCTCCCCTTGCGACAAACTTCTTCCAGTCGCTCGGACCTGTTTTTGGCTCTGCTGGTTCTGATGGTCCTCAGAGACGTAGCCAGCTTCCTGGTAATAGAGAACGTGTTGCGCTATACAATATGGCGATGGGTTGGATGATAAACCCTGTTAGAAATCCACCTCGTGTTGTCCTCGAAACGTTTGATCAATTCAACATACCAACTCAGAGATATGTGTTTGATGAAATGTGCAAGTTCTTACATGATCAGATAGTGGTTAATGCGCCTGACGAGGTGCTGACCGCCCTGTCTGAACTTCGGCTCCAGTTCGCAACTGGACTGATAGTCGACACTAATGTTCGACGTGCTGTTGAGCACTTACTATCTCTTCGTCCCGCTCCTATTCCTCATGCATTGTTCGTTGAGGACATTGAGAAAGGAGATGGGTCTGGCCAATATCCTATGCGTGAAGTTCCGCCGGTTTGGGTACCCGCTGATAATACTAATGCTAATGCTCCAGTTCCGGCACATTTCCAGAGAGTGTGGATACACCTCCCATGGAAACGATCGGAAGTGCTTCAGGTGAAACAAACTTTGCCCGATCCTCGCAAAAATCCTGCTGGATATTACAAGGAATTGTCGCAGCTCGTAGACGCTACGATAATGAATCTGGCCGATATCGACATGTTGTTTGGCAATGTCGTACCGCAACCGGTATGGGCGAAGATTCGTCACCAAGATCATGCGAATGAATTAGGTGGTGATTGGGCTGCCATTACAGCGGCAGACGCGGGACAAGTGGCTGCTACTAAACCCGATCAGTTGATTGAACTTCTTCCCCAGCGAATCATTACATTAATGAAAACGCTTATGCCAGCTATGAGGGTAAATTGGGACAAGTTGTCAGCCTGTAAGCAAAAGAAAGATGAGAGTGTCTCGGACTTCTTTACGAGGTTCGAGGAAACATTCGTTGATCATAGTGGACAGGATATGGGTACTGAGGGTGGACAGAGGTTGTTTGTAGATAAATTCGTGTCGAACTTATTGCCCGACTTGAGCCATAAATTGAAAAATTCAGAAAGTGCGTGGGCTGTTTCTACCTCAGCTCAGATATTGGCTACGGCACAATATTACGAAAATAGAGAAAAAGAGGAAAATGACCGTGCCGATAAAAAAACAAAAGAGCTAAAAACTAAAGTGTTGTTACAACAAGTATATCCGCCGCGTTCTAATCAGAATGCGCCTCAGCAGAATAGATCGCAGTCGCAATCGAATCGATCGCAGCCGCGTAATGATTCCTCTTTCCAAAGATCTTCATTAGGGTACAACCAATGTGCTTATTGTAGACAGGAGGGACACATTAAATTCAATTGTCCTGCTTTAAATGACCGTAGTGGTGGTAATTCGTCTAAAGGAGGCCGTGGTGGTGCACAGCACGCATCACGTGGTAGAGGTCGTGGTGCTCAGAATGATCGCTCTGACCATTCATCAAATTCTAATAACTGTTTCGATCAACGTGGATCATCGCAAGGACGATCTGCGCAGTACAATGTAGACGATTATTACGTCGATCAGGGAACTGACGATAGTAATTACTAGGACAGCCAAAGACAAGGAGAGGGAGTGGTATCAGTTCCGGTTGATCAGAGAGGGCCTTACGTCGCAGTTGCTACATCGGGCGTCGTTGAGCCTTTTCTGTTGGACACTGGTGCAGCGAAAAGTTCTATCATGCATTCGAAACTCCCTGGCGCACCTTTGTCTGGCTTAACAAATGTTTCCGTTGGATTCTCTGGCGCCCCCGTTAGCAATCCAGTTTCGTGCCCTTTGCCCCTTAAAATTGGGCCTCGTGAGCTCGAAGCTCCATTGATTTTGTCTACTGGTTGTGGCGAAAATCTTTTGGGTCTGGATTTGCTTAAACGCTTGTATGCAACTTTGTATTGTTCTCCTGCGGGTGTAAAGCTTACGTTAGGAGAGAGAGTAGTCTCTCCCATGTACTTGTCTCTCGATAAGCTTCCACCGGAATTGGATTCTCTTCCTGCGTCTTTGTGGGCGACGGGTCCAAATGATGTGGGCCTACTTGATATCTCCCCTTATGTTGTTCAGTTGAAATCTAATGTGCGCTTGCCACGTATTCCCCAATATCGTATCTCCCTTGATGGTGAACGAGCTTTGTTAGCGATCATCTATGATTTGATCGAGAAAGATGTCATTGAAGAAACTCGGGGAAACGTGTGCAATAGTCCTGTACTGCCCATTCTTAAACGTACTGATCCTACCAAACCGCCTGTTTATCGTTTTGTTATCGATTTACGGGAGGTAAATAAAATTGTGGTTCCTCAATTCCCTGTTGTGCCTGACATCACGGCGCTACTGACTCTGATTCCAGCTACTGCTTCATGGTTTTCGGTGATTGATTTGAAAAATGCGTTTTTCAGCATCCCGATTGCCGAAGAGAGTAGGGACCTTTTCGGTTTCTCTCTTGGTGGACGTAGCTTCCGGTTCAAACGCGCTCCTCAGGGCTACTGTGAAAGTCCATCGATTTACAGTCAAGCTTTGAAGGGTCAACTAGATGCGTTTAGGTTGCCGGTTGGTGCGGCTTTAATCCAATACGTCGACGACTTATTGGTGGCTGCTGATACTCAAGACATCTGCAAAATCGCTACAGTGTCGTTGCTGCAACATCTCTGTGAGTTAAATCACAAGGTGTCACCTTCTAAACTCCAATATTGTTGTCAAGAAGTAACCTATCTAGGACACTTATTGTCAAAGGAGGGAAGGAGATTGACCCCAGAGAGAATTGCAGCGATTGCACGCATGGCTGTGCCACAAACCCAAAGAGATGTGCGTGCCTTTCTAGGTATCACGTCGTACTGCAGGCAGTGGATTCCTAATTTTTCATTGCTAGCGAAACCATTGGTGGCTCTTACGTGCAAGGATGTTTCGACTCCTTTACCATGGACGGAAGAATGTCAGAAAAGTTTTTCTGAATTACGTGATTCATTGTGTTCGGCTCCTGTGTTAGGTACCCCTGATTACAGTAAACCGTTCACGTTATATGTTCACGAGAGGGAAGGTTGTGCTTTGAGTGTTCTAACACAACCTTTTGGTGGTAAACAACGTCCATGTGCATATTTTTCCTCGACCTTAGACCCAGTAGCTAGAGCATTACCGAGTTGTTTGAGAGCAACTGCGGCAGCTGCGGTCTCCATCCGACAATCAGCAGGATTGGTCATGGATAATATGCTTACGGTGATGGTTCCGCATGCAGTCGATACTCTTTTGAATCGTACGAAAACTCAGCACTTGACGAGTGCGAGGTTGTCTGGGTACGAATTGACGCTTTTGGCAAGCCACATTCAGATAAAACGTTGTAATGTCCTAAATCCGGCAACTTTGTTACCAGTTAGTGCAGAGTCAGATGAAGTAGCAGAACATGACTGTTACTTGCGGACAGAAGAGGAAACAAAAGGTCGTGTGGACCTTAAAAACACCCCATTGGAAGACCCGGATGGCACCCTGTATGTGGATGGGTCATGTTTTAAGTTGCCGAATGGTGATGTGACTACTGCTTATGCTGTGGTGACATTGAATACTGTTGTTGAGACTGCAAGATTGAATCAGAATTCTGCCCAAGCTGCAGAGCTGATTGCTCTTACTAGAGCATGTGTATTAGCAAAAGGTAAACGTGTGAATGTGTACACCGATAGTCAGTATGCTTTCGGTGTAGCGCATAGTTTTGGACGGTTGTGGCGAGAGCGTGGTTTCCTGACGTCGCATGGCACGAAAATACAGCATGGCCAGCTTGTGAACGATCTTTTGGATGCATTAACTTTGCCTGCACAGGTTGCAATTGTTAAGTGTAGTGCGCATCGTAAAGTGACGGATGATGTTGGTCGTGGTAATGCGTTCGCAGACGAGATTGCTAAGGAGACTGCTCGGAACCTTAGCACTCGAATGTATGTGACAAGTTCGGTTAGGTGGCCTACAGAATCAAGTATGTGTGAAAATACTATAGAGAGTGTGAAAGCTATTCAGAATGAGGCCACCGACACTGAAAAGATGAAGTGGAAAGAAAGTACGGGAAGGTTGGATGTGAATGGTTGCTGGATTGATTTGTCGGATCAGAAAAGATGGATGTTGCCTGATGCGTATGTACTGGCCGTTGTGCAAATGGCACATGGGTTAGCACATATTAGCGCGAAAGGTATTTGCAAGTTGCTGGCTGATGTGTGGAAGAATGATGGAATTACTAAGTGTGCTGAACGTTTGGTGAAGAATTGTATGGTGTGTATAATGTACAATCCTGGCAAAGGAACCCCAACTCCTCCTGGCAGTTTTGCTCCTCCTTCGTATCCCTTTGAGGTGATCCAATTGGACTTCGTCCATATGGAGCGATGCAATAACCTGAAATACGTTTTGGTTGTGGTTTGCGCATTCTCCCGATGGATTGAGGCCTATCCCCTCAAAGACAATACTGCTTTGTCTACTGCGAAAATCCTACTGAAGGAATACTTTCCTCGGTATGGAATGCCTAGAGTCGTGTGGTCAGATAACGGAAGTGAGTTTGTTGGAAGTGTGATGAAGAGTGTGTGTAAGGGCCTTGGAATTAATCAGAAATTCCATAGCGCCAATCATCCTCAGTCAGCTGGATTGGTTGAAGGGTACAATGGCACCCTTAAATTAAAACTAGCGAAGATTCAGGCTACGACTGGACTTTCGTGGCCTGATGCTTTGCCTCTAGCATTACTGTCAACTAGGGCGACTGTACACTCCCGAATAGGGCTTAGTCCCTATGAAATAGTGTTCGGCCGTCCTGCGAATGTGTGGGGGGTTCCTAGGCCAGGTGTATTCTCTGATCTTGAGTTTCCGATGTTGATTGATTACTTACATGACTTGACTGCTAAACTGAGGTTAATTCATCAACAGGTTTACGACGCCTTGCCGACGCAGACGGAGGGTCCAGGCCACCAGCTCCAGCCCGGAGATTGGGTAGTTACCCGAAATTTTTCACGCAAAAACAATCTGGACCCCCGCTTTACCGGACCTTACCAGGTGCTCCTGGCCACGAGGACTGCCGTTCGTCTTGAGGGGCGGAAAAATTGGGTACATGCTACCCATTGTAAGCGAGTCCCTATTCCTTTGCCGGCAGACCCGTGGATAAGGAAAGGCATCGCGTCAACAGAAACAGAAACATTGCCGGCGTTTGTACCTTATAGCGACGCACAGCTTGTTGGAGAACCCTCAGCGCAGCAGAAAGCCACTGTTGAACATTTGTCAGCAAAAGACTCAAGACCAGATCAACGAACTGATCAGCAGGACGCTGTCTCTTCAACAGATCCTTTGTTCGACGAGCAGACACGTCCAGGGAAACATCGATATTCTTTGCGATCTCACACTAAGGACAAATAAATTTGCTTGCTTTGCTGAGATTGATAACTGCAATATCCTCGTTTCCCATGATCAATTTTGAACATTCATATCATTGAAAGTTTTTGTATATATATATCAAACTTCTTCCTTGTATCTTTTTCCTTCCACAGCTGAGAAATATTGTGCTAAATAAATACATATTGTGTATTGAGGGCCGTAGGGCCGCGCGCGTACTTCCTTCTGGACAGTAGGTCTTGACGCTAGGTTAAAGACCGTCGGTTCCTAGGAACTCCTGGGGATTGACTATTGCTGCACAGAACGAAGTGCGTCAAGAAACGTTGCGGACGGTCGTAGGGAAATGGCATTTTCGAAGCTGAATGATTTGGAAGGAGCTCAGGCGTATAGAGTCAAGCTGCAGAAACTTAGTCGTGCGAAATGTTTTGTATCCCAATTGTTTGTTTTGTTTTTGACTGCTTCTGCATTTTTGGCGTGTGGGGTGTATTACACTATGTCTTACGTTTTCCTTGCTCCTCCTACTCCTACTCCTTACCCTAACCTTACTTCTACTGCTTCTCCTCATTCCTTTCATATGTTACCAGAACACGAACAGGCTAGACGTGTAGAATTCCGCAATAATTCCTTTATCCAGCTCCTCCATCAGCATCAGTTAGTGGTTAACACTACTAATTGTTGGGTGTGTGGGTTGATGCCACATACTACGGGTAAGGGAATTCCATATCTGGTGTTACCGTATAGTTCCCAAGGGTCAGCTCGAGCATTCCAAACAATGTTTCGAAGCGCACTGGGTTTCCACCCCACGCCAGAACAACGTTCCCCCAACTCTGGTCCTACCTCGTATCAGTGGGTGCTATCGATGGCCATAGAGGATATGGAAGATGAGATCCATGATCCTTTTCTTATCCCTAGAGAAGAGGTACAAGCCTATAGGGTCTTAAGTAGAGGGGAATATAGTATGTTCACTAATGAAAAGCAGCTTAAAAGCTCGTCTCCAATATGGGTCGTACCCCACACTGGTAATCTTTGTCTTGTGGGTCGTGGCTCGCAAGCCTCACTTGGAGCAAGTGCTTGCACTGAAAGTTACGTTCTGCCAATGTCCCCGTCCCCTGTGTTTCTGGCTGCCAAGGGTACATACTTTATCTGTCATGATCGTGCATACACATGGTTGCCCGCAGACTTCATGGGCTCATGTTTCGTTGCAAATCTGTTGCCTCCGACGTTTACTGTAGATGCCGATTATCATAAGACTAGAGTTGTACGAGGCGTAATTAGCGAAGAGGATACTGCCGGTCAAGAGGCAGGAGACTTTTTCAAGGGTTTCCTCCCGTTTTGGGGACCTATGGTTAATAGTAGGAACCTGAGACATTTGACTCGAGTGGTAGAATCGACAGCTAATATTACTGCCAGTGCCCTTGGTAATATCACCACAGAACTTCAGGCGGAGAGACTTATGACATTACAAAACCGTATGGTTTTAGATGTTGTCCTAGCAGATCGTGGTGGGGTGTGTAAAGTGATCCATTCGAGCTGTTGCATTTTCATTCCAGATAATGCTCCTACTGTCTATCAAGCCATCTCGAAGTTGCATAAGATCTCCGAATCCATACACGTGGATGTAGGGGATTGGACGCTACTTGGTTGGTTTTGGGGCCTGGTGTCGGCTTGGGGTTGGAAGATTCTGACGATCATCGGGGTTGTGGTAGTGTTCCTGTTCACGTGTTGCCTTTGTGTGCAGTGTGGTCCTGCCTTATGTGGCCTCTGTGCTACAACGTGTATAAGACAACCATCTGTTACCAAGGGGACTCGATCGGACAGAGCTATGCTACAACGACATCTTGATGGTCTGATGAATATCGAATATGATTCCGACTAGTGCTTGCCTACATGAGGGCAAAAGGAGCGTCTGAGGTTCCGTGACAATTGTAAGTGGTGTTCTCGACTCGCACGGATATGGTCGAGTCTAGTATCTATGAACCGCAAATGGCGAGTTTAGTAAGTGTGCGCAGTTTCGCTGTGCTAACTTAAACCGTTCGTTTGTTACGTGGGCTTTTCATCTGTACCCACGGGTTCCATCTTAGATACGGCATCCATTTTGTCTCTTGCCCTCAAGTAGCCAGCGAACGGACGCTGTCCGCTTCGCGACCCTGGGACTCCCAAGATATGGCGGAAGACACATGTTCTTTGTAAGTGCCTTTATGACGAGGGGGATGCTACTGTAAGGCAGATGGCGCCGCTCGAGGCTCATCTTGCCGCACGGGCTTATTGTCTCAGCCGTGCATCTCATTAGGCACGTCCCTTTGATGCCTGTATCTCGTACTTCTCGACACTCCCCTTTTACACCCTTTCCGATCTCCCCACTGTCTCCGTCTTCCTCTACACCTGTCTTCGTTCCTATTTCGATCTACTTTACTGCTGATTGGAATTTGCTAATGGTGGGAAGATGGGTTTTTACAGTTGGGAACCGCCAAATGTTTCCGCACTTATGTTCCGGACCTTGTGTGTTTCAAAGTGACCAAAGCGACCCCTCTGAGAGCGACTTGTGGGAACCAGGTTGTAAACTATTGTGTATCATGTTATCCTATGGGTAAAAACTGTATAAAAGGAGCGATCCACAAATACAATTTGAAGCAGTCTCCCCGAACTACACTCGATGTACTTCCTGTGACTTCTGTGTTCCCTGCAGTAAATAAACCTTGACTCTTTGACGCCGAAGGAAGTGTCCCGTGTCTCTGTGACTTGTACGCCGGAGCAGGTTACCCACGAAGGTTTCAGGTGTTGTGCCCTGGCACCGCTGGGTCCAAAAGAACCCAGTCCTTCACTGCCTACCACTTTGGATATTTTACCCACCCATGTTTAAGAACTGTGGGGCAGATTTACAAGCCACATGCGCCACCGGTGCATCACGTTGCATGACGCACCGGTGGCAGAGCTTGCTAAGGGATATTTACAAGCACAGGTAAAGCCACCCTGCGTGACTTAACCTCTGCTTGTAAATATCACCCCTGTTCACGCAACACTTTGCGTGTTAGGGGTGGGACATGGGTGATGCTGTGGGTGTTCTAACGCAACACCCATGTCCACGGATGCATTTCCAGATTTACGAGAAATCGGAAACCTGGAAATGCGTCAGTTTGCTACGCCACCGTAGGGGTGGTGTAGCCAAGCGAAACAAGGAGAAATGTTTTAATTTCTCCTAGTTTTTTCCCCTTTCAATGCATGCTGCATTCTACAGCACGCATTAAAAGAGGAAAATGCCTGCTGTGATTGCTTTTGTGCTGGAAGGGGCTCCTTCCTCACAAAAGTAATCTCCCCATGCCGCAGGCTTCTTGCACCATGGTGCAAGGGTGTCTGCACTGGCACATAGCAGCTGTTTCTGCGCCAGCGCTGTGGAGAGCACAGGAATGCGACATATCATTGTAGATATGTTGCATTCCTGTGCTCTGAAACTGCCGCAGCGTGGCGCAGCCAAAGGGCTTGCGGTGCCACGCTGGGGCACTTTCTTGTAGATCTGCCCTTATATGAAGGTTCAATAGCACACTGTGACATCACATGTAGTGTCACTACAATTGACCATTTTAGAGCGGAGACTTGTCCCCTCTATATTCTTAAAAGCTATATCAATTTGAAAAACAGTGTCAGGAGAAGAACATTTTCCTGTGGAGGAAACCTATCTGTCCCAATTTTGATAAGAGTGCTGGGAGAGAATAGTAGTAAAGCCTGAAGAAGGAGGTGGGACCTGCAGATACCTCCAAAACGCGTCGCTTTTTGGTCTACTTGTAACAAATATTGTTTGTGTATCATATGTACTACTGTTGAATAGATGAAGAGGATAAGACTAAATGTTGAATTGTTTAATTTTGCATTCATTGTTGTCTATTTTTTTCCATATATATATATATTTTTGGATTGTGAATCCAGTTGGATAGGTTTTCTGAAGCAAATATGTTTTATCAGATAATCAACAACAAAGAAGATAGTTTTTAATCAAATAAATAAAGATTTTCATATTGGATTTCTTGGCTACTGTGACATTAACCCGGTGATAGTTGAATGTACTGTGTGGTGTGACATTGTAATGGTATGCAACTAAATTATCCCAAAGGGAATTTATTTTAGACCTAGTGTCAATGTGGTATCCTGCCCTTTTGGTGAGGTGAACCCCTCTCTCTTTTTTTAGAGTACTTTGTGTGATTACCATAATCTGGTAGGAGTCAAAAGCTTGGCATCAAACAATAAACATAGGTTCTTGGTTTTCAAGAAGAGTGTTTAGGTCACCACTGTGTTGACCTTGGACTCTATAAAGCACATGCAAAGTTCACAGATTCAGAAAAAGACGTGTAAGGCACTCTCTGGTAGAGCTCCTCTGTTGAGCCCGGTTCTACAATCGTACTTGGATCTGCGTATTATCGGAATACATTTACAACTGTAGTTGAGGCTGAATGATGATCTGTGCTCATGGTAATAAGTATACAATGAAGAACAGACTGGAGAGGCAAGAACCCTGTGGTACATTGCATAACATCCATTCTATAGAGCGGAAGGAATACATGATTGTGACTTGTAGACATTATTTAGTGAGGGTGGAGAAAATCCACAGGAAGGATGTACCCCTTGGCCACGCCCGCGAGTGTCTTCAGTCCAGAAGTATGTTGTGTCCCACAGTATCTTGAGCTGCCACCAAGACAAGCGGAATGAGAACTTCAACCGAGCCCATTCTAGGGATGTGAGGGGATCATCACTGGTGTCTCCTTTGGTGGTTTCAATTCCTTTGAAACCCAACTAACAGCCATAGATGGTACAGTGTCTTTCCACAAATGCATCTAGTTGGCAAGTGACAGAAACTATAGAAGAAAATAGAGTGGAAAAACAGAGAACAGAAATATCAATTCAATATTATCTGTGGTTATTTTAGAAGGAAAATGTTCACACCTTTCATTTATTCTTTTTCTTCATGTCTCATATTTATGATGTCTCAGCAATTAAACCCTGCTGAATTGTTGCAATAAAGCAGTTTCATTACAAACAGTGAACCTTCCGGTCACCTATGTGTTAATGTATTAAATCAATGATTTTCTACCAGCTACCGGCGTTGTAATAAAGATAAAGCCTAGAGTTACCTCTAGCGTTATTGTTAAATTGGGGATAATAACAAAAAAGACAGCAACCTAGAAACTGCCACACAACTTCAAAATGGATGACACAGGAAACTGCAAAAAGATTCCCACCTTACTATGATCTAAATACTGTAATGGGCTGGAAATCTGGTGGCATGTGAGTTATTCAGAGGGGGAGGAGCCAATTTCTTGTATGTGCAGTGAGAAAATAGTGAGGATTCATACTTACTTAGTAAACATTTGAGAAATTTACTATATATGTAAGTATGCCAGTAGGTATTTTACACATTTTTACTTATTCACATAAATCCATTTGAGTTACGTTTGTGAATTTTGGAAGGCATTACATTTTCAACTACAAGTATGTGATTTACAAAAACAAGTAAATATTTATCCAAAGCCCTGCAAAACCTGTGACAGGGCAGGGAATTAAATGTAGACTTTTTTATTATTTTTTTTCCCAAAGATCCACTTTGGTAAGTGCAGAGAAAATATCAAATTAGGGTTGCCTAGCAGTTTATTAGAGTCATAGGGTATGGAAATAGGGCTAGCACACTGGTTGTGAATTGTGAGAAGGTTAAGGACAGCATTCCTGCTCCACTTGATGCTATGGAATCTGGTAACCAACTTTTTATCCCTGAGGAAAGACACCTGTCTTCCATAATCTGTTGACAGTAAGTATCGTTGGGCCTTGAGTAGGTAGTTCATAATTAGTAACACTTTATTAAACAATAATTACAAAACATAGTGTGCTGCACACCATTAAAATTAGATTGCAATTATTGTGTTGATGCATAGTTATTAGATTTCATCGAGTCAACAAATCGGTGTCCACACTCCTTCACTGTGGTGAACAAAGACTACATGCAAACACACTGGTGAAATCACTCTAACGAAATGAACTGTATTGTGACAACATATACTTGAAGTCAGATATAGTAAGGAGAGTTCCAGCTAAAGGACCTCTATATAAGACTGTTTGATATAGGAGAACGCTCTCTATTGTTTGGAGTTTTTTGGAAATTGAAAGGAGGAATTTAGGGTGTATAATACAGATAGTCTGAACAGCCAATCGTGTGGGTGAAAGATGTAGGCTTCGAGATACCCAAATAATTGTAGAAAGTCTTTATTTGTTGTCCCAATTTTTTCATTGTAGTTCATTGGAGTGATCCTCCAGGGTGTATAAATCGACACGTTGCTATTCAAACCTCTGAGACAAATATGAAGGACCTCTCCAGGAGAGGGTCCTAGATGCTGAGAGGTTATATGATTCAGACACGGGCTGTAGTGGTGCAAACTATGCTTCAGGCTGCTTGCAAGCACTGTGTGGTGCAGTGCAGTGTCATTTTTCAGGGGCGGCTCCTCCATTTGAGCCGAGAAGCATTGCCCCACAAATCCCAGAGCTGAAAAATAACACGGTAATAACGTTTATGTATTACCATTTTACTGCTCAGCAACCCATCCTAAAGTATTGGCCTGTTTCACAAAGTGCCTCCATACTCATGTCAGAGGCCTCACAGACATGAGGTTGTCTCTATACTCAGTGTGGAATCTCCACAAAGAGAATTTCCATTGAGTGCAGAAACTCCCTCATGACTGCAGGGCCTCCGCCACGTGTGTGGAGGCCCTTTGTGAATCAGGCCCTAAGTTTCAGGATCAGGCGGGGTCAGTGCTGCGAAGTGGCAGCAGCAGGGAGCTGAATGCTTTAAAATGGGCATGCATGTTTGGTCTGCCATCTTGGGACAGCCAGCCAGACATGCACATTTTAAAGTTCTCTTACCTAGCTGGCTTAGACAGCTGGGTTAGACAAAGTGCAGACCTCCAGTGCTCTTAGGAGCGCTGGGAGAGCCTTCTCTGTCCAATCCTGGCACTTCCTTTATACTGTGAAATCAGCACCATGATTGGGTAGTACAGTTTCCTGCAACTGGAACTTCCTGGAAGACAACCGAGGGAGGGGGACGTCACGCTGCGAAGGTATGTAATTTTCTTTTTTGCCCCCCACCATCTTTGGTAAAAGTCAGCCTCCACTGGTCATTTGTGGGCTACATTGTGTTGAACTGTGCACTGCTGAATGCAAAGTAAATGCGGAAGAGGGCGTGCTCCTAAGCAACTTTGCTCTGTGAGATCTTGGTGACATGGAAATGTGGAGGGCCACTAGAATACAGAGCGAATCCATTTCTGTTTTCAACTCATGGTGGTGTCTCCCCCCCCTCCCACCCCCCTGTCTGGCATGGAAACTGTCTCTCTAAGTTAGGTAGCAGCCTTGCAAATCAGTGGTATAGAGGCCCAGAAGGTGGTAGTCTTTGTTTCCCCATATAGGGTCCTCAGTGGCATTCTTGCCATTTGATAAAGTTAAGGGAAGGAGTCGGTGTAATGCAATCATAGATGACTTCGAGGCATTCATCTTAAACTTTTTTTTGAGGTTTACATTTCTTTATTGGTATTTGAACAAAACTCCCACATAGTGTAGTTATAAGTACTCCCAAAAGTCCAGTTATCATAATCGCCCCATTGTCCCCATACCAGCAATATCATTGGAGACAGAAAGAAAAGCACTACATAAGGTATCGTGGTACAATAGGGTATCAAGGCAACCATATGAGTTTGCCTTTTACCCCACGCCCATCCGAGGAGAAGCCAACATTAAAGAACAACTGAAGTTAATAAGAAACCTTTAGAACCTCAGGCTGGAACCGTTCTTTTTGCGGCGTGTGTGGGAGCGCTATAATGCATGATATATGTAGCCTGTAAGTGTGTAGGGTAGGTGGAAAGCCACATGGGGAAGGACGTGGGGGGATCAGCTTAGGTGTATCGGGCCACCAGTGACTCCATAAGGATGTGTGTGCGTGTGTGTGGGGGTCCCCTGGCATTGCTTCCTGACCCACAGCAGTCCTGCTGTGATATGCCCTGTGGTCTTGGGGGCAGGTGGGTTCAATTTATCAAATAGTTTGAGGACGTAGGTGTCCCAAAGTGTGGCTGGACCCTCGCCCCTTCACAGATGTTGTTTATGCGTCATGGCACCTACCTCCACCAATACCACTTGTGGGTCACCTGAAGCCAGCAGTTGACCGTGGGCGGATGCAGGTATTTCCAGGACATAGCAATCAAGTGCTTGAATAAATCCACAGAGACATCTACTCGTTTTAGGTAATATTTACTGAGATAAATGTTAATTTGTTTTTCTAATGCGCACAGCTACCCAACAAGGGTTTCCCAGCACAGACCCTGAAAGAAACTCTGAAAACCTAGATTACAATTATTGATTAAATAGGCAAGTTTTTCATTGCTTGCGATAATTGGGGTACAAATTCTCTTTCCGCATCACGTCAGGTAAAGAGTTCCACAAGGTTGGGCCAAGATAGGAGAAGGAGCGACCTCCCATTCTCACCAGTTTAATCCTGGTAATTTCGAATTTCTCTTCCGTGGAGGAACGTAACAGGCGGGCGGGATGATAGGGGCGTACCAGATCTTGCAAGTATTTGGGTGCAGAGTCATTCTTGATTATGAACATATAGCACAGGGCTTTGAATTTTGTACGGTTTTCTACCCTGAGCCAATGCAATTCTCTCAGGGCATTAGACATGCTGGACATTCTAGGAAGTCTGCACAGCAATCTGGCTGCAGAATTCAACACCACCTGAAGCTTGCGCATCACATCCCTGTATGCACCCAAAAAAAGGACGTTTCCATAGTCCAGGCGAGATGTTGCAAGTGCCTGGATTACCGTCCTTTGGGTAGCATCCAAATGATTTTCTTTAACCATTTGAGGATAGTAAAACAGGTGGCCGCAGCTTGTACAGCCTGTTGTTTCATTGACAATTTATTGTCGATAATAAAGCCAAGATTGCGGACCTGAGAGGAGGGCATAGGTAAAGGCCCCATTTCAACGGGCCAATGTTGAGGGCCCCAATGGTCTGTATTTTTACCAAAAATGAGAACCTCCGTCTTTTCCTCATTGAGCTTGAGCAGGTTAGATTGCATCCACGATGCAATATTACGCAAGCCCAATTGCAGGGTAGAAGGACCCAATCTCTTGTCAGCCGATAAGGAAAAGATGATCTGAGTGTCATCAGCGTACGAGAAAAGTGCCTGCCCTGCTTCTTTAGCGATCACTGCCAAAGGTTGCACATAGATGTTGAAAAAAAGCGGGCTCAAAATTGAGCCCTGTGGCACCCCTTACGGGGAAGAACAAGACTTTGAGGCGGCCCTGGAGTAGAAGACCTGGAATGTTCGCTCAGATAAAAAAGAGGACAGCCAGCCAAGTGCCGATCCAGAAAGGCCCATAGCATGTAGAGACTTTATTTATTTATTTATATTTTAAATTTTTTTAAAACCTTTATTGTGCAGTATCAGCAAACAAATACGGGCCCACAACCATCCGGCCGGCCTCGACATCATTTTAAGCACTTTTGCAAGTTATGCAGCGACTCTGTAGCACCTCAATACAAAATAACAATCAGTCTGAGTTACACTGGATATCTTCGTACTACCGAGAAACAGGAGAATTTAAGGTTCATTTAAAAAAAAAAAAAATTAAAGTATATTTTAAAATATAGAAATTAAGAAGGATCAGAGTCCACACAATCCACCGAAGACATGAGTGGGCAACGTCTACCAGAAGAAATCCAACAAGCAGAAAAACATAATCAGAGTAGCGGCACAAGGATACATACAAAAGGATAAACAATCACAAATTATGTTTCATGCCGGTCGCTACCCACCTCATACCGAACCACCCTACTGACCCAAAGACAGAAATAAGAAAAGAAAAAGAATTTAAGAAAGAAGAGAAAAAATAAGGCCCATAGAAACTGAAACGGACAAAATAACCCCCCCCCCCTACCCCCCACCCTACACGCATGCAGAGGCTACGGCCTACCCCAATACCCCCCCCCCCACCCTAGCAGTGTGCCTGTCGCCCAAAAAAGAGTACCCGAAATGCAGACACAGAAAGAAAAGGAAGAAAAGAAAAAGGAATCGTATAAAACCGGACGAGGGCCAAACATATGTGCTCCCGGTCTCCCAAGCCACGCATTTAACCTCCACCCCATGAGCAAGAATCAACAGTAGCAAGCAACAGTTACGGCATTGAATGGGGAGAGTTATCACATATTGCACAGCCGAATGTGTCATAGGAACGTTCCAACCCGAGTCTCCGCCAGCCAATCAGTCACCAATCGTGAGGGAGAACCTCTTAGCCCTGGCCTGTTCGTAGAAGTCCCCCTAAACATGGCCCCCGAGGAGAGCCCGTCCCAACCAGAACAAAGGAACAAAGTGTCCACACTCGGCAGAGGAGAGGCGTGTGAAAACAAAATGGACGTCGCCAATCACCAATAGATCCATGGTCCCCAAAGAACAGCGCCGCCAGGTTCGCCCGATGACACGCATTCCACAACAGGGAGAGCAAGGCTTGCGAGGCGGAGGCAATCAAGGGGGCCAGTAGCTGCAAAAATGGTGTTCGAGACAATAGTAGCGACCACATGAACGAAGTCTCAATCCTCGGCTGAGAGAGAAACATTGTAGCGCAGCTGGAGCTGGCGGACGGCAGTCCGCAGGCACTAATACAACCAGGGATAATCCGCTCCCCTCTGCACTCGTGTGGTAACATAGTAGCCCCCTCAAGAACCGGCAAAGGCAAATCATCACATCGCTGTGAGCAGGCCAGTCGTGTTCGTCCCAGTGTGAACGCGACATCGTCAAGCTTCTTACCCAGCTCTCGGGAGCCATCTTGCCAGGCAGATCGTAGGTCAGCAAGAGCAGCAAGAACGGCGCCACAGGTTAGCGCAGGCTGCTGTCCCAACATCTCCGCATCACGAGATGATACGCGCAATCCAGCACACAGCTCAGCACTAGGCAGGGTTATACAGTCTTGAGGCGAGGTAATGCACGCCTTCCCATTCAGGGAGCCATCAGCCATTTCCACCTCGTCGGGGAAATAACGATAAAATGGGGGCGAAATCGGCACAGGCAGGTTGCAGTCCGAGTTACTGATATTACCATGGCACACTACTAATGAGCGACCCTCGGCAACAGCCATCTCTTCTTCGGCTCAAGGCGGGGGCAAATTCGGAAGTGGTCCGCAAGTACCGGGCAAGCTCTAAAATGGGGCCGTCGCCGCTCACCTCTAGCGTTCCACAAAGGAGAAGTATTCTCAGTTAGCTCCCACCTCGCAGATGTATTCAGGTCGCGTGTAGCGAGAAACCGTGCTACAGCAAGGAAGATCTTTTCCGTTTCCCTTTGCGGCAGGCAGTGTGTCTCAAAGGATCAGCTCCGCCCCGGCTCAGCTGGCCGATGTTGTTCCAGCAGCATCCGGCGGTGTATGGCAACACGGGTCCCGGCTCCAGGGCTATGGAGGCCGCCAAACAACTTCGTCAATATCTCTGGCTACCAGGCAGGCAGAGACCTCGGAAGAACGCGAGCAATGACAGCGCGCCTACACCGGCATCCCGCCGCGGCACAACCACAGGATGAGGGTCAGGATTTCAGTGCGGGGCTCGAGGGCTTGCGGAGCCGGGAGCCTACGCTTCTGCTCCGATCGCCAACTGGGTGGAGTGCAAAAAATTAGAGGATTCCACAAGCGTAGACAATTGGGCGTTCACGTGTTTTTCCAAAACTTTGGAAAACGCCGGGAGTAGGGAAATAGGCCTAAAATTAGTTCGCTTAGCAGGATCCACATTTAACTTTTTCAGCAAAGGCAAGACCATTGCATGTTTCCAGACAGATGGCATCACTGCCTCGCTAACAGAGGCATTAAGTAGCTCCATAACAATTCTCAAAGCGGGCTGTTCCATTTGCAGGATCACCGAAGCCGGGAGAGAGTCACAGGGAGAGCCTGATTTGATACTCGCCAGGATTTTTATAAAAGAACCAATATCCAGAGGTAACCACTTCTCTAATTTAAGCAGAGGTTCAGCTGCCACAGTGGGTACAGGAGCAGGACTAGGCAGAGGGAACGCCACACTAGTTCCCCCTAATGTCAGGTAAATTTGTTCTACTTTATTTATGAAGAGGTTAGCAAGAGTGTTACATTGTAGTTCATCAAGAACAGGAGGGCTAGGTTGAGTACCTGAGCTAGCTAACTTTTTAACCATAGAAAATAAAGTGCGAGGACAATTCTTTGCCCCCAAAATAGTGGAAGAGACATAATCGGCTCGTGTTATTTTACATAAGGCATGATATTTTTTCAGCGTAGCTTTATAAATACTTTTGGATTCGGAGGATTAATTCCTTCTCCAACTTCTTTCCATGGCTTTACTCTTACTTTTTCCAGATTTTAACTGCTCTGTAAACCAGGGGGTAGGAGGACGGGGAGTATTACATTTTTTCACAGAAGGTGAGAGGCATGCATTAGATGCAGTGGCAATCCAATTATAGATATTGTCCAAAGAAGAAAGTAATATAGAATTAAGACAAGGGACATTTCTTAACAATAATTGGTTACATTTTTCTATGTCCTGTTTTCCCCAGTTCCTTGTCCGGCCCGATATACCAGGTGACAATAGGGCCAATTTTGGTGAAGTTCTGTATTGAAACTTAACCGCAAAGTGATCGGACCAACATAAAGGCAGTGCTTGAGGACAATGGATATCGGACAAATTAGAAAAAATAGGGTCCAATAAATGACCAGCTATGTGTGTAGGGCCTTTATTACAGAGAGGTAGATTCAACGCAGAAAAATCTGCTATCAGTGCCTTACTTGCAGAACATTCATTACTTTCAAAGTGAAGATTTACATTACCTAGAACTGTAAAATTAGCCAATTTGAGTAGCCAAGGGGCTATCAAATCTGGGAGTAGGGACACCCAAGAACCAGCCGGTCCTGGGGACGGTAAATCAGTGCCCCGGATAAAGTAAACTGGGGGAAAGAGTGAGTATAAAAAGGGCAGCCTCACAGTCTGCAATAGGAAAATACTCCAATTTACATGAATAGCTTCTTTTAAAAATATTTGCAATCCCTCCACCTTTCCTAAGGATTCTATCTCTCCTTATTATAGTATAATTGTCGGGGAGGGCAGTCGCCACATCCGGGCCTGAGCTATCATTCAACCAGGGTTTCAGTCAAAAAATAGCATCCGGTTCTTCGCTCTCCAGCAAATTGATGATGTCCTCCTTGAGTTTAAGGAGGGAGCGACAATTAATACTCCAAAAATTATGAATTTTGTTGTTACTTGGGAAATGTTCCGGCAGTTCCTGATCACTAGAACCCTCAATAGTAGGTCTATTGCCCATATTTAAACTAGGACTATTAAAACAGTAGTTACAACCACTACATAAGGAAATCGCCTCTAAAGGACATAGTAAGCTACAATCAATGCTCACCATACCTCGCAAGCTAAGCAGCTTTATGTTTCATGATCCCAAGTAGGCACAGGAGTGGGTCAGGTGACAATCGCATGTCTGCCAATGCTGATATATGTTCCATTACCTGCACACAGACACGAGCCAGCTGCAGAGCCTCCCAGCCCATGTGCAGGAACGGGACATCGACATCACCGCATCTCGGGCAGGCTGGTGACACTCTCTGAAACATCACGTGCAGAGTGAGATATGTTTGATGCAGATTATTAAACTGCATGAATTTCAGGCATGTATTGCATGATATTAACTTTACAGTGAGTCACTTAGTCTTTATTTCGATTTAAAATCACAAAAGACAAGACAATACTACATAGAGGTGAATAATATATAAAAAGATATAAACATATTTGGACAAAAAAACAGATTTATACAATAAATATAATTAATCCACACTAATAAAATACATGGTTATATAATAAATAGCTAAAAACTACTAAAATAAACTCTGGCGAATCTGCCACCTAAAGATGAACATATTTTAAAGATTCTGCATACAGATCAGGTTAGGTTCATTCTAAGCTAATACTTCAATGTGCAAAATGCAAAGTACGTTAGCCCCAAAACTAGGGAGCAAGGGGCAGTTAACTATGGCTCCTCTCTTTAAGCACGAATCACCCACACCCAGCCTAAATACTTGGCGACAGCGATCACTATGGACTCTTTGGTAGATGTTTTTAAAATCCTAAGTGCTTCGCTACTCGACCTAGTGCCCAAGTTTGAACGTAAGGGTTTCAACCATCTAGTTCTAGGATTGCTATAGGCTGGGCAAGCAAACAAAATATGTGCCAGTGATTCGTTGTGGTTGGGACAAAATTAACATTTGCTGCTAATCGCGTTACACCATACACTAGGAAATACATTGGTGGGAAGGGAACCCACCCTAAATTGATGGTAGAGTTTCCTATCTTTGGGGGTGGGGAGAAGATCCCAATAATCTTCAAACTCCACTTCATGCTTAATCTCAAGGAAGTCTCTGGAAGTGAGGGACTAGCGAAGGCAGCAATACGCTTCATAATTAGTGAATTCCAATATGCTGCTTTAAATTCACTCTTTGCTGGAAAGGGATTTGCGACGGGGTTTACCCATAATCTACTCATCCCCATCTCGTCAAGAGTGATTTTTACTTGCCTTAGGCACAAGATTTTACTCATACCGTCGGCCTCCCTAACTTCCAGAAGAGCCTGAGCATAGTGGGAAAGCTCCAGGGTAACCCATTGCCTTCTCCAGTATGCCACAGGCCTGAAGTGTGCCACATCCTCAATTGAGTAACAACCCATATCAATAAATAAGGGTAAAAGCGGGGTGGACTGTGGAAGGCCAATTAGTGACCTCAGAACATTATTCTGGGCTTTTACTAGAGGGACTAAGTTGGCAAAACCCCACAATTCAGCCCCATACAAAATTGAGCGCTTATTTTTGAGAAATATATTTTTAGTGCTGGAGCAATTGGCTTAGTATAAGAAGATCGCTGCTCCTTCAACAAAGCACTTGTGAGTTGGGCAAGCTTGACAGAGAGTAAACCTTTCTGGGCCTTCCAACTAAGTTTGCTACCAATGGTTACACCCAAATAGGTAATTTCTTTCTTATGTTTGTGTAGGACCATAAATTTAGTTTTGTCTACATTGACTGAAAGATCATGGTTCTGTCAAAACTCCTCAAAATTCTCAAGGGTGCACTGTAGGCCCTTCCGTGTCTTGGAGAGTATAAGGGTGTCATCTGCAAAGATAAGCAGCGGGATCTTCATCCCTGCGAGAGTAGGTGCATCAGTGGGGCAATTCTGAAAATACTGTACCACCCGGTTAATGGTTAGAGAGAAGAGAGTTGGTGCTAGAACGCACCCCTGACGTACCCCGTTTGCTATAGGGAACCTTTGGGTAACGTTCCCCTGTGAGTCCCAACATACCTGCGCATAGTTGGCATCATGTAACATAACCAGGAAGCCAACATTTCTAATGACATGCCTAATTTTAAAAAAGTACTCCACATTTTAATATGGGGTATGAGATCAAAAGCTGACTTAAGGTCGACAAAAGCTGCGTAAATAGTACCCCCCTAACATTACTGTACGCCAGTAAATCAAAATAAACCTAAACACCTGATCTATGGTGCTGGTACAAGAGCAGAAATCCGCCTGGAGTGGAGATAGGATGCCGTGTTCCTCAATTCAGGCCTGGATTCAGTTAAAAAAGCAACCTAGCAGAAACTTTTTGTATGCAATCAATAAGGCTTATCGGCCTATAGTTGCCTGGTTGAGAGCGATCCCCTTTATTATACATAGGGAGGAGTTCTGCTCCTACCCATGTACTGGGCATGGGTGCTCCACTTGCTATGGTATTCACAAGGAGCTGGATGTATGATGCCCAGTTGGGTATATCATAGAGGAACATATCTGCAGGGATGCCATCCGGCCGTGGCGCCCTGCCTCTTGGGACTGAAAGCAACAAAATTTCCACCTCTTTCTTAGTGAAATACAAGGTGGAAGTAGGAGGAGGCAAATCAAGTGTTTCTTGTGCCTCCTCGGAAAGTGCAAACTGGGCTTTGAAATGCAATATCCACTGGTCTGGAGCTACGATTCACCTGCGCCGTGCTAGGTGCGGCACTACCCCATTTCACCAAGTGTCAGAAGGTAGTCATGCTTCTCCCCTAGCATGCCTTAAACAGCGTGTCCCAGTGCTGTTCGTCCCAGTCCCTTTTCGCTTAATATTGGGCTGACTTATATTCTACCCTAGCCCTTCTTATATCACCCCTATTCTTTGACCTAATCGCCCTAGTGAGGTTCCGTGACAATTGTAAGTGGTGTTTTCGACTCGCACGAATATGGTCGAGTCTGGTATCTATGAACCGCAAATGACGAGTTTAGTAAGTGTGCGCAGTTTCGCTGTGCTAACTTAAACCGTTCGTTTGTTATGTGGGTTTTTCATCTGTACCCACGGGTTCCATCTTAGATACGGCATCCATTTTGTCTCTTGCCCTCAAGTAGCCAGCGAACGGACGCTGTCCGCTTCGCGACCCTGGGACTCCCAAGATATTTGCGGAAGACACATGTTCTTTGAAAGTGTCTTTATGACGAGGGGGTTGCTACTGTAAGGCAGATGGCGCCGCTCGAGGCTCATCTTGCCGCACGGACTTATTACCTCAGCCGTGCATCTCATTAGGCACGTCCCTTTGATGCCTGTATCTCGTGTTTCCCGATACCTCCCCTTTTACACCCTTTCCGATCTCCCCACTGTCTCCGTCTTCCTCTGCACCTGTCTTCGTTCCTATTTCGATTTATTTTACTGCTGATTGGAATTCACTAATGGTGGGAAGATGGTTTTTACAGTTGGGAACCGCCAAATGTTTTCGTACTTATGTTCCGGACCTTGTGTGTTTCAAAGTGACCAAAGCGACCCCTCTGGGGGATAATTGTGGGAACCGGGTTGTAAACTTTTGTGCTCAATGTAATCCTATGGGTAAAAACTGTATAAAAGGAGCGATCCACAGAACCAATTTGAAGCAGTCTCCCCAAGTTGCACGCTGTGTACTTGTCGTGATCTCTGTGTTCCCTGCAGCAAATAAACCTTGAATCTTTGACGTCAAAGGAAGTGTCCCGTGTCTCTGTGACTTGTACGCCGGAGCAGGTTACCCACGAAGGTTTCAGGTGTTGTGCCCTGGCACCGCTGGGTCTTAAAGAACCCAGTCCTTCAGTTGGCGCCCAACGTGGGGCTGCATCAGTGGTACCGGTCCAAGCCCGACGATCGTGAGGAACTTCGTGTGAAATCTCCGAGGGAAGGTGCACTCCGCTTCATCGATCCTGTTGTCGAAATAAGTGGCCCGAAGACTTTTCCCGCGAAGATTCCCGCCTCCTGACGGCTGCGACGGACTGCTGCCCTGACTGTAGACCTGTTTTGGCGCCTGGCGTAGACCTTGGTATAGCGAGACGATTGACGGGCCTTCCTGGTGACGCCATCGATCTTTGAGTTAAGTATTTGTGGGTCGCTCCCAGAGTTCTTGGTTGTTGACACTTTAGCGAGTGTTTTTGTTGTATACGCTGTGTGAGTGTTTTTGTCGGTGACACTTTGCTAGCGTACTTTGTTGTGTTGTTTGACGACTGCAGCCGCCAAAAACCGAGGGTTTTGTTCTTTGCTGGGACTTGGTAAATCCCGTAACCCTTGAAGTTTGTGAAACTCGGCTAGTGTGCAAGATGCCTGGTCGCAGTACTTTGTTCAGTTGTTTTAGATCTTGTGGTGCGGATTCCCGACTGGAGGACTCGTGTCCGATACCTCCGGTTGGAACTCCTACTTATGACTTGTATAGCAAACACGGGCTAGGCCCGATTACCTTTAACGATTATTGGATTAAATATACAAAGAAAGACGGCGACCTTCGTTGGCCACCTCACGGTAGCTTCGAGGCGTCGATCTTAGATAATCTAGAAATAAAGTTGTTCGAACGTAAATCAAGGCCGGCCATGTTTGATGCCTTTCGGTTGTGGCGCAAAGAAGCCCGACAGAAAGAGATCAGACAGAATAAACGTAGTCAGCGAGATAATGTTGCTACCTTAGTGAAGAAAGCTGAGCAGTTCCAGCGTGATAAGGAGGATAAGGATAAGGAAGTGTTTGAAAGACTACAGCGTATGTCCATAGATAAATGTTATCCTGCTTTGCCTACGGAGTCGGATAAGAAGGAAGAGGCAGTTGAGGATCCTTTAATGTCCTATCTTATGAAGTCGCCACCTCCGTACGTACAGGGTACCACAGCTCCTGTGGTCCCTGCCGTACCTGTTCTTCCACCTATTGTTCCTCCGCCTGTTCCTCAACCTGCACCCGTTCTTCCGACTGTTCCTGTTCCTTTGTCTGTTTCTATTCCTACTGCTCCTCCGCTTCCACATACTTCTGTTCCTGCTACTGCTCCTGTTTTGTTAACTCCTGCTGTTGCTACTGTTTCTACTCCTTCTCTTGTTAGCCCTGTGTCTTATTCTTCTCCCTCTACTCGTAGTCGCAATTCTCCCCTTGCGGCTAGCTTCTTTCAGTCACTCGGACCTGTTCACGGGTCTGCTGGTTCCGATGGTCCTCAGAGACGTAGTCAGCTTCCTGGAAACAGAGAACGCGTTGCGCTATATAATATGGCAATGGGTTGGATGGTAAACCCTCTTAGAAATCCACCCCGTGTTGTCCTCGAAACGTTTAGTCAATTCAACATACCAACTCAGAGATATGTGTTTGACGAAATGTGCAAGTTCCTACATGATCAGATAGCGGCTGATGCGCCTGACGAGGTGCTGACCGCCCTGTCTGAACTTCGGCTTCAGTTCGCAACTGGACTGATAGTAGATACTAATGTCCGACGTGCTATTGAGCGGTTGCTATCTCTTCGTCCCGCTCCCATTCCTTATGCACTGTTTGTTGAGGATATTGAAAAACAAGACGAGTCTGGCCAATACCCTATGCGGGAAGTTCCACCAGTGTGGATGCCAGGCGATGCTACTGCTATTCCTATTGTTCCGCCGCATTTCCAGAGAGTATGGATACATCTCCCATGGAAAAGATCGGAAGTGTTACAGGTGAAGCAGTCTTTGCCTGACCCTCGCAAGAATCCTGCAGGGTATTACAAAGAATTGTCGCAGCTCGTAGATGCTACGATAATGAATCTTGCTGATATCGATATGTTGTTTGGTAATGTCGTGCCGCAACCGGTATGGGCTAAGATTCGTCACCAAGATCACGCAAATGAATTAGGCGGTGATTGGGCGGCCCTTATAGCGGCGGATGGGTTGCAAGTTGGTGGTGCAAAGCCTGAGCAGTTGATTGCTGCTCTTCCCCAGCGAATCATTACACTGATGAAGACTCTTATGCCAGCTATGAGGGTAAACTGGGACAAGTTATCAGCTTGCAAACAAAAGAAAGACGAGAGTGTCTCGGACTTCTTTACGAGGTTTGAGGAAGCATTCATTGACCACAGTGGACAGGATATGGGTACTGAGGGTGGACAAAGGTTGTTTGTGGATAAATTTGTGTCGAACTTATTGCCCGATTTGAGCAATAAATTAAAGAATTCGGAGAGTGCATGGGCCGTTTCTACCTCAGCTCAGATATTGGCTACGGCACAATATTATGAGAATAGGGAGAAAGAGGAGAATGACCGCGCTGACAAAAAGACGAAAGAGCTGAAAACTAAAGTGTTGTTGCAACAAGCGTATCCGCCGCGTTCTAATCAGAATGCGCCCCAACAGAATAGATCACAGTCGCAATCGAACAGATCTCAAACCCGTAATGATTCCTCCTTCCAAAGATCCTCGTTAGGGTACAATCAATGTGCTTATTGTAGACAGGAAGGACACATTAAATTCAATTGTCCTGCTTTGAATGAACGTACTAGTGGTAACTCGTCTAAAGGAGGCCGTGGTGGTTCACAGCACGCATCACGTGGTAGAGGTCGTGCTGCTCAAAATGATCGTTTAGACACCTCATCAAATTCTAATAACTGTTTCGATCAACGTGGATCATCGCAAGGACGATCTGCGCAGTATAATGTAGACGATTATTACGTCGATCAGGGAACTGACGACAGTAATTACTAGGACAGCCATAGACAAGGAGAGGGAGTGGTATCAGTTCCGGTTGATCAGAGAGGGGCTTACGTCGCAGTTGCTACATCGGGCGTCGTTGAGCCTTTTCTGTTGGACACTGGTGCAGCGAAAAGTTCTATCATGCATTCGAAACTCCCTGGCGCACCTTTGTCTGGCTTAACAAATGTTTCCGTTGGATTCTCTGGCGCCCCTGTTAGCAATCCAGTTTCACGCCCTTTGCCCCTTCAAATTGGGCCACGTGAGCTCCAAGCTCCGTTGATTTTGACTACCGGTTGTGGTGAGAATCTTTTGGGCCTGGATTTGCTTAAACGTTTGTATGCAACTTTGTACTGTTCTCCTGCGGGTGTAAAGCTTACGTTAGGAGAGAGGGTTGTCTCTCCCATGTATTTGTCCATCGATAAGCTCCCACCGGAATTGAGTTCTCTTCCTGCGTCTTTGTGGGCAACAGGTCCAAATGACGTGGGCCTGCTTAATATCTCCCCTTATGTTGTTCAGTTGAAATCCAATGTGCGATTGCCACGTATTCCCCAATATCGTATCTCCCTTGATGGTGAACGAGCACTGTTGGCGATCATCTATGATCTGATCGAGAAAGATGTTATTGAAGAGACTCGGGGGAACGTGTGCAATAGCCCTGTACTGCCCATTCTTAAACGTACAGATCCTACCAAACCGCCTGTTTATCGTTTTGTTATCGATTTACGGGAGGTAAATAAAATTGTGGTTCCTCAATTTCCTGTTGTGCCTGACATCACGGCGCTACTGACTCTGATTCCAGCTACTGCATCGTGGTTTTCGGTGATTGACTTGAAAAATGCGTTTTTCAGCATCCCGATTGCCGAAGAGAGCAGGGACCTTTTCGGTTTCTCTCTCGGTGGACGTAGCTTCCGGTTCAAACGCGCTCCTCAGGGCTACTGTGCAAGTCCATCTATTTACAGCCAAGCCTTGAAGGGTCAACTGGATGCGTTTAGGTTGCCAGTTGGTGCGGCTTTAATCCAATACGTCGATGACTTATTGGTGGCTGCTGATACTCAGGACATTTGCAAAATTGCTACGGTGTCGTTGCTGCAACATCTCTGTGAATTAAATCACAAGGTGTCACCTTCTAAACTCCAATATTGTTGTCAAGAAGTAACCTATCTAGGTCACTTATTGTCAAAGGAGGGAAGGAGATTGACCCCAGAGAGAATTGCAGCGATTGCGCGAATGGCTGTGCCGCAAACCCAAAGAGATGTGCGTGCCTTTCTAGGTATCACGTCGTACTGCAGGCAATGGATTCCTAATTTTTCATTGCTAGCGAAACCATTGGTGGCTCTTACGTGTAAGGATGTTTCAACTCCTTTACCATGGACGGAAGAATGTCAGAAAAGTTTTTCTGAACTACGTGATTCATTGTGTTCGGCCCCTGTGTTAGGTACCCCTGACTACGGTAAACCGTTCACGTTATATGTTCACGAGAGAGAAGGTTGTGCTTTGAGTGTCTTAACGCAACCTTTTGGTGGTAAGCAGCGTCCATGTGCATATTTTTCCTCGACCTTAGACCCAGTAGCTAGAGCATTGCCGAGTTGTTTGAGAGCAACTGCGGCAGCTGCGGTCTCCATCCGACAATCAGCAGGATTGGTCATGGATAATATGCTTACGGTGATGGTTCCGCATGCAGTCGATACTCTTTTGAATCGAACGAAAACTCAGCATTTGACGAGTGCGAGGTTGTCTGGGTACGAATTGACGCTCTTGGCAAGCCATATTCAGATAAAACGTTGTAATGTCCTAAATCCGGCAACTTTGTTACCAATTAGTGCAGAGTCAGATGAAGTAGCAGAACATGACTGCTACTTGAGGACTGAAGAGGAAACGAAAGGTCGAGTGGACCTTAAAAGCACCCCATTGGAAGATCCGGATGGCACTCTGTATGTGGATGGGTCATGTTTTAAGTTGCCGAATGGCGATGTGACTACTGCTTATGCTGTTGTAACGTTGAACACTGTTGTTGAAACTGCAAGGTTGAATCAGAATTCTGCCCAAGCTGCGGAGTTGATTGCTCTTACCAGAGCATGTGTGTTGGCGAAAGGGAAACGTGTGAATGTGTACACTGATAGTCAATACGCTTTTGGTGTAGCGCATAGTTTTGGACGATTGTGGAGAGAGCGTGGTTTTTTGACATCGCACGGTACGAAGATACAGCATGGCCAGCTTGTGAACGATCTTTTGGATGCATTGACTTTGCCTACACAAGTTGCGATTGTTAAGTGTAGTGCGCATCGTAAAGTGATGGATGATGTTGGTCGTGGTAATGCGTTTGCGGATGAGACTGCTAAGGAGACTGCCCGGAACCTTAGCACTCGAATGTATGTGACGAGTTTGGTTAGGTGGCCTACAGAATCGAGTATGTGTGAAGACACTATTGAGAGCGTGAAAACAATTCAGAATGAGGCCACTGAGATTGAAAAGACGAAGTGGAAAGAAAGTACGGGAAAGGTGGATGCGAATGGTTGTTGGATTGATTTGTCGGATCAGAAAAGATGGATGTTGCCTGATGCGTATGTGCTGGCTGTTGTGACAATGGCACATGGGTTAGCACATATTAGCGCGAAAGGTATTTGTAAGTTGCTGGCTGCTGTGTGGAAGAATGATGGTATTACGAAATGTGCTGAACGTCTGGTGAAGAATTGTATGGTGTGTATAATGTACAATCCTGGCAAAGGAACCCCAACTCCCCCTGGCAGTTTTGCTCCTCCTTCGTATCCCTTTGAGGTGATTCAATTGGACTTCATCCATATGGAGCGATGCAATAACCTGAAATACGTTTTAGTTGTGGTTTGCGCATTCTCCCGATGGATCGAGGCCTATCCTCTTAAAGACAATACTGCTTTGTCTACTGCGAAAATCCTACTGAAGGAATATTTTCCTCGGTATGGAATGCCTAGAGTCGTGTGGTCAGATAACGGAAGTGAGTTTGTTGGAAGTGTGATGAAGAGTGTGTGTAAGGGCCTTGGAATTAATCAGAAATTCCACAGCGCCAATCATCCCCAGTCAGCTGGATTAGTTGAGGGGTATAACGGCACCCTTAAACTGAAGTTAGCAAAGATTCAGGCTACGACTGGTCTTTCGTGGCCTGACGCTTTACCCTTAGCATTACTGTCAACTAGGGCGACTGTACACTCCCGAGTAGGGCTTAGTCCCTATGAAATAGTGTTCGGCCGCCCTGCGAATGTGTGGGGGGTTCCTAGACCAGGAATGTTTTCTGATCTTGAGTATCCAATGCTGATTGACTATTTACATGACTTGACTGCTAAACTGAGGTTAATTCACCAACAGGTTTACGACGCATTGCCGACGCAGACGGAGGGTCCAGGCCACCAGCTCCAGCCCGGAGACTGGGTGGTAACTCGCAACTTTTCACGCAAGAATAATCTGGACCCAAGATTTACTGGACCTTACCAGGTGCTCCTGGCCACGAGGACTGCCGTCCGTCTTGAGGGGCGTAAAAATTGGGTGCATGCTACGCACACCAAGCGAGTCCCTATCCCTTTGTCGGCAGACCCGTGGGTAAGGAAAGGCATTGCGTCAACAGAAACAGAAACATTGCCGGCGTTTGTACCTTTCAGCGACGCACAGCCTGTTGGAGAATCCTCAGCGCAGCAGAAAGCCACTGTTGAAAAATTGTCAGCAAAAGACTCAAGACCATCAACTGATCAGCAGGACGCTGTCTCTTCAACGGATCCTTTGTTCGACGAGCAGGCACGTCCCGGGAAACACCGATATTCTCTGCGATCTCGCACTAAGGACAAATAAAATTTTCCTTGCTTTACTGAAACTGACAACTGCATTATCCTCGTTTCCCGTGATCAGTTTTGAACATTCGTATCACTGTGAATTGTGTATATATATATACATTGAGTTTCCTTCCTTGCAATCTTTTTACTTCCACAGCTGAGAGACTTTGTGCTTGTATATACATATTGTGTATTGAAGGCCGTAGGGCCGCGCGCGTACTTCCTTCTGGACAGTAGGTCTTGACGCTAGGTTAAAGGCCGTCGGTTCCTAGGAACTCCTGGGGATTGACTATTGTTGCACAGAACGAAGTGCGTCAAGAAACGTTGCGGACGGTCGTAGGGAATGGCATTCTCGAAGCTGAATGATTTGGAGGGAGCTCAAGTCTATAGATTCAAGCTGCAGCAACTTAGTCGTACTAAATGTTTCATGTTTCAATTGTTTGTAATGTTTTTGACTGCTTCTGCACTACTGGCGGGTGGGGTGTATTACACGATGTCTTATTTCTTACCTGCTACACCTACTCCTACTCCTTACCCTAATCTTACCTCGACTGTTTCTCCCCATTCCTTTCACATGTTACCGGAACACGAGCAGGCTAGACGTGTAGAATTCCGCAACAATTCCTTTATCCAGCTCCTCCATCAGCATCAGTTAGTGGTTAACACTACTAATTGTTGGGTGTGTGGGTTGATGCCACATACTACGGATAAGGGAATTCCATATCTGGTGCTACCGTATAGTTCCCAAGGGTCAGCTCGAGCATTTCAAACAATGTTTCGAAGCGCACTGGGTTTCCACCCCATTCAAGAACCACGTTCCCCCTACTCTGGTCCTACCTCGTATCAGAAGCCTTTATCGATAGCCATAGAGGATTTAGATAGTGAGATCTATGATCCTTCGCTCATCCCTGAAGAAGAGGTACAAGCCTATAAGGTCCTAAGTAGAGGTGAATATAGTGTGTTCACTAGTGAAAAGCAGCTTAAAAGCTCGCCTCCAATATGGGTCGTACCCCACACTGGTAATTTCTGTCTTATGGGTCGTGGCCGAAGATCGCAAGCCCGACTTGGAGCAAGTGCTTGCACTGAAAATTACATTCTGCCAATGTTCTCGTCCCCTGTGTTTCTGGCTGCCAAGGGTACATACTTTATCTGCTATGATCGTGCATACACATGGTTGCCCGCTGACTTCATGGGCTCATGTTTCATTGCAAATCTGTTGCCTCCGACGTTCACTGTAGATGCCGATTATCATAAGACTAGAGTTGTGCGAGGCGTAATTAGTGAAGAGGATACTGCCGGTCAAGAGGCAGGAGACTTTTTCAAGGGTTTCCTCCCGTTTTGGGGACCTATGGTTAATAGTAGGAACCTGAGACAGTTGACTCGAGTGGTAGAATCGACAGCTAATATTACTGCCAGTGCCCTTGGTAATATCACCACAGAACTTCAGGCGGAGAGACTTATGACGTTACAAAACCGTATGGTTTTAGATGTCATTTTAGCAGATCGCGGTGGGGTATGTAAGGTGATCCATTCGAGCTGCTGCATTTTCATTCCAGATAATGCTCCTACTGTCTATCAAGCCATCTCGAGGTTGCATAAGATCTCCGAATCCATACACGTGGATGTAGGGGATTGGACGCTACTTGGATGGTTTTGGGGCCTGATGTCGACTTGGGGTTGGAAAATTCTGATGATCATCGGAGTTGTGGTAGTGTTCCTGTTCACGTGTTGCCTTTGTGTGCAGTGTGGTCCTGCCTTATGTGGCCTCTGTGCTACAACGTGTATGAGACAACCATCTGTTACCAAGGGGACTCGGTTGGACAGAGCTATGCTACAGCAACATTTCGATGGTCTGATGAATATCGAATATGATTCCGACTAGTGCTTGCCTACATGAGGGCAAAAGGAGCGTCTGAGGTTCCGTGACAATTGTAAGTGGTGTTTTCGACTCGCACGAATATGGTCGAGTCTGGTATCTATGAACCGCAAATGACGAGTTTAGTAAGTGTGCGCAGTTTCGCTGTGCTAACTTAAACCGTTCGTTTGTTATGTGGGTTTTTCATCTGTACCCACGGGTTCCATCTTAGATACGGCATCCATTTTGTCTCTTGCCCTCAAGTAGCCAGCGAACGGACGCTGTCCGCTTCGCGACCCTGGGACTCCCAAGATATTTGCGGAAGACACATGTTCTTTGAAAGTGTCTTTATGACGAGGGGGTTGCTACTGTAAGGCAGATGGCGCCGCTCGAGGCTCATCTTGCCGCACGGACTTATTACCTCAGCCGTGCATCTCATTAGGCACGTCCCTTTGATGCCTGTATCTCGTGTTTCCCGATACCTCCCCTTTTACACCCTTTCCGATCTCCCCACTGTCTCCGTCTTCCTCTGCACCTGTCTTCGTTCCTATTTCGATTTATTTTACTGCTGATTGGAATTCACTAATGGTGGGAAGATGGTTTTTACAGTTGGGAACCGCCAAATGTTTTCGTACTTATGTTCCGGACCTTGTGTGTTTCAAAGTGACCAAAGCGACCCCTCTGGGGGATAATTGTGGGAACCGGGTTGTAAACTTTTGTGCTCAATGTAATCCTATGGGTAAAAACTGTATAAAAGGAGCGATCCACAGAACCAATTTGAAGCAGTCTCCCCAAGTTGCACGCTGTGTACTTGTCGTGATCTCTGTGTTCCCTGCAGCAAATAAACCTTGAATCTTTGACGTCAAAGGAAGTGTCCCGTGTCTCTGTGACTTGTACGCCGGAGCAGGTTACCCACGAAGGTTTCAGGTGTTGTGCCCTGGCACCGCTGGGTCTTAAAGAACCCAGTCCTTCACTAGTTAGGGTTCTATTTGTCATTTGGCACGACATATCGTACCAGGCGGCCGCCTTAAATCCAGAATGTTTTAGAAGTTTCTTGATTTTAGTGGTACAAAAGCCTTTAAGCTGGTTAAACAATTCCCCATGGACCTGCACAATAGTTAAGTTGATCTCTTCTTGGGTGGCACATGTCTGAAGAGTACCTAGTGCACTAGCCACCAAATTACTCATTTGCTCCAGATGCTCTTCTTTCTTGATCACATTTGACCATTTGACTCTCCTAGTATCATTGGTCAGTATTGCCTCCACGTGATCAGTTTGTGGTGCCGGCCTAGCAGCAAGGGGAATTCCTAAGGGATGCAAGGAGAGTACAAGAGGGTTGTGGTTGGTGGTGTGGGAAAACATGGAGCCCGCGAGCTAAGCGGTAGCGCACACCCTCGCCGCGTCCTTCTCGTCTCTCCCCGCTTGTGGATGACTGTGGCTGTGTGAAGCCGCGTTAACTATACGGAGCGTGGGGGAAATTGTGTTACCTTTTTTCTACTTTGCTCGTGCTTGAGCTTGTGCCGCCAGGATCTTGCCGATGTGCATCGGGAGGTCATCTTACTTGCCCACTCCCACCTGCGGCTCCGCCCTGCAGTGGATCTGGAACCGTGCAGTCGTGGAGCTGAGGAGCAGCCGCAGAGCGGTGGTTCGCGGTTTGCTTCTCGGGAGCGCCGGCAGGAGAATCAGGTGCGACGTGGTCCAGAGGAATCCTGCTGACTGCTGGGATGGTTCCTCCGCGCCGGCTGCAGAGGCTGCACCCCCTCCTAGCGCGGACTTGGCCGCTGTGGCGTCCTCCGGGTTTTGGGCAGAGGAGGTAGAGGAGCCTGTTGTGACCAGCGCTGAGGGAGGTGTTAGAAGAAAAGTGCAAACAACTGGTGAGGTGACTAGTGCTGCGGGGGAAGGCATCTGTGGCTCTAATGAGCGGCCAAGTGTGGGGGTCAAAGGCACGCAGTTAAAAAGCCTAAAGAGTCATTGCCCGCCTAGGAGAAAGAAAGCTAACAGAGGTTCTGCAAAATGGGGAAATGGGGGGAAGTGCAGTCAAAGACCCCCAGCTCTGGAAATAGGAAGTGGCTCGGATATCGAGAGTAGGGGCTCTCTGGAGGCATTCGCTGCTGCGGTTGGGAGCTGCAGTCCAGGGCAGGGGAACCTGAAAGTTGCAACTGCATTAAACAAACCCTCTAAAGCAGCCGTTAAGAAGAAGGGTCAAGATACTAAATCATCTCGTATAACCCCCTCCCTACGTTCCTTTTTTAAAGTTCTACCTCAAGTCCTCAATATACAGAAACTGCATCTCTCTGAGCGCGGACAGAAGCCTCTGAGCTTTCAGATTGCTTGGTTTCAGAGAGGGTTTTTTTTCCATCAAATGATCCTCCCTTTGCAAATACGAACTGTTTAATTGACAAGGTGGATATGGCAGGAAGCGAGGCGCTGGCTTTGATAGCAGATAGTTTACAGCCTGCTCAGAGTTCTCGGTCTCCTGCCTCCAAAGCACCTTTGGCTGCTACGGAGGCCCAGATGGTGGCTCAGGCTGAATCAGGCGAGGTGTTGGAGGACATAACTCCGGGCTCACCAGCAACAGTGGGGTCTGAGAGGGGAGAGGAGGGTACGACCGGATCCTCGACAGAGACTTTGCTAATCGCTCTGAAGGCCGATATTAAGCAGGGCTTTAGGGTCTCTGCGAAGAATCAAACTGAGATCAGGGCTGCTTGCGACGTCCTGGAGAAAAAAGTAGATCGCCTGAACGAGAGAACAGAGGTCCTGGAAGGGTCTGTGGAGGAGTTGAAAGCCAATCTGGGGGCAGCAAAGCTCAAAATTCAATCTTTACAAAGGGAGGGGGACGCTACTCGTGAGAGGGTTGAATCTTTGGAAAATTTCTCGAGAAGAAATAACCTCCTACTGCTGAAAATCCCTGAGGGAAAAGAGGGGAGTGATATTAAGCCCTTTGCTGCAGGATTACTCAAAGACTCACTAAACTTGGAGGAGTCATTGGATTTTCTAGAGTGAGATACCCAAAGGATCCATAGGGACCCATTCCGACTAAAGCATGGAAGGACAAAGCCGAGAAAAATGTTGGTTAATTTTCTCACCTACAGCCTGAAAGAGAAAATTCTAAATCTAGCCCTAAAGGCCAAGTCATTAAAGGGCTCAGACTTTCTGTGTGAAATACGCTCTGACCTTTCTAAGACCACGCTGGATCGGCAGTGGGAGTTAGGGCAGAGGATGGAGAAGTTTAGAGCCCTAGGCGCAACAGTACAGATGCGGTTCCCAGCCTTTTTGAGAGTCATGCACAACAATAAAATGTATAACCTCAGATCACCTCTGGAGGCCGACGAAATGTTGGAGTCAATAAGAGACTGGGGAGGCGCAGAAAAGTCTAAGGGGCTATGAGATGGGTTTAGGCTAATTATCATTAGTTATAGAAAAGGAAAAAATATATATATTAAAAAAATATATATATATATAAATATTTAAATAAATTAGTAACTTTGTCAGCTATTTAGAGAGGTGGGGTACCATTCATGATATTAATTACGGCACCAATGCACAAAATAATACTAAAAAAAATAAAATAAAAAAATTTAATTAAAAAAAAGAATTCGGGGGCGTGGCCAAGATGGCGGGGTGAGCGGACGCTTCCTCCCGTAGCTCCTCCGGCCCAGCTCAGCCTGAGCCCTGATTTCTGCGCTTCTCTCCCCCCGCGGCTGCACTGCGGGTGAGAGGACTGTGCCGGAGTTCGAGGGGCACATTTTGGTGCCACTTTGATTTCTGTGGCCCCGGGGGAAGTTCCCGAAAAGTTTATTCAGAGATCGCTCCGAGGAGTGGAGCCCGGGTCGCCCCGAGGAGAAGAGCCTGGAGGCGGAGCGTAGCACGGCGCTGTCCGCACGCCTCGGCTGGCCCGAGTGCTGAAAAGCGGAAAGCCGGAGATCCCGAGGGAACGGACTGGACGGACTTCGCGGAGTGAGGAGGACTCCTGGCCGGTGCCCTGGTGACGGGCACCATTGCTGGGCGACGGACCTTAGCCCTGCACCGGCGGTCTCCCCCCTCCCGGGGTCTCGAAGGGAGACGACTTGCGAACTCCGCGCCTGGAGGCACTGGATGGCGGAGTTCGAGCAGTGCCCGAGCTGGGCAATTCACTGGAGGTGGAGGGAGGCATCGGTTTTCTACTTTCCGGACTAGTTACCATTCGAGAGTCGCCCACGGACTTGCTGGCCCGGGTTGCCTTCTTGGGTCCCACCCTCCCGCCATCTTGTCTTTGTGTGGCTGAGCCCAGTGACCCCGACCCGCGCCCTTCTCGCACGGGTGCCTCAGCTGGTCCTGGCACCAGCACATTTGCGGCCCTCCCTGGGAGCATAGGGCGGGAGGCCCGCACTTCGGACGTTGCTGTCTGCCCTACTGGCCCGGGGGCCGTCTTGCCCAAGCTCGGACCGCCATCTTGTCGCCTGTGACGCACTACCCTTGTCCTCGGCGAGGGCTTCACATCTGGTGCCCGCGGGCGGCGGCGCTCGCCCTCAGCAACTGACCCTGGGCTTTGCCGGGCCCCAAGATGACTGGAAGACGTGGCGCGGCACGAGGAGATCGCACTTTGCCGGAAATGCTCGGCAGGACCCAGCAACTACGCGACAGGACGCAGCCGTCCCCGGGGGCCTCCCGGGCATCGACGGACGCAACTGTGAGCGAGCCGCCGGTCACGCGGTCCTTCATGGAGGACTTATTTAGCTCCCTCAAGGAGGAATTTCAAACTCTTAAGACCGAAGTGGCTGGAGAGGTCCGGGAGGTGCGCAGGGAAGTCGAGGGCCTGGGCGAGCGGGTCGAGGCTGTGGAAACGGCGGCTCAACGTCGCGATGAGGAGATAACCCATCTCCAGCAGGACGTCCTCCGCCTCCGGGAGCAATGTGTCGAGCTCCAGGCCCACTCGGAGGACCTCGAGAACAGGTCCAGGCGGAACAACATCCGGGTGCGAGGCGTTCCATCCGCAGATGAAGGTGCGGACCTGGTGGCTTATCTGCAGGACCTGTTCCGCGACATTTTGGAGGAAGGAGCGGATTTCCCAATCCGCATTGACAGAGCACACAGGGTGGGCCGCCAACGCCAGTCATCGGCACCCCCGCCTGATATCCTGGCATTTTTGCCGGATTTCCCCCTGAAGGAGCGCATCATGACGGAGGCCCGCAGGAAGCAACCACTGACCTTCCGAGAAAGACCTGTGGCGCTCTATCAGGACCTGTCCGCTATCACACTGCAGAAGCGCAGGTCTTTCCGCATCGCTACGGACTTTCTGCGGGAGCACGAGACAGCCTATTCCTGGGGTCACCCCTTCCGTCTTATCTTTCGATGGAATGGGGTGCTGCATCAGCTGCGCTCCTTACAAGATGTCTGCGGAGTGCTGGGCCTTACTGCTACGGAGGAGGAAGGGGCTACACCCGCATGGCGGCGTCCCGAGCGGCGGAGCCGACGGAGGTCGAGAAGGCGCCCATCGTCGGCGCCAGCGAGTCGCCCAGACTCGCCCACCATCAGAGCTGAAATGGCGGAGGCCCTGAGGACTGCCTCCAGGAACTTGCCTGAATCTACTGGTGTGGCCTTAACGGCCTAACTTCTCTCCGGGGGGAGAGGCTCTTAGCTTTAACGATGCTGGGCTGGGGGCTGGGGGGGCGAGGGGGTGGTGTGTGGCTGGACGTCCACTTGACTTTTTTCTGCAGACTCGCCCATTTGGGCTAGACTGAGACTATGGGGTGCTGTTTTCTGCTTTTTGTTTTGGCTGGTTGCCATGAGTGGGTTTTGGGGGGGTTTCACTGTTGGTTTGTTGTGGGGGGGGTCCCGTCCGACACTGTCCGATTGTGTGCGATGCCGCTTCTGGCCTTCCCTGTGCCCTTCCCCCGCGCGCCCCCTCCGCTGATCCCCCGCCTGCTGCATAGCGCGTTGTTTCCCTGGAGGCGATGCCACCCCTGAAAGTAGTGACCCTTAATGTTAAGGGTCTGAATAACCCCGTGAAGCGTAGGGCGATCCTCTCCCTGTTGGAGGGGTCGCAGGCGGATATCTGCCTCCTGCAGGAGACCCACTTGCTTCCCAGAGATTGCCATAGGTTGCGCTCTGCCAAGTTCCCCACGCAACTCTTTTCCTCTGCTGCGACTAAGACCGCTGGGGTGGCCATTCTTTTAGCCAGCTCCTTTAGGGGGGAGGTGTTGTATAAATATGCTGAGCAGAAGGGGAGGCTTTTGGTGTATCGCATGCGCCTCGGAGGTGTTGCCTTTACGGTTGGTTCGGTTTACAGCCCCAACGACCACCAGGACCGCTTCCTGGAGTCAGTGTTGGTGGACGTTACTGCCTCGCCCGATCGCCATATTATCCTGGGAGGAGACCTGAATATGGTCTTCGACTCCACTCTAGATAGGTCTGCCCAGCGCTTTCCGCAGACAGGGGAGCTTTCTAAGGCGGTACAGGACCGGATTGCGGAGATGGACCTGCATGACCTCTGGCGCACCATGCATCCCACCGTTAGAGACTACTCGTATTTTTCCCACGCACACCGCACTTATTCGCGGTTGGATTATCTTTTGGTGAGCGGCCCGCTCCGCTCGGCCGCCGTGGCGGCGGACATGGGGGTCTTGTCCCTGTCCGATCATGCGCCGGTTTCAGGGGTCTTTGCTTGGCCGGCGGCCCCCCCCTCCAGAGGGATGTGGCGGCTTCGGGACACGCTTCTCCATAAGAAATCGGTAGTGAAGCGAGTGGAGGAAGTCATCCAGGACTACCTGACCCACAATAACAACTCTGACACGTCCCTGGCTACGCAATGGGCGGCTTTGAAAACAGTCGTCAGGGGGGAGTTTATCTCCATTTCCTCGGCGGAAAACAAGGAACGCCAGCGCAAGAGGGAGGAACTGACGGCGCAGGTTAGGGAGCTCGAGCAGGTCCACCGCAGAACGGGGGCTCCTCGTGTTTGGAAGCAACTGAAGGCGGCACGGAAACTCCTCTCTGCGTTGGATCTCGATCGGGCGGAGTACGCAGCACTGCGCCTGAAACACGCCTTTTACACCGGCGGAGACAGGTGCGGTAAGCTCCTGGCCCATAGGCTCAGGGCTGCGCAGCAACGCAATGTGGTGAAGGAGCTGGTGGGTGTGGACGGGATTCCGGTTTCTGGTGACGCGGAGGTGGCAGATACCTTTCGCTCCTTTTACGAGGCACTGTACGCTTCAGAACCATCCCCACCGGGAGAGGCTGAGGCCTATTTGGACTCCGTGACCCTCCCGGCCTTGGACCCCTCCCAGGCGGACCACCTTGAGAGGGACATACACGTGGAGGAGGTCATCTCCGCGATCGCACGGCTGAAGCATGGTAAGGCCCCGGGCCCAGATGGCTACACGGCCTTGTTCTACAAGACCTTCTGTCCCACTGTCGCTCCTCTCCTAGCTCGCTTGTTTAATTCCTTCTCTGAGCCGGGTGCCATCCCACCGGACCTCCTCTCGGCGACTGTGTCGGTTATCCCCAAACCGGGGAAGGACCGGACTTTGTGCGGCTCGTACCGGCCTATTTCGCTCCTGAATGTGGACCTCAAGCTTTACACCGGAATCTTGGCGGCCAGACTGGGTCTACATCTACCGGGTTTGGTGGAGGCGGATCAGGCCGGTTTTGTACCCGGTAGGCAGACGGTCGACAACACGAAGAGGGTGACGCACGTGCTGGAAAAGGCCTCACGCGTCCCGGGGGAGCGGATGCTGCTGTCGGTCGACGCGGAGAAGGCCTTTGATAGGGTCCATTGGCCCTACCTCGAGCTGGTTCTTGGGAAACTGGGGATCGGCGAGAAGTTCCGCACGATGGTCTTTAACTGCTATAGGAGACCGTCGGCGTCAGTGCGTGTCAATGGACACAGCTCCAGCAGCTTCGCCATTGAGCGCGGCACGAGACAGGGTTGCCCACTCTCGCCGCTCCTCTTTGCCCTTTATATGGAGCCGTTTGCGCAGAGGATCCGCGACAACCCGGACGCTATTGGGGTGAAGATGGGACAATACACGCATACTGTCAGCTTATACGCGGACGATGTCTTGCTGACCCTGGATGATCCCAGGCGGTCACTCCCTGCCTGCGTCCAGGAACTGGACGCTTTTGCCCGCGTCGCAGGCTTTAAAATGAACATGGCTAAGTCGGCTGCACTGGATGTGTCGCTCTCTGCCGACGCCAGGAGGGACCTTCAAAGTCTCTTCCCTTTGCAGTGGTCCTCCTCCACGGTGCCTTACCTGGGCATATTGCTTGCTCCCTCCCTGCCTGCCATGGTTGCAGCTAACTATTCCTCTCTGGGCAAAAAGATCAAAGAGGAACTCGGCCGATGGAACAAGGGCCTACTCTCGTGGCTGGGCCGTATCGCAGCGGTGAAGATGACGGTACTGCCCCAGATTCTGTATCTTTTTCGCGCTCTACCTCTTCAGCCCCCTGTGGGTTGGATACGGCAGACGCAGGCAGACATCTCCCGCTTTGTGTGGCAGGGCCGTAAGCCTCGGATGAAGCGGGTCCTCTCCACGCTTGCCCCGGAGGCGGGAGGTCTCGGAGTCCCGGACCTCCGGAAGTACTTTCAGGCGGCGCAGCTCCGGTACCTGGTGGAGTGGAGCCGGTGGGAATCAGACAAACACTGGCTCTTTCAAGACCAGGCAGTTGCAGGCCGTACCCTCCAGGAGGTCCCGTTCCTGCGGCGCATTCATCGCCCGCCTAATCTCTACGCCTCCTTTATCACCCGAGTCCCGCTAAGAGTGTGGGACGCGGTGTGTGAGCTTCGGGAGCTCACCACTTTTCCATCGCCGTTCACTCCCATTGCTGGCAACCCGGACTTCACTCCGGGTCTGGAGCCGGGGGCCTTTTCCCACTGGGTGAGTGCGGGATGCAGAGCGCTTTTCCAGATCTACGGGCCGGAGGGCGTGCTCCCCTTCCAGCAGCTCCGACAGGAGTTTGGCCTGACGGAAGGGGACAGACTGCGTTATATGCAGGTCCGCCACTGGGCTCTTCAACCCCCAGTGCGTGATGTCGCCGCCCGCTCGATTACGCCCTATGAGCGATGGTTGGTAACCCGGGCCTCGGACGCCAAACTTATCACGGATTTGTATAAGTTTCTCCAACCCCCGCCGTTTCATTACCATAACCCGGGCAGGGAGCGCTGGCACAGGGAACTGGGCAGGACCCTGAGCCACAAGGAGTGGGACGGGATTGCATATCGGGCGAGGCACTCTGCGTACCACACTGGGCTGACGGAAACCTTCACTAAAGTATCCACCTATTGGTACTACACCCCGGAGCGGCTCTACGAGATGCGCAAAATAGGCGATAAGGGTTGCTGGCGCGGCTGCGGACAGGAGGGCACCCTCACGCACATTCTCTGGGAGTGCCCGGTGCTGTCGGCCTACTGGAAGGAAGTCTTAGATGAGGTGGATAGGCATTTTGAGATCGAGCTTCCGCGCTTCCCCGCGTATGTCTTGCTTGGCCTCCCCAATGACCTGATGTACCCGTTGAAATCCCGCAGAGGCAGGCAGATTGCGATTGCGCTAGACTCCGCTGTTCAGAACATAGTTGTACTCTGGCGCACCCCTACTGCCCCCTCTGTCACTGGTTGGTTGCATAGGCTCTGGCAGGTACTGGGCATGGAGAAGATGTCGCTGACGGTGGCTGGGAACGTTGACCAGTTTGAGGAGCTCTGGCATCCCTTTTTGGCACTGCTGTCCACGGAATTTCGCGAACTTACGTGCCCACGGTACTTGCGCCTCCTTAGGCTGACACCGCCGGCGCCAGCGGCGGAGTGAATGTGCGGATTGGAGACCGGGGGTTGGGGGCGGGAAGTGGAGTTATATGCTTTTAATGCTGACTTTCGGACGGGGATGTTGGGGTGTTGTTTTCTTTCCTTTCTTTCTTTGCTTTTCTTTCTTCTTCTTTTTTGGGGTCAAGGGGCTGGTGGAACGGTATGCTTCTCTTTTACTGTGTCGCGGAGTCCTATTCTGGCTTGGCCTTGCCTAGGGAGCGGGGGCCTACGGAGGGGTCGTCCACAATGCCTTATTGCCTTATGTCTTTGCCTTGTCACCCTCTGGGGCATCCTGCCTCCCTCTTTCTCTTCTGACTCGTTGCAATGATTTGCTTTTTGTACTGTATGTTTACCTGACTTCCTGGTCCCCTCCCCGTGTCTGTTTTTTATGTCTTAATAAAATACTTTAAACCTAAAAAAAAGAATTCACACTCAGTACAAAATAAATTCACATTTAGATAAAATAGATAAATAACGGTATAAGGGGTACTGAGTCTAGGATAATAACCATGAGGAGTGGATATACTTAAGATAGTTAACCCAGCTCTATTTAAGTGCCATGTACAATGTAGGATATAGTAGAAGGGGGAGGAGGAGGAGGAGGCGAGAGGAGCTGAGGGTGTAAAGCTGGAGTTACATCAAGCCAGCGTAAATAGGGAAGGGTTTTCCAGGGGGGGTGGGTTTCACTGGGTGGCAGGGGAAAAAAATTCTTATAAAAATCCTCATGAGTCTGTGCCCAAATATTACGATAACTCTAAGAGCTTTGCGCACCGACTGTCTTATTTAATTCTAGACGCCAAAGAAAAGGCTTGTTTTGGCTTCTCAGTGTCTCAGGTTGGGGCAGAATGTATGTTGAGGGGGGGGGAGTGATGGAAAGTTGAAATGATGAAATTACAATGCATATCATGGAACGTTAACGGCCTGCGCACCCGGGGAAGAAGAGAAAAAATTCTTCAATATTTGAGAGACTCCCCAGCTCAGGTTATAGTTATTCAAGAATCACACCTCCTCAAATCTGAAACACTGGATATCCTAAAAAAAGAGAAATGGATAGACATTGTTGTGAGTACAGATCACAACGCAAATATTAGGGGGGTCGTTTTTATCTTTAAGAAACAAGCGAAAGCTCACTTCATCGAGCACATGGAAGATAAGAGTGGTAGATGGCTACTTTTAAGGGTTGTGCTAGACGATCTTCCATAGGAGGAGGAGGAGTTGGGTTCTGCTCCCATCCCAGTCGCCGAGCTTAAGAACCTCGGGGTCTGGTTGGACCCTTCCCTTACGTTTGCATGCCACACTAAACGCACGGCTGCGTGTTGCTTCGGCATCTTGCGTGGGCTCCGTCCTGTGCTAAAGTTCTTCGATGCCTCTACCCGGCAACTCATGATCCAAGCTACCGTCATCTCCAGGCTGGATTATGCGAGTTCTTTGCTGGCCGGGTTGAACGTTGCTGAGATCGGGCGCCTGCAACGGATCCAGAATGCCGCAGCGAGAGCGGTGGTAGGCCTTCCAAGATTCTGTCCTACCTCCAGCACCATACGAGCGCTGCATTGGCTTCCGGTGGCGCAGCGGATTCAGTTTAAGGTCCTCTGCGTCGCCTATAAGATCTTGAAGGGGTCCCCGGCAACGATCCTTACGACCCTCATGGCCAACTACATCCCAGCACGACCCTTAAGATCGGCAGACCTCGAATTGGCCGTGGTACCGCGCTTTAAACGAAGCAGGGCCGGTGGACGCTCATTTCGAGTGCGGGCCGCTGCTTTGTGGAACTCCTTACCCCCGGCAATTCGCGCCATGAGCGATTTGCTTTCTTTTCGTCGCGCCGTGAAAACATTTTTATTCCCTTAGTCATTTGCTTGTGCTGTTTTATTTTAGTTGTGTTGTGTAGCTGCCTTGTCGGGCGCCAGGACGCTCCTTAGCTGGAGCATCTGTGCGCCAAATAAAAACCACATAACATAACATAACATAACATATACCTTGGTTGGGTACTATGGCCCAAACCAGGGTGATCCCTCATATCTTAACACCATATATGACTATTTAGTAGTTCTCCATGATCCAGTAATATGGGTTGGCGATTTTAACATTGTATTGAACCCTAAACTAGATAAATCACCCAACTCGAGGGCCTGTGCTTTCTATAAATCAAGGCAAGAATTATTAAGAATAATGGAGCAATTAGGCCTTGCTGATGTCTGGAGGGAAAGGGCAGGGGCAAAGTTGGGGGTTTCATTTCGAAACCTCAAATATAAACATAGATCGAGAATTGACTGTGCTCTATTCAGCTTTGGCCTTAAGGACCTCCTGTTAGATATCTCTTACCTTCCCTCACATCTTTCTGACCATTCGGCAATTCTGTTTATGCTAAAAGACATGCACAAACCTATTCACGCCTCTTGGTCCTTTGACCGGACCATACTACTTGTAGAGGATGAGTCACCTTTCTTCAATCAGAAACTCAGTACTTTCTGGAAGACAATCTAGCTACAGCTGAAGACCCCATTGTTTGGGATGCACTAAAGGCATTTCTGAGGGGTTGTATTACTAGCCGGTCTTCTTATAGAAGAAAGAGACACAGCGAAAATATTAAGATCTTAGAAGATGAAATGCTGGAGATTGAAAATGACATGGGTTCCAATTTGGGCTCAGGGGCTACTCAAGAAAGATATAGCCTATTAAAGTCTAAACTCGACAATCTACTACAAGATCGGGCGGCCAAAAGGTGGGAAGTGAGCAGAATCTCGCATTTCGAGTTTGACGAGGCGGCAGGAAAACTCCTTGCATGGAAGACCAGAGCCGACCGAGCCCGAAATTACATCAGAGAGATTAGGGTGGAGGGGAAGCAGCTCCTCGGCTCACAAAACAAGCAATAGGAAATGCTTTCCAGGACTTCTTTAGGGCTATATATAAGGAAGATTCATGTGAGCCTAAGGAAGTGAGAGAAGCCTGGCTGAACCAAATTGCCTTGCCAAAACTTTCAAAAGTACAGAGTAGGACGCTGGAGAGTGAGATCTCTGTTGAGGAAATTGGCAGGGTGTTGGGGCATGTCAGCCATGGTAAGGCGGCTGGTCCCGACGGATTGCCGGGGGAACTTTATAGGGCTATCGGTGTTGAGATTACACCAGTTCTGGCTTCTATTTCTAATGGGATCCTTTTGGAGGGTAAGGCCCCGCCAGCATCCCGGAATGACGCTACTGTGGTATTAATTCCTAAACCAGGCAAAGATTTGCATGATTGTGGGTCATACCGCCCAATATCGCTTCTTAATTGCGATTACAAAATCTTTGCTACCATTATGGCTGATAGGTTGGGGGTGGTAGTAAGTTCAATCATACATGAAGATCAAAAGGGCTTCATTAACACCTTGGCTGCTAGCAGTTTTCCCGTCCTGTGCTGGAAATGGATATTTTACATTATTCATGACGAGCTCAGCTCGTCATCAGCACAGCTCAACCGTGCATCATGACGAGCTGAGCTCGTCATCAGCATCGAAAGGGTTAAAGGTAGACAACTGGCAGACCTAACGCAGGACTTAGTTGGGGCTATTGATATTGCTACTTCTTTCTCTTTACCTTTGGCTGCCCTCACCCTGGATGTGACAAAGGCTTTTGACAGGGTAAACTGGAACTATTTGGCCGCTGTTATGAGTAAATTTAATTTGCCTGAGAAGTTCTGTTGCATGATCTCATTAATCTATAAAGCTCCGACTGCTAGGCTCTCTATTAACAACTTTTTGACAGAGCCATTAGATATCTCAAGAGGCACAAGGCAGGGCTGCCCGCTTTCCCCCCTCCTTTTTAATTTATACATCAAGCCTTTTGCTCAGTTACTTAGAGTAGAGCCTAATATTCCTTCATTTGGCTTTGGAGGATGGGAAAAGCGGGTAGCCCTATATGCAGACGACATTTTGATCATGACGTCAAACTTAGATCTAGCATTTGCCACAGAGATCAAAAGGGCAGAGGAGTTCGGCAAGATCTCTGGCTATCAGATAAACACCAACAAAACAGAGATCATGACATGGAATATTACCAGCACGCTGCTGAGGGTCGCTTCATCCATGAGGTATCTGGGCATTATAATTATACAAGATGTTAGCAAGATCGCTGCTCACAATCTGGAGAGAGTGCAGAAAGATTGCCAGAAACAACTAAAGGCATGGAACCACCTTCCTCTTTCCATTTTTGGGAGAACCAATTAGGTAAAAATGTCTATTTTACCAAAACACACCTTTCTTTTTAATACCATCCCGCTGGCTTTTGACACGAAGCTTCTAACTAAATGTCAACAAGAGATAAATTCCTTTATTTGGAGGTATGGTCCCATAAGACTAGTTTGGAAGAAACTGAGGAGGAGGAGGGAAAAAGGAGGGTTAACATTACCGGATCTGCAATATTATTCCTGGGCTTTTCAGCTAGCTTACTCTAGGATGCTATTAAAAACTCCATCAGATAGCTCTAGGGGAAAGCTGTTTCGAGCCATGCTGGAAGTGGCCGATCTTTCAACTGACGGTTTCCTCTTCAAGTTTGGAGACCAGAAATTCTTTAAAAAAGTAAAATTAAAAGTTCTCCAATCAATGGCAAAAAAACTGGTCTATGATTAGGAAACGTATTGGTCTTGGCTATTATTCTAACTTAGCGCCTTTGTGGGATTCCCCTGGTACTCCACCCTGCCTTAAAGACAGTCTGGCGTCCCCCGTAAAGGGTGCGGGAATCTTGAAATGGAGAGATTTGCTCTCAGGTGGCTCAATGATATCTTGGGAGGAACTGCGGGAGAGAGTTGGGCCGGGGCTCTGCAGATTTAAACATGTGCAGTTAATAAGTTGGGCTCAGGCATTAATCAGGAAGGGAGCCACTTTGGGCAAAGTTAGCACTCTGGAAGAACAACTAACCACAAGAACTCTGTGCTCTATTCTCAACATCACACTGAACATCACGCTCCCCCTGATTATCTTTGGGATCGATGAAAAAATCTGTGGAAAAGCCAGACACTTTCTGTTGTATGCCATCCTCCTGGCAAGGAGACAGATTTGTAGGTCTTGGGTTGAGGAAACATCTCCCTCATATGCTGAGTGGTTGACATCTCTCTATGAAGTCTCCAAAATGGACATGGCTGGGTATCGATCTAGAAAAAATCTCGCCTTTTGGGAGCTTTTGGTAAAATGGAAATAGGATTCCCCGGGTCCTATGATTATGCCTTCATCCTGCTCCACAGACTTACGGCAAAGGGCCCTTCCAGGCATTTGTAGGTCCGACGGGTGGTAAAGCACTTTGATGGAGTTTGCAGGTTTACCCTGGTTTCCTATCTCTGTGGGTTTTTGCCCTCTTCCGCCAAGAACGTACGGTACGTGCGGCCCCCTTGAGCTCCTAGCTTAGACGTGGAGCACGGGGTTTTCTGCACACAGTGGTGGTCGGTGGCAGCCTATTTGGACATGGGCAAAGGCAAATGAGGAAAAAAAAAAAGAGGGTTGTGGTCGCTCTCAATATGCTCACAAACCATCATATCTATTAGGGTGGGCCAAAATTCCTTGTTAAGCAGGATAAAGTCAATTAGACTACTACGCAACCCGTTGTTATAGGTATGCGTTCCCTGCTTATCGGAAGCTGTTCTCCCGTTGGCAGCCCTAACCCCCTGTTCCATACAGAGCACCTTTAATTGCAAGGCAGCCCCTGTCCATTATTTGATTGGAGGAAGATCCAAAGGTGGAATAGACCACTGGGCGTCCTCCTCTACTTTAAGATTAACAGCATTGATGTCCAAGGGTTCAAAAGTACAATTAAAATCACCAGCTATTATCAAATTATTAATACCTCTATGTTCAGTTAAAAACATATCTAGGAGATCAGCAACAGGAGAAGATTTTCCCCCTTGCACCGCCCCCACTAGCATAGACATTAATGAGCAACAAGTCAGGTACATTTACCAGGTATATCCTAATTATTAAAATGTCCCTGCTATCGATGTGCAACTCCTCCACCCTGTAACAGACCCTTGGTCTTCCTCTCTGCCCCCCTTCCGCTATCTTAGAAAACTTTAAATAGCCCTGTTGGTATACATGGTCCATAGCCCAAGTTTCGTGAAAAATCAGTAATCGTGGCCCTCAATAAAGATGGACCAGTCTACTGATGAAATTTTGGGTGTAAGCCCTGCTATGTTCCAAGAAGCTAGTTTGAGTCCTATAACGGGGCCGGGATTGTGACTGCTACAAGAAGAATGACATATACTAGTTACTTCCGCTAAACCATTAACCCCTACATAAGAGGGGATACTAGTAAATGTTAATCTGCACTCTCCAGCCTCACCCAGCCTAATTACGACCAGGGCACTCTCACAACTTTGACCGATTAGAGTAGTTGATAAAGAACCTCCTATGTTGTTAGAGCCTGTTACACATTCACCCTCACCCAACTCATCGAACAAAGGTATAACTGTATTGTTGCTGGAATTAGGTCCGAGTCAATCTACGTCCTCCAAATTAGAAAAAACTTTGAATCTGTTGAGAGTGGGAACCACATAGTCTTAGGGGCCTAGTACCAAATCTACGTGCCTTAATCCTATCCTTCATCTTACATGGGCTGTAAAGTTTCGATAGAAGAAACCTAAAGGTAGAATGTTAATAATGTCCTTGCTTAGGTGCCCGGACCCTGCCCTATCTAAAATGGTTTGAACTAGGCACGGGGACCCAAAACGTAAGACTACACATTTTCCTCTAAAGGCTTTCGGAGACTTACCAACCCACGGAATTCTTCGGACCATTTTGAATTCTTTAAATAGAACGTTACCCACCCCAGTCCCAGAATTCAACAAATGTAGAGCCTTATTCTTGAGTGATGACCAATGTACGTCACCACCTAGAGGAAGCACGGGCACATTCGACAGTATGACAGTATATGGTGTAGCTTCAGCGGGGGGATGAAGCGACATACTAATACTCTCACCCCCTCCTTGTGATGACACTGGGGCTTGATGACCTGCTGAGTCCCCTCTGTGGGGTATATTAGCAGTAGATAGATGTGTGTCCGGGGGGTTAGCCATAAAATCCCTCTCATTACTGTGGGGGGCAACCATCCATGTTAGTGGATAATCTAGATTCAGTCGTGCTTACATGACAAGGTGCGTTAGATCTCACTGGCACACCCTCACTCACTGATTGGGGAACAGAAAGTAAATGCTGCTCAATTTTGGCCAGCCTCTTATCTATACCAGACAACTTTAATAGTAACAGATCTAACTTGAATTTTCTTCAATCTTTGTTAGACAAGCAGCCTCAAGATTACTACAAGACTGCATATCTGTGACCTTGGATCTAATATCACCAGTACCCGAAATGCCAGGGGTCGAAACAACCTTGTGGCCGCCCTCACTGCCCATGGGTATCACTTTGGGTTAAAGGCCTGGTGCATGGTTTTGGGCAAGTCATGCGCTTTTCTTTTTTTTATTAGAGGCTTCCCCACCAGGAACCAGTATGGACCTTTGGTGACGAGTAAGTACCTTGACAGGTGGTGTGGGCGATACTGATGGGATACTGGCTACCAAAGAAGACCCAATTTACTGATGCTCTTGAAGAATAGGACTCGCTGGGATAAAACGTTTGTTTGCTGCGCCTAATTCTGGTATTGGCAATAAGGGGGATGAGATGACTTCAATGGGGACTTTATGTAGATCTAATGAGAGTCTCCTTTCAGTCAATTTGATCACGTGGATTAACACGGACTCAGCCCGTTACAAATAAGCATCCAGCGTGCCTACAACTTCTGGGCCCCCTCTCCCCTTGCGCTTAGTCTTGCTCATGCTTTCAGATAATAACAAGCAGGAGTACTACAAATAGGGGTTACAATAAAAAAAAGAAAAACAGCTGACCAGATTGTGGGGATGCTGAAGATAAGGAGGTGGCCCAGCCTAGTCTCTTCCTGTCTCTGAAGGGCTCGGATGGGCCCGCTCTTGGCCCAGGATTCGCACGGGCGTGGCCCGGGCACGCCCGCGCGCGTCCCGCACTGCTGGAGCACTGGCCCCCTTATAAGCACCTCCTGGCGCTCACGAGCGTGATGCAGGTGTGATGCGTGGTGTCAATGCCGCAAGGAATGATGGGGATCTAGTCCCCAACCGGAAGGAGGGCGATGGCGGCACTCCGTGACAAAACAACCCCAACAAGTCCCAGCGGGGTCCAGCAGCAGAGGTCAGCGGGTGGCAGCAGGTTGGAATAGTCAGAACGGGCTACACTTTACATGCTCCGGAGCCATGGCCAACTGTTTCCAGGTCAGTTCTGCGCCCAAGCGGGTGTCCTGTTTGGGCTTGCTGCGAGATAAGTACTCTGCATTTCCCACCTGCAGTGCAGCATATAGCACCATATTCACCCTACGGCCCATATCATGGATCAGGAAGCACTGTAAGCCCAGGTGCAGTGTTGGTTCATCCAGTCCCACTGACCTTGTGGCTCCGAGCGCCAACATGATTGCATTGTGTGCAAGAAAGAGGCTGGCACCAAGCCCCTGGAGGTCCTGCAGTTCGGGCTGGACTGTTCCCATGAGGCACAGGGTCAAGGCTGATTTGCATATAGCCATTGTCTTACCTAGGATGGTGTGGAGTGCAAAAAAACGATGGATTTAGGCCCAGATCTTTGTACTGGGGTGAATGTAAGACATTGTTCTGCATTCTGTCCATCATCTGTGTTTTTTGCAATTTTCACCCCGAGTGGGCTGGGTCTGCTCAGACGTGAGTCCCAGGCTCTCCACATCACTGGAGTCAAGCTATCCAGGCTGAAGAAGGCTGATAGCCAGAAACCGGTACTTGGATGCTTGATTCCGGTCTAGGAAAGACATGGCTTGGTAGTTTGGGCTGGACTGTTCCCATGAGGCACAGGGTCAAGGCTGATTTGCATATAGCCATTGTCTGACCTAGGGTGGTGTGGAGTGCAAAAAAACGATGGATTCAGGCCCAGATCTTTGAATGTAAGAAATTGTTCTGCATTCTGTCCATCATCGGTGTTTTTTGGTACTTCAGTGAAAGCAGGGTCCCATCCCTGTAAAAATCGCCCACCTATGTTATTGTAGCCTCCTTTCACGGTGTTGAATCGTGAACCTCAAGCAATGCTGTTGTGGCAGGCACGTCCCTTAGGAGTAGCTGGGGCTCATAGGGAACCCATGTGCTTCCGGGTTTTACATATGTAATCCACACTAGCTTGGCTCCGCATGCAAGTCTGGCCAGTCCTTTAGCCAGGCTCCCTGGTGCTAGCAGCCAGTCCAGCACTCCTCCATCTCCGAGATCTGCTTGCTCTGATCTGCCCTCCCCATCATTTCTCCAGCCAACCATCACAGGGCCATTGCAGTTGCTCCATTGCGAGGTACAACTCTAGGTCTGGTACCCCGAGGCACCCTCCAATAATAGGTGATCCATCTTAACCATAACCTGGATCAAGCCTCATTCTAAGTTAGCTCCCTAACTTTCCAAAGCCTAGTGAGGAGCAATAATATCACATACCTGCACAGCTTAGGGAATAACAAGACCCCAGCACATCAAAACACATAGGCAAATGCAAGGTTTGGCTTTCACAGTCTGGCATGCTGGAAGTCAAAAGTGGCAGATGTGCACAGTTTGCCATTATTTATTTTGTACTATCTTCCCCTTTCCATCTATTTAGCTAGTTGTTCTACCTATATGGGTAAATTGTTAAATTATGATATTCTAGCTCCAATGAACGATTGTTGTGTCTTTTATAATGTTTCAACAGTTGATAAAGCTGTGGGTAAATTGGTGCCCCATGAGCTCATTGTTGCCACTTATTCTTCATTCTCCCATGATCCTGGGCTGACTGTGAGGAACCTCCCACTTTCATAAGAAAAAGGACACTATGAAATGGAGCAGCAAATCCAGGTTATCTGACAATTTTTTGGCACTCTCCTCTAAGAACATAAAAAAATACCGAAATGCTAATGGCCTCTTCCCCTGTTGGGCCAAAGTAGATATTAAGATTTTATTTGCATGCTCTTAAACAAGCCAATTTTCATTCAAGTGCTGTGGGCCTTTAATTAGTGTTTGGTGCGGAATTAAATTCCACCAGATTCTAGAGGAATTTCTCTATATGGAGTAGAAACCACTGGCTACATTTCCACCAAACATAAGGATATTACTGTCGAGGAAATTTAACAAGTGGATTTTTAAACATTTCTTTAAAAATTGGAGGTTTTCAGTTTGCCCCAAACTCTAAAAGAGAACCTAAGTAATGCCAGGATAAATACCCAAGAGGTATAGGCAGAATTTCCTGAAATTATGTTAGTTGTCTCTGGAGCTTCATCCAATAAGCTCTATACATATTGAGATGGATCATCAAACAAAAATACAATCTAAATGTAGTGGGCATTCAAATCTTTCTATTACCAAAATATATTCTTTTCTCCATTCGACCTAAGTTGATCAGCTGGCTTCTGTCTCACCTGGTCATGGCCTATAGCTATGTTCATGTATAGTGGGTATTCAGAGATCTCACAGCATTACCCGCTTGTCTCTTCCTTCCTCCATTTACCTAGGAAGCTGCTATTGCTTTAAGCGCTGTTGTTGATACCAAATGCAAGTTCCATACTATTGCTATAGCTCTTGAATGCTGATAATTTTCTAACCACTGCGCATCAATTATTCAAGTTCCTTGACTTCTTATGGCATGAGTACATGGGCTTGTATTCAGTTATGTACAACTGGCTCGATGACATTATATCAGGGTAGACAGTAAAGAGCAGTGGTTGCTAACCTTTTGACTTCTGTGGACTCCCACTGAATGAATACTTGAATCTGGGACACCTCACTGAGTCATTATTGGAAGTCAGGACTCCCAGCCTAAGCAATTTTTATGTTTTGAACCTTCTAACAATACACACAAAAATCTAAAAACAAGTATACAACAGATAAAAGCTTAAATATTGAAATGTTTTGTTTAATTCAAAAAGATAGAAAACGTTTTCATATTTTTAATTTGGCAATTTGAACATTAATTATTTTTGTTAAACAGTCAGGGAGCGCCTGATTGTTGCCACTTATTCTTCATTCTCCCATGATCCTGGGCTGACTGTGAGGAACCTCCCACTTTCATAAGAAAAAGGACACTATGAAATGGAGCAGCAAATCCAGGTTATCTGACAATTTTTTAGCACTCTCCTCTAAGAACATAAAAAAATACCGAAATGCTAATGGCCTCTTCTCCTGTTGGGCCAAAGAAGATATTAAGATTTTATTTGCATGCTCTTAAACAAGCCAATTTTCATTCAAGTGCTGCGGGCCTTTACTTAGTGTTTGGTGCGGAATTAAATTCCACCAGATTCTGGAGGAATTTCTCTATATGGAGTAGAAACCACTGGCTACATTTCCACCAAGCATAAGGATATTACTTTTTTTTTTTCTTTTTTTAAACACCTTTATTAACATAATCCAAATCATACACAGCTTCCCGCCTACAACCCTCACGGGCCGGCGATGAGACAATGATGAGTTTGGTCTATAACCAGGTAATTCGATATACACAGCCTGATGCCGTCAACCCGGGGGTACGGCGGCGTAACATCACCTCACAGTAAACAAGTAAGTAGTGAATCGTCGCTGGTGACCTGGCTGCGTGCTCGTGGGCGTCCTCAGTTGTCTTTTAGAGGATAGGACACGTAGGTCGAGTGCTGTAAAGTCAGGAATGTAGGTGCATTTTTCGTTATACATCCCCCCCCCCTCCCACCCCCTAGTCCAACCAGGAAGGAAAACACCTAAGAAGAAACTCCCAACTCCCCCCCACTCCCGCCGTCCAACCCGTTCGCTGCTCCAACCACTATGGACAATGCCATGTCCGAGTTTGTGACTGTGTCTCTCTCTGTGCTCCTAAGTGTAACTCCACCAAAGTAGCCCAAGTGTGTCCCGCCCTCGCCCCTCGATCCTTCCCTCATACCATACCATTCAATTGTCGCCCTGGGACAGCTAGGTTTCAATGCTCCACCCAGCCACCCCCCCGTCACCCCAGTTGGAAACGCCCCTTCCACGACCAAAGCCTCGGGCCTGCATTGTGGGGGTTGCAGCTATTGTGAATCCCCCCTCTCATCTTCCTGCGTGTCTACTGCATCATCTCTAGCATATCTGAAGGTGTTATATAAGCCCCAGAAGTTTTTCGGCCTACTAGTCGGGGGGAGGAGCTCGCTATAGTGTTCAGCTTGCGTGCAACAATATACCATATCTCTGGCCCATCATTTTTTGGTCGGGGTTGGCCCTCTCATCCAACACTGCGGCACTGTACGTCTCGCCAACAGCAATCCCATATCCGTCAATCGCCGATAGGCCACCGGCAGAGGCCTCGAATAGCCCAACAGCGCCAAAGCTGGGTCAAGTGGAAGTTCATGATCCAGTATTTCGCTGAGCTCCGAAATGACCGCCACCCAGAACTCGTGGATCTTGCGGCAGCTCCACGCCATGTGTAGGAAGTCCGCCACTGGCGCATGGCAACGTTCGCACTCCGCAGTCTGTCGGAGGCCGTAGCGGTGTAAGCGCTCGGGAATGTAGTACACTCGTTGTAAGAATTTAAAGTGGACCAGCCTGTGCCGTCCATTCAGCGACGCTTTCCTAGTGTTACTACAGCAGTATGTCCACATAGAGTCATCTATCTCCCTCTCCAGGTCCCACTGCCATGCCAACCGGGCCTTGGAAGGTTCCTGCGCCCTGTAAGAGTTGATGCTCTTGTACAACTGCGTCGTCAAGTGCCGCGGGGAAGCTGTAGCTATGATGTAGGCGAGTTATGGGATGTCCGGTGGTTCGGACATATCCGGGCCTAATACTTCTCTCAAGGCCCCTCGGAGTCTGTGAAACTGGAACCACTGCAACGTTGTAGGGCGCTCCACCCACTGGGCCGCCTGGGCCCATGTCTTGGCTTTACCGTCCGCGAACAATTCCCCCGCAGACTTAATCCCCAGGCCGTGCAGCGCCCGCACGACATTCTTGTCCCCGATGGGGGTCAGCCATTGCAGCCACTCCACCTCCATCGCGGGGGAGCATAGCAGCTCTTCCTCCCTAGCCTTCAACAACGCGTTCCAGGCATGCTTTGTAGCCGTTATCGAGTCCAAGACGCCCACTCGGCGTTCCACAGGAGTGCAAACCGTGGCCGGGAGCGGGAGAGGGTCTGCGAAGAGGCGCTCCATGCGTACGTGCGGAATATTACTGTCTCCATGAATCCACGTGTGTAAGTGTGAGGCCTGGGCTACCCTATAGTACCTCTCCAGATCCGGCGCACCGAGCCCTCCCAACTCACACGGTAATGTGAGGGTGCTCCACCGCGCACGCGGCTGTCCACCTCCCCAGGCCAAGTGTACTAGAAGTTTTGTGACATTCCGAAAGAAGGATTTAGATAGTATTATGGGCAGGGTGGCAAACAAGAATAAAAATCTCGGGAGGATCACCATCTTCATGATGGCCACTCGGCCCATCAAGGAAAGCAGTAGCTTGCACCATTGCTCCACGTCGTCCTTACACTTGCTAAATGCCACCCCATAGTTTTAATTGAAAAGAACTTCCGGGTCCGTATGAATCATCACCCCCAGGTAACGTACCGGGTCCGTGGTCCAGTGTAACGGGTAGTCCATTTCAAAGCACTCCGTCGCCGGGGTTAGGGGGAACACCACCGATTTTTCCCAGTTCACTTTTAGACCCGAGAGGGCGCCAAAACGCACCACCTCCCTGAGAACTGGGGGCAGGTTTGATTCTGGATTCCGCACATACAGCAGTGTATCATCTGCATACTTCGAGATAACTATTTTGTAGGACGGGAAGCTAACCCCTCGGTACCAGTGGTATTCTCGTAACCCGCACGCAAGCGGCTCCTTGATGAGGTGACCGTCCGGATTCTTCCAGAGGCGGCCGCTCCCCCATGCAGCTCCCCACCCGTCTGCAGTGGTATCGTAGCGCTTGGCATTCACGGCGATTTGTGCCTCGCATTGCTCCTACTCTCAAACTGTGCTGCATTTATTGCTTTGGTATCGTAGCGCTTGGCATTCATAGTGATTTGTGCCTCGCATTGCTCATAATTTCAACTGTGCTGCATTTATTGCTTTGGTATCGTAGCGCCTGGCATTCATAGTGATTTCTGCCTTGCATTGCTCATAATTTGAAACTGTGCTGCATTTATTGCTTGCTTCCTCCTCACATCGCTCGCACTTTTAAAGTAGGCTGCCATTAATTAGCCACGCTGCAGAATCGAGTTGATTGAAGTAATTTCACTCGAACACGCTTGTTGCTGTCTGTTGCTGCCGGATTCTAGAAATTGACATAGGTGAAGCGCGCAGTCAGCGAGTCCGCATTGTGCCTTGATTAATTTATTTATTTATCTGTTTGTGAATGCATGCTTGCATAGCGTAATACTGCCCAATCCAACTTGGTTATTTTGCTAGCAGCCATTTTCACGTTTGTTGTGGTGCCTCCTTGCTCGGACCTACACCCCGCCCTCCGCCTCCCAGCTGTCCCTCCTTCCCACTGAGTCTACTGCCCCGACCCTCCGCCATCTCCTTTGTGACTGTCCGGATTCTTCCAGAGGCGGCCGCTCCCCCACGCAGCTCCCCACCCGTCTGCAGTGGTATCGTAGCGCTTGGCATTCACGGCGATTTGTGCCTCGCATTGCTCCTACTCTCAAACTGTGCTGCATTTATTGCTTTGGTATCGTAGCGCTTGGCATTCATAGTGATTTGTGCCTCGCATTGCTCATAATTTCAACTGTGCTGCATTTATTGCTTTGGTATCGTAGCGCCTGGCATTCATTTTGATTTCTGCCTCGCATTGCTCATAATTTGAAACTGTGCTGCATTTATTGCTTGCTTCCTCCTCACATCGCTCGCACTTTTAAAGTAGGCTGCCATTAATTAGCCGCGCTGCAGAATCGAGTTGATTGAAGTAATTTCACTCGAACACGCTTGTTGCTATCTGTTGCTGCCGGATTCTAGAAATTGACATAGGTGAAGCGCGCAGTCAGCGAGTCCGCATTGTGCCTTGATTAATTTATTTATTTATCTGTTTGTGAATGCATGCTTGCATAGCGTAGTACTGCCCAATCCAACTTGGTTATTTTGCTAGCAGCCATTTTCACGTTTGTTGTGGTGCCTCCTTGCTCGGACCTACACCCCGCCCTCGGCCTCCCAGCTGTCCCTCCCTCCCACTGAGTCTACTGCCCCGACTCTCCGCCATCTCCTTTGTGACCGTCCGGATTCTTCCAGAGGCGGCCGCTCCCCCACGCAGCTCCCCACCCGTCTGCAGTGGTATCGTAGCGCTTGGCATTCACGGCGATTTGTGCCTCGCATTGCTCCTACTCTCAAACTGTGCTGCATTTATTGCTTTGGTATCGTAGCGCTTGGCATTCATAGTGATTTGTGCCTCTCATTGCTCATAATTTCAACTGTGCTGCATTTATTGCTTTGGTATCGTAGCGCCAGGCATTCATAGTGATTTCTGCCTCGCATTGCTCATAATTTGAAACTGTGCTGCATTTATTGCTTGCTTCCTCCTCACATCGCTCGCACTTTTAAAGTAGGCTGCCATTAATTAGCCGCGCTGCAGAATCGAGTTGATTGAAGTAATTTCACTCGAACACGCTTGTTGCTGTCTGTTGCTGCCGGATTCTAGAAATTGACATAGGTGAAGCGCGCAGTCAGCGAGTCCGCATTGTGCCTTGATTAATTTATTTATTTATCTGTTTGTGAATGCATGCTTGCATAGTGTAGTACTGCCCAATCCAACTTGGTTATTTTGCTAGCAGCCATTTTCACGTTTGTTGTGGTGCCTCCTTGCTCAGACCTACACCCCGCCCTCGGCCTCCCAGCTGTCCCTCCCTCGCCCCTCCCCCCTCCACTATCCATTTAAGACAGATGTCCCAACGCGCAGCGTCCATGCGCTGCGGCCACGCCGAAGGTGCGCCAAAGGTAAGCCCGTCTACGCCTGTCCGCGCCTGGACCGCGCCCAGCGCCTGTCCCCCTGGCCCCCGCTGCTCCCAACCCTCTAGAATCACATATGCTGCCGCTACTCTCCTCGCCCTCAATCCCGGACGTACACCACTTTGCTGAGAAGCCACTCCAGGACGTACCCACGGCCCTTTCGCCTCCCTCTCCTGCAAGTTTAACTGCTTCAGGACCCTCACCAATTCCACGTCCTCCAAATACAACTCCGATTCAAACCGCCTAAAGTGCATCCTACTCAACACCCGCTCGGTCCACTGACACGCAACAGAACTCTGGGACCTAATCGACTCTGCGTCACCTGACATCGCCTTCCTTACTGAAACATGGATGAACACATCATCAGCTCCAGACATTGCCATAAGCATTCCGGACACTTACAAGATTATACGCAAAGACCGCACCAATCAAACAGGAGGAGGCATCGCCATCATCCACAGGAACACCATCCAAATCACAACCAGCTCCGACGACAATCTTGCAACAGCCGAACATCTCCACTTTCAGATCCACACCGACCCCAGGACCACACTGAGAGGCACCCTCATCTACAGGCCTCCAGTTACCCGCACCCAATTCAGCGATGACATAACGGACTTCGTCAGCCCACAAGCCCTAGCCTCCGAGAACTACATTCTTCTAGGAGACCTCAACTACCACCTTGACAACAAACTTGACAGCAACACCACCACCCTTCTGGACAACCTGGCCAATCTCGGACTCAAACAACTTGTGGACACCCCCACCCATGTAGCCGGACACGTGCTCGACCCTATCTTCTCATCCAGCAAGCACTTCTCCTTCGATCGCACCACAGTTCTCCACTGGACGGACCACAGCTGTGTTCACTTCAGCTGCAAAACCTCCCTAACCTACAATCGCCCTCATCCTATTCCTCGGAGAAACTGGAACAAAATCACCTCCAACCAACTCCTCACATCACTCAACCAAAACCCTCCCACCCTCCCATTGGACCCAAGCCAAGCGGCCACCAAACTCAAGCAATGGATCACCCACAGTGCTGACGAATTAGCACCCCTGAAAAAGCACCAGATCAATCCAACCAGCAAAAATGCTCCCTGGTTCAATGATGACCTTAAAAAATCCAAGAAACTATGCCGCACTCTGGAGAAGATATGGAGAAAAAACCCAACCTCAGACAACATGGCCTTCCTCAAGTCAGCCACCCGCAAACACCACCAACTGATTTGATCCGCTAAGAAATCAGCATTCAAGGATCGTCTCGACAACAACACTCATAACAGCAAGGAACTCTTCAACATCGTCAAAGAATTAACCAACCCCACCACAGCATCTAACGACATCACTCCCTCCCAAGACCTCTGCAACGCATTATCCTCCTTCTTCTACAACAAAATTGCTGACATCCACAACAGCTTCGAGAATTCTCCAAGCGATCAACCCTCCCCACCCCCCTCTGATCCTACTCCGCCAACTAACATCCTCAGCGACTGGAACCCAATTACCACTGAAGACACCATTCGCCTCATGAACTCAATCCACTCTGGCTTGCCCACTGACCCTTGCCCCCACCACAACTTCAACAAAGCTGACTCCATCATCGCCCCCCATCTCTGTGATGTCATCAACTGCTCATTCAAATCTGCCACCTTGCCAGAAAGCTGGAAACACGCTGAACTCAGCGCCCTTCTGAAGAAACCCACAGCAGACCCCTGTGAACTTAAAAACTACCGACCCATATCCCTCCTCCCATTCCCGGCCAAAGTCATTGAGAAAGCCGTCAACAGCCAGCTCGCCACCTTCCTTGAATCCAACAACTCCCTTGATTCATCTCAATCTGGATTTCGAGCCAAACACAGCACCGAAACCGCCCTCATTGCAGCGACCGACGACATCCAAGCACTCCTGGACAGCGGAGAAACAGTGGCCCTCATCCTACTTGACCTTTCCGCCGCTTTCGACACAGTCTGCCACAGCACCCTTATACATCGACTCAGCAACATCGGCATACAAGGAAAAGCCTTGGACTAGATCATCTCATTCCTCACTGGGAGAACTCAAAGAGACCGACTTCCCCCATTCTATTCAGAGGCCACCGAATTCATCTGTGGCGTACCTCAAGGATCCTCACTCAGTCCCACCCTCTTCAACGTATACATGAGTCCTCTCGCCTCCATCGCGCGTCAACACAACCTCAACATCATCTCTTACGCCGACGACACCCAGTTAATCCTCTCCCTCACCAAAGACCCCAACACCGCCAAAACCAACCTTCAAAAAGGCATGAAAGAAGTAGCCGAATGGATGAAACATAGCCGCCTAAAACTCAACTCAGACAAAACGGAGGTACTCATCCTAGGTTCTTCCCCTTCAGCTTGGGACGACTCCTGGTGGCCTTCCGCACTGGGCGCAGCACCCACACCCACAGACCATGCACGTAACCTTGGCTTCATCCTAGACTCCTCTCTCTCGATGCCCAGACAAGTTAACGCCGTCTCGTCTTCCTGCTTCAACGTACTTCGCATTGTCAAAAAGATCTTCCGCTGGATCCCCCTCGAGACAAGAAAGACTGTCACCCACGCACTAGTCACGAGTCGACTGGATTACGGTAACACACTTTACGCCGGAATCACAGCAAAATTACAGAAAAAACTCCAGCGCATCCAAAACGCGTCAGCGAGACTCACATTAGACATCCCGCGCCAAGATCACATCACCAGACATCTAAAAGACCTCCACTAGCTTCCCGTTAACAAAAGAATTACTTTCCGCCTTCCCACCCACGCACACAAAGCCCTCTACAATCTAGGACCCGAATGCCTCAACACTCGACTGTCCTTCTACAAACCCACCCGTCAACCTAGATCGTCCAATCATGCCCTCGCCACAGTCCCGCGCATCCGGAAATCCACCATGGGTGGCAGTTCCTTCTCCTACCTGGCTGCCAAGACATGGAACTCACTCCCCACTCACCTCCGCCTTACTCAGAACCACATCTCCTTCAGAAAAGAACTTAAAACCTGGCTTTTCGACAAATAATGAACCCCTTCCCCTAGCGCCTTGAGACCCTCTGGGTGAGTAGTGCGCTTTATAAATGCCAGAACTTGAACTTGAACTCCGCCACGAGGGCGTATAGCAGGGGGGACAGGGGGCAACCCTGTCGCGTTCCCCTCCTGATGGCAAAGGGCTCCGATACTCGATCTCCGATCCGCACCCTAGCCACCGGGTTCCAATACAAAGCGCCTATCATCTGTAAGAACTGCTCTCCCAGCCCCATGCGGCGAAGGGCCCGTAGCATGAATGGCCATTCAACAGAGTTGAATGCCTTTTCCATGTCCAGGAAAATGGCCACCGCCTTCACGTCCTGTCGTACATGCTGCATCGTGCCCAGCACGGTCCGTATATTATAGGCCAAGTTCCGTACCGGCACAAAGCCAGCTTGCTCTGGGGCTACTATTTCCGGTGTAATGAGGGACAACCGGGCGGCCAGGACCTTGGCATAGAGTTTCGTATCCACGTTTAAAAGGGATATTGGCCTGTACGAGCTGCAGGCATTAGGTGGTTTACCCGGCTTCAAGATGGTAACTAACAGTGCTTCCCTCATGGTGCTTGGCATACTGCCCTCCTCGCCTACCTCGTCAAATAAAGACAGCAAGTGTGGAATGAGTTTGTCCTTGAAAGCTTTATAAAACCCCACTGTCAAACCGTCCATGCCGGGAGCGCTGTGAACCCGCATAGCAGCCAAAGCCTCAGAGAGCTCGTCCGCTTGTCTGGGTGACATGAGAAACTCCCTGTCCGATTGCGCCAGAAACGGTAGTTGAATATGTTCAAGGTAGTCGTCTATGTCGGTATCCATATCTCTGGATTTGGTCGTGTACAAGTCAGAGTAATAGTCCCGAAAAGCGGAAACAATGTCCTCGTCTGTCGAGACCGTTGACCCTCCCGGGGTGTCGAGCTCCGTCAGTCTAGGGGTACTCTTTTCCTCGCGTAGTATTCTATCTAACAGCGAGCTAGGTCGTTCACTCTCCCCATATGTTCTTGCCGCGGCGTACTTTCCCATGAAACAGACCTCCCTGTCTGCCTCTTCATTAAATTCCGAAATCAGATCTCGAAGCCTGTCCGACACGGTAGGGTCAGGATCCGTCAAGAGTTGCGCCTCCAGGACGGCTAACTGGGCCTCCAGGGCCTGGAGTCTCTGACGTATGGCCTTCAGGACGCTGGAGTGCTTGGCCATGGCTATCCCGCGTATGAAGACCTTGAAAGCCTCCCAGATCGTGTGGAAGCTGTCCACTGAGCCCAAGTTCTTCTCAAAGAAGAGGTCAATCTCCTCCGCTATTTCCCCTCTGAAGGTGTCATCCAGCAGCGCATATGGTGGGAAGCGCCATGTGAACGGGGGGATTCTGCGCTTCGGCGTCTCTAAAACTAACAGTATCGGCGAGTGGTCAGACAGTGTTCGCGCGAGTACAGTGCACGCCACTATTCGATTAGTGATGGAATGAGAGGCCAACCAGTAGTCAATCCTGGTGTGGATGTCATGAAAAGAAGAGTAGTGTGTGTACCCACCCCTGCCCGCATTCCTACTCCTCCACACATCAACCAAATCTAGAGTCAGCAGTTCAGCTGTAAGAGCCACCGCAGCTGCCGCAGGCCTCCTCACAGGGCCCGAAGACCTGTCCAAACCAGGGTCGAGTACCAGGTTAAAGTCCCCCCCCCAGAGCATGTGAGCCGAGGTATATTGCCTACAACTGAGGGCTAGCTGGGTATAGAAGTCAGGGGAGTCATAATTCGGGCCATATACATTGACTAAAATTAAATCATGTCCCTTTCCCTCGCACCGTGAGATAAGATAACGGCCCTCAGGGTCCGCTGTAAGCAACCGTAGGACCAGCTTGGAGCGCGGGTTCACCCACGTCAGTACACCCCTAGAATGCGTAGTGAAGCCCGCCGCGGTGGAGTTACCCAAGAGGCCCCTGTGCTGCAGAAACTTGCTTGTGAGTGGTAAATGTGTCTCCTGAAGTAAGGCCAGATCTACGTGGTGTCTCTGTAGGTAATGAAGTACCTTTCTCAACTTCCTGTGATCGTTAAGGCCCCTAACATTCCAGGTTAACACTCGTAGGGTATCAGCTGGAGCGGCTGAGGCCGTCACCCGGGCGTCCGCCATTGGAAATGACATAGGTCAGAACAATAGTACATCGACAAAATCCCACCAACATTTCTCCGGTCATCTAAATGGTACAGCGAACAGGTCATGAACAAGCCCCCCTTTAGCACACCTCCCCCACCCCTCCACCCACACCTCCCAGACACAACAACCGCCATTGCAACAAACCCCATCCCCTCATCCGCTTCAAGTCAGTCCAACCCCCCACCCACAGCAGACCCACCCCAACCTGGTCCGACAGCAGCTCGCCCACCCCACACCCCAACAGACCCACCCCAACTAGGTTCAACCACCACAACAGTGTGCTTAACGCTCGGGGCAGCAGGTAGCCAAGTAACATAGTCTCTACCTACGTCTCAGAACTCTCGAGAAGCCCCCCACCCGCCCCCGCCATGCACCATAGCCAGGCGGTATGGAACAGTCCTCACTATAAGGATCGTCCGTCACGCGCTGCCCTCCACTGTATCATGCATAAGGACCCCGATCCCGGGCCCCACCACCAGCAAGGGATAGGCAATTAGACACCCGCAGTAGTCCCCAACTAGCACCCGGATCATATGTACAACAAAGCGCCACCAGAGCGGCCCCTCCCGCCCCGTACAGCCCTTTTGCAATGTCACTTATCTGTGTAACTAGCAATGTCCCCACTAGTCAAGAAGCTTCCCGACTCTCCTCCTGGGAAGCAACAGCACTCCGACTTCCCAAGGCATCCACACCGGAGTCTCATAAAGCCCTCCATCGGAGACTGCGCTCAGTCCTGGTCATCCAGTCGGCTATCGGTCCCCCCGTCCTCGGGGTCCTTTTCAGAGTTTGTTTTCTGTTCCTTCGCCCATTTTTTCATCGCTTGTTGCAATGCCCTCGGGTCCGTGAAAATATGAGAGTGTCACCCCTTGTTGACAGGTAGTTTGGCTGGGTACAGCAACACAAAGTCCAGCCCATCTCCCATAGTCGTTTCTTGTGGGGGATAAACTGTTTCCGCTCCTCCTGAACTTTAGCTGTGAAGTCCGGATACAGCGAGATGGCGGACCCCTCATACTGCAGGTGCTGCTTGGTTCTCGCCAGGCGGAGAGCAGTGTCTCTGTCTCTGTAGTTGAGGAGCTTCGCTATAATAGGGCGTGGTGGCGCACCAGGTTGCGGCCGCGGGGCTAGCGACCTGTGCGCCCTCTCAACTGTGAACATGGCTGAAAACACTCCGTCCCCCAACAGTTTCGTAAGGAGCCCTTCCACAAAGCGTTCCATGGGACCGGTGGATGTGCTCTCCGGAAGGCCCGTAATACGTAGATTGCAGCGCCGAGAGCGCGCCTCCAAATCCTCAGTCTTATCACTCAGGACCTGCATCATCCTTTCCATTTTTTTCTGGGCCGCGTCCAGGTCCGTCTGCGCCTCCTCGACCTCCGTCATCCTTCTTTCCGCCATATCGTGCCTCTCTGCGTGCTTGTCCAGTCGTTCCGCCATGCGGTCCATTCTGTACGACATGGCATCTATCTTGGACCCCAGGGCCGAGATGCTAGTCTGGATTGCCTGCTCCATCGAGAGCAGCATAGTTTTTATGTCCGGGTCAACACTCCGGGCTTCCTCCGTCCTCGTCGCAGGGCCAACTTCCGTGGCTGGGCTTTGTTGGAGCAGCCGTTTTTGTGAGAAGGGCAACTTGCTCTGAGTCCGATCCCCCTTGCCCATTGCGCCTCCGTGATCGTCAGCAGTTCGCAGTGGAATGTAGGGGCCCCCTCGGCCGCTCACCGTGCTGTTATTCGCAGGTTCTCAGCTAGAAGTACACCTTCGCAACCCTCAGATCGCCCACCGGGGGAGGCAGAAGCAAAAAAGGGGCCCCTGGTCCTCTCTTCCCTCCTCGCCCCTCGTGGGCCGGATGGAGCTATCAGTTAGAGCCCCCGGCTGTGTGGCCTGGTTCCCACGTGGAGGGAGCCGACGGTTCCAGCGGCAGTCCGGCCCAACAGATCAAGATGGCCAGTGGGGGTCAAAATTTAGGGCCTCCAATGCTGCCCAACAGATACAGCGTCCTGTGCTGTCGCAGCCCGGTGGGGGACTGGCCCTGCCCTCTGCACCTCGTCCTCAGGCCGCGCCGCACCAGCCGTGCAGTTCAAGTAGTGGCGCCAGGTGTCCCAGGGGGCCAACCGCCTCGCTACCCGAGGCCACCCAGGCAGCTGCCCCCGGTGTTGTCCCCACTGGCTCGCGCTCCGCCTCAAGGTCCTCTCAGGGCACTGGAGTCTGGCCGCTTCGCCACCGCCGCTCCAAAGGGGGGGGGCGCGGCCTCTCCCCGCCTCACCACACGGACTCACCGGCTTGGGGGCGGCCCGCCGGGGTCCCGAAAAGAAGGATCCAGGGACCGGAGCGGAGGTTGAGGGTCACTGTCTCCTCAGGGCGGCCTCTTCGCACAGACGGGGGGGGGAGGAACCTCCGCACCGGCTTCCGTCAAAGTCTGTGGCCGCACGTCGCGTGACGCCGGCCGGGCGCCGCGATCACCCGAGCCCGCTGCTTGCGGCCCGATCTCCCAGAGACGCGAGCCCCTCCTTGTCTGGCCGCGTCTCCCGTTCCTGGGCGCCGCCGGGGGGACCGCTGCCTCCACGCTCGTTGGAGAGATAGAAGGGCCGAAATTCGGCCAAAGGACTGTGCTGTGAAAGGATCCTGCAGGATATTTACTTCAGTGCATGGCGGAGCTGTGGGACTAGGCAGCCATTTCGCTTGCCGGCTAGCTCCGCCCCCCCATAAGGATATTACTGTTGAGGAAATTCAACAAGTGGATTTTTAAAATTTCTTTAAAAATTGGAGGTTTTCAGTTTGCCCCAAACTCTAAAAGAGGACCTAAGTAATGCCAGGATAAATACCCAAGAGGTATAGGCATAATTTCCTGAAATTATGTTAGTTATCTCTGGAGCTTCATCCAATAAGCTCTATACATATTGAGATGGATCATCAAACAAAAATACAATCTAAATGTAGTGGGCATTCAAATCTTTCTATTAGCAAAAGATATTCTTTTCTCCATTCGACCTAAGTTGATCAGCTGGCTTCTGTCTCACCTGGTCATGGCCTATGGCAATGTTCATGTATAGTGGCTATTCAGAGATCTCACAGCATTACCCGCTTGTCTCTTCCTTCCTCCATCTACCTAGGAAGCTGCTATTGCTTTAAGCGCTGTTGTTGATACCAAATGCAAGTTCCATACTATTGCTATAGCTCTTGAATGCTGATAATTTTCTAACCACTGTGCATCAATTATTCAAGTTCTTTGACTTCTTATGGCATGAGTACATGGGCTTGTATTCAGTTATGTACAACTGGCTCGATGACATTATATCAGGGTAGACAGTAAAGAGCAGTGGTTGCTAACCTTTTGACTTCTGTGGACTCCCACTGAATGAATACTTGAATCTGGGACACCCCACTGAGTCATTATTGGAAGTCAGGACTCCCAGCCTAAGCAATTTTTATGTTTTGAACCTTCTAACAATACACACAAAAATCTAAAAACAAGTATACAACAGATAAAAGCTTAAATATTGAAATGTTTTGTTTAATTCACAAAGATAGAAAACGTTTTCATATTTTTAATTTGGCAATTTGAACATTAATTATTTTTGTTAAACAGTCAGGGAGCGCCTGAGTAGGCCTCGCAGACCCCCAGTAATCCTCGGACCACAGGTTGAGGAACAACCACTGATATAGACCAACAGTAATATTGCAAACCTTACATAGCCTACTTCTATAAACTAAGTGTATATTTACTATGTTTTCCACATTTACTTTCCTAATCTAATCCTGTAATGTAGAGGTTAGGTCTATGTAGTATACAAGATTATTGTCATGCAATGTAACGCAAGTAATATAGTGGGCTTCTACCGTAAAAACGTATGTTGCCTCTACAAGTTTCTTAGGTAAAACCTTCTTCTAGTCAACTAATCTTCAGTCAGTTTCAAGAGAAAATAATGGGCTTCCATTCTGACCTTATCTGTATCACTTACTGCAGCCCAAAGATTGGGTTATTATGGAATGTATCTGTTTACTATGCCCAAAGTGGAACCTTGGACAGATGTTCCTATATGTTTATAGGCTGCCAGTACACAGTGATCATTGTAATCAGTTTCAGACATCTCCAGCTGACTAACCCATAAATGATTGGCTAAATTGTTCTTTGGGGCTTAGGGAATTCATTACCTCTGTGGACTACATACTGGTGGGTTTGCTACTGATTCCTTTGACATTATGGAATCCATGTTGCTTGCCTAGATTTTACATGCCACAACTCGCAGCCATAACCAGACCGTATCTTCTATCAATGTGCAATTTGAAATTGACATCGTCCTGTGGATTGAGCATAAACTGATACATACTTTGATGAGATGTGTCTCTTTACATCCGTAAAAAGAGTGGTGAGCACAAAAAGGTTTGTGCCCCGCTAAATAAGATAATAGAATGGATGAGGTTAAAGGTGGATTTGGAAGCCCATATTTTGAATTGATCTTCGAATTTTTCTGTCAGTGATCCAATCGAAACATGAAATGGGGTACCTCATATGCTCAAAGTACTGTCAGCAGCTTTCGCCTTTGTTCAGATGACCAAAATGCACTGAGGGCCAAATTTACTTAGATTTCATGCAACAAAGGGTAGCAGCCAGATTTATCGTGGTGCATTACACAATGGGGGGAAACAGCAGAGCCGTAACTGCTCAAATTCGCCTGCTATTGTTATCATCCCAAGCTCAAATTGATTACTTTGTACAAAGCACAGTATTGCACCATTCAGTGCAGAGGTGATTGTTTGTTGCCTTGCACAGGATTTGTACTAGAAGCAATACTATCCCAGTACAATTTTCTGTGCCTAGAAAACAACAAAAGGGTCGGATGGACTTGATATTGTGCTATGATCTGACCCCACAGAATGATTTTAAGAGGTCTCAAGTTATCTTAAAGGTCAGCAAGAAATTGGTTAAGCCATCAGTCCCCACACAACACAATCACGAGACCACAGCTCAGTGACTAAGACATGGCCACTTAAACAAAAATCATTGAAGAGGAACAGTAGACTAGTCATAGTAACACAAGCTCATTCAGATACTCGTCTATGATTTAACACTATCGCTGCTAATGGAATTCCCCTCCTGTGCTGCCCCTCATTGAAATGGGTGTGGTTGTGACGGAACAATTCCGTCATCAGCACAGCCCAACCGTGACTGATGACGGAATAGTTCCGTCACAAGCATCAAAGGGGTTAAACCTTGAGCCAGTTTTGGAAAGATTCATAGACTGCTGAACAGGCTTTGAGACCATGGTTGCACATAATGGGCCATATGTTTAGTGACAGTAATGTAACAAAGATTCTCACACATGATCATAACATTGGCACCCATTCTGTCTGCTGTGAGAAGGGGAGCTTGAGATGGCTTTAAAGGCTAATAGGAGTTGATCGCCAAAAGTCTCAGAGCAAGCCAGGGAGCATTGTTGATGTAAATGTGATTTGGCACTTATATGGAGCACGATCAGCCTTTGCTGTAGCACTACAGCAAGTTTGGCTTTCAGGGTTACCTTCCCAAATGGTTCTGAGGCCTGGGGTTAAATCGTTTTCTGGGGGGAACATCCTTTGCAACGCAACTTTTACAACGCACTTCCATTACAATGCAACTTTTACAACGCAAGTGCTTTTACAACGCATGACTTTACAACGCATGGCATTACAACACAGATGTTATTACAACGCAAGTCTTTACAACTTAAGTATTATGTATTTTTTTATATTTCTTAGTATTTTTATTTTTTTTAATAATTAAGGTATATTTAAATTAAATAAATGATAATAAATTAAATGATTTATATCCCATTAATACTCAAGTAGCAAATAACAAATAAAAAATGTATTTAATATTTAAAATCATTTTCAAACAAATGAATACTCAAGTAACATTTAAAAAAAATTATAAGTAACAATTTTAAAAAATTGAAAATCTGTTTCAATGATATTTGATAATTAATACTTATGTATAAATTAATAAATGAAGGTATATATTTAAAAATGTGATTGAAAAAAATAATAATATTGCAATTAATACTCAAGTAACATTTTCAATAAATGAAATATGAGAACAAATATTTGATAAGATTTAATATATTTATGTATTTAAAATATAATACTCAAGTAATATAAAATAACTAAAGGTATATATTAATGTGATTTTAGAAAAATTATATTATTAATATAATTAATAATCATGTAACATTTTTAAAAAATTAAATATGAATAAAGTAATTTAATTATATTTAATATTTTTAAGTATTTAAAAAATTAAACAAAAAAAATCATTACATTTAAAAATTAATATTCAAATAACATTTAAAATATTAATAGAATATTGATTAATTAATAGATAAATTTTAGAAGAAAAAAATTGTTCTAATAAAAGAAATAATCAATAAAATAAAATATATATTGTCAAGAAATTTAATATAATAACAAAAGTTTAATTAAAAATAAAAATATGTCACTTTCCCACGCTTTTGTATTGAATTGAATGGAAAGTTTTGTCCTTTATTTATTTCCATAGTTGAAGGTATGATTCACGCGGAACTACTTTGCAAGCTGCTAAAAAGGAAGAAAAGAGAACTTTGGGATGGAAATGGAATAAGCATAGAGGTAAATACTATTTATCATTATAAACTATGATATAAAATCTATCAGAAAGTTTAAATAATTAGATTATAAAAAACGAAGACCCGATAGTTTTCATTTTAGTTTTTTATTAAAAAAATTAATATAGAATAAGCATAATTTTAAACAATTTTGTATTATTTTATTACATTTTTTAATGTAAAGTAATATTAATAAATAAATGTTTTAATACGTTTATTACACAAAAAAATAGTCCTTTTTTCATCTTTGTAGCTCCAGATGACGTTGACGCTTAAACGTCCAATCAAGCGGCCATTTTCAACAGCGTCGATGGAGGAAGCAGCAGGAAGCTGATCTGCTCTCAGGTAAGAAACTCTTTAAACTTTATTTATAAACCTTAGAATGTTAATTCGTTTATATATATATTGTAAAGAAAGGATAGGAGAGGTTGCATATAAGAAATGTAATGTTTACGTTGTAATTTCAGCATGTCGCCGATCATGTTAATAGTGTATGCCTTTGTCGGGTCGCTATAAATAATAGGTTTACGTTATTTAAGGATTTTTTTTAAAAGAAAGGTGAACGGCATTGTTATTTTAAGATGTCTGACTATTTATTGCTTTAAGGAAATTTAAAATTTAAAATGCATTGATAAGAAATATCTAAAAGTACATCGAATACAGGTATTTGGAATTCATTTGGAGATTGTATTTGAAAGAAAGCTGGTTTTGTGGATTTTGGATTATTTGGGTGATCTAGTTGAAAAGAACTTTGTTTTCTGGAATTGTGGTTTGTATGGCGTTCTTGTATTTTGAAAATATGGGCTTTCGGGAACTTTTGAAAACTTGAAAGAAGGACATAGTAAGGACAAAGATTTCTAGGACTTAGTATTCGTGCAGGTTGTTTTACTTTCAGGATGAACAAGGAATTTGGAAACCTTTCAAGATTGTTTATGAAAGAATATGGATTTCGTGGACTGTGGATTACTATCAGGATGCACATGGAGTTTGGAAACCTTTCCAGATTGATTTTGAAAGAATATGGATTTTGTGGACTTTGGATTACTATCAGGATGGACATGGACTTTGGAAACATTTCCAGATGGATTTGGAAAGTACATGGATTTCATGGAGTTTGGATTACTTTCAGGATGCACAAGGACTTTTGAAAGATTTCCAAATGGACTTGGAAAGAACATGGATTTCGTGGACTTTGAATTATTTTCAGGATGGAGTTGGAAAGATATTGGATTTCGTGGACTTTGGTTACTTTTAGGATGCACATGGACTTTGGAAACATTTCAAGATGGACTTGGAAAGAACATGGATTTTGTGGAGTTCGGATTACTTTCAAGATGCTCATGGACTTTGGAAACATTTCCAGATGAACTTGGATTGAACATGGAGCGTGAAGTTTGGATTAGTTTCAGGATGCAAATGGACTTTGGAAACATTTTCAAATGGACTTGGAAAGAACATGGATTTCGTGGACTTTGAATTATTATAATAATAATAATAATAATACAGACTTTTGTATAGCGCGAACAGCTACCTCAACTAGGAGGTGTCCCGGCGCTGTGAGAGCAGAGCAGAATTATCAGAATGGAGTTGGAAAGATCTTGTGTCCAATCGATTGTATTTGATTCAAGAAGATATTTTTTAAAAGAAACAAAATGCATTTTTAAAATTTTATACAATGGATTTTAAAATATGGAAATTAGAAAAAGGTGATCTAATTGGAAAAAAGAAAATCATTTTTAACATCCTTGGATTGCGTGGGTTATTGGATTTTGCCACAAAATGGATTTATTTTGGGGAATCAAGATGAAGAAAAAGAAAGAAGACAACTACTGGTAAGCTGACCCGACGTTTATTTAAAAAAAAATGTAGATAAATGTTAATGCCAATTGAATAGAAATATTTATATAATTTAGGTAAAAGCAGGAAAGTAAGGTGTAAATTAGATTTAGAAATGTAGAATGTTAGCAACATTATCAAGGTAGTCTAAAGCCACACACAACGAAAACTGTTGTAGAATAGCCAATAGTCTCTCAGACATTTCCTTTGATTTTTTGGAAATGCTTGGGTTTAGGCTACCAGTTAATGTTTGAGAAATTCTCATTTCTTGAAAACTTTGCTCCTTCTTCAAAGTTTCCAAAAATGAATAAAAGTTAGGGTGTGGTTTGCCAATTGTATGGTTGAAGGAGTTATGCCATCCCTCTATGGCATTGTTTGTTTCTGCTTCTCCTTCTAAACAGCTCGAGTAGAAGTTCCACCACTCCACATGGAAACGTGGCTTCCTCCTGCGACCCGATCTGCTTAGATGCCCAATCCATCTGTCCTAAAAATAATTTAGTAAGGGTGCCAATTTATCTTCATTTTCGTAAAAAAATTCTGATTCCGTAATTGCAGTGTAGAACTCGTCTACACTTTCAGGAGGAACAAAGCAAAGAGCTGTTATTTTTTTAATTCAAACTGTAGTTTGCTATCAGTTGAGTAATCTGCAACCAGGGATGTTTTTTGTAGTTTATGCCAGAATGCCCGGGAAAATTGAAAAAAACATCACTGAATTTGGGTATCCGTGTACGTTTTAGTGATCACATTGATCATAGTCAATTCAAAATCAACAATTATCTTCCTAGAACTTTTCTTGGATGTTTTGGTTTTAATCACTGATAAAAGTGCAGTGTAGGTTGCAGATTGCTTATCAGGTAGCAAACTATATACTAAGGGAATTACATTGTGGTTAATCTTTGCGTGAATAGTGTAAATTTGGATGAAAGGATGGGGGTACTTTTAAACGTCCCATCCATCATCCAAATTTCACTGTTCTCTAACTTAACAAGGTTGCGGGGTGTACTAAAGATAAGCATACGTTTATGAGGGTTTTGGTTGTCATGCAGGAGGAATGGTTCATTAGAAAAAGAAATAGTGAGTTCATCAGGAATTTGAATGTCAGAAAAGGTGTGAGGAGTTGTATTATGTGTATTACTAGCCTGCTTTAGTCTTTGTATAATTCTTTGCAAATTGGGAATAATAGGCATACTACTAGCAACATGACTGGGGACATGCTGTGCAACCTCTCTTAAAATAGATCCAGTAGAGTCATTGGAGGTGCATGCAATTTCTTTCATTTCATTTATTGTTTCTCTTACTTCAATCTCCATTGCAGAGGCAGAGTGGGTATGATCTGTTGTTACACTCCTACACTATCCCTTACTTTCCCTGCTGCTGCGCTTTCTTGGAGTTGGAATAGTAAATTACACCCCTACACTATCCCTCACTTTCCATACTGCTGCACCTTCCTGGAGTTTGAATACTAAATTACACCCCTACGCTTTCGTTCACTTTTCCTACTCCCTCACTTTCCCTACTGCTGCTTGTTCATAAAGTTAGAATAGTATTTTACACCCCTACACTATCCCTCACTTCCCCTGCTGCTGCACCTTCATGGAGTTAGAATACTAAATGATACCCCTACACTATCCCTCACTTTCCCTACTGCTACACCTTCCTGGAGTTATAATAGTAATTTACACCCTTCACTATCGTTCACTTTCCCTACTGCTGCACCTTTCTGGAGTTAGAATAGTAAATTACACCCCTACACTATCCCTTACTTTCCCTGCTGCTGCGCCTTCTTGGAGTTAGAATAGTAGATTACACCTCTACACTATCCCACACATTTCCTACTGCTACACCTTCCTGAAGTTAGAATAGTAAGTTATACCCCAACACTTTCCTTCACTTTCCTTACTGTTGCACCTACCAGGAGTTTGATTAGTAAATTACACCCCTACACTGTCCCTCACTTTCCCTACTGCTGCACCTTCCTAGAGTTAGAATAGTAAAATGCACCCCTACACTATCCCTCACTTTTACTACTGCTGCACCTTACTGGAGTTTGAATAGTAAATTACACCCCTACACTATCCCTCACTTTTCCTACTGCTGCACCTTCCTGGAGTTAGTATAGTAAATTACACCCCTACACTATCCCTCACTTTCCCTGCTGCTGACCCCTACTGGAGTTAAAACAGTAAATTACACCCCTACACTATTACTCAGTTTCCCTACTGCTGCACCTTCATTGAGTTACAATAGTAATGTATTGCTCTATGTTTAGTTTTATACTGTTGCATTTTGATTTGTTTTACCTTTTTAGTCTGGTGTTTTTTCCTTTTTCGGTAAACTGTGTTTTTGATCTGTTTTACCTTTTTAGTTTGCGGTATTGCCTTTTTCTATAAACTGTTTTCTTTGTATTGGCTTTGCTTTGCTTTTATTTGGAAGGTAGTTGTGAATCTGTAAAGATTGAATAGAAAGAATATGTTATAGAATGTTTTTATTATTTAAAAAAGTTTAGATGACTGTATTCCTCTGCACTATTTATCCCTTTCACTACAGATTCAACTCACAGGATTTAGAATAGTATTTTACACCCCTACACTATCCCTCACTTCCCCTGCTGCTACGCCTTCCTGGAGTTAGAATAGTAAATTACACCCGTACACTATCCCTTACTTTCCCCACTGCTGCACCTTCCTGGAGTTAGAATAGTAAATTGCACCTCTACACTATCCCTCACTTTCACTACTGCTGCACCTTACTGGAGTTTGAATAGTAAATTACACCCCTACACTATCCCTCACTTTTCCTACTGCTGCACCTACCTGGAGTTCGAATAGTAAATTGCACCCCTACACTATCCCTCACTTTCTCTACTGCTGCACCTTACTGGAGTTAGAATAGAAAATTACACCCCTACACTATCACTCACTTACCCTACTGCTGCACCTTCATTGAGTTATAATACTAATGTATTGCTCTATGTTTAATTTTATACTGTTGCATTTTGATTTGTTTTACCTATTTAGTCTGGTCTTTTTTCGTTTTTCGGTAAACTGTGTTTTTGGTATTGGCTTTGCTTTGCTTTTCTTTGTTAGGTACTTGAGATTCTGCAAAGATTGAAAACAAAGAATATGTTATAGCATGTTTTAATTTATTTTAAATGTTTAGATGACTGTTTTCCCGTGCACTATTTATCCTTTTGCCTACCGCTGCAATATCCTAGAGTTAGAATAGGAAATTACACCCCTTCACTATCCCTCACTTTCCCTACTGCTTCACCTTCCTGGAGTTACAATACTAAAATATTGCTCTATGTTTTGTTTCATATTGTTGCATTTTGATCTGTTTCACCTTTTTAGTTTACGGTATTGCCTTTTTCTGTAAACTGTTTTCTTTGTATTGGCTTTGCTTTTCTTTTCTTTGGAAGGTAGTTGTGAATCTGTAAAGATTGAAAAGAAAGAATATGTTATAGAATGTTTTTATTCTTTAAAAAAGTTTAGATGACTGTATTTCTCTGCACTGTTTATCCCTTTCACTACAGATTCAACTCACAGGATTTTGAATAGTATTTTACACCCCTACACTATCCCTCACTTTCCCTGCTGCTACGCCTTCCTGGAGTTAGAATAATAAATTACACCCCTACACTATCCCTCACTTTCACTACAGCTGCACCTTACTGGAGTATGAATAGTAAATTACACCCCTACACTATCCCTCACTTTTCCTACTGCTGCACCTTCCTGGAGTTAGAATAGTAAATTGCATCCCTACACTATCCCTCACGTTCCCTGCTGCTGCGCCTTACTGGAGTTAGAATAGTAAATTACACCCCTACACTATTACTCAGTTTCTCTACTGCTGCACTTTACTGGACTTAGAATAGTGTTTTACACCCCTACACTATCCCTCACTTTCCCTGCTGCTGGGCCTTACTGGAGTTAGAATAATAAATTACATCCCTACACTATCTCTCACTTTCCGTACTGCTGCACCTTCCTGGAGGTAGAATAATAAATTACACCCCTACACTTTCCCTCACTTTCCCTACTTCTGCACCTTTCTAGAGTTACAATACTAAAAGAAAACACCTACACTATCTCTCACTTTCACTACTGCTGCACCTTCCTGGAGTTAGAATAGTAAATGGTACCCCTACACTTTTCCACACGTTCCCTACTGCTACACCTTCCTGGAGTTAGAATACTAAATTATACCTCTACACTATCCCACATTTTTTCTACTGCTACAACTTCCTTCAGTTAGAATAGTAAATGCTACCCCTACACTTTATTTGTATATGTTACCATTTTAAATATAGTCCTTGGTATTTTCGATTAAGAAAGTTCTCGTTTTTTTCTTTATGTATTTATCTTTGTGAAAATGGTAATCATTTTCTTTGTATCAGAAAAGTTTCTTTACGTTTTAAAAATTAACAAATATTATGAAATATTTGAAAATAAGTACCTTTTAGATATTGTTGATAGAGAGTTTGGCTCCTTTTTGAAAACGCTGTTGTTATGTATTTTATGGCTTTCTCATATTTTATTCTTTTGCTGTCGATAAATTACATTTGACATTTGCTTATTTTTAAATAGAAGTAAATCGATTAAAAACACTATTTAAATACATTTCTAATACTGGTAAAAATGTGTAATACTGTGTCCCTTGACATTTAGCAAACTTGTTTTCATTAATTTGAATTAATTAGCATTGTGGATTTTAAATATTTTTTACATGTTACCACATTTAAACAAATTGAGTCATGCTGCTATTTTACTTACTTTGCATACTTATGATTAATATTTATAGGTACTTACATATCACTCTAAATTCGGTTTATCTTGAAAAAATAGCTTTTTCAAATCAGCAAATTATGGTAAATCTGTAATTTAATTAATTACATGATTTAGTATTAATACTTAGTTATTACGGATAAATCTTTTTTATACATTTATTTCTTTATAAACTTACTTGTATGTGTCAAAATATCTGTTTTTCAATGACTCTGGGTCGTCGCTGTGTGAAAAGGTCAAAGGGTCAGTTTATGGCTTCTGCTCTCTCTGGTAGTTGATAATCAACTGTTTTCAAAATGGTGTCTTGCTCGTATTTATAGGTTTGTGTTAGTGTGTTCTTAATTTTTGAGAAAACCTGCGTTTTAAAAGCTTTTAAAATCCTTTTATTTGCTGTGTAAACATGCTTATTAAAAAATCGATTTAAAAAGTTTTGTTTTAAGTTTCTAATTCCGTTTTGGCATCCATTTTGTTTTCATTGTTTTGGAGTTAAGTTCATGAAAAGTGTTGTAGGACTATTTTTTTATCTTCATCATTTAAAATGGCTGATATGTGTTTGTTATTTGTTGGTTATTTCGGATAGTCAATTTTATTTCTTGTTCTTTTTTTTAAATTGTTATTTTTAAGTTGCGCTTATTTTGTTAAAAAAATTACATATTAGAATATTCAAGTACTTTTTTAAAATACTTGAGTATTAATTTTAATACTCGAGTATTATGTTATTAAAACTGCTTTGCTTTTCATTAAATTAACGTTCAGTTTATTACCACATTTTAATACACTTCCCCACCCAAAACCCCTATTTTCCCTGCATCCCGTGCCAGGTTTTATTTTACAACAAAAAAAAAATATTTTCGTTTATTTTATGTGTTGTAAGGGTATGCGTAATATGTGTTTTCGTTGTAATGGTACTTTTCCATTAATTTTACTATTTTGCGTTGTAATGGTATGCGTTGTAAAGTCATTCGTTGTAAAGGTACTTGCGTTGTAAAAAATGCGTTGTAAAAGCATGCGTTGTAATAGTATGCGTTGTAACGTCATACATCCGTTTTCTGGAAGTGTTCTCTCAGCAGTACAAAGTGAACAATTATTCAGGTATTATCCATCCGTCAGCCCACACTTTTATCTTTCTCACTCTGTCCACCTGCTGACAATAGATCAATCCATACATAAAGGGTCCTTCCCTTAACCATGTTATGAAATCCATGCATTCTGCAGCTCTAGGTTGTGACAGCAGACACATATCTTCAAGCACCCTTCTTGGGCGTGTATCCACTATTCTGTTTGTTTTGGGCACGTTACGACATAAAGAATGTTTTGGGAATAAACAGCAAAAACACAAAAGCGACCTGGCTAGAAAATGTACAGAGCACTTGAGTAAAGTTCTGTCCCTTCTAAGCACATGGCCAGTGTTGAAGGTAGATTGCCACAAAACCTTTTTTTCAGATGGAAAGAAAGTCGGGGTCCAACACTTAATAGTGTCTTTCAGTTCTCACAGCTTTGTCAGATGACTGGAAATATTCCTCTTAAACCCTCTATATGGGGCATATTAACAATGTTAACTCCCCTTTTTAGGTCTTATCTAGGTAGCGCTTGTGCTGCCTCTTCTAAATAAGTTGTATATACTATGTGGGCTTCAGCCCGATCATAGGCTTCCCATTTGCTGGCTCCATCGTCACTCTCATAATCTTTCTCCCCATTTGTCCATGGCATGCATGTGTCATGCCACTTCCTCTGTTTACCCCCCCCCCCCTCTGAGAGCAGGAATTAAGTACTAGAGCAATATGCTAGTCACAATTTTAGCATGTGTTTTGCAAACTACTTTCTTCTTTGTCCAAGAACAGTTCACAGAATATCTTGTGTTTTTACCTGAGCTCCTCTGTAAATTGGCCTGTAAATCTTGCTCTTATCTCCTTACATTTGCTGTGGTTTCAAAGATGGAGATCAGATGTCAGAGGCTCTTTTCTTTGTCTGACTTCAAAGTGAGTGTATTTTTTTTGTTCCTGTTCCGGTGTTGCTCTTGTCTTTTATCATAGCAACCCCACACAGTTGACAAATTGAAGCTTGCCTGTGAGACTTGTCCCGAGGCTGTGAGGCCATTGTACATTTTTTCCTTTCTGGTATGCAGGCGGTAGAGCAGCGCTGTGTGTGAATTACACTTAGACTGTCCTATAGAGGAATCGAGAACGTACTCTGCTGCTCGCCCATTTTGCACACTGTAGGGGCTGTGGAAGGCTGTGCACTGTCTTCTATTTTATCGTTTTATTTCATGTGTATGCATTGTTAATGAGCAGCTGCTAGTTTCCATGGCAACAATCCTGACTGTTTCTTTAACCATGAAGTTCACGTATTGGGGCCGGGTTGATAGTCATCATTAAAATTTGCCGACCCAAATATCGCAGTATAGTGGTTCACCCAGTCTTCTTCTCCCACATGGGTGCTTAGAGAGGGATCTGTGTCTTCACCTAGAAATGGAGAATTCACTATCCCCCAAAAATCTTTAGAACTTTTTAAAAAAGAGGCTAACCACAATTTTTCCCATGCCTCCTCTTTTAAAACCACAAGTCTCTCCTGTCTGCATTTTTTATATTTTCCTCGTAAGAGGCTCACCAGGGCAATATTTCTTGGTTTTTCCTTTAATGCCTTATGTAGCCCGTTCAATGCTTTTGTACAGGTCCTATCAAACCATCATGGGGCTTTTCCTGCATTTGCCTTAGAATTCAATTTTAAGTTCCCCTCCACCACCTTCAACAGTGATGCAAAAGCCTTTACTATACTTTGCGAATCCCCATTCAAATCAAGACATATAGCAATTTCGTCCTGGGTATGTTAGGTCTTCTAGAAAGGCACCACAAGTACTATAATGCTCTACACTGGGAGGAGTGGAGTGTTGTCCCATACTGCCCTGAGACTGGTCAGCTGACCGAGAAGGGAGGATCTTAAGCACCTAGCGTGATGATGGCAGCACTTGGCTTTCCTTCCGAGTCCCCGCATTCCTAGAGGATTCCTCGTTGTGTCTAGCTCCCCCTTTGGTGATCCCGGCATACCCCCTTTAGATCCTAAAGAGCCCCTCAGGCCTCTCCCACCTTTTTCTGACTCCTGTGGGATTTCCTTGTTCTTCGTGTTTCTTTCCGGACCGCCCGCAGAAGCGCCCTGTGATTCGGGGTCGGGTTTCTGCTTTTCTTTGGAGCCGCTCGGCTTGTCTGGCCGAGAGTATACCTGACATTGTGTGCACATCATATTCTCTGGTAGTTCAGAGGTATGTCCCCGTGAATGCAACGGGTCAACGCATTTCTGTTTGTTTCAACATTATTTTGGAACCGCGTTTGGGAAAACTTTATTGACTCTGCCGTGCCTTACACTAACAGCGTGTGAAAGACGCTGCTCTTTCACTCCTCTTGCCAAACGCTTGCTCCGAGTTCTCTGGACATTGTGTTCTACGCCAGGCTTTGTGATATTCTTTGAATCGGCCATAACTATTCTATTGGACATCATATTTTGTTCTTTCGTCTAAACCACTGGATATTGAGTGGTAACTATTTAATTCTTTTTGGAACACGTTTTGAAACTGTTTTCTTTTATGAGACCAAGTCACGATTATTGGATCATCCTTACTTAAGGTTTTGTGCATTTATGTTACGGGTAAGTGTGGGACAGCACACACACCTTATTGTTACTAGTGAGAAAGTTTTTGGGGTATCTGTACATTAATAGGTTAACATTGTGCTGTTCTTTCTCTCTTGTTTTCCACTGCAGTTATAGCCGTCCTTCCTACCTGACGATCTCTTCACCGGATTGACCACTGACTTGGTCTCTTCCTTTTCGATGGGTTGCCTGTTCTCCCTGCATGGTCCCTCGGACACAGTGATGGAGATAATCCAGGGGAAGGTTGAGGTCTCAGCTTCGCTCCTGAGGTATTGGACTTCTGTTTTCGGCGACATCCTGATCCCGACAGAAAGCCAAGCCCACGATATATAAGCCTCCTGAGCGAAGTGTTAGAATGGACGAAATAATGCAGGGGAATCGGCTGATAGCACCATGAGAGAGCTAGCAGCCGCAGTGGTAAACCTTCAGACAGAACTGAAATTAGTAAAAGTGGAAAATCCAAGACGAATGCCAGAGACACTACTGTTAAAAGTGGTCGAGTCTCTAAGTCGGGAAACTGATTGACTTGGAGAGAAGAGAGGTCGCTCCTCCAAGTCCTGTTTTACTAGAGACCTCCCAACATTTAGGTCACACATGGACCTCAGTCCCAAAACCCTTTTCTATAAATGTGATATTGGTACTACCGTCGCAAAAAAGACATACCATGGCGATACTATTGGATTCTGGAGCTACAGGTAATTTTCTAGATATAGCGGTAGCAAAAAGCTTGGGGCTGGAATTCATACCCAAAAACATCCTGAGAAGTTCAGAGCTGTGGATGGAACTGAACTATCCTCTGGATTAATTTCTTTTCACACGTCAGAAATCATCCTTTTATGTGATAACGGGCACTCAGAATCGGTATCTTTTGATCTTATTGACACTCCCACATTCGGAGCCATACTAGGGGGTTCCTTGGCTTCAGCTACATAACCCCCTTATTGATTGGGTAGCCAGAACAGTAACTCTAAGATCTTCATACTGTCTCACCCATTGTTACCAGGACATGACTCATTGGCACACTCCGGTATACTGTGCACTTTCGACTATAGATGGTGCATCCCTCCCTGAAGTATATCAACCATATGCAGAAGTGTTCGATGAAGTAAAAGCAACAGTATTGCCCCCTCACAGATCCTATGATTGTAGGATAGATTTGGTCCCAGGGGCAGATCTACCTGTTAGCCGTGTATATGCCCTCACAGAACCTGAGACGAGTTATCTGTATGAACATCTCCAAGACATGTTGAAGAAGGGGTTCATATGTCATTCTACCTCCCCGGTTTCTTCCCCTCTTTTTTTTATTCCGAAAAGAGAAGTAGGCCTTAGAGCCTGCCTAGACTATCGCGCCTTAAACAAGGTGACAATAAAAAATAAGTACCCTCTTCCGCTCCTCTCCAACCTGTTGGATCAGGTGCGTAAGGCCACAGTGTTCACTAAACTAGATTTAAGAGGAGCCTACCACCTGATTCGCATAAAGGAAGGAGATGAGTGGAAGACGGCTTTTCGTACCAAGTTTGGGCTGTACAAATATTGTGTCATGCCTTTTGGCTTGTGCAATGCGCCTGCAGCGTTTCAATTCTTTATAAACGAAATCCTAGGAGACTATTTGGATGTTTTTGTGATCTTCTATATAGATGATATTCTTATATACTCACAGAACATGGATGAACATGTGAAGCATGTACAGCTGACACTAAAAAGATTGCAGGAAAATCATCTTTTTGCCAAATTAGACAAGAGTATTTTCCATACAGAGAAAGTGGCATTCCTGGGTTTTATCATATCTCCTGAGGGAATACACATGGACCCAGCTAAAGTCTCAGCCATAGTAGATTGGTCCAGTCCCACCTCGGTCAAAGAGGTACAATCCTTCCTGGGGTTCTCTAATTTCTACAGAAGGTTTATTCATCATTTTTCAGACCTCATCACGCCTATCACAAGACTACTTAAGAAGGGTGTTGAATTTAAATGGGATGCAGAAGCAGAGAAGGCTTTTCAGACTCTAAAACACCAACTCATCACTGCACCCATAGTCAAACATGCTGATGAAACTCAACTGCACTTTGTGGAGGCTGATGCTTCACAATATGCGGTTGGGGGGGTTTTATCCCAGTGACATCAAAAGACAGGCATCTTACGCCCTGTGGCCTATTTTTCCAAGACTCTATCCCAAGCAGGACAGAATTACACCATAGGGGAAAGAGAATTGTTAGCCATTAAGCTGGCATTCCAAGAGTGGCGTCATTACTTGTTGGGTTCCCCTCATGTTATCACAGTCTACTCTGATCATCGCAATCTGCAATACATCCGAACAGCCAAGGCCCTGACTCCTCGACAAATGAGATGGGTGTCCTTTTTTGGGGAATACGACTTTCAGATACACTTCAGGCCGGGAGTAAAACAGGGCAAGGCTGATGCACTATCTCGTTTGGGCAAAGAACATAAGTGGTCGATCGACTTCCCTGTTTCCATTATTCCAGAAGATCAAATCGTGGCTATGGGGGAAAAGGGTATCGATTCCCATAACTTCATGACCCATCTCGAGCAAGTGTACTCATCCATAGATCGAGAAGAATGGGTTAAAAACCCTTCCAACACCATTTCAGATAATCTCTTCTTTCATAAAGGCAAGCTATTTCTTCCTACTACAGAAGAGCAAGAATTGATCATTCATTGGTGTCATGCACTACCTATTGCAGGACATCCAGGTGAAGAGAAGACAAGATTGATATGTCAGAGGTGGTTTTGGTGGAAGGGTATGACAAAAGACATTGCCGCTTATGTATCTACTTGTCCCACATGTGCCCGACAAAAATCGTTACATTGTGCCCCTGCAGGTCTTCTGCAACCCCTACCAGTGCCCCATAGTCCTTGGTCTTCCATTAGCATGGACGTTATCACTGATCTCCCCTTGACTCGAGGCTTCACTACTGTATCGGTGGATTTTTTGTCCAAAATGGCACATTTTATCCCTTTAAAGAAAATTCCCACAGCCTTAGAACTCACTGAAGTCTTCATACATAACATAGTAAGGTTACATGGGGTGCCTTCCATGATCATATCAGATAGGGGTCCTCAATTCATTTCCAAATTTTAGCAAACATTGTGTCTGGCACTTCACATAGACCATCGACTGTCATCCTCCTATCATCCCCATACAGACGGGCAAACAGAAAGAACGAATCAAACCCTGGAAAATCTTTGAGATGTCTGATTACTACCATTACTGGTGATTGGGTTCAAGCTTTACCATTAGCGGAGTTCACCTATAACAATTCCACGCACTCCGCATCCAAAACCTCCTCTTTTTATTTCACCACTGGATATCATCCTAGATTTATTCCATTAGACCTTCCCCCTTCAGTGTCACACACACCAGCAGTAGTAGACCAGATGCGTCTGATCCCTTCAGAAAACCTGTTTCGAAAGGCTCTCAAAACCTGCATTTTTAATGCCTCTGACACTCTCGTCCTAGCACTAATTTAACCTAACTTAATTCATTTCAGGTCCACCTTTCCCTCCTCCCCTTTCTGGTCACCTCGTACATTTCCTTCTTCCCTCCTCTGTGACACTTTACCACTAGCGCCAAGATGCTCCGTGGAGTGTAAGTTGCGCTCTATAAAAGCCGTATCATATCATATCATATCATAGTAGACCACCACAAACACCTAGAGGAAATCTGGGGAAAAGCTAGAGAAAGCTTAATTGAAGCCAAAGAAAACATGAAAATACAAGCTAACAAACATCGTCGTGCTGCCCCTGAGTAGGCTATAGGGGACCTGGTTTGGTTAGCTTCAAAGAACCTCAGATTTGAAGGGCCACGTAAACTTCAACCCAGGTATTTAGGTCCTTTTCCTGTGTCTAAAGTCATAAATCCTGTAGCCTTTAGACTTGAGCTCCCTCCAGAAATGCAAATTCACCCTGTTTTTCATACATCCTTGTTAAAACCCTATGTACCTCCTTCCTGTCCAGAACCCCCTCCACCCCCCATAACTGTGAATAATGAACTGGAATATGAAGTAAGACGAGTAATCGATTCCAGAAGGGTAAGAGGCAGACTTCAGTATCTTATTGACTGGGTTGGGTACTCCCCGGAAGATAGAACCTGGGAACCTGCTGAACATGTACATGCTCCCTTACTGGTTAGAAGATAACACGCCTTACATCCGACAAAACCCCGACCCATAAGGAGGCCTTTAGGGGGAGAACTGTTAGGTCTTCTAGAAGGGGAGTGCAGGCTGCACCACAAGTACCATAATGCTCTACACTGGGAGGAGTGGTGTGTTGTCCCATACTGCCCTGAGACTGGTCAGCTGACCGAGAAGGGAGGATCTTAAGCACCTAGCGCGATGATGGCGGCGCTTGGCTTTCCTTCCTAGTCCCCGCATTCCTAAAGGATTCCTCGTCGTGTCAAGCACCCCCTTTGGTGATCCCGGCATCCCCCCTTTGGATCCTAAAGAGCCCCTCACGCCTCTCCCACCTTTTTCTGACTCCTCGTGGGATTTCCTTGTTCTTTGTGTTTCTTTCCGGACCGCCCGCAGAAGCGCCCTGTGATTCGGGGTCGGGTTTCTGCTTTTCTTTGGAGCCGCTCGGCTTGTCTGGCCGAGAGTATACCTGACATTGTGTGCACATCATATTCTCTGGTGGTTCAGAGGTATGTCCCCGTGAATGCAACGGCTCAACGCATTTCTGTTTGTTTCAACATTATTTTGGAACCGCGTTTGGGAAAACTTTATTGACTCTGCCGTGCCTTACACTAACAGCGTGTGAGAGATGCTGCTCTTTCACTCCTCTTGACAAATGCTTTCTCCGAGTTCTCTGGACATTGTGTTCTACGCCAGGCTTTGTGATATTCTTTGAATTGGCCATAACTATTCTATTGGACATCATATTTTGTTCTTTCGCCTAAACCACCGGATATTGAGTGGTAACTATTTCATTCTTTTTGGAACACGTTTTGAAACTGTTTTCTTTTATGAGACCAAGTCACGAATATTGGATCATCCTTACTAAAGGTTTGCTGCATTTATATTACGGGTAAGTGTGGGACAGCACACAAACCTTATTGTTACTAGTGAGAAAGGTTTTGGGGTATCTGTACATTAATAGGTTAACATTGTGCTGTTCTTTCTCTCTTGTTTTCCACTGCAGTTATAGCCGTCCTTCCTACCTGACGATCTCTTCAGCGGATTGACCACTGAATTGGTCTCTTCCTTTTCTGGGGTTGCCTGTTCTCCCTGCATGGTCCCTCGGATACAGTGGTGGAGGTAATCCTAGGGAAGGTTGAGGTCTCAGCTTCGCTCCTGAGGTATTGGACTTCTGTTTGGAGACATCCTGATCCCGACAGGGTACACCCAATTACACTAGGGATTAATACATCTTCATTTATTTTCAACCATTTCAGCACTACGCCATTTCTCTTTGCTATTCTTGGTGCTAAAACCTTTTTAGTTTTGCTACTGAAACAACTCTCCCAATGTAATGTAAAAAACAGTGCGACATGATCACCAAAGTTTGAAAAAAAGATTCCTATCTGGTTTACAAAATTTTTAAAGGCAGTTGCCACTACAAGGTCATCTAGTGTTTATCCAATCATGGGGTCCCCAAAGGTTTTTGTCAGGATTCCTGTTTCTTCATCTACAGGGTTGCAAATCTCTAATTTTCTGAAAACCATAAATCTAATTAATTCCTCCCCATATTCATGGTGAATAAAATGGTATGGTGTAACCCCATCATCATCTACCAATCAACAAATTGGCCTTGAGACTTTTGAGCAACTATGACAATTAAAATCACCCACCCACATTATATGCAGGGGTTTGCAATAATTTGCTATAGCGTTTTCTATTTCACTTTCATGAGAACAGATTACCTCTGCCATGTTGCCTTCAAAAAAATTATTGTAGTAGTTAACTAATAAAATCTCCACTTAAAATTAAAAAATAGTAATATGATGACTGCACGCCCAGATCATTTATTTTTATAGCTAGGATGTTCTTTGCTAACGTTATTATACCTCCTCTCGCTCTTCCAGACCGAGACGGGGTTGCAGGGGTGTGGAATGCACAAAATCCATCAAAAGACACCATATCCACCTCCCATGTTTCCTGAAGGCACACCAGGTCATAGCTATTAATTATTGCTAGCCAATCATCGTTTTCCTTCTTAGCTCTAAGCCCCCTATATTCCAGACAAGTACTTTCATATTATCTCATTCTTTATCCTGCGGGTAATCCACTCTACTAGTAACTATCTCATGATATTTCTTAGAGTGTTCAACCTCTCCGCTAACCTAATGTCAGTTGCATGCCTCTAAATCCTCCAAGAGTGCAAACCTATTTGTTAAAGGCAGGTCTACAGCATTTCCCTCGTTAGTGAAGAATGGTGCCTCAGCTTGAGGAAAAAAAGGAGGGACAGCGGGTCCAGAGGTACAATTCAACCTCATGGTCATCATTAAATTTAGGCCCAGTGGTCTATAAAAAAAAGCCCAAGGGTACAACATAGATTTGTGTGGGCGCCACAGAGGAGTTAGGAATCATACCTTAAAGATGTTTCACGTGATACTGTTTCTTGAAGTTAATTACCACACAGTCTCCCCCGGTTGATTTCAGAGTATTTCCCACCCATGGAACTCTTCTGGCCATATTAATCTGATTGCCAATATTGTGACATTCAGAATTCATAGTGAATTTTATTAGCCAGTGTGTAGCTTTATTCATCAGTTGTTGAGTGGTTTCTGTTTGATTAGTTTTCAGGAGTGGGACGTTTACTAAAATCATCACATAAGGGCATGCAGCTGGGGGAAAATGGAAATTTAAATTCCGATTGAATTGTCGTCCCTCGTCTTCCCCCTGAATTTCCCCTTGAACAGTATGTCTCTGGGACTGACACTGCGACTGGACCTGAGGAGAACTACCACTATCAACAGCCTTTTCTAAATATATACCTTGATGGTTCTGATACAACATACTACAATGATTAGCCAATTTACCTGAATTTGCGATGTTAACAGGGGAATACAAGGGGGTGCCACCTGACTGTGGCAAATTTATTTGGATCGACAAATATTTGGATTTCTTGTTTCCATATCATTATGTATTCCCCCCCTCCATTCCTGTTCCCCTTTTGGTAACTAGGGTAGTTGAAGTTAATGCAGCTTTTGGACGGTCAGACTCTGAAATGACCATTAACTGTGACTCGATAAGTACGGGCTCAGTACAGTTACATACACCTGCTGAATTCACCCTCAATCCCCCAGCACATACATTTACCCCTTTATCAATAATTTTCGCCATCTGTAGTTCGATGCATTTGAGTCTCTTCAAAAGGGGTTGTAGCATGCGGGACAAGATACTTTTTAGATCTTGGGGAGGGTGGCCTGACTTTCTAAGGCCTGGTATCATCTTTTTTGCCGAGCCCTTTCTACCACCTAAAGTCATATTTGTATTTAACTGGCTTTGTGATTTGCCTCCTCTATTTTTCTTCACTGGTGGTTCAGCAGGAGAACCTATAGAGTTTAAACAAACCGTGCCATTTAATTGAGAGTCTGTAGTCCGTACGGGGGACCCTGGTTGCATAATAGCCACAGTTCCTACCCCCACTGACTCATTTGTGGCAGCATTATGATGAGGAGCTAGCAATATAGGATCTACCTCACCTCTAGTAAGTCTCACCTCTGCTCTCTCAATTTCCTTTGACAATGCGTCGGCCACCTTCATAAGTAAGGAGTCCAAGGTATTTACAGTATCTCCTCCTTGTTCTCGCAATGTTGTTTTTCTTTTCCCCGTGTTTTATCCCAAGCGTTTAATGGGGTGGGCCAGCCCAGCCTCCGAAGGGCTCCGACGGGCATGGAAAGGTCTGCCCGGGCACGGCACGGGCTCGTCCCAGCGCGCGTCTCACACCAGTCTTATCCAGAGCCTCCTGGCGCTTGGAATGATGGAAGATGGAGTCCAGGCAACACCTGCACAACTTCACCGGAGCTACCACAGGCTCTACCCCCTGCAGTATTCAAACAAGCGTTTACAATGCAATGGTCTTGTCTTTGTTAAAGTTAGAGCTATTGTCATTGCAAATGTCATTTTTTTCAATTATTGTTTTTTTTTTAAACCGATAAATATATGGTATTGTCATTTAAAATGGCAATAGGTAAGCATTTGAGAGAAGTAGAGAGTATTAGCAGTGATTAACAGTTAGTAGAGAGTGACTAGTTGATTAATAGAGCCACACACACAGAGGTACACACACACACAAAGCCCCCCCAACACAGAGCCCCCCACACACACAAAGCCCCCCCACACACACAGAGCCCCACACACACAGAGCTCCACACACACAGAGCCCAACACACACACACACACAGAGACCCACACACAGTGGAGAAGTGTGGCTCACTGGTTAGAGGAGGCAGACCTGGAAGCAGAGGTCAGCCCTGGACCAAGGTTCAATTCCCGGCTCGGCGGGGTCTTGAGTCCTAAAATGTCCATGGACCCGACAATTCTCGCTCCGGTGCCTACTCGATTCACGGGTTCACACTCTGCGACTCTGGGCAATAGCTTGCTTAATCTCCACAACGGCCCCTCGCGGCGGGATGCCTGACTTTCACCTTGCGGATACCCTGCCGGGGTTATCTCACAGGGGAATACCAGGACGGGTTCCCTAAGCAAGCGCTTAGAAACCTCTCGGTGATTTGCGCTATATAAATTCCTGTACATTTACACAGAGCCCCCACACACACACAGAGCCACACAGCACACCACACACAGAGCCCCACACACATACACAGAGCCGCCCCACACACACACACACAGCCCCTCACACACAGAGCCCCACACACACACATAGCCACACACACAGAGCCAAACACACAGAGCCACACATACCCACACAGATTAAGGTGCTAGCTGAAAAGCTCTTCATGTAGGCAGTAAATCAGTTCTGCTTATATGATTACAAATTCATCAGATACGCTTGCCCTGCCTGGGCCTCCTTTACACAATCCATGGAGACAGGATGTCCTTGGTTGCAGTTGAGTATCACTGGTATATTGGTGGATTCAAACAGAGTATAAGGCTGGCAAGGGTTTGGCTCCAGGGCGCTCCTCATGTGATATAAAAAGTATGGATGCCAGTTTCTGTTAGGCTGGTCCTTCAAACTCCCGGACCTTGGGGTGGGTGTGGTTACCAAATAAACGCTGCCTGGAAAAAATATTGAAAGAACATAAAATAGAACATTGGCCTATTTTCAGGGTCACAAGAGGGTGTAGTTCTTGCTGGGGGGTGTGCCATGCTCCCTGAAGTGGCACGGCAAGTGAACAAATGTGATATATTCGTTGATACTGTCATCTGTAGCGCCAGGAAATTTGTCCAAACTGTGATGCTGGACAAGTTACTCAAACTCGGGAGCGTGTGTTCTCTTCCTTCGTGAAACAGTAAACTCTTACGAACGTATTAAGTATTGTGAGCAAAAGTTGTGCTTCAGTCATGCAATTGCTGAGGCGCTCAATGTAAGCACGGTGTCCGGGGCTATTATGCTGAGGCTGCGACTTTCGTAGAGAGGCAGGTGGGCTGGGAGAAGGGGATCGTATGGCTCCTGCTATTCCAGACCCTGGAATAGTCTGGAATGGAACGGAACGGAACCACAAGGTAAGGAGGGGTGAGGTGGAACCAGAGCAGCAGCGGGGAGGCCCTTTCCGGGCCAGAGCAGTCGCCTGGAAGTGTACCGCTCCTCTTTTCTCTCGTCTCTATGGATCTCTGACGTCACTCAGGGAGGATAAACACGGGGCTTCTGCTGTTCATCTAGACCTGTTCGCAGCCCCCTTAAGACACGTTGTCCTGCTCCTGGGTAAGTACTCTGCCTTACCCACCACAGTCCAACAGGAGCGAGCAAGGATTCTGTAGGTGTCAGAGAGAGTCCGTGCGCCCCATAAAACCAACTTTGGAACTTTACCGAGCATGAAGAAGGCACAGAATACACTCTGTATCCTTTATTTCATTTTATTCCTTTAATTTGCTTCTTAAGTTTGTAGTTTAGGTAGCTGTTCGTCTTTACTTAATGAGTATTGTGGACCTGTATAACGTAATAAAGAAGGAGGGAGGAGGCCCCGTGGGGAAGACGCACAGAGGAGACGCAGGCAGACGGGCAGCAGGAGTCTGTAAGCCCCGTCCTTTTCGGATTGGGGTGTGTTTTTCTTTAGAGAAAGAAACAACAAAAACACGCCCCTCAATCCGAAAAGGATGGGGCTTACAGCGAAAAGAGATCGTCACAGAGACCTCGTCTCCAATGGCTGGCCCCCGTTTAGGAGACCAGCCAATGGAGAAGAGAGGCGGGTTTAAGCCTCGCTACTCTGAGACACGAGATCTCGCCAGCAAGACTGCGCATGCGCAGCCTACGCTAGCCGAGACCTAAAAAGTGACCTGCAGCTCACATAGAGATCACAGTAGCGGCGTTTAGCACAAGGAACTCTCTCTCAGAATGTAATCTGGCCTATTGGTTAAAATGCTTCATATATTCATGGTTTGAACCGTGTATTTCTATATATATATTTTATACATATATATATATATATATGAAAACAAATCCCAGCCGCCCTCGACACGGCTTCTGTTGGGTGCGGACCTCTTTTCCCCTCCAACTGTAACTACTTAATCCAGGAATTAGGACGCCATCACACGTAATATGGTGAGCAGTGCAATTTTAATATTCTGCCATTTAACAAGCAAGTGCTCTCCCTGAAGCGTTTCGCTCTGCACGCAGAGCTTGATCACAGGATGTAATCTGGCCTATTGGTTAAAATGCTTCATATATTCATGGTTTAAACCATGTATTTCTATATATCTATTTTATACATACATATATATATATATATTTGCCTTATTTTAAATGCACAAACATAAGAATTCTCGGTTTGCATAAGGGAGCTATTACGTTTCTGTTGAATGAAATATGCACTTGCACTTTGTAAATTGTGAACGTTAAATTTAATAGAGAGTGATACACATATGTTTATATCTCTCTTAATTTTGAGCATTTTTTAAATTATCCCTTTATGAATGCTTTACTGTGGGAGGTCCGTTAATAAGATAATCACTTTGATATCTATATGTTTGAGAATGTCAAGATGGCCGCTGTGTTTACTCAAACAGTGTTGTACCATGAGTCCTTTTACTGTTTTAATCACCCTGTGTGTGTGTGAAAAGGAAAGCTCAGACCAATGCAAAAACATCGTGATCAAGGGAGCTTGACTCACGAAACGCGTTGATGGTACATGCTTAAATAAATAAGCTTTTGACAAAAACCTGCTCGTGAGTGCTTGGATGCTTTCAGTTTAAAGACTGTGGAATCTGGAACCTTATCCTGAATATATATATATATCTATATATATCTATATATATATCTATATATATATATATGTGTGTGTGTGTGTGTGTCATATGGCCTATTAGTTCAGATGCTTCATATATTTAAGGATCTATATCTATCTGTCGCCATTCACACATATGCACACACACATATGAAATGTTTTGTTTTATACTACATTTTCTGTGCAGTTTTATACAGCACAAACTCGACCCAAAGGTATTGGAGCACTTTACATGAGCACCAGTTTTGTTACACATAGACACCTTCATTTTCTTGGTAGGCACAGGGAGATTAAGTGATTTGCCCAGAATCACAGGATGTGGAGTCGACCCCGAGGCTCGAACCTTGGATTCCCAGCTCCAAATTCAGCAGTCTATAGCCGTGAGACCACATCCTCTCCCCACTTGTGAAGCCAGATTTTGCTATTTCCAACCATGCTAGATAACACTTCTTACTGTTAGCCGATGGAAATCATTCAATTCCTAAAAGGATGAAAGGCTGAGCCCTGTTAGATTTCTACCTCCGACCTAAAGGTTACACAGGAATGCATTATATAGAAACTCATTTAACAGACCCTAAAAAGATGAAAGGCTCCGACAGCCAAGCCAGATTTCTACCTCTGACCTGATCCCAGAGGAATACCTGCAGAGTGTGCACGGGGTGGGGGGAGAGACGGTGTATGCGTGTGTATATATATATATATATATTTATATATATACATACAGACAACACACACATTCTCTCTATATTACCTATAAGAAGACCAGCGTCACATTTATGTTTCAGAGCCATAGTGGAGCATGAATCACGAACTTCTTTGCACTGCTGAATCAAAGTGTTAAAAGTTCCGAATGAGCAGTGACTTGCGTGTGATATTACACAGTTTGCTGTGCCTACATTGTCGCTGGTGGATCGAAGCAAATAGTAATTTATTTTTATTTCATCCGGAGGGGGTCAGAAGGTTACAAAGTGCTTCACACTCCATGTGGCCGCCTCAGAGTGCATATCTATAGTAGAGTAACCACAAGCCATCACCAATACAGGAAAAAAATTCTAATTTAAACTTTGTCCCATCCCTCATCTTTGATCATCCTAAAACGTTTCGACTACTATGCATCCCCGGACCTCCTTCTCAAACTTCACCCTCCTTTGTAGCCATGTCACCCAACTACACAACCACTACTTGCAAAAACAACGTATTACTTCCCCTTTCAAATCGATTCCCATCGTTTTCTCCCTCTTCTAAATACACAAGGAATCAAGAGCACAAAGCCAATACAAGTAATGCACAAAGAAAAGAAAAAAAAGAAGATTACTAATCTACTATTACCTCTAATCTTGGTTTCTGGAGCATGGTGCTACTACCACAAAGCGCTTCATAGCCTCGTCAGAGGTAGTAAGCGCTAAATAAATACAACATTAACCTCATCGCTGCTTGCGATATTCCCCTGCTGTGCTGGACAGCAATAAAAACGGGTGTGGTCATGACGAGATCAGCTCGTCACGAGAACTGTGCTGCATGATGCTGAGCTCGTCATGAGCATGGAACAATGACACTAGGTTTTCAAACATCGGAGCGCCTTCGAAAATGACTCAATCGTCAGCAGAATATATTATTGTGTTTTTATCTTTTTCATTTGGCTGATGCTGCACAGCATCGCCAAAATGCATTGGCAAAGTTAATAGATCCCAAAGGCGAGGCCTATTTGCATTGCCAATGCTTGTTTCCCGTGAGGCTAGTATTCGCTGATTAAGTGCGGATTTATCCCAGAGCTATAACAACATTATTTCATGAACACATCACTTACTGCCCACAGCCAGGAAGGCGACGATGATGGAAGCCAGGAGGGTGCTCATGCTGTCGGTCGCTTGTGATGCTCCACGCTGAGGACAGGGAGATGCGACAGTGGTCGAGCAGCAGCGTCTTAGAGGATCGTGTGTCTGGGGATAACGTGCGTACAACAGCCCTCAGCTAATACCACAGCCGCCGCGCGCCCAAGGGCACTGGATGAACCGGGGCCCACGTGGCCAGGCGAGGGCAGTAGTCGGGGGAACGCTGCACGCTATTAAGGTGGGTGACCAGCCCAAGCTGCCACGCCTGACAGACTCTAGGCGCACATTGACATCTATCTAGGCGTTGTGGCTTTTAGAATGACAGAAAGCACGCGAAAAACCAAACATGCGCAGAACAGAGGCCTGTGTTTTTTTCTTTCAGAGATTATGTTCTGTTCAAATAAGAAAAACAGTAATTACAGGAAGGCGTATGCCCATAGGGGATCACATCACCTGCGAATTGTTATCCTTAAGTGTTATTTCAACAACAGTAACGGCATCGAACTCACCAGATTTACTAACGTGACTTTCCATCGATAATCAGCCCCTAAACGGAATTCACATTGACAATTCCTGGGTCCCCATTTTTTTCTGCCGCCCACTTCCATATTTTGTTTCCTTCTTTCCCACTTGTGGTATACTTCTTCAGTCCTTTCTTCACATCTTTTTGCTCCCCGACCATTCTCATTCTCTCGCTCTCCCTCTCTCTCAAATATTTTTAGCTCCACAAGTTATACAGGTAATCCCAAAATTAATACAATGACAAATAACCGAAGGACAGAAAATTAAGACTGGTACTTAATCAAGCTCCATTCATCCCCCCACACACGGATAAAGTTGGATAACCGTATTAACTTAACATTTAGAACGTAAAATATACGTCAGCCATTTCTGTCATTTTTGTGAAGTCTTTTTTTTCTATCAGTTTCTCTCTATTCAGTAAGAGGGAAGATCCTGGTTACTTACTGATAATCAGGGCACAAGTCCTGAAAAAAGAAGCGGGGGGACTCTCCAGGTTAGGCAGTATGCAGGTGAAAGCATGACACGCGCCATCCCAGTGCATGATGTCACGACGCGCAACATTGCACATGACATAACAGGAAGTGACTACGCTGGATGTGACATCACAAGAAGTGACATCAGTTATTGAGACCTCATATATGTTTATCAGGTATACAATGAGTGCATTTCAGCACATTATAAGATTTGGCGTCGGGTTTTGCCAAAAAAGTGGCAAAACCATGACGCAAAATCTGTGCCTCAACTAATATTTATTTTTCAAACCCTATCACAAAGAGCTTGGCAACAAGAAGAAGTAGATCTGTTCTGCTTAATTGGTTGCAAAGTCTGCATTTTAAAATATTATATTGGTTAAAGCATCTGCTGTAAAATTACCCAGTAAATCTCAGGGAATAGGAATATTGGTGAGATAACTCTGGAGGTGTTTTTGTTGGAGAGATCTGTGTTTTGTGAAGTCCCCGATTTAAATCAAAGTAGCATAGTGGGTTAATGCATCTCCTGCAAAGCACATCAGGTAACATGCAGATAACAGTTTTTTATTTTATGTAGATAGTAAAGTGGGTTACTGCTTTGAACACAGAGGTCCTTTTGTTAACTGCAGTACATAAACTGTAATCCTTGTAATATAGCACAGTGAGCTATGAAGGACATGTAACTCCTACACCTTGCAACCCTGTCTCATGTAACTCACCTTGTACATTGACTTTTTAGGGACATGATTTATTGTCAATGTATAATGTGTATAGAGCTCTGTATTCTCAGATCGGTAAATAAGGAATCGGTAATTGTTTACCGATTCGTTATTATCGATTCAATTCGGTATTACGTACATCTCACATGGCTAAATACCAGCCGGTAACGCCGAAATCGACCCGTTTTCGGTGTTACTGACTGGTATTTGGCCACCTACATATGGCCCAAAGATTCACCCTAATATGGGGCATTTTCCTTATTTGTGCAAGGCGCACATTTTAAAAGGTGCGCCTGGCGCAATCAAGGAAAATCTGCTGTATGTATAATATGGCCCAGGAACCTGCCCCCCCATATATGGGAAAGAACCCCAAATGCCATATCTGATCAATCCTCACACTTAAACATGGATATCATTGTCCCTGGGATTTTGGTTAGACAGGATGGCAAGGATGGTGTTTATGAAGACATGAACTTGAAGAAATGTCAAGTACTTTGCCAGTCTCCTATTAGAAAGTCTTGAGGCAATATACTTGCAACTAGTATATATGGCCACAGTGATCAACAGTTGATTCTACTGAAGGACACAATTCGAACCTGCCTCCACCATAAAGAGTGAGCTGAAGAAATGGAAGCTTTAAGCCGGTACCCAAGCCAGCATCCTAGAACCACTCTGCACCTCTAAAACTCCCACTCACTGTCAACCGAGCTGAAGGTAGAAGTTAGAAGCAAATGCAAGTAACTGGGAATAACATCCCAGAACTTAATCAAGAGTCACGCCCAACTCTACTGGAGTAAGCCTGGAAAACTAGGAAGCAACCTTTGCCTTTGAGGGATTGGTAGGGGATTCAACTGACATACAATTTGTGGAAGATACTGCCGAATTTAACCCCCCTCAACAAGATGGAAGGGTAACAGAGGATAATCTCACTGCGAGATTATCCAAAACCTCAGTTGGGACTTTATAACAAACATAAACTGCAACAGAGAAAGCAGCTTCAACTGGTACATTTTCGATAGATACTATCAACACACATGAGAAAGGATTCAGATCAAATAAACTGTTGCATTCACCTAGGATAGAAATAAAAAGCACTGCATGCAAAACCACTGGCACATTATGCGCTATACTCACTCTTCAGAATCAGTTTTGGTTGGTTCCCTTTTAAAGGTAATTTCCAGGTTGCTCTCCCGACACAACCCTTACTGAAAGTGATGTCTCACTTAGAAGGTAGAGAATGACTTGGCTCCAAGCAGGAAACTCATAAAAAGGGCACAATGAAGTGTTAGATCTCTGCACATGGCTGCCTTTTTGAAGTAGTAATTAAAGACAGACAAATGGGCAAGCTCTGCCTAAGAACCTCTTTGCCTTGAACAACAGAAACCACAGCCCCATTCCCTATCCTTCCCATCTACCGAATGGCAGGGCTCAAGAAGAACCAATTAGCAGTCTCTTCATTATAAAGTAATCACAGACTTTCTAATGACAGCCTTGCTCCATCCTTGTCACTTCAGTGTCCGGGTCTCCAACCTCCAGACACATAAATGCACCCAATACATTTCCACTGTCTGGGAAAGCTATTCTCACCCTCCATTTTATGTAATGCTACACCTAGGGTCATCAAAATGGACCCCACTGGTCTCAGTACTCAGACTTACTACCATAGATGTGCCATGCCCATCAACTGTACACAAACTCAACATGCACATGGATGTCAGCACTAGGTTCTAATTTTTAAATTACAGCAAAACCTTACATGAGAGACGTCAGTAGATCACGCTCCCACTGGCACAAAGAAAAAGGTATGTGTAGTGTTTTCGACAAGTGCTCTCGCTCAAGGGTTCTCTCTTGGATTCTTTGGGTGATGACATTCTGTAGAATGTTGATGAGGATGTATTGTGAAGGGAGTTGACAGTTGGAGTAGGTGCCTGTGAGCAGCTTTGAGTGATTCAAATTCTTGAGTGTTTCACTGAATAAACTATGTTTCATCTTCATGCCACAGAGTCGCATTGTCATTATATGTGGCGACAAGCTTTACTAAGTCACCCCAGAAGAAAATAACCCACATGCACACCTGTTTGCGGATCTGGACCGGATCCTGCCAATGTCATGACAATCTGGAGAGTGGCTGTGGCTATGCCAGAACAAACCAAAGGGTTGCTGCAGCAAACCGACCTGGGACAGATTGCTAGAGACCCATGTATGTCCATAAATATTTGTTTTTGGCCAGGTGTCTCTGTGCACCGATGTGAAGAGAGCAGTGGGTGGAATTAGGCTGCTAATGTAGTGACAAGCAGTACAGGGCCTATTTACCTTTAAAACGTTAATAGCAGCCACATCACGGTGGCCATTTTGAGACATCAGGAACACACCTATAGCATTAACAGTGTAGCACTGCGAAGGAGAGATACCTGTGACATAGTACATGCAGCCATTTTAATGCGTTGGGGAAAAGTCTAACCGGCTACATGGTGGAGCGCAGATATGATTAGAGAAGCAACCCGGTCTTAAGTCAACTAGAGACATGTAATGCTACAGCATTGGAGAAGTCTATCGGGCAGTGTTGCGGAGCATAGTAACAATTGTTGGGTAACATTCTACAGCGACTGGCACAAGAAGTAGGTGTTCAGCATGTTTGTGTCTCTCTGCCTGAGAAGTCGTCAAAACGTAATTTGTATTGGTTGAGTATTATATCTCAGGTAATCTGTCTGGCTGCTAACACTGTTCACCTTTGCTTGCACTGTCACCTTTGAGGAAGATCTTATTCAGTGCTGTGTTGCACTGGATACTGTATACCAGTCTAAATACTGGTTGTTTTGTCATCATATTTTATTAATTGTGGGTTGTACTTTCAATGGTGTGCCACTGTTGAAGTGGTTAGGTGTAAATCAACATGCAGTCCATTAATCCACCACCACCTTTCCTGGACACACTAGGTGACCCACCTAGTCCTTGGAGAAAGTGGTTCGACGCATTTGAGACTTATTTGGGGGCAATTGGTGCATCCAGGTTAAGACCAGAACAGAAAAATTTCTACTTCTCCCTTCTCTCGGATTTGAAGGAAGGTCTACATTTAAGCACTTACCAGAAACTCAAGTGAATGAGGGTTTTGAACTGGACAACTTTCAGGAGGCAGTTAAAAACTCATTAACAGATTTGATGTTCTGCCAAGTCGGGTAGTTTCAAGGCACACATTTTTCAAGAGAGAGCAGAGAACAAGCGATGATGTTGACAGAAAGACATCAGTCTTTGTAAGCAAGTGGCGAAATGCCAATTTGAAAACAAAACTTTAGTGAGCAACTGATTCATGATCAGTTCATTTGTCACAGCACACATAGGATGATAAGACAAGATGGTAATCTTATGTTGCCTGAAACTATCCGTATTGTGAAATGCATAGAAACATGCATCAAATCTGCAAAAGAGCTGGATGACAGAGCCCTGGAACACATTAATCCAGTTCGCTGCAAGGAAGATAAGGGGAAAGTAAATAAGTCTTCTACGACAAACTACTCTGGTCTAACCAATATGTTTTTTAACAGTCCAATGTATGTTTCAGGTGTGGTAACCCATCTCACACAAAAGGGGGAAAACCATGCTCAGCAAAGAACGTGCTGTGTAGAGTGGGTATTAAAATTGGCCACTTTGCTAAAGTGGGCCAGAGTTTTAAACTGAAGAGTAGTAATGTTGCAGTTCTGTGTAATGACAGTGAAAGTGAGATGGATACATTGATCAGTGAAGTTCAAGACCTGGTACTGGTTGAGAGTGAAGTGCAACATGGAGATCCGGAGTACTGTGTAGATCCATATGTCGATATTCAGGTCGGGGACAACATTATTGGTAGATTCTGGTGCTAGGATCACCATTATCACACAAGAGCTAAGCCAACAGTCCTGGAACAATTGACCATTGTTACCACCTGATAAATCCTCTGTTTCATATAAAGGATGCAAAATCGAGTTTCTTGGATATTTTGAAGACATTTTGATGTTTAAAGGGAGGTGTATTCAAGGGAAAATGTATGTTGTAGTGAAAGGGTTAAACATACTGAGGTGGTTTCACCAAGGACGTTTGAGCATGATATTATGTCCTGGAACAGGCTGTTGTATGTAACAGCAGGGTGGTTGAGGAACTACTTAACCAGTTTCCCAGTGAGTTCTCAGGTGAACTTGGAAGAATGAAAGGGTTCAAACATAAGATAAGAACAAAAGAAAATGACACACCCATTGAACACAAATTGTGAGGGGTACCTTTAAGCGTCAGGGATAATTTTGAAAAATAAAGGTTTGTGTAAGAAAGGCGTCATCAAGCCTGTGGAATCCTCACTTTTGGCTTTCTCCTTCAGTGCTGGCTCGGAAAAAAAGGAAGGGTTGGGAGTGTGTGTCAATCTTCGGGCACTCAGTAGAGAGTTCTGGGTTGATTTGCACCCTCTCTCTAAGATTAACAACATTTTGTCTACAATTTCTGGGGCAGAGTATTTTACTAAATTGGATTTTGCATTGGCACAGATAGAACTGGAGTCAGAATCACATAATTTGAACGTGTTTGTTTCCCCATGGAGTACTTATCAGTACTCCTGTATGTCTTTTGAGTTTGCTTCAGGGGCCCTGATGTTCCAACGGATAATTTCTACTATGCTTAAAGGCTGCCAACGTGTCGATTTTCAAGATGATGTGTTGATACATGCCCAGGATTGTATAAAGCACAATGCCATTCTCATGTAATTTCCATGGTGTTCGGCCCAAACCTGGATCGACCAATGCTACTATTGAGGCTCCGTCTCCTGTGGGGTAAGGTACTGACTGTTGAGGATGAAGATTTTAAGTTCACATCTAAGTGCATCATGGAGGGTTGGCCCAGAGAAAAAATCTTTGGATCCAAGTGTCCATGCTTATTGTGAGGTTTCAGATGAGTTGTCCATAGAAGATCGGTTAATCATGAGGTCTGCTAAGTTGGTACCTCAAGAGAAACGTATAATGTTGATTTTAGAAAAAGCTCATGAGAGACACTTAGGTGCCACACTAACTAAGCGCAGAGTATGACCTTCGTTTTGGTGGCCACAGATGGACAGAAAACTTGATCAGTTGGTAAAGGATTGTGTTGTATGTGCCACTAGCAACAACTCTTTAAAAATGGGTATCCCTTCAGTGATACCAATAGAGTGTTCTTCTGGTTCTTGGTAAAAACTGGGAATTGATTAGTGGGGCCGTGGAATGTTCTTCCGCCTCACTCACAATACACTTTGGTGCTTATGGATTAATATGCCAAGTGACCCGAGGTCAAGTTCATGGGTGAGCCCAATTCTAAAGCTGGGGTGACCTTTCTAAAAGATGTGTTCATGCATTAGGGGTTCCCAGAGGTCCTAGTTTCAGATAATGGGGTGCAATTTGTGTCAAAGATTTTTTAAGTGCCAGCAGCATAAAACATTTGAAAAGTTTGTTATATCACTCACGAACCAACAGCCTGGTTGAGTGCTGTAAACAAGTTCTCGTGGCATGTGTACAATGGGCTTTATCAAATAAATGTGTGATTAGCACAGCTGTCCAGCAAATGTTGTGGTTTTACAGGACTGTGCCATATTCATCAACCGGTGTATCGCCATTTTAGTCTCTTAAAAGCAGAAAACTGGAGGCTCAATTTAGACCTGTTTGTATGGCAAGGTTGTTAAAAGACAACGTATCTGCTGGCAAGTTGGATTCAGTTGTACGATCCAGCATTATTTCAGCTCAGCATAAGCAAAAAGTGCATTATGATCATAAGAGGAGTGTATGTGTGAAACCAATTATAGGAGTTCTGGTACGAATAAAGAAAGTGGTGTTTGTCATGAAGTGTGACACCAAATTCTCAGAACCATCTGGAGCTGACGAAGTCTGTGGCAGTGCTGTACGGGTTAACAGACTCCATTGAAGAAATGCCACCAAAGTAGGTAAAGTTTCTTCTAACCAAGAATCATCTCAAGACAGGGTGGGCAATATGAAGGGAGTGCCTCCTATTGAAAATCAGAGGCAAAGCTGTCACTCCGCAGAACTGCAGAATGCAGTTCATGAGCCTCAACTGTGAAAGTGGTGTGTTGATTATTTTTATTCTCACCTCTGACATTTTTTTCCGTTCTTTTCCTTGTATAGGTAGCTTTACTTTTACTTTGATCACTGCTGCATAATTTTTTTAGAACTCTTCGACAAGTTTATGATACATTGACTTTGTCCTTTAAAATAAAAGGAAAAAAGAGGTAAGCTTGTGTATTCTTTTGGACAAGGTGTTCCTCTTGGATTCTTGCAGTTATGACATTCTGTAGAATGTTGGTGAAATCAGATTGTGAAGGGAGTTGAAACAGTTGGAGAAGGTGTCCACCAGCAGCCTGGGGTGATACAAACTTGAGTGTTTCACTGAATAAACTATGTTTCAACCTCACGCCACAGGGTTGCATCATCATTATAGTAGGACCGCACTACAATCCATGGTACACTGCTATTGCCATTTTAATTGATACACTCAGGACAGGGAATGTAGTCCACTGTCTGCTTTGCGGGCATGCTTGGTGCAGGACAGGCATATCCCTCTGCACTCATACAAGAGTAACATGCCACCAGGGTCACAAAAATAATTCTGCATACTAGTTTCACAAGCAGATGGTCACTTAGGAAAGATGCATACCACTCAGGTACAGTCACATGCCAAGAGATGCCCTCCCAGATCAGCCTAAAAGGAACTTACTTGCAGGATATTTCATTTGCATTGCCATGATTCATTACAGCTTTGTGCTCCATTGCGAAGTCTAGGCCTTGTAGTGAGATGCACCATTCTCCCCTTTCATTACCATCAGCCACTTGAGTGGTTTATGAGCCATTTGGACGAAAACCTTTTTACCAAACGGGAAAAGACAGAACCTCATTGGAGCCCACACTATTGCAAAGTATTCTTTTTCAATGGCAACCCAGTCTTGTTCCTTTGGAAGTAATCTGTGACTAATAAAGTCTACTGATGCTCTACCCTTTTCATCAAGCTGAACCAGTACTGCTCCAACTCCTATATTTGAGGCATCAGTTTATAAAATGAAGGGCTGACCATAGTCATGTGCCTTCAACAAAGGTGCATTACAGAGTGCCACCTTTAGGTTCTCAAAAGTTGCCTGATACTCCACAATCCAGAGCCCCCCCTTAGGCTGCATCTTGGATGATACAGCTGTAGAGGGCAAAAGTATCATGCCACAGTTGGCCGAAAACGTTCATTACTAGCCAGTGAGTTCTAGAAAAACGCTCACCTGAGCCTGGGTAGTGGAAACCTACCACGCCAGCAAAGATTGCATCTTGGCATCTTACAGGCCTGTGTTGCTGTTGCTCACCTTATGCTCAAGGTAGACTAAAGAGGACTCCCAACCTGACACATGGTTGACTTGATGGCCAGTTAGGCTTTCTGTATCCTGATCAACACCTGTTCCAGGTGCCACAGGTGGTCCTCCCACAAATTGCTAAAGAGAGCAATTCTTCAACGTAGGTATTGCAGAACTCTTCCATTTCCAAGAGAACATGGTTTACTGGGCACTAAAAAGTGGCAGGAGCATTAAGTTGTTCAAAAGCATTATTAAGTTGTCTAAAAGGCAGAGCCTAACACAATCCTCTGGTGTAGATTATGCAGCCTTGTCCTTGGCACTAGCTGTTAATGCACTCTGCCAATGGCTACTGGTAAGCTCAAATATACTTAAGTAGCAAGCAGAACCCAGCCAGTCCACAAGCTCATCACTCTAGAAATCTGCTGTGTATCAGTCTTGCTCACCTCATTAAGGGCCCAACAGTGCACACAAATGTGCAAGCCCGGGGATCCTTGCTAGGTCACCAATACCAGTGGACTGATGCAAGAACTATGGGAACACTCAATCACCACCATATCCAGCATCTTGGCAACCTCTGCCTTAATGCAGTCCTGGACTGGGTCATATTTCCTAAAGCCTTGCTTTTGCTTCTTGTTGTTAAGCTATTACTTCTGTCTATACCATGCACACAGACAGCTGTTGACTCCACAATCAGTGAGAAGAGATGGGAAACTTCACCTCTCAACACTTTTTGAAGCTCAAGCTTTCTTTCAGGGGTAGGTTGTAGCCCATCCACAGAACCATCCATTCAATGGTCAGGAAGTGGCACACTGTATTCCTCAACCTCCTCAGTTATTGCCATGATGCTTATTAGAATCTCTTCAGAGTCGGTCCACATGGAAAACCCTCTTTGTCTCCCTTGTGACATCTGTATTTACCTACTAACTAACCTCACAAAATGTCTGCACTATTTTTTATGGCCACACCATTTAGCCTCCACAGATCTGGGACAAATGGCTTCAGCATCAACACCTCCTGACCCTCCTGGTACCCACTCATTGTTGCTTTCGGATCATAATAACTACTCCTCAGCTATTGGCTTGCCTAAAGGCTTTTCTTTGCCAAACTCCTGTTTACGCAATCAAGATCCAGAGGACACTAAAATAGTCCACCACATTCTTCTGAGGTGACTCTGAAGTTCCTTCCTGTCCTTTTTTGACTAAGGTAAGTGGATCACACACTGTGTTGGTGGAGCTTATTGTATGATTAATTAAAATCTTTACAATGTTAAAAACTTCCCAGTGTTTGGAACATTAAACAGAAATTAGCAAGATAAAATAAAACAAAACAGCATTATGGGGAAAAAAAGGCCTAAAATTGTAGCAATGTTCATTGATGTACATACAGAACTGTAAAGTGCTCAATGATAACTAAGATGCTTAATTTAAATGTTAAGTGCATCTGACAAGTAGAGTTCTAGTAGCTGGAAGTTGAGTGACGATGGAGTAGCAGGCAAGTAATTCATATACTGGGTAACCAAATAGAGATGCATAGGGACTGAACCCAGTTCCTTTCCGTGGAATCATTTTGTTGGTCAATAAGAGGAATTGTTAAAGAAGGTCCCACTTCATCCTCAGATTCTCTGTCAGAGTTCCCACCGTTATCTAAAGAGTCTTGTTAAATGTTTCCACCAACTCATTTATTTCCTGGTGGTATGTCAAGGAGAATTTGTAGGTCTCACTAGCTTGCTCTCACATCTCCCGCATGAAAGAAGAGATCAAGTTTTTTCCTTGGCCAGAAATCACTTTTTTGGGAAATCAACCCTTAAAAAGATCCTAGTAGTGCCCTAGCTACAATCTTCACAGTCATGCTTCACAGAGGTACTGCCTTTGAAAACCTGGTGGCATGATTCACCACAACCAAGATATAGTTGCTAATTGATGCTGTAGGTGAAGGAGCAAACTAAATAGCAATGCCAGTGTCCACTCGCTTGAATGGAACAGCTAACACTGGCAGTGGCACTATTGATGCCTTGGTTTTACCTCCTGATTTACCACTCAGTTAGCAAGTAGGACAGGTTCAACAGAACATCTCTGGGCAACTCTGACCAGCAAAATAAATAGTTCAACTTATCATGGGACTTTTTTATTCTTCTGTATCCTGATAAGTGAACCTTGTAGGCCAATGATAAGAAGAAATTACTGTGCACTATCTGAACATTAACCTATTGGTGTCTTCTGTCTCAGGATCTATGAGCTCACTTTAAAACACTCCAAGTTCACAGCCAATATAATGTATTTCAACCACTCCTTGTGGCCTTTTGCAGGGCTTTCTTCTGAAATTCACAAGCATGCGGCACTCAGCTTTTGCCTGATGGATTTCCTCCAAGGTAGGTCCTTCAGCAGCTAACAAACTTGCAGCTCTTGCACGTGTTCAACCTCTGGTTTCTCAGCCTCTTCTCTGTCTCTCTAGAGCAGGGGAGATGCACAACCTGTCCATTCTCAGAGTCAACCCTAAGCTGCTCACTACCTTTCTCTGCTGCTTGCACATCAGGGATTGTCCAGGTTTCTTAAGCAGACTAACGTCCAGCCTGTACCATAGTCAGCACAGCCGACATGGGCCAAGCTATGTAGGCTTCTGGTCATGGTACTAAACAAAACAAGGGTCAATCAAATCGATGACCAAGAGACTTCCAGTGGCTTGCTTCTCTTACCCCTACATTGACCATGGCTGGCTTGCCACCGAGTTCCACCTAAACCCAGACAATTGTTTTCATCATTCCCACTGCCTACCAAGCCTTTTCCATTGGCACCAGGAACAAACTAATTGGGTTTGAGATACTTACTCTCATCCAGAGTCTTGTAAGCACCGGTTTCACTCAGGTTAGGTATTTTCATCCCATTGATACTAACTTCAGAAAACAATTCAATGGCATTTAGATGGATGTGTTCTCCAGAGGTAGTAATCGGAGACAGGAAAAGGGGCAGGTCCTGGAAACTGCTGCCCCACCAATCACCACTACCATTTATCAAACTGCTGTTACATCGAGAACTAATCAGCAACCCCTTACTAACAAAGTGTTCATAGAATCTGTAAAGGCAGACCTGTCCATATCCTCCTCACTGCCTGGGTCTTCACCCTTCAGCTACAGAAATGTAGGCAATATACTTCCACTGTCTAGGGAAACTATCTTCACCCATCATCTTCTCCCTTGCTACAACAATGGACATCTGAAATGGAGCTCGCTGGCCTCATTACTCAGACTCACACGAGGAGTCCAACTACCATACATGTGTGATGTTCTCACTGTACACACACATACACGCAGATGCACATGCACAAGGTATGTTACCACTTAGGACATGGGTTTCGTATAATAGCAGAACTTTACATGAGAGGGATGAGTAGACAACATGCTCACTGACACAGAGTAAAAGGTCTGTTCAAGTTAAAAATCCCAAAATATTGTATACTGCACTATTGATTTAAAGGGCACACCAAGGACAGAAACATTAATTAACTACCTACTTTGAGCACACAGGCAGGTCATGGACCTCATATGCTCAGGTTCAGAGCTAGGCCTGCATGCTCACTCTAGATTAGTATAACACAAGCACCAACAATATAAGTCAGGTTATCAATTTCACATGAAGTTGGGTATTCAGGGCAGGTCTACATATCCATACAACCATGAAGGGAACATTCCCATCCCAAAATAAGCTCTCTGAATGGTGCATTTTTTTAAACATTGGGCTGTAACAACTTTAAGCAGTGTTGTGTGTTAACAGAAAAACTCCAACTGCACTACAGACATAACCTAAACCCCGTTTTTTTCCAGAGACTGAAAATGGAACTTTGTGTGAACTTTCAAGTTGACCAGTGTGGGAGCCATTCTAATACTACTTCCTTCTTGCTGTTTCCACTTTAAAAAAAAAAAAATTTTAAACAGCCTAATTAAGCTATTACATTGAAATAAAATGCATAAACAGTTAAAGATGGAGAAGAGGTGAAAATGGAATAGCATTAAGGTAGATACAACCATGAAGGGAACATTCCCATCCCAAAATAAGCTCTCTGAATGGTGCATTTTTTTAAACATTGGGCTGTAACAACTTTAAGCAGTGTTGTGTGTTAACAGAAAAACTCCAACTGCACTACAGACATAACCTAAACCCCGTTTTTTTCCAGAGACTGAAAATGGAACTTTGTGTGAACTTTCAAGTTGACCAGTGTGGGAGTCATTCTAATACTACTTCCTTCTTGCTGTTTCCACTTTAAAAAAAAAAAAAATTTAAACAGCCTAATTAAGCTATTACATTGAAATAAAATGCATAAACAGTTAAAGATGGGGAAGAGGTGAAAATGGAATAGCATTAAGGTAGATCAAGAAAATGATTTAAGGAAATTAAAAATGAAATAGTTTCGAGAACAGTTTGAGGGGCCGCTAAATGCAAGTGATTCATAGTGCAGGATCAAGTGAAAGATGCATTCCTTTGGGATTCAAGAGTAATGAGAACAAAGGACCTTCTTTGTCCTCTGGTCTTGGAACTCTAAGGGTCCTTTTGTGAGGTTTGCATCCTTAGGAGTTTGGGCAGCAAGCAAGGAAAGTGAAAGGAATGATCTGACTAGGACAGAGTTCCGCCATGAAACAGATTCTTATTTGATGCATTCTTTCTGTGAGAAACCTCCACTACACCACAGTGAAGTTTCCTATTTCATAGATCATTCTCAGTTTTGAAGCTCTTCAGAGAACAACCTATATATCCTTGGAGTTACCTTCATTGGGGCATCTGTTGCAACCGCTAGGGATATTAAGGATGCCACGCTGGATTTCAAGATTTATTTTCGTTTTTCTTGGGCTGGGAAGACTAAGTTTGTGGTTTCAAGGTGACACCTGGTTTATCTATGGTCTTTTCACAGACCTGAAAGGTATTTGGAAATTTCTGGGGTTTCTCCCATTTTTGTTTTCTTTGTGCTGCTTCCGATCCTTTTCGTATATCTTTGGGGGACAGAACTCAAGAACAAGTGTTTTTTCTTCTGACATGGGCTTGAATGCTAACCAGAGCAATTTCTGGTTTTCATACTATTTGCAGGCATTCCTCACATCACCCCTCGTGTGTGAAGAAAGCTAATTAGGCCATTAGACATGTATCTACGAGGTATTCATCTATTTAAAGAATATTACGTTTCAATAGGGTTTGTTTGGAACACAAAATGTATTTTCTTCAATATTTAGGAAGGGTGAATAAACAAAACTAGCAATAATTCATTTTTTAATGGGAGAAATTTTGAAACATTTTAATCCAAGTGCCAGTAAAAAAAATACACCAATGTCTTCTCACCCTCAGAAAGATTACTGCCCTAAACTTCACCTTAAAAACAAGGTTGCCCACTGACAGACATGAGGAAACAAATATGAGATCTGTCCAGAAGCCTTTGAGATTGGATTGGAAGTCGTACACAATGGCAGCCAAATCTTATTTTCAAAGAGGTGTATATTGTTGATCATGTGTCTTTTGCAAAGTAGGCAAAGGCTTTTATACTAATACTACCTTTTTACCTTTATTGAAAAGATGTTCAAATGGTGCACAGAGGTCTAAAACCCGAAAACTCAAAGTCATGCAGCTTATGTCATTATAAAGTGCAAGTGCATACTAAACCTGAAAAAGGCTCATTTGTTCCTGCATAGACCGAAACACAGCCAACTAGATGATTTCTTTTGATAAGCGTGTTAAACTGGCAGGCTTTACAACTGGGTTATACTTGTGGCAATAGTTATAAGAGAAAAATGAAGGAGCAGCCTAGCCTTAACAATGTTTTTTTTTATTGGTCCTTTTAGTTTTATTTCAGATTGTTAGGCAGAAGATCTGAGCTAATTAGAACATTCTCATTAATTGAAGACAATATGCTTTTTAAACAAATATGTTCAATTGTCAATAACATTTTTAAACAAGCATTTACAATGCAACGGTTTCGCCTTTGCAAAAGTTAGAGCTATTGGCATTGTAAATGACAACATTTTTATTTACGTGTTGGTTTTGAAAACAGATAAATAAATGACATTGTCATTTACAATGGCAATAGCTTAATCATGGTCCCAGAACGTGAACATCTGTAATATAATAATAAAAAGCACTGAACAGTTCTCATAATAGTGCAGTAAAAAGTCACATACAGATTTGAAGATTGACTGCTACATTAAAAAAGATATACAATAGTGGACTCTGTCATACAGTTTCCTTAAAAAAACACCTATATTGTCTACTTTCTGAAAATCCATCCACATACACACAAATGCATGAATTAAGTTTTCCAAAGTGTGCCCAGTTTGCTGCCTACCTAAAATGCTCCCAGCAGCATCTCTGTTATTGCTTATATTTCTCAGAAGCACGTGGCTACTTTCAGTGAAGAGCGAATACTGTCAAGTGAAAAAGAAACATGAGATTTCATAGCCCTGGGATAGAATATTTTAAAGTTGACAGTGGTGAAACAGCAATGGTGGCTGCTAAAGCCGGAAGAGAGCGATTCACTCTGCACGTGCCCACAATCGACATCCCAGAATAAATAAACCTGCTATGTGTGTGCAAGCCTGGATTAGGCGCACGTGCCCCTTCCGTGCTAGACATGTCTGCTGGGAGATCTGCTGAGAAGAAGACAAGCATGACAGGCCAGACTGAAAAACACCACCCAAAAGGCACGGCAGGAGAACAAAGAAGGCTGACATTCCATGTGAAATAGGATAAAAACACCACATCAGGCTGAGATAGCGGCAGGAATGCAAGTTTCAAAGGCACGAACAGCGTTTAAGGATCCTTGAAATCATATTACGCTTGCACGTGCATCTCTGAAACATCGGTCTTGCAAAACTGTGCAACTTATTTTCCTGGCACAATCGAAAACGCCCTCTACAATACACACAGCCCCAAAAACAAAAAAACGGTGGTTCTCAGATGCAGCAATAGAAAGCTTTTTAACAACACACTCTCCCCACAGACACACTTCCAATTGTCCCTTTGGTCTGTCATGTGACGCTCAGCCATTGCGCCTCCTCGCCCTCTAATCACCAAAGCTTTGAAATTGTCATTATCCTGCCTGAATTAATTTGCTAGTGCCACGTGCCTGGCCTGCTTTGTTTTCCCTAATTGTGGCACAGAATATCGCGACACTACGACGGGGTGATGTACCCACCGGTAAACTGTTCTACCCATTCTTAAGAAATAGCATTAGCATGCTATTGTAACTCAGCATGTGTGTAAGTTAATCTTAATTATTCGGGTATATCAAAGTATTGGAGCTAAGGAGAAGGCTGGGGAGCAAAATCAGTAAATTGGCCAGGATCACTCAGTGTGTTCGAGTGGGAAGCCGGGATTAGAACTCTAGTTTCCATGTTGCACAAAACAACTTAATCATTGAAGCGCAACTCCTCCCACACAGGGCATGGTTTCCATCTGCCCTTTCTTCATTGTTATGTCTAGGGTGGTACGTGGCAGGGAAGACTTTTTTTTCTTTTTCAAATGAACCCCGGTCCACAGTGCTGCAGAACCAAGAGGTTTCACCTGTGTAAGTTTTGGAACATTGCACACGAGTGAAACTCTAAGGGTGGTTATGAAACCCGTTCCCTGTCATATAAACTGTTTCTCCAGGTGAAATCTGCAATTTCCCCCTGTTCTTCGCGTTCATAATGACACTGCCTGTACATTATAATTTTAGCCTGATATTTTACTTGGAATCGCCAGGGCTTACGAGTGTCCGTCCCTCTGAGACACATTTACGCTCCCCTCCACTGCGCGCCTGTCTGTACCTGCACTCTGGCAGAAATCACTGAATAAACGCCTGCAGAAAGAGCTCTGCGGCGTGCAGGCAGTCACCATAGGGAAGACGTTGTTAGTACTTTACAGCGAATATATGTCCAGACGCAGGCGAACGTCTCCATTTCCAAGAAAATCCATGCTGCGAGAAAACAGCCATTTCCACCTGTTTGTCCTAGGGAGTGCTATTTCTAAAGAGTGTTTGATATTTGCATGTCGGCTTTCCTATGTTCCGTGGAAATAAATGCACGAGGAAGGGCTAGTATTTCTTGGATGGCTGATTTCTCTCTCCCCGTGGGGACCACATACACGGAGTTCCTCAGCAAAACCACCTGCCGGACTCTCCACTGTTTAGGAAATCAACGCAGTTGATAAGTTGCTCGTCCATAACAAGAGTATGTGGGTATTAAAAATATAAACACACATATGTATCTAAACGCAGAACGGTCCCAGGAAGTGAGGCAGCGAGATAGATAGAGACGCAGATAGAGAGCGAGACTGAAGGAAGGAGAGATAGAGAGAGAGAAAAGGGAGGGAGATATATGTTGACGTTCTTAAGAGATTGTACACATTGGTCTGCATAGCCATTAAGTTGGTATCAACATTTAAAAAATAAAAATAAAACAAAAAGAAGAATCGACTTTTGAACATTTTTCTACGAATTCGGAGCATTTTATTCGAACTAAAACATGTCCAAAACATGAAATCATTGTGCACACAGTGGCGATCATACCTGTACAATATTGGCATATTGTAGTCACTTGTTCCAATATAAGGTATCTAATCATTTCATGATATGGCTGCGTGTCAAAAATGCTTAGCGGTCCCCTGCACAAAAAGGAGCGCACGTTGTTGGTGACAAAGTAGCAACCATTTTAAACAAGTCAGGTCCCGGGCCGGCCAGCCAATCACAGCGCGCCCCGGGAAATGACGTCACGGGGGTGTCCCGGGCCGGCAGCCAATGACAGCGCGGCCCAGGACAAAGGGGCGGGGCTTAAAAAAAGACCGAGAAACGCCCCCGAATCGCGTTTTCAGGGGAAACCGTGATTGACAGCCTCTGTCTCCCAATGGCTAGCCTCCATTTATGGAGCTAGCCAATGGGAAACAGAGGCGGTCCGAACATCCATACTGTTGACAAAAGTTTTTGATCTGGGAGGGGCACTGCGTGCCCTCGCCAGGTCGAAACCTAAAAAATGTTTTAATCTGTCCGACACAGGATGAAATAAATACTGGTATGTTACTCTATTTTCTGTTACTATTTTGTTTCGATGTTTTTCCTTTTTTGAAATTGTCATTTGCTGTCTTTTCAACTTTGGCACTGCACCACTTACTATGTAATTGGACATGTTGCTTTTAGAGATCGGTTTGAAATCCTTAATGTATGTTTAGTCAAGTGGTCATGTATACTGGCACCATCATAAAAGGGAACGGATACATTCTAAAAAAACACGCTCAGAACCTATTTACTAATGACATCACGTTAAGCTGACGTTTTTATAAACAACAGATATAAGAATAGTTATTAGCTAAGACGCCTTATGAAAAATGGAAAGGGATGAGGTTGTATATTTTGTCATATGGAATAAAAGGCTTAAGAAAGGTACTCCGCTCATAATAAATGTTGCCCATTTTTTTTTTACATCCTACACCTTTTACTGTACAATGTAACAATAAAGATAAGCTAGCAGATAGTACAGGTAATAAAAACAGTGGGGCTGGCCATGGATCTTTACATGGGATGTGTTTTGGATGGAGGATGGCAAGATGTGCTGGCAGTGGTTTAATAGGTGAGCAGTTGGACGAAGCAGTATGACATATAGAGGTATGGAATTCCTATTGACCAACGCCCTGGACTAATTGTTTGGATTCATAGACAACAGGTTTTCATGTTTATTTAGTCCTTGGGACAAGTAGGCCCAATCCCTTGCAGCTCAAAACTGTTTGCTGCCAGTTTACAGTACCATGTTATGGATCTTGGCAGCCCAAAACTGTTTGCTGCCAGTTTACAGTACCATGTTATGGATCTTGGCAGCCCAAAACTGTTTGCTGCCAGTTTACAGTACCATGTTATGGATCTTGGCAGCCCAAAACTGTTTGCTGCCAGTTTACAGTACCATGTTATGGATCTTGGAAGGGCGTTTTCTGCAGTTTAGGTAATATTTATTTCCATGTGTTAAATCTGTTCAAACTTTTATTCATGGTTCTTATCATGAATAACCTTATTATATGGGTGAGCGCCCTAAGGAAGTGATATAAACTCGTACCGCACTACTGATATAGGTTCCAGTATACCAATGTGTACGCACATTTGCAAAGTTTAACAATATGAGGCTACATATAATGTTCCCAGAATGCTATCTGATTAGATGCAGATCTTTGCACAAGATAGAAAGCAAGATTGATGATTCTTTGTTTTCAAAAGAACATGTGCATATAAATGCAACTAGGAAAAAAAAACGTACTAAATTACTGGAAAAACTTTAGCTACCATTTTTTGGAGCAGTATTTAGTAAAATTTGCATCATTGAGTAGTATTTCCAAAAATATTCAGAATAGAAAAAAATCAGTGTAACCAATAGGTCGGACATTGGTGATCAGCCTTTTGGTTTATCAGTGCGTGTCTTGATTTGACATGGTTTCTGTTGTATCGGGAGCTACCGGGCCCTCACCATTATAACAAACATTGGCAAAATGCTCACTTTTTTTGCCTCAAAAAGCACACATTGCCGGAATAGTCCTGGTGCTGAACTAGACTACTTTGTATGTCGATATGCTCCTTGTGAAAGAGTAGAATGCGGTCACTCACAGTGAAGCCAGTCAGTAGATAGAGACAGAGCGTGATATAATTTTAATGAAAACAAAAGGTCTTGACTAAGGCCAAACCTATTTAGGGGCCCAATTATTAAAGAAAGCCACAAAAGTGCAACCATTGTATATGTCCTTGCATTAGTGCAGATTTACGGCTTTCATGTATTTTCAAGAATTTACAGAAGTGGACGAGGAAATGGTACTCCTAGAAAATATTTATGAACTGCATTTTAGAACAAGCAAATATGCATGTGTAAATTCGCCAATGAAAAAATCTGCTGAACATTTACAAATTCATTGTTCCTCCAACCCCTTTTTCCTCACCCTGGAAGAAGTTGTACATATGCCCTCGTCAGGAGTACATTTTCAACCTTTCTCAGTGTGGGAAAAGATAAGAGAAGAGCTGGTGAAACCCCTAAATTGTCAAAGTTAGTAGATTTGCACATACTCAAAAAGGCATTTCAACCCTGAAGCTATTGCTTACCGCTACCTCGAGCCCCAGTATATAGATCTGCAGAAAGGTGGAAAAATAAGTGAATTGATAATATTCAAACCCCACTATAGCATGAGACCTGGCATTATGGTATTCCAAATTTTCTGCCCTGAGCTGCACCCTTAAATCTTTCAAATTTACTACTTTTCAACTGTTCCTAAAAATACTTGGGGAATGTATGACTTTCGCCAATGTCACGTAGGAAAACGGGTTGCACACCGTTTTTTTGAAACCATGTTTGATGTAACTTTTTCAACCATTATTTTTGTGAATGGCGTGCTCGCTGATTCGTGCCAAGCCCACACTGCACGTGTACAACATAAACACAAAAAATGGTGGGGTATTTCTTAGACCCCACCGCAGCGGCGACAGCCTCATTTTTAGAAATGCCAATGCTTCCATTATTTTCTATTAGTCCTTTTTCTCATTTCATACTTAAATCCTTATATTATACGCTGCGCGATCGTTTTACTTTTAGTCATCTTTCTTAAACTCCTCATCATGCAAGGTAACTGCCAATTTCCCAAGTTTTCTCATGTAATGGCGGGCCATCCGAACCTCTGAACCAAAAACACGTACTGATGCATGGTTCCATTCAAGCAGTTAGTTTATTTATCCAATGCATTTCGGACCCTTTCTGGGTCCTTCGTCAGGCAACATACTGTAAGTAACAATAAAACATGTATTAGCAACCCACACTTTAAACCATGAACTCTAATATTTAAAAAAAAACATTCTCATTGTATACAACGTGTTAGCCATAAGTATTATTTAAATGCGTCCTTCGTGTTGCACTTTCTCAAGTGCCCTATTTCTGTCAAATCCGTCTACTTAACATTGCTCCCTTCAATTGTTTGCAAAATGAAACAATGGGCTTCTTCGCTCTCCCTTCAGGTCTGCACAGTATCCTCTCTACTCTCCTTCCGTGCTATATGACTTTCCCCAAAATATTCCCGGACTGGTGGTGTTGTACTAAATAAGCCTCCTGGAAAATATGGGGGAAAGTTTCTCTTTCCCCAAATATTATAGGACCAGAGTTAGAATTGTAATTTGACCTTCCTGTGTTTGCCACGCTCACTGCGGTCCTGAGGGTACAGTTCAGGGCAAGAAACACAAACAAGCTGGCATAATCAGAAAGGCTGTTATCAGAACTCTTAGACAATGATTTTTCTGCCATAATTTGTTGCTGCACTACGAAGCACCAAAGGGACAAGTGGATTTTGTTTTTACAGGATGAGTAGATTAATGAGGCAACCTGTCCCATTGACAGGTAGAGATCTCATTAAAGTCCGCAGCACTGTCATAACAATGTTATTCAACTCATTAAATAAAAGTTGATAATGTGTGAATGGACTTGGGAGAATAATTTCTTCTGGAGGCAACTGGCACACATATAAAAACAAAATAGTAAATCAGTAGCAGCAGAAATAGTGGTGATTCAATACGTATATTTGTTAAATTTATATTATGAGCTAAAGAGTTAGAAATCCATTGATGAATGTGACTTCTGGCACACGAAGCACTTGCAAGAGGCTTAGAGCTCATACATTGCTGACAATTAGTTGGCTTTATTGTAACTCATTTGTTTGCCTTTTATTTGTTGGCTTGCCTTCCATTTTATGTATTTGTCCATGCCTTGGAACATCTTAACGATAGGTTCACTTGTATCTTCCACTGCCCACATTTAGGGAACTAATTTTAGTTTTGGTAAAGCACTCCATGAGGGTGCACATGTGATCCAGCTCCTCTCCCACGCTCCATGTTGCTCTCTCTATCATGTGCTCCCCTGCAATTCTTTTTTAAAGGACCAGGCAGTAAAAAAAAGTGTTTTGCACCACCTCAGTCTCGTTTGATCTATCTTAGATCAGCAATCAAAAACAAAAGACACCTGTATGCACTTGCTTGATGATGAGTGTGCGTGCATATCTCATCGCACATGCCTACAAAATGACACTGCAGCATCATTGTGCTATGTTTTTTTCTTTGTTGTGCTGTGGCCATGCTGTCCAGCAGCAATACTATTTACAACAAGGGGTGGTGAGGGACAGAGTCTCTGAATTAAACAGAATACTCTCACCCAGTCAAGAGATCAGGGCTAGATCCAACACCGTTTTTTAGCTCACTGCACCATCCCAGTTTCAGAACCTGGCTGTATGCAAATTAGTCTGTTCCTGTCCCAGTGCATGATGGGAACAGGGCAAACCAAACTACAAAAGCCAATTCTTACACTGGGAAGGAAACAAGCTACCGGGGACCGGTTTCTGGCATTTCAGCCTCTTCGGCCCGGCTTGCTTGAATCCTGATGGTGCAATGAGCAAGGGACTCACATCTGAGCATACCCTTCCACGCTTAGGGTGGACAAAAATATTTACAACAAGGGGTGGTGAGGGACAGAGTCTCTGAATTAAACAGAATACTCTCACCCAGTCAAGAGATCAGGGCTAGATCCAACACCGTTTTTTAGCTCACTGCACCATCCCAGTTTCAGAACCTGGCTGTATGCAAATTAGTCTGTTCCTGTCCCAGTGCATGATGGGAACAGGGCAAACCAAACTACAAAAGCCAATTCTTACACTGGGAAGGAAACAAGCTACCGGGGACCGGTTTCTGGCATTTCAGCCTCTTCGGCCCGGCTTGCTTGAATCCTGATGGTGCAATGAGCAAGGGACTCACATCTGAGCATACCCTTCCACGCTTAGGGTGGACAAAAATATTTACAACAAGGGGTGGTGAGGGACAGAGTCTCTGAATTAAACAGAATACTCTCACCCAGTCAAGAGATCAGGGCTAGATCCAACACCGTTTTTTAGCTCACTGCACCATCCCAGTTTCAGAACCTGGCTGTATGCAAATTAGTCTGTTCCTGTCCCAGTGCATGATGGGAACAGGGCAAACCAAACTACAAAAGCCAATTCTTACACTGGGAAGGAAACAAGCTACCGGGGACCGGTTTCTGGCATTTCAGCCTCTTCGGCCCGGCTTGCTTGAATCCTGATGGTGCAATGAGCAAGGGACTCACATCTGAGCATACCCTTCCACGCTTAGGGTGGACAAAAATATTTACAACAAGGGGTGGTGAGGGACAGAGTCTCTGAATTATAGGTGTGGCAGGGTATACTCAGACATGAGTCCCTTTCTCACTGCTCCATCAGGATTCAAGCAAGCCGGGCCGAAGAGGCTGAAATGCCAGAAACCGGTCCCCGGTAGCTTGTCTCCTTTCTGGTGAAGAATTGGCTTGGTAGTTTGGTCTGCCCTGTTCCCATGATGCACTGGGCCAGGGACAGACTAATTTGCATATAGCCAGGTTCTGAGCTGGGATGGGGCAGTGAGATAAATAACGGTGATGGATCAAGCCCTGATATTTGGACTGGGTAAGAGTGGTCTGCTTAATTCAGACACTCTGTTCATCACCACCCCCTTTTCTGTATCGTCCAGCAGCAATACAGCATGCCAAAAGGTACTGGCAAAGCCAATAGGTCCCAAAGGTGTGATCTGTTAGGTTTGCCAGGGCTTGTTTTCCATGATATTGGATGATGGCAAACGCGAATGAAAAGTGAAGGTGTCCTGGGTGTTTAGATACAAGAAAGGGGAGATAGTGATCAGTAGCCAAGGGTTTTTCCTTTTCTGTTGAACTAAGATATCTTGGGAAAGGTATTTAACAACCATCATGCAATTCCATTGAGCTTTTGCCCATCTACAGTGTTGTGTACAATATTTTTCATCCGACAAAATAGCAGAGTGGATAGTCATTGTCTTCACGAGAAAGAACTTCAGCTCAATGATTGTTGGACTGCACCAGACCCTTGCATCTTCTGTGTTGTTTCCAAAGTTAAGAACTTAACGGTAGTGTCCAGCGGAAATGTGTAATTTTAAACTGTGCTGTTGTGCAGCTTATTTTTGGAGCAGTGTATGACCAAAGGACACAGTACATCTTGGATTACGTTTCACAGGACTTGTGGGACATTAACCATGTGGAAGTCACTGTGCTACACCGCATTGGATGCGAACAGCAATATCAAGCTTTGGACAAGGACCTCGGGTAAGAGATTGGAGTTTAAGATTTGCTCTTTTAAGGGATATGTTAGATATGTTTTTTTGGTCTCATTTTCTTTGTTTCTTATGAATGAGTGGTTGTTTTCTGCATAGTGTGTGCGTTGCCTGTTACTACCGTGTGGGTGCTGTAGGGATTTCTCCCTGTTAATTTTTGATAATACTTTCCACTGACTACGGTGTTTTCCATGTACTGTTCCTTCACCAGTCTTTGCGTGATTGGGTTGTTTACATGTGGTATCTTTTGCTATTTTCGTGGGTGAGTGTATTCCAGTACATTTTATTCTGTTTCATGGGTGAGTGCATCCCAGTACATTTACTGTTGTTTTCATGGGTGAGTATATCCCACTACATTCTGTTTTGTTTCATGGTTGAGTGCATCCTAGTACACTTTATTCTGTTTCGTGTGGGTGAGTGCATCCCGGTCCATTTTCTGCTGTTTTTCTGGGTGAGTGTATCCCAGTATTGTTCGCTTTTCTTTCACGGTTTATGACCCTTTACAGTTTGCTTATTTCTTGAAGTGTTTGCCTATTACTCTTCTGTTTTTTTAGGCTTTCTATGCAGTTTTTGCATGAAAGAGTTTATTGCTTACTACAAGTATTACATACTGTGTACGCATGCTATTTTCTTCTTTCTGTGTTTTGGTCCAGTCTGGTTTACAGTGCTGGTTCGCGCTGTGCTTTTCGGCTTATCTATGTCTACATCTTATTTTGCCAGTGATTGGATCTTACACTTGGATTGTAGGGGTGCCTGAGACATCAGGTGTACTAGTGTTGTACATGTCCTGTGCTTATGTTTCTACTTTTGGTTTACTTTATGGTTTTGCCTGAGACTATTGGTCCCTTCAGGTGTGCGTATTTCATGGCATATGTTCTGTTTTCTGGGTTGCGCCTTTCCTTGGTGAGAAAAGGGGATGGTGTGCGTGCCATTGTTTTACTGCAATTTCTTGCTATTGTTTTATTGCATTTTTTATGCTGTTTGATTATTGCATTTTCATGCCTTTGTATTTATTGCATTTTCTTGCCACTGTATTATTGCATTTAAGATAGTACTTCTTGCTACCTTTTACCCTGTTTCATTTTCTTTCATTCGTTGAATTTTCTTCCTTGACTTTTCCATTCCTTGTTCCTTGCTTTTGTTTTGTTGATGTAAAGAAAAAGGATATGTTGTAACGTGATTTCTCTTCTTCTTCCTTTACACCATTACTCTCCCTTCTGTTCAGCCTGAATGACTGTAGAAGGTAGGATGATGTCACAGAATGTTAGTGTGGGGTCTTGGTTACAGTGTCAGTTGAAGATGAGAAGCTGAGCAGAAGAGAGGCTGCTCTTGGTGGTGCTACTACTGATTGCCATCTTATTTACTATCAACCATCTTTATACCTACCTGGAACTGGATATAATAAATTACATCTTGGATTCTACTACTCGGTCTACATGTTGACTTCTTTACTGAGTAGAGTTTTCTTAGGTGTTCCTTAGTTGATTACTTTCTCCACTTAGGATAATACGCTGTGAAGGAATATTTTGCCAGATCTCGTCAATACAAGATGGCTTTTTATTGTTTCCTATTTTTCTCAAAGTTGAGGTACATGGTTGACCCGGTAATACTTTAGCCAATGGACCACATGGCCATGATCCGCACTCTCATCAACACTACTCTTCTGAAGAGAATTAGAAGGATGATGAATTAAGTGAATGGAAATGACTCTTACTTGGGTGATGTCTTTTCCAATTAGAAGGTTATCCTTCTAGAGCAGAGGTCTTCAAACTTTTGTCGGCTGAGCCCCCCATCCAAACCTTTTTACACGTCCAGCCCCCTCGCCCCCCCCCTCACCACCTGACAAAAAAGTTCTGGAAGCTGGTACTCTGCATCATTGATGGCCATTCCCTCCTGCAGAGCCCACGTCGTATAGGGCAAATAATATTAAAGTAGGAGTGAAGTTTTTGTAGTGCTAGTGCTTATTATAAAGTTCAAATGAAAAGTCTTCAAGAAAACATTAGCCCCAAAAAAATACATTGGTGCTTTATATTTCACATAAAACACAACATTTAGGATAGATTAGTAAAAACACTCCCAAAACACAGGTGAGGGGTGTGCTTGGTTTTCTCTACAGAGACAGTCAATGTGTGGATGGATTCTTGCTTCTACCATCCTTAGGTTATGCTGCACTTCCTGTCTTGAGCAGTACCTGGAAACGGGAATGCTCACAAAATGTTGTAATATATTTTTTGCTGTTTTATATAGCACAAACATGACCCAAAGGTATTGGAGCGCCTTGCATGATCATCTTTTACATTACACAAGCACACATTCCTTTGTAAGCACAGGGAGATTAAGGGATTTGCCCAAAATCAAAGGATGTTAAGCAGACACCAAGAATTGAACCTGGCTCCCCGGCTCCACAGTCTTGAGCTCTGGCTGTTACGCCACATCCTTGCCCCTATACAAGATACCAGAAAAAGGGGTTCCACAAAACATGCTTTCTAAAGCCTATTTTCAGCACTTATCTGTGCATACTTTGAACAGAAAGCATTTTTAATTGTGTTCTAGGCTCCCTTAATGATTACTTGACTGATCCTGACGAGACTACTTCGTTTCAGGGCTTAGGCACTCGGCTCTCACCCCCGGCGCAGCCGATTGCAGCACTGATGCCGGCTGGTAGAACGCTAAGCCGCCATCTTGGGGGGAGGCATGGTAGCGCTCCAGCTCTTGGACGCCTCCCGCCCTCCCTTGCTACTTAAGGCACTTTCTTCTGACATTAGACAGATTACTTGTCTTTCTCCCCTGAGGCGGAAGCCGGGGGCATCTTGTACCTATCCCTAATTTCTAGCGAATATTGCCGAGATTAATGCGTGTATTTTAAAAATTGTACATATTTTATTTGGAGCTTTTTTACAATTGTGTCACTGCTTACTTGACTGATCCTGCCGAGACTACTTCGTTTCAGGGCTTAGGCACTCGGCTCTCACCCCCGGCGCAGCCGATTGCAGCGCTGATGCCGGCTGGTAGAACGCTAAGCCGCCATCTTGGGGGGAGGCAGGGTAGGGCTCCAGCTCTTGGACGCCTCCCGCCCTCCCTTGCTACTTAAGGAGCTTTCTTCTGACATTAGACAGATTACTTGTCTTTCTCCCCTGAGGCGGAAGCCGGGGGCATCTTGTACCTATCCCTCATTTCTAGCGAATATTGCCGAGATTAATGCGTGTATTTTAAAAATTGTACATATTTTATTTGGAGCTTTTTTAAAATTGTGTCACTGCTTACTTGACTGATCCTGACGAGACTTCTTCGTTTCAGGGCTTAGGCACTCGGCTCTTACCCCCGGCGCAGCCGATTGCAGCGCTGATGCTGGCTGGTAGAACGCTAAGCCGCCATCTTGGGGGGAGGCAGGGTAGCGCTCCAGCTCTTGGACGCCTCCCACCCTCCTCCAGAATGGATAAAAAAAAGGGGACTTCCCGTCCGCGCAGCGGGCGTGCCTAAGGCAAGCCCATCTGCGCCCATCCGCGCCTGGCCCACGCCTAGCGCCGGTCCCCCTGTCACCCGACCCACGAAAATTACTTGGACTAATACCCAGCTTCTTCAGCTCAGACAAGGCATCTGCTCCCCAGGTGTCTGTTGTTGTCCTCTTAGTTTAGAGGATCTCCCTTACAACTGCTCCTCGTGTAAATTCGCTATTGCCCCCCTTCGGAATCAGTGCCCTCCTTCATTGAAGGTCACTAAACCCCAGATTCCCCCTAGGTTGTTAAAGGCGGCTCTAGTCAACTGTCGCTCCCTGCCGTGCCACGCCTATGAGATATGGCTATCTCTTGACACGCAGGATTGGGACATCCTATTCTTTACTGAAACGTGGCTTAAAGATACCTCCAAACCTGATATACACTTGGCCACTCCCTCCGGCTATCGTTTGGTGGGTATCAATCGTGACAACAACAAAACTGGAGGGGGCCTTGCTGTTATCTTAAAATCCCATCTTAAACTGACCAGTAAGAAACTCACTAATCTAGGGCTTACTGAAGCTATGTATTTCACGATCCTGGATTCCGCTACCACTATTTTAGCTGGTATCCTGGTATATAATCCCCCTACTGCCTCCACTTCTTCACTTACCACCCTGTTGCACACAATAGCTGATCTCTCCCTAAAACACGCTTATTTTACGGTGTTAGGAGATTTCAACTTACATGTTGATAACCCTTCCTGCTCACAGGCGTCTCTTTTAATTGAAACCTTGCAAGGATTAACTTTGTCCCAATTAGTTAATGCCCCGACACACATAGCTGGTCATACTCTTGACCTTATATTTATGAATCACCCTGGTGTTACCTCTCTTCCTGCACTGCCCCTTACCTGGTCTGACCATTTTCTCCTTCCTTTTGAAATTACTATCCCTTCCCTTCCTCCCCCTTCTTCTCTGAATAGAGAGAATGGACGAAAATGGCCTAAAGTTACCTGTGTCACCATTGACCCCTGTTTCTCTTATCAGTTCAATTCTTCTTTAGATCTCAATGAGGAAGTTGTTAGATATAATTCTGCTCTTACCGCCGCACTTGATGTTATCTCCCCTCTAGCCCCTATCACTTCCGCTAGATCTCGACCCTCTGCTCCTTGGTTTTCTCCCACGCTGCGGGAGGAAAAGAGTCGATGCAAACAACTTGAACGTAAATGGCGGCTGTCCTATGATCCTGAGTCCAAAACAGTATATAAGTCTGCCTTGAATAAATTCCAAAAGCTAAAACGGTCCACGATGAGAGGTTACTTTTCACAGCTAATTAAAAAGGCTGAGAATTCCACCAAAACTCTCTTCAAGATAGTGAAGGATTTTGTGAATCCCCCTGCCATGAAGGCCCAGAGCTCTCCCAGCCAGGCCCTCTGCAACGGGCTCTCTGATTTTTTTCAGGATAAAATCATTAAGTTATCTTCCTCATTTGTACCAGTTCTGTCCCCCCCTCTGACCGCTGAGTTTGACTCTCAGCAATGCTCATTTAATTTCTTTGAAGAGCTTACGCTTGATACGGCACAAAATTACTTTGTCAGGTTAGTTCAGGGTCACCATTGGATCCAGTCCCCGCCAAAGTGATGGGAAATCTTGCCCCGGTTTTAACCAGCCCTCTCCTTTCCATATGGAACTCCTCTTTAACCAGAGGTCAGTTCCCCTCAGTGTGGAAACAGGCCATGCTGGTCCCCATCCTTAAAAAATCGGATGCGGATCCCTCACAATTTTGTAACTACCGCCCGATATCCCTCCTTCCCAAACCTGCTAAGATCCTGGAAAAGGTAGTTCAGAGGCAATTGGCCTATTACCTAGAAACTAACCTGCTGCTGCATGACTCCCAGTCGGGATTTAGAACCGGCTTTAGCACAGAGACTGCACTGCTAGAGGTATCAGAGATTTCGTGAGTGTGTGGACAGGGGGGAGGAGGCCATGTTGGTCCTCCTCGACCTGTCCGCCGCTTTCGATACGGTGTCCCATGATATACTACTGGATCGTCTGCAGCAGCTGGGTATCGGAGGCACTGTACTGACCTGGATCAGATTGTTCCTTACAGGGAGGACGCAGAGGGTACTTCTTCGGCCCTTTGAATCAGAGGATAAACCTCTCCTGTGTGGAGTGCCTCAGGGCTCGGCCTTGAGCCCTCTTTTGTTTAATGTTTATCTAGGCCCGCTTGCCAGAGTAGTTGAGTCGTGGGGGGTCAGGGTGGTCTCTTACGCTGATGATACGCAGCTTGTTTTTTCTTTTAGAGACCACTCTGACTCCCACTTCTCCAACTTTCGCAACTGCCTTGGCAACATCTGCTCTTGGATGGCTGCCAACCATCTGGTTTTGAACACTGACAAAACGGAGGTTCTATTTTTTAACCAAAAATCTGCCCCATCTGCTACCCTGTGGTGGCCTACCATTCTGAACCCCCCTCCAATTCCAGTCCAGTCAGCCCGCAATCTGGGCTTCCAATTTGATAATACCATGTCTTGTAAAGCCCAGATCAATAAAGTTACATCTGCCTGCTTCGGCAAACTGCGCATGATCAGGAAGATCTTCCCCTATCTTCCTTTGGACTCCCTTAAAACTGTTGTCCATGCCCTGATCACGTCGCATCTAGATTATGCCAACAGTCTCTATGCAGGCGCCCCCCTCTACCTTATTGAAAGGTTACAAGTTGTTCAGAATGCAGCTGCTAGACTAATCAGAAATAGCCTTTCCGCCACTCTGTAGCAGCTTATCGGAAAGAACTGCACTGGCTCCCCATCTCCCGCCGTATCCAGTTTAAAGTTTTGATCCTTGCCTTCCGTGCTATTAACGGATCAGGCCCGGCTTATTTGAGTAAAAGACTCAAATTATCTCTATCTGTCAGATCATTGAGATCAAACAGCCTATGTCTCCTGGTGGTACCCAGATTTTGTCGCGCCAGGAGAAGTGTGGCTCACCGATTAGAGGCTGCAGACCCAGAAGCAGAGGTCGGCCTGGGACCAGGGTTCAATTCCTGACGCGGCAGGGTATGGAACCAATGTCAGCAGGCTCGATAAATCTCGCCTCGGTGCCTCTCTAACCATGGAATTATTAAGGAAGTGAGCAACCCGGAATACCCTTGAGGGCTTGGGTAATGAAGGTAGAGGGGTAGGAGTGCCTTCAAGGGACTTTATTTAATCTATGTTTGTTGGTTAAAATTATTATGCAAAGAACCAATTGATCGTCCTTATAGTGAATTAATCCAAACTAGTCAATTTGTATTATCAACATATAACATATAAACAAAGACACAAGGTGTATACGAAAAAAAGTGTTTTTATCAAATAATTCATTGAAGAAAATCAGTTTCATATACAGATAATTAGGCAAATAAGATTTTAGGACTGTGGGTACACATAAAAATAAATTACTAAGTGACTCAACAGAACCTAAAAAACACCTATCCCAGAACACATTGAATAAAACAAAAAGAGGGATGAGGTGTATTGTCGACGTTTCGGTTTCTTAGCAGTTATTTGATGAAACCATCCTCAGGACTGTTATTGGTTGAGATCTGTATAGAAATATTGTAATCTGCAAGTCAAAAAATATTTACAGTTACAATATAACACTGGTTATATTCGTTACACCCTGGTGACAAAACAATAACACTAAACTGTAGAGACAAAAGACAACATCAGAATATAAACAACATACATGTGAACATAAGATTCATATTTCTAAATCCAGTCTAAATGCATAAATCATCGGTTTAAAAACAAGACACATTCCATTGGTTTCTGTGGATATAGTGACAGAAACCAATGGAATGTGTCTTGTTTTTAAACCGATGTGTTCTGGGATAGGTGTTTTTTAGGTTCTGTTGAGTCACTTAGTAATTTATTTTTATGTGTACCCACAGTCCTAAAATCTTATTTGCCTAATTATCTGTATATGAAACTGATTTTCTTCAATGAATTATTTGATAAAAACACTTTTTTTCGTATACACCTTGTGTCTTTGTTTATATGTTATATGTTGATAATACAAATTGACTAGTTTGGATTAATTCACTATAAGGACGATCAATTGGTTCTTTGCATAATAATTTTAACCAACAAACATAGATTAAATAAAGTCCCTTGAAGGCACTCCTACCCCTCTACTCTCTAACCATGGGTCCCACGCTGCAACTCTGGGCAATAGCTTGCTTAATCTCCACAACGGCCCCCTCACTGCCGGGGATGCCTGGCTTCACCTTGGGGATGCCCAATGGGGACCATCTCACAGGGAAAGCCAGGACGGGTTCCCCAGCAGTACACAGCGCCAAGAAACCCCAGGGTGAACGCGCGCTCTACAAATTCATACTAACATACTAACATAACAGGAGCGGGGGCAGAACGTTTGGAGTGGTTGCTGCCAAGTTTTGGAACAGCCTCCCACTGGATCTTAGGTTCATTGAATCGGAGCAAGTGTTCCGCCGTAAACTCAAGACCTGGCTGTTCACTATCCCTTAAAACAGCCTTCCCTTTCTGTTTGACATGTACTCTGTAGCGCCCTTTCTGAATGACATGTACTCTGTAGTGCCGGGACACCCCCTTCGGGGGTAGCTGTGCGCTCTATAAGCTTCTTAAATAAATAAACAAATAAATAAATAAATAAATTCATGACTGATAATTAAAGGGAACAACGATTGAAAAGTCACATTACAAATGAATACATACTATTTTATTTATACCCTATTTAGGGGTCAATTCCGATTCGGGAAAAAGTGCTCCGATTAGCTGTACGGAGCGTTTTTCCCGTACGAATCGTACACCTACAACGTCCCTATACGAACAAGCAAGTACGATCCCAACCCAAAGCGCCACTCCGTATGACTCGTTTCAAACACCGTACAACTAGAAAGTACATATGGATTGTCTATGGGTGACGCTGTACGCTACGTCCGTACGTAAATAGGCATCAATTTCCGGACCAGGAAGTACGATCCGTGTTGAAGACACTCCGTACTGCCCTTTTGCTATGAGAGCTGTAAACTGCCGTAAAACCGGAGTCCGGCCTGAACTGCACCCCGGTACGCGACATACACGACTTGAACCCCTTCAAGCGTGTCATCCCAGCCTTGTATGCCTACAACCTCGTATATAGAAACCGACGAGGGCGCAGACAGTGAGTACAACCTACCGCAACAACGGAAGTATACCTGTACGGTGTGCCACACGCTAGCACATATCACCATTTCTATAGTGATACGTGCCGCACATACGCCAGTAATGTCGGGGTACGGTGCGCCACACGCTAGCGCATATCACTATTGCAATAGTGATATGTGCCGCACACACGTCTGAAATGTTGGGGTACAGTGCGCCACACGCTAGCACATATCACCATTGCAACAGTGATACGTGCCGCACATACGCCATTAATGTCGGGGTACGGTGCGCCACACGCTAGCGCATATCACCATTGTAACAGTGATACGTGCCACACATACGCCATTAACGTCGAGGTACGATGCGCTACACGCTAGCGCATATCACCATTGTAATAGTGATAAGTGCCGCACATACGCGATTAACGTGGGGGGTATGGTTCGCCACACGCTAGCGCATATCACCATTGCAACAGTGATACGTGCCGCACACACGCCTGAAATGTCGGAGTACGGTGTGTCACATCTGAGTGGTGGGTGGAAAAGACCCCCAGCAGTGCCCAGCAGTGCCCAAGAGTATAGGGGGTGGGTGCAGAGGACTCCCATCAGTGCCCAACTGTGCCCAGCAGTGCCCAAGAGTATGGGGGTGGGTGCAGAGGACTCCCAGCAGTGCCCAAGAGAATAGGGGGTGGGTGCAGAGGACTCCCAGCAGTGCCCAACAGTGCCCAACAGTATAGGGGGTGGGTGCAGAGGACTCCCAGCAGTTCCCAGCAGTGCCCAGCAGTGCCCAAGAGTATAGGGGGTGGGTGCAGAGAACTCCCAGCAGTGCCCAAGAGTATAGGGGGTGGGTGCAGAGGACTCCCAGCAGTGCCCACCAGTATAGGGGGTGGGTGCAGAGGACTCCCAGCAGTTCCCAGCAGTGCCCAACAATATAGGGGGTGGGTGCAGAGGACTCCCAGCAGTTCCCAGCAGTGCCCAACAGTGCCCAAGTGTATAGGGGGTGGGTGCAGAGGACTCCCAGAAGTGCCCAAGAGTATAGGGGGTGGGTGCAGAGGACTCCCAGCAGTTTCCAGCAGCTCCCAGCAGTGCCCAAGAGTATAGGGGGTTGGTGCAGAGGACTCCCAGCAGTTCCCAGCAGTGCCCAGCAGTATAGGGGGTGGATGCAGAGGACTCCCAGCAGTGAACAACAGTATAGGGGGTGGGTGCAGAGGACTCCCAGTAGTTCCCAACAGTGCCCAACAGTATAGGGGCTGGGTGCAGAGGACTCCCAGCAGTTCCCAGCAGTGCCCAGCAGTGCCCAACAGTATAGGGGGTGGGTGCATAGGACTCCCAGCAGTGCCCAACAGTATAGGGGGTGGGTGCAGAGGACTCCCAGCAGTGCCCAACAGTGCCCAACAGGGCCCAACAGTGCCCAGCAGGGCCCAAGAGTATTGGGGGTGGGTACAGAGGACTCCCAGCAGTGCCCAAGAGTATAGGGGATGGGTACAGAGGACTCCCAGCAGTTCCCAGCAGTGCCCAACAGTGCCAAAGAGTATAGGGGGTGGGTGCAGAGGACTCCCAGCAGTGCCCAACAGTTCCCAGCAGTGCCCAAGAGTATAGGGGTGGGTGCAGAGGACTCCCAGCAGTTCCCAATAGTGCCCAACAGTATAGGGGGTGGGTGCAGATGACTCCCAGAAGTTCCCAGCAGTGCCCAACAGTATAGGGGGTGGGTGCAAAGGACTCCCAGCAGTGCCCAACAGTATAGGGGGTGGGTGCAGAGGACTCCCAGCAGTATCCAACAGTGCCCAAGAGTATAGGAGGTGGATGCAGAGGACTCCCAGCAGTTCCCAGCAGTGCCCAAGAGTATAGGGGGTGGGTGCAGAGGACTCCCAGCAGTTCCCAGCAGTGCCCAACAGTATAGGGGGTGTGTGCAGAGGGCTCCCAGCATTGCCCAACAGTGCCCAGCAGTGCCCAACAGTGCCCAGCAGTTCCCAAGAGTATAGGGGGTGTGTGCAGAGGACTCCCAGCAGTGCCCAAGAGTATAGGGGATGGGTGGAGAGGACTCCCAGCTGTTCCCAGCAGTGCCTAGCAGTGCCCAGCAGTGCCCAACAGTATAGGGGGTGTGTGCAGAGGACTCCCAGCATTGCCCAACAGTGCCCAGCAGTGCCCAACAGTGCCCAGCAGTTCCCAAGAGTATAGGGGGTGTGTGCAGAGGACTCCCAGCAGTGCCCAAGATTATAGGGGATGGGTGCAGAGGACTCCCAGCAGTGCCCAACAGTGCCCAAGAGTATAGGAGGTGGGTGCAGAGGCCTCCTAGCAGTTCCCAGCAGTGCACAGCAGTGCTCAAGAGTATAGGGGGTGGGTGCAGAAGACTCCCAGCAGTTCCCAGCAGTGTCGAACTGTATAGGGAGTGGGTGCAGAGGACTCCCAGCATTGCCCAACAGTGCCCAGCAGTGCCCAACAGTGCCCAGCAGTTCCCAAGAGTATAGGGGGTGTGTGCAGAGGACTCCCAGCAGTTCCCAGCAGTGCCCAAGAGTATAGGGGATGGGTGCAGAGGACTCCCAGCAGTGCCCAACAGTGCCCAAGAGTATAGGGGGTGGGTGCAGAGGACTCCCAGCAGTGCCCAACAGTATAGGGGGTGGGTGCAGAGGACTCCCAGCTGTTCCCAGCAGTGCCTAGCAGTGCCCTGCAGTGCCCAACAGTATAGGGGGTGAGTGCAGAGGACTCCCAGCAGTTTCCTGCAGTGCCCAACAGTGCCCAAGAGTAAAGGGGGTGGGTGCAGAGGACTCCCAGCAGTTCCCAGCAGTGCCCAACAGTATAGGGAGTGGGTGCAGAGGACTCTGAGCAGTGCCTAGCAGTGCCCAGCAGTGCCCAAGAGTATAGGGGGTGGGTGCAGAGGACTCCCAGCAGTGCCCAGCAGTATAGGGGGTGGGTGCAGAGGACTCCCAGTAGTGCCCAACAGTGCCCAAGAGTATAGGGGTGGGTGCAGAGGACTCCCAGCAGTGCCCAACAGTATAGGGGGTGGGTGCAGAGGACTCCCAGCTGTTCCCAGCAGTGCCTAGCAGTGCCCAGCAGTGCCCAACAGTGCCCAGCAGTGCCCAGCAGTTCCCAAGAGTATAGGGGGTGTGTGCAGAGGACTCCCAGCAGTTCCCAGCAGTGCCCAAGAGTATAGGGGATGGGTGCAAAGGACTCCCAGCAGTGCCCAACAGTGCCCAAGAGTATAGGGGGTGGGTGCAGAGGACGCCCAGCAGTGCCCAACAGTGCCCAAGAGTATAGGGGGTGGGTGCAGAGGACTCCCAGCTGTTCCCAGCAGTGCCTAGAAGTGCCCAGCAGTGCCCCACAGTATAGGGGGTGAGTGCAGAGGACTCCCAGCAGTTTCCTGCAGTGCCCAACAGTGCCCAAGAGTATAGGGGGTGGGTGCAGAGGACTCCCAGCAGTTCCCAGCAGTGCCCAACAGTATAGGGAGTGGGTGCAGAGGACTCCGAGCAGTGCCTAGCAGTGCCCAGCAGTGCCCGAGAGTATAGGGGGTGGGTGCAGAGGACTCCCAGCAGTTCCCAGCAGTGCCCAGCAGTATAGGGGGTGGGTGCAGAGGACTCCCAGCAGTGCCCAACAGTATAGCGGGTGGGTGCAGAGTACTCCCAGCAGTTCCCAGCAGTGCCCAAAAGTATAGGGGGTGGGTGCAGAGGACTCCCAGCAGTTCCCAGCAGTGCCCAGCAGTTCACAACAGTATAGGGGGTGGGTGCAGAGGACTCTCAGTAGTGCCCAACAGTGCCCAAGAGTATAGGGGGTGGGTGCAGAGGACTCCCAGCAGTTCCCAGCAATGCCCAAGAGTATAGGGGGTGGTGCAGAGGACTCCCAGCAGTGCCCAACAGTATAGGGGGTGGGTGCAGAGGATTCCCAGCAGTGCTCAGTCATAGGGGTGTGCATGTCCAACATCATACAGTAAGTACATGCCTGTATGTGTACATCCCTAACTGGGAACACTCATGATAGTTGCATATCAACACATCACACACAGCAGTGACCTACTCCACGGAGAATGGTATCCTGTCACACACTGGATGACACACCACATGTGGGTGTATTGTCAGATCCCACATGTACATGCACCTGTCTAGTTTGCTGGCACACACCCCTCCATCATGACTCAATAGTGTGTAGTCATGTAACAGACCACCAAACAAATGAAGCACAAATGGACTAATAAAGTGTCATGTACATCCCGGACATGATGTGAATGTCCAGGTGGTGCAACATGTACTCCCTCATGGATGTAACAGGGTAGTAATCCCCTAGATACAAAGAACCAACATGTATTTTGTGTGTCCAAATATAAAAAATGTACAATCTGAATCATAACGTCAAGGCTGATAACATTGTCATGCACAGTGTGTTAAAGTATGATGGTCTCCCTGAAATCTTAGGGAAGCAACACAAACGTCATCACAACAATTGTGCAACTGTCCGTAGTGAAGATCACATGTGTCACTGAGGAAGGGACACTCTTTGGGACAATGTCTGCATGCAAACTGCACACATACCAATCTAGATATTTTGCTGCAACATTGGGATAGCACAAACATACCATGGTCTACCTCATTACCAACAGAAAATAGACATATGTTACAATACTCAAAAATGAACATTACACCAACTTGTAGGCACACAGCAGCTAAAGCAATTTCCTGAAATGCAAAAGTTCTGAATGAAAAATGAAAAGCTTTATTCAGCGCAACAATCAAAAATAAGAAAGTAATGAGTCCAGGCTCACAGAAGGCCAATGGCCAGTCCAAATAAATGTACTCAACTGTGGTGGTGTTGTGGATGTTGTCACACCCAAACTTGCCTGCACATGGAGTTCAGATGTCTGTGGACACATGGGGGCATCATTGGGGTAATTGTCCAGCACTGCAGGGACAGGAGAGGGAAGGGCTGGTGTAGTGGGTGCAGGTGGGGTGGATTCCTCCACAGTGGCCGGTGCAGCGCAAAAGGAGGACAAATATTCTGCACTGCACACTGCTGCAAGTTCTGACAAACTACTACCTGAACCCGGGAACACAATGGGGGATGGAGGTAGAGGGCAGTGAGTCAGGTGTCGTGTGGCTGTGGATGCGTGTGTGACGTCTGTCCCCTCTCCCTTTGGGTGTGCCTACATCCCCTTGAGATTGGGTGCGTGGAGATTTGCGTTTCAACAGCCTTGTGGGTGTGCTGGGTGTGTCTGTTGTGGTGTCTGACCTGTGGCGTCTGCGTGTAAGTTGGACAGGTATGGGAGAGGGTGATGTGGATGGGTCGGAAGGAGGGGGGGGCTTACGCTGCAGGATGGACAGTGCTGCCATCAGTGAAGACTCTATGGCTGCCCAACTCCGACTTTGGCCAGACATGGCTGCTGACATGCCCTCCATGTATGACAACAACTGTGCCATGATGTGTGTTTGCCCATGGAGGACAGTCAGCATTGACGTCTGACCAACTTGGATCTGCCGGCGCAGGTCCACAGACTCAGCACTGAGGGCAGCAGGGGAGACAGAGGCAGGGGCTGCGGTGGCGGGGACAAAGGAGACACAGGGGGTAGCACGGACCCTAGGGACCATAACAACTGGGAGGGTGGAGATGGGTCTGGAGGATGAGGGGACAGGCATAGTTGTTGTAGATGGCATAGCTGCATATTCCCCCTCCTCCTGGGAGTTAGAATTCGAGCCGTCCGCATGGTATGAGGTGTCGTGCTCATGAGGTCCGGACGCCTGACTCCCCTCACCCTCTGTGCCACTGCCTCCCGCCGACTCCTCAAAGCTGGTGGCACTGTTGCTGGGTCCCTCTGTCTGGTCCGTGCCTGTGTCTCCTCCAGGTTGTGGTGATCATGCTGTTGGCAACGAGAAAATGAAAAATATATCAGTCACCTGTACCCATCAGACATATCAGCAACAAATCATTTGGGGACATTTCTAATCATGGCATGCATCATGAGTCACATGAAACATAACTCTGCACATATATAAGTCTAGTAATGCGCAATTGTAATAGACACAACACTCATTGTATACAAAGATACAAGTAACAGACCAGGCCACAACTTGGATGACAGTCACAATGATGAGCCACTGCCTGTCAACAGGATAGGTGTTGATCAATCACCGTTCAGTTGCCCACTCAGCCAAGTCCAGACGGTCATGTTCAAATCTGTTTGGCCCTGTGCCACATGGGAACAGTCCTACCCGAACTGCCATGTGATGCCATCCCTGGACCTGAAACAAGTTTTCCATCACCTCTCACTGGCATCAAAGCTGTCTACAGCCAGGCTTGTGTGAAACACAGATGTGTATACAAACAAGCATGGCTGAATACGTCTGTAATGCCAGAAAGTGGTTCCAGGAACCTTGTTACCAGTCCAGGGAAGGCATGGGTTGACAATTATGGCTAGACTGTTCCCATGAGGCACATGGACAGACAGATTTGCACATGACCATGTTTGAACCTGGGGGCAGAATATGCAACAGAGAGGTGATGGATAAAACCCTGACCTGTTGACTGGGTGTGAGTATATGATTGGTACAGAGGCTCCCTCCATCACCACACACTTTAGTTACACTCCTCACAGGGGCATCTATCACCATACCATACAGTTGCTAGCACATAACACACACTGGCTGTCAAGTGAAGTGGCACACATGTCCAAAATCCAGAAAAAGACAAAGCTAATGTGCCTACAATTGTGAATGTGAAAAACATTGATGCATTCTTGACACACCCGCAACCACGTGGGAAACGTGAATACAGTAGTGTGGACACCAAGACAAAACTGCGTTGCACCACCAATCCATACATGTAGCATAAAACGACGTGGAACAATCATCTCTGTGAGCCAATAACATCGCCTGTAAATCCTACAATGACTGCATTGTCCAGCAGCACAGGCTAAGTGCATAGTGACAAGTTCACATCAGAAATAACATACACAGCACACCACTGACAAGGCTAAACAGGCAGGCTCATCACACCTCCCATGCACAACACCCCAATCACTCCGTCAATGTGAGTGATACAGCTCAAGTAGTGAAAACTCAGAATCTGGGTATCAATAACTGGGCAGCTATATTAAGTAAGCCAAGGTCACATTGTGTGGCTTCCCATCAATATTAGTCCCAAACAACCTGGAAAATGTCTTGTGAATATGCACACAAGCACTGCCCAGTGTGAGTATGCACAAGCCAAATTTTGTATACATGGACAGTGTGCACATGTAGCTAACACATGAGAAATACAAAGTATACCAGGGACAAAGGCCACTGAGGCAGACCCATGCTGAACTCCATGTTGAGGCTCATGATCAGTGCCAAAATATCATGAAGGGCAACCACAGTGCACAGGTCGTGGAACAGTTAAGGTACCAACACGTGTCACAGACCCCCCTCCAACATGATGATGTGCTAAGCAATATGCATACTAATACATTGCACCCTAAGAGGACATGCACAAAAATGAAATACCCAAAGCAGGGGACAAATGTGGAGGAGGGGAAGGGATGTAAAAGAGCATCTGCTGAATATGGGGCATTGAAATGACAATGCATAAAGTGCCCGTCTGACCAGACCACCCCAACTGTGGGAGTGTTACCAGGCTTCGGAACACTCACAACAGAGAAAGGGTATTAAGTATACTGGAAGTAAATGCGCTCAGACAATATTAGCGTAAATGTTACTGTAGATGCAAAAGCAACTGGTGCTCGCAGGGAGGGGGAACCCAAAGAACCCCTCAATTTAAATGTGAAAATTCACATCTAAGACTTGAAACACAAAGTTCTGCGCACTCAAATCCAATATAACAAGTAGTATGCTACTATATGTAGTTGAAAAAGACAAATGTCCAACGTTGATTCCTGGAGTTTGATGTATATCTCCTTTTATTAGATCATCACACCAATGGTAATTTACAGCCAACCGACATGTGTTTCGTTATAGGTCTGTACAATCACAGATGCTATAACTCTTCAGGGCTCGATGGCTATATCCTTATTTATTAGGGCCCACGTCCGGTGTTAATTCCAACCCGGCAGGGTAACCGTATATTGGGAAGGTGACAGTGTATAGTATTCCGATATTTTCGTGTAAAATTGCTGTAGATGACGCCAGTATTCCGCACCTCGGTGCCACAAGTATTCAACAATCAAATGTCATAAGACGTAAGAGTTCCTTCACAAACAACCATATGGATACGTGTGGTGTATTAGCTCCAGGGTCGAATCACCCTCGCTACACTGGCGTCAAGGACCCAGAAGTGAAGGAACTATATAACATATAGTAGCATACTACTTGTTATATTGGATTTGAGTGCACAGGACTTTGCGTTTCAAGGCTTCGGAACACTGCAGGTAGCATGTGACACACATGACAACAAACAGACATGTATCTTCCCCCTCCTTGCTGCTGTCCCTCCTGCAACTGCCTATGGAGGTCCGGAAAAACCACGGCCAGGACCCAGAGCAGGGTGGGGGTGAGGTGACGTGTGCTGCCATGCCGGCGTGGAGCTTCAAGCTTCAGCTGCACCCGGGCGATATGGCGGCTCCAGCACCAGATGTCCTGCCACCTCTTGCGGATGTTCCGGATCTTGCTGTGAGGGCCCCCCACAGACCTGACATCCCTGGCTATGTCCAGCCAGATCTCCCCCTTCTCATAGGCAGATACCCGTCAGGAAGACAAAGTGAAACAACATCAGTACAACTGCTCCATGTCTCAAAGACACACACTTGCACCACATTGACGATGACAACAGGGCAGAGGATGCTGACAGGACTTGCCTCATTGTCCATGTGAATGTGGCCTGTGAGCAAACACCAATGCACTACATGCCTTTGAAAGGCAACAGATGCCCTAAGGGGTGCAAACCACTCACTGAGCATGGCTAACACTGAACAAGACATGCTACTGCAGGGTGGTGGACAGCACGTGACATGCTGTCACATATCCCACTACATCTAAGAACTCTCAGCAGACCACACATGCTCTAGTGAATGCACTTAGCACAATGCTGGTAAGCAGTAAACACTATTTAGCTACATCATTCACTGCATTGTAGATACCTCAATGTACACACCAGGCACTCACTCCAAACTACATTGCATCTCTCTGTCCCATAAATACACAATGGCTGTAGTGACACTCACACATTCATCACTCACCTGATCCCCTGGTTTCCCATACAGCTTGCTGTAGTTAGGTAGGAGGGCATCCAGCAGGGCCTGGTTCTCCTCCTCTCTGAATGAGGGTGCCCTCTCCATGCTCAGCAAAATCAGGGTCCAGGGAATGCAGAGACAGCAGCAGTGTTGTCCACTCCAATGTTGTGCAGGCAAGTGCCCTCTCACAGACCCATACAGCCTTAAATCTGTGCTGCTGAGGGGCTGTCAGTCTCAGGAAGACAGTGTGATAGGGCAGATTACTTTGCATCCTATGTTTCATCCAATCCCATTCCACATAAGGCCCTGACACACATTGCATGGTTTAAAATTTGAGCTCCAGCTACACAACAACATTGCAACATTGTATAGTTTTGGCCAACTGAATTTTGCAGGAACACCTGTAGCACACTCAAATCTCTGTTTCCTTGACAACTAGCCTGCATTCTGGGCATTCTACTCGTCCCCTTGGTGTTCCCTATGTATTTTCTGGGATCCACACACAAGTATGGTGCATGATTTGTTGCAAACGCCAGTTTACGATAGTGAGACGACCCGTACACACTCACGCACCAGTGGGGTACCCTCCGCACGCGTATGGCTACAATGCAATAGTGAGACGACCCGTACACACGCACTGGCCAGTGGGGTACGCTCAGCACGCGTATGGCTACAATGCAATAGTGAGACGACCCGTACACACGAACGCACGCACCAGTGGGGTAGGCTCGGCACGCGTATGGCTACAATGCAATAGTGAGACGACCCGTACACACGCACACACCAGTGGGGTACGCTCCGCACACGTATGGCTACAATGCAATAGTGAGACGACCCATACACACGCACGCACCAGTGGGGTACGCTCCGCACGCGTATGGCTACAATGCAATAGTGAGACGACCCATACACATGCACGCACCAGTGGGGTACTGGGCATCTCACACGCTCTAGTGAATGCATGTGTACAGTGCGTTCAACAAGCTCACGCATTGCTCCATTACTATAGTGATAACAGGAAAACACATGGCAGGGATGTGGGTGTGAGGTCTTTATGAGGATGTCCATGTATGTGTTGGCATGGCAAACTTACATGAGCAGGCCCTAGGTGTGGCACACAGTTATATAGCAGAGGACATGTGATCTAGTGGCACAGTTGATGTGTGATGGGCTTTGGAGACATGACATTTGTGATGTGCCACTATGTGGTTCACATTACCTTGACACTTGTCACATGAGTAACATCATGAACATGTTGTTATTCACATGAACACTGGGATGGCACACTCTTCAGTTTGGGCATCTGTCACATGATGCCAGGGACAGGGGCACTGTCTCACTTTACCAATTGACGCTCTGCATGACCCTGTGTGACAATGTAATGTGTGTGCCATGTAATAGATTGGATTTGCTGTTTGTATCGGGTAAACGTAATCCTCTTTAGGTGCATCTATGATGGGTCTGTGTCGGGATTGCAAGTGTCTCACATGTACACACACCATGCCACAGGGCATTTCTACACCTCATGTGTGTGATGGCCTCATAGAGCATTTGTCCACAGACATACAGATCTGCATTCAGAGGATGGCTGTGGTGTAGTTTAGTCAAATGCACAACTCATGCACAATATCACTGAAATGTAAAGTATATCGTACATGTGACGTGGGTGTGTTCCTTGCAGTCAGCTATCTGGATGTGTTGACAACCTTCTCATGCAGGTCACGTGACGTGTGTCACTGACGTGATACATTGGTCTGCTAACTCAGACATGCCCAGATGATCATTTGTGTGCATGTCATGTCAATTTCACAGCCAACAGGTGAATCAGTTTTGTTGTAGGAGTGCCAACTATCTGGCATAAGTGTCCATGATGTATAGCCCACAGCAGATTCATAAGTGATTTCATGTGTTGAAGCAGTGTTGATTGTGCTATGTATATTGTAATTGTTGTTTGCTGATAGTTGTACACCTTTTTACCCAAACATGTCGTGCAGGGCACCCCCTCTGCCAAGGCCGTTGCCTGACTTGGATGCCATGAGGGAACGTGATTGCATCCGCCGCTACAGATTCCCTCAAGAGTTGATTCAGAAGTTGACGGACAGGCTGGAACTACATCTCCAACCGCGACACAGGTATCCAACTGCGCTGACACCCAAGGTAAAGGTGATGGCAGCCCTACATTTCTTTGCCACAGGTACGTTCCAATTCACCATAGGTGATGTGGGGGGGATGTCCCAGACTATGTTCAGCCATGTACTACGTGATGTCTTAGCTGCTATGTTGCAGCACATTGATGAATTCATTAAGTTCCCTACTCCACAAGAGTTGAACAATGTCAAGGGTGCATTCTATGCCCTGGGACACATGCCACATGTAATTGGGTCCATTGATGGGACACATGTTGGGCTGGTGCCACCACAGGCTCAGGAGCAGGCCTTCCGCAACAGGAAACATTACCACTCCATAAATGCCCTGGTGGTGTGTCTTGCTAACATGATGATTTCCCATGTTTGTGCACGTTTTCCAGGATCATGCCACGATGCATTCATCATGAGGCGGAGCAGGGTACCACAGATGATGCTGCAGCTGCGCAACCATCGGGCATGTCTTGTTGGTGGGTAAACACTGTTTCTCATGTATGTCTCAATGTAATTAATCTCTCTCACAGCTTCTCATTACACACTCATTGCCATGATGTATTGTTGTAGGAGACGCCGGATATCCGAACATGCCGTGGCTCATGACTCCGCTCCGCAACCCCAGAACTGCTGCAGACCAGTGGTACAATAATGCACACGGGCAGACCAGGCGTGTGATAGAGCGTACGTTTGACTCCTGAAGAGCCGGTTCAGGTGTCTCGACAAGACAGGTGGATCCCTACCATACGCCCCGCTCAAGGTGTGTGACATTTTCACTGTGTGCTGCATGCTGCACAACATGGCAGTGGAGAAGGACGTGTCACTCATCCTGGATCCTGATGATGAGGAACATCCATCCGTTGAGGATGAAGGCCTTGGCCAGGATGCTAGCGATGAGGAGGATGATGATATCCGGAGTCAGCTCATACGCAACTTCTTCTCATAACGGTGAGTACCTGTAAAATAGTGTGCAAGCTACTACCATAGAGTGACATGTGTAGCATACTGTGTGTCCAGCAGGCTGTATACAATGTCACTTTGATGTTTGTGGTGCAGTGTCACACAAGTGCCGATGTCATGCCACACACGAGCGCAATTAGTCAACTTTGAATGTACAAGTGTACTACATTGTTAGTGTATTGTACATGACCATGTCTGAATGAATATATTCAGTACGTGACCCCTTGTGTGCCTGTCCTTTCCAGGTCACCCTGCCTGTTGTCTGTTCATGTCATCTTGGTCCTCCTGCAATTCCTCTTGATGATAGCAACGTCGGATGAATCTGCGTACCCTGCACGGACATGTGGAAATGTCAGTTTGGGTAAGGATTCCAAACAGGCAGTTTATTGTTGGTATGGTTTTTAAATGTGTGGAAACTGTTCATGCGCATGTTGTAGGCCCATACCAACATGTCACATTACCATGTATTAAATTTCATGTAGTGCAACTCCCATGACAAGACAGTCACCTTTCTTGACAGTCATCTGTAGTTGAGTTTTGACTTTGGTGAATGCATCAATGTGTGTTAACATTGACCCTGACACATTGCGGATACCACGGATTGCCATTGTGTGTGTGACATCACAAACACAGGCTCCGTGGAGAATTGCAGCCTCACTGTGTGCAGCAGGATGTGTCTGAATCATCCACGCAACCTTGTGGGCCAGTACAGTTTGATTTCCAGAAAACCATTGTGTGCCGGTGTGGGCCAGTGTATGTCCCACATGTTCTGTCAACTGTCCTGTGAGTCTGTTTGCATGGATGCATTGCCCCTAGTGGCATTATGTCATGTCACTGTCATGTCGTTACCTCAGTGCCGGTGGAGAGCACTGCTTCGCTAGCCTTCTCAGAAAGTTGATGTTAACTTTCCATTCTCATAATGCCAGGTATGTTGCGCTGATTACATCACAACATTGGGCTGTAGCAAATGTTCACACTTACGTGGCACCAGTCGGGTGAGGTCATTGCCCAAAATCTCTTGTGCCATGCAGCATATCCTGGTCACGGTAGGGTTGTTTTTTGTTGCTTTGTTCCTATTTACTCGCTGTTGAGTTTGGTTGCACATGCCTGTCATGTCTAGCATAGTGAGGTACAGTTGCAAGAGGTAATGACTAGCCCCTATGGGGCTTACTGGTGTTTAGGTGATTAACTTCCTCATTTGAGGAGCTGCTTACTGCTCTTGCGGGTGATGTCTACTTTCCCTTCATGACCCTTACTGATTCACAGGGCTAACTACGGATTGTTGGCTTGTGTCATTTGCACTTCTATACGTCACAATTACTGAGATCGCGAGCATTAATCATAGACTGTGACGTTGTTGATGACTGCATGGATCTAATTGCATTGTAGCAGCCTAATGAGCGTCATACATGCACCATTTTTGTGACAACCTCTACTAACTCTAATGTGTCCGTGTTGAAGGATCTGATCTTGTCTCATTGCAAGATCTGTGATCAGTAATAGGACACAGTGGCAGTGGTTATACTACACAGGTGTGAGTGGTACAGTCTAGGTGCCAAGGGAATCTGTGAATCTGTAACAAAAAATATGGAATCCTTATGCTTGTGTTGCTTTGTTTCAGATCTCCCTCCCTGCAATTCCCATCCTCACCTTTCCTCGCCTGATCGCTCTAATGGGTCTGTCATTTTTAGTCAGACCAAGGGGATATTGGGAGATGGAACCCTTCCAGCATCACACCACTCTGATGATCACAGGTACGGACAGTCCCTGGCAGTCGTGTGGTGAGTGTTTCACCAGCATTAGAGGTAACATCATTGCATGAGTGTTATTGTCGTCAGAGCAATGCCACTGGGCATGTAAATTGGTTGAGGCAGCATGGCCTTGCAACTAACTTCATCCTATTGTGTAGAAACTGTGTTTCACACAGTACATTGTGCCTCATTGCTGTCACCGCCGTTATCTTTCCAGTCTGCATGCGTTCAATATGGCATTGTTTACAATGATTGTTCATATGTGGTTATGTGTACAGTGACAACAAGCATGCTGTTCGTAATGGCTAATGGACCATATTGTGCATGATGTACATGGTTGTGTATGTGTTGTATAGCTTGCTACACACAACGTGCAGGCTACAGCTGCTGACGCAGTGTGTCCTGTGCCCCGCTTGGCATTATGGTGACTCATCCTGTGGCCGTGATCTTTGGTGAATGTTCACACATTTTCACGCAGTGACCCATGGGTAACCATTTTCAAGAATAGAGCCACCCAATAATCCCACCGGGACTGGGTAATATCAGATAGATAAGCTAAATGTCCAGGTAGGAATCATTCAAAGTAACCACTTCGCATTTATAAGTGTCACCTGAGTGATCACACAAATCAGTAGAGTAACCAAAGGGCTTATATCAAAAATATATTCAGTTTATTTTTGATTCTCAATTTTTAGTTTTTCAATATATGAAGGAAATTACAGAACTGGCAACAGACAGACTAACATAACATGTAAACTGAATGGTAGTCTACATACACCTACAGCATAGTATGTGGCTATGTTCTATAGACCACATCAAAGTAAGTATTTACACATAAGATCCGTCACTGGCGTCCCGAGTATTCACCGGGAACTAAGCACGGACTCTTGAGAGCCGGCGCATAGCTGCTGTTACAATCCCGTGGCGACAGCTTCACATACAGAACGACCTGGGTGACGTTTTACTTCGTACATTGCTGCGCAACGTCTTTTGTCCTGAAGATGGTCCGACGGATCTACCTGACCAGCATGGACCGAAACGTCGACGCTTAACACCTGACATGCAATACACTGTATAATTCACTGTATAAATTGATTTGTGAATTCTTATGTGTAAATACTTACTTTGATGTGGTCTATAGAACATAGCCACATACTATGCTGTAGGTGTATGTAGACTACCATTCAGTTTACATGTTATGTTAGTCTGTCTGTTGCCAGTTCTGTAATTTCCTTCATATATTGAAAAACTAAAAATTGAGAATCAAAAATAAACTGAATATATTTTTGATATAAGCCCTTTGGTTACTCTACTGATTTGTGTGATCACTCAGGTGACACTTATAAATGTGAAGTGGTTACTTTGAATGATTCCTACCTGGACATTTAGCTTATCTACCATGGGTAACCAGCCACTCCTGCCTTCACATACACATGTCACTTATTGCCTAGCAACAATCCTTGGGTTGTGTGCTTGTTTAGCATGTTCTATCGCCCCTTCTGCCGTCATGTGTTCACTCATCCCAGCTGCTGCATCCCCAGCCACAACGCTGCACCGCGTGGCCCAATCCAGCAACACACACACCTATGAGATACTCCTCCGTCCATCCTTCCATTATTGAAGCATGCCGCAGCTTGTCTGTGCCACTGTTGCACAACCGCCATGACAAAGGCAGGTCCGTCAGCACCTGCAACATGCACACTGCAAGACACTCAGCTCATTTAATGACACATGTGACACAACATACTCATGCCCCAGCCAACCTCCACAGTGAACACCAGACATTCATCCACCTGGTAACACACTACCACAAGCACACCCATGACAGCCTCTCAGGCTGTGTGTTCAACTCATACTGACAACACGATGCAGCCACACTTAACAGTGCGTGTACGTACAACCAGGTCATGTGCCTCGTACTGCACACACACTACTTCCAGCAGCACCACATTGTAGTGTATTACCTCGTTGACACAACACCACCACACATCGCCTACAATGCTGTAACCTGGTAGTACGCAACTTCAGCACACCACTTCTGCCTAGCCATCACTGACGGATTGTCAAAATCCCACAGGGATCACACACCCAATCCAGGATTATGATTGGTCAAACTAAATGGTGTACACCCGGAGTCACATCCAACACCATAGACACACTCTGCATTGTCAAACATCTGCACATCCAGTTTCACACCAGCATCCTGACCACCCTCATTGTAACTATCATCTACAGCTCTCCTATCCTACACATAAAATTTGGCTAAGCCATCTATCAATCAATCAATTTATTAGTTAAACGCACTACCTACCCGTGACGGTCTCAATGCGCTGGGGGGAGGGGCTGCTACTGATCACAACACCCTGGGCTTGAGAAGTATTGTGAAGAGCAGCAGGTCCTGGGTCTGTTTTGACTTGTAGGGAGGGTGTTCCAGGTCTTTGAGTCGAGGTAGGAGAAGGATCTGTCACTGGCTGTGTTTTTCAGGATGTGAGGGACAGTGGCGAGAGCAAGGTTGGTAGAGCAGAGGCTGCGGGTGGGTGTGTAGAAGCTGAGTCTGTCGTTGTGGTATGCTGGTCCTGCGTGGTGTAGAGCTTTGTGTGCGTGGATGTGGAGTTTGAAGGTGATCCTGTTATTGACAGGGAGCCAGTGCAGGCTTCTCGGGTGTCGTGTGATGTGGCCGTGTTGTGGCAATTGAGGATCAGACGTGCCGAGGTGTTCTGGATGCGTTGCAGTTGTCTCAGGAGTTTGGTTGTTGTAGCTGCGTAGATGGCGTTCCCTTACTCAAGTCAGCTGGTGGAGAGGGCCAGGGTGACTGTTTTTTGTGTATTTGAGGTGATCCATTATAAGGTCCTGCGAGGCATTCACAGGGTGTTGAAGCAGAAAGCAGAGATGGTGTTGTCCTGCTTGGTCATGGGGAGTGAGGAGTCGAGGATGCCCCCCAGGTTGTGTGCGTGGTTGCTGGGTTCTGGGGCTGTTCCTAGCAGATGTCACAACTATCGCCTTGATTAACGCCCGCTCACTCTGTAAACATAGGCAGGAGATTTCAGACCTCATAACTGATTTCAAATTGGACGTTCTGTTTGTTACAGAGACATGGACTGATGAATCATCAGAGCCAGATTTAGCTATTGCAGTACCTGAAGGATATAAAGCATACCGCCAGGACAGATTCAGACAAAGAGGGTGTGGACTGGCCATAATAGCTAGAGATCTATATCCTGTCAGAATGAATTCTATCCCATCCACATCCTGTGAAGCTATGCAGTTTGCCATCAAGCTTCCAACAAGAAATCTACCTCAAGACCTCAAAAGCCTTTTAAAGATTGGAAAAATATCAATCAGAACGACCTTAGGTTAAAACTGGACCACACTCGTCCATTGCTGTCCACCGAACCCAACTCGGCATTACATCAATTTCATACTTGGTTGGGTCAGGCCACGAATCAACTAGCCCCTACCAAAGTATTATCTAAAAATAGAACAAAACCCACTGCCCCTTGGTACAACGAGGAACTAAGGTCGCAAAAGCAAATTAACCGGAACAAGGAAAGGCAATGGAGGAAAACTTATGACACAGCCAGTAAAGCAATCTACAAGGAATCACTGGCACTCTACAAAGCCATGATTACAAAGGCGAAAAAAGATTTTTACTCTGACCAAATCCAAAAAGCCAAAAACTCCAGTAGACGACTGTACCAAATCACCAAATTACTGTCAGGCAACACCCCGGATCTTACCCCCCCCCCCCGTCGCAGGCTTTATGTGACTTTAGCCTCCTTTTTCTTCACTAAAGTTGATGATATCTATCAGGCCTTCTCGGCAAAATCACCCCCTAGGAAATTTAATTCCTCCATACTACCTTCAGCTAACACGTTCCCCAGCTTTCAACCAGTCACAACGGACCATATAGGAACCATAGTGTCGACAATTAAATCAGGATCGGCCCTGGACCCTTGTCCGTTTTCAGCGCTCCCGCCGGTAATGGACTCCATTATTCCATTACTTACTCAAGTCTGTAACTCCATCCTGCTCTCAGGCACATATCCAGACCCCCTAAAAAAAACCCTACTAAAACCCCTGCTAAAAAAACCCTCCCTTGATAAAAACGAGCTAAAAAACTACCGGCCCATTGCGAGTCTCCCGTTCGTGGCTAAAGTAATCGAAAAAGCCATGAACACCCAGATTTCTGAATACATCGAAAAACATCATCTCCTGGATGACACGCAATTTGGGTTTCGGAAATACCACGGGACAGAGACAGCCTTGATCAAGGCTGCTGATGATATCAGGGTAATCAGGGATCAGGGGGGTCCTGGTATCCTGGTAATGTTGGATTTATCAGCGGCCTTCGACACGGTCGACCATACCATCCTGGTCGACCGTGTCGAGGGATTCGGTATCTGTCACTCTGCTAGAGACCTACTTGCCTCCTTCCTAGCCAGAAGAACGCAGGCTGTCACCCTAGGACCCTTTCAATCGGCACAACTCTCATCACCATGTGGAGTTCCTCAAGTCTCATCCCTTAGTCCGACACTATTTAACATCTATGTGTCGGACCTTGCTAATACCATCAAAGCACACGGGATGAGCCTAACCTCCTATGCCGACGATACCCAGTTGGTATTAGCTATCAAAGGTGACGGAGATCAAGTGGCAGAAAAATTCAAAAAGGGACTGTTAGATATAGGAGAATGGATGGCCACCAATCGTCTGAAATTAAACTCAGAAAAAACTGAGGTGGTCATCTTTGGACCTCTTCTCCCAGCCTGGCCATCAAGCTGGTGGCCAGAAGCCTTTGGCACCCCTCCAAGTCCAACCGCCAAAGTTAGGAATCTGGGAATCATCTTCGACGAAGGTCTAAACTTCATGGACCATGCTAACAAAACAGTATCCACAGCCCATCTAAAGCTGAAGATGATCAGAAAAATCCGCCCCTTCCTCCCGGATTCAGCTATCAAAACATTGGTCAGTTCCCTAGTGCTATCAACTCTGGATTACTGTAATGGTCTTTTCCTCAACGCACAATCCAGAGTTATAACTAAACTACAAACTATTCAGAACGCAGCAGCACGTCTGCTCTCTGGCAAAACAAAATATGAACCAATATCAAAAAACATAAAGGAATACCACTGGCTCACTATCCGCAACAGAATTAATTTCAAGTCCTTATGCATTGTATACAAAGCGCTCAAAAACCAAGGACCACATTTTTTGAAAGAGCAGTTGCAACTGTACAAACCAAGCAGACTGTTACGCTCAGCCACCCTCAACCAAGTGGTTATTCCTCGCACCAAGACGGTGTCTTGGGGAGACCGACGTTTTTTGGTAGCAGCCCCGAAGCTTTGGAATACTTTGCCCCAAAACATCAGGCAGAGCCCCTCCCTCCTTCACTTCCGCAAACTCCTGAAAACATGGCTGTTTGATCAGTGACTCCCCTTCCTCTCCTACTCTTCTCCTCACAAGTAACTGTTTTTATCAGCGCCAAGACGCCTGAGGGTATTTGCCGTGCTTTAGAAATGTCAAAAATAAATAAATAAATAAATGTTGGCCACCAGGAGTCGTCACAGGCTGAGCCTGTGGGGCCGAGGATGTGTACCTCCGATTTGTCAGGATTCTGCATCAGCCTGCTGTCCTTACTCCATTTTGCATTGGCCTTCATTCCTCTGTGGAGGTTGATTTTGGCAGTGTGTGGGTCTTTGGTGAGGAATATGATCAGCTGGGTGTTTATCGGTGTAGGACATGATATTGAGGCTATGTTGTTGTGCCACATGGGTGAGTTGTGCCATGTGGATATTTAACAATGTTGGGCTGAGGGATGATCCCTGTGGGACGCTGCGGATGGTGTCAGTGGTCTTGGAACAGAACTGTGGGAGGCAGACGCTCTGGGTTCTGCCGGTGGCAAAGGATGTTGCCCAGACCAGGGCAATCTCTTTGATTCCTGCGTCATGGATGCGTACTGTTAGGGTGCCGTGGGAGACCGTGTGGAAGTCTGCTGATAGATCCAGAAGGATGTGGGCTTCTGTTTCTCCTTTGTCCATGAGGATGCTGATGTTGTTGGTGGCGGCAATGAGGGCGGTGTCCATGCTGTGGTTGATGCAGAATCCAGACTGGTTTGGTTCTATGAATTTGTTGTCTTTGAGGTAGCGGGTTAGCTGTCTGTTGATAAGCCTCTACGTGACTTGTTCTGGGAAGGGGAGCAGGGAGATGGGCCGGAAGTTCGAGAGGTATTTGTGGTCCACCTTTGGTTTATTCAGTAAGGCGTTGATCACGACATTCTCCCAGCTCCCAGTGAAGGTTGCTGTCTCGAAGGAGATGTAGGATATTTTTACGGAGAAGGGGTGAGATGGCTTATCTGGCTTGGTTGGAAATGTGGATATGCCATGGGTCCGATGTTGATCCAGAGTGAATGTAGTCTATGGTCATGATGGTGTCTTCATTGCTGACGTTGTAGCAGGCAATCAGGTGATTTGTGTGGGTGTTGGTCGTAGGGGGGGTGGTCTTGGTTGTGGATGTGGGGCTAGTGGAGTAGAAGCTGTTGTGGATGTCGATGATCTTACGGTGAAAGAAGTTGGCCAGTGAGTCACACAGGTCTTGTGATGGTGGAATGTCGTTGGTGCTGTATTTAGGTTTTGAGAGTTGAATCGCGACGTTGATGTGCTATTTGCTGTTGTGTGCGTTGCTGTGTAGGCAGTTCCTGATGGCTGTCCTGTTGTCAGTCCTGATGAGTTGGTGGTGTCTGCGGGTGGCACTCGTGTGCATTGTAGCTTTCTGGTGATTGTTTGCAGTGCCTGCTCCTCTACAGCTTCCAACAGGTGCACTTGGAGGTCCTGGGGTCTTTGGTGAACCATACGACAATGTTGTTGTTGTGATAGGTGGCGGAGGTCTTGAGTGGGGCGAAGGTGTCTGCGCAGTCATTGATCCACTGTTTGAGGCAGATGGCAGCGGTGTGGGGGTAGGTGGGGTAGGCTTGTGGTCCCAGTGCAAGGGTGGCTGTCAGTTAGTCCTCAGTGAACTTGCACCAGCAGCGGCGTGGCATGGTCTGTGTGCCGGGGGGTGTGGTGGGTTTCCTGAAGGTGAAGTGGACGCTTCTGTGGTCTGTCCAGTGGTGTTAGGTGGTGTGGTTGAATGAGACGTGTGGAGTTTCTGAGAAGATGGGGTCCTGTGTGTGCCTAACGGTGTGGGTGGGTGTCGTCACGAGTTGTTGTAATCCAAGGTTGGCAAGGTTATCCATCAGGGCGATGGAGTTTGCGTCATTGTTGTTATGACGGTGGAAGTTAAGTTCCCCAAGGAGGATGTAATCCGTGTAGGCGAGGGCGTGCGTGCTGATGAGGTGCGCGATTGAGTTGATGAATAGTGGTAGGACTCCAGGTGGTCTGTAGATGAGTGTTACTCTGAGGGTGGTGTTGGTGTCGGTGTGGATCTGTAAGTGCATGTGCTAGGCGGTGGGGAGGGTGTCGTTGGTGTTGGTAGTGACTCTGGGAGTGTTAATGTGGATGATGGCAATTCCTCCTAAGACTCTGTAGGTGCGGTGTTTGCGGGAGATGTCATAGCCTTCTGGTATGGCTATGGCGATGTCTGTTGGCAAGGTGGTGTTCAGCCTGGTTGCTGTCCACAACACCAGCCAGCCCAACTACAGCAACAACCTCTACACAGGAACAAGAACCTGACTCCAGGAGTACTTGTGGAAATCCAGGGTGCATGCACACACCTCATCCTCAATATCTCATGCTACTGCCCAATGACCATCTGCCTGAGATACCTACAATGGTCCCACAGTCAAATGCAGGTTCACCTTCATACTCCTCAGCCACACTCAGTCTGAACTCCACAGACCGAGGCAAGATAAATGATATGGACGTCTACCATTCAACACCATTGCCCACAGTCCGTCTTGCCAACCTTGGCCAGGCCAACAATCTTCACATCCACAGTATAACAGTATGTGGCTGCTAGTTCTCATACCTCATTAAACAGATCCTGGTGCTCCCTCCGTGGACACCTACATATTAGCCATGCTCTTGACACCTCATACACTCTTCTATGACTGTCCGTCATTGCAGTATTTCAAGCAAACCACACCTTCTGCAGTTAGTAACCATCACGGGTGAATATTGCCATCCATGTATGTAGTTTTGGCAATCTTGTGACCTATGTGTGTCCACTGCCGGACTCAGATCGCAGTGTGTGGATGGCTAGAGTTTGCAGGAGACTGTGGCATTTGAAGACATGTCACCTCACAAATGTATTTGAATCTGGGTACATACGAATACATCAATGCATATTGTGCTAGTTAGATTTATTTTGGACTCTTGTGCGTGTAACGCGAGTAGGTGCTGTACAACAAGGGGGGAATCCAAAGTTCACAGCGGGAGATGTGATGCCTTACAGTATGAGTCAACTGAGTACAGGCCACAGTGCTTGGCATCATTGGGCACACTGCGACAAGCAAGTCCATGTGGGAGAGTCTGAAAGTCAATAAGGTGATGCTGTTGCACACAAAGGCAAGATGCCAGACCAGGTGACCTGGGAGTTGTGCATGGCCCTATGCCTCTCAACCTCTTGTCCGTGGACAACCCACCTTCCTTGGGGGACCCTCACGTGCAGGCCTTGACGATGCCTGGGATGCTCCGTCTGACAATTCCTCCTCCTCCTCCTCCTCCTGCTCCCCCCTGTGCCTGTTGTTGGTCTTTGCCTGGATGTTTCTGGCCTTGTGACACAGGGAGGGTGCTGCATGTTGACAGCGATCAGACGGAGTGATTGGTTAATTTCCCTATGCACCGTCATGAGCTCATCCAGTCTTGCCTCCATCCGTCCCTGGTGTCGTTCTTGACTGGTATGTAGCTGGGCCTGCTGATTTGTCATTTTGTTGAGGGCCTCCACTACCAGGCTGAACTCCCTGGTGTCCTTGATGTCTCTGAGTTCTGCCATACCGGGCCCTGCAGCTGGCTGGTCAGGTTCTCGCCTCCGCCTTGCGCCACTCCCACTCCCACCACCCCTGCCCACATGAGCCCGGCCTGCGTTTGTGGGCACATCCTGTCGACGGGACCCATGAGTGCTGGCAGTGGAGGTGTCATCTGCCACCTCCTGGGTCCCCGGCGAGCCATGTCCCTCATTGTCAGACTGGCTCTGTTGTGGATTATGGGCAGGGCTCCGAGCAGTCTGCTGGGACGTGGCGGGAATGGGTGTGGTGGTTGGCGCAGATGTATCTGTTCCAGCTGCTGCACGGGTTTGGAATCCAGAGGGGCCTGGTTGGTTGGGGTCATCCACAGTGTGTTGAGAGGCCTCGCTGTTGGTGGGGTTAGGGCCGTGCTGAGCCTGGGACTGGGATCCATCTCCCCCCTGGTTGGGGGTAGTTTCCACACGTTCCCCTTTGGGTGTGAGAGACAAACACTGTTACAGCCAGATTCATGAAGGTGAATAGCGCTCACAAAGGGCCAGATTCTCAGAATCTGGCCCTTTGCGAGCGCTATTTTTGCATTTGGGATTCATCATCCCAAATGCAAAAATCGGTAATAGCGATTTCGCAAATTTGAGAGGAATTACATTTAAGGAATCTCTATTTGAGATTCCTTAAATGCAATTCATCATCCATTTTCAAATTGCGAATTCGCAATTTCGGCCCGCTATTTACCGCGAGGTCAAACCTCGTGGTAAATAGCGAAAACTTAGAAAAATGCTTTTAGAAGCATTTTTCTAAGTTGCATGTTGCACACACACACATGTCCTTTGGACATGTGTGTGTGCAACACCTGTTTAAATGTGCATTTAAGGGGTGCTACAGGGTGTCCTTTGGACACCCCTGGCACCCTTGAAATCGCTATCTTATTTGCGATTAGCTAATTGCTAATCGCAAATAAGGAATACTCCCCATTCATTCCTATGGGCCTTTTGGCCCATAGGAATGAATGGGGAGTTATTCCTTATTTGCGATTAGCAATTTGCTAATCGCAAATAAGGAATATGTAGGAATCGCATTTTATTTTGCGATTCCTACATGAATCCCGTTTTGCGAGCCTGTAATAGCGATTCCTTATGAATCGCTATTAAAGACTCGCAAAATGGGTCTTTGATGAATCAGGCTGTTAATGCACTATCATGCAACATCCAAATTTTATATCCATTGTCGTTAGCACTGTTCCACCTGCTTTGGATTGTTGAAATTGTTCACTTGTGTATAGGTATGTTGTGGGATGAGATTGACATGTGCTCAGGGGTGCTTGACATGTTGGGTACTGTTTACGATGACTGGCCCAGCCATTGCTGTGGCTTGTGTCGCCAGCACCACACAGATCCAGCTGTGCTCGGTGTGGCCCAATCTGCACAATGCAGCGTCAATCCTTATGCCTGGTTCAAGCATGCACAGGGTTTTAATGCAGCATGTTTATGATGGAGACTGAGTGGAATTTTGCTGATTTCATTCAGCAACTTTTGAGAAGTGTTGCTGTGCCGTGACGGCCACCCGCTGCCAACCCCCCAGGACCAGTACAACCACTTCCGGCACAGGGCTTTAGAACGTGGCACTTCTTCAAGATGCATTACCATGTCAATACCCAGGTCCATGGTGCTACTTGAGTGCATCCACAGCATCACAAAGCTGTGGCAACAGCATTGTGTGAGAGGCACAATGGACTTGTGATTCAGCACTGTGCTTTATTTGCTTGGATGCGTCATCAGATCAGTATTTTTAAGGTTGTGTTACATGACGATTGTGACAGTGGTGCACTCCATGGTCTGTCCCCAGGGGCTCAGTTTCTGTAAGGGGGGTGTGTGACATCCCATGCTAGTATTTTGAGTGTGATTTGCAAGTGGCCGTCCCTCGTGGTGTGTCTGTCCCCCCATGAAGCATGCTGCCTTGACAGTGGTTGTGAGTTCCTGTGCAGGATATCTGACCTTGTCCTGGTGTTAGTGTTTGCACTGGTCACAGGAGGTCCTTGTGCTGCCTACACCAGGGCCCAGTGTCAGCTATCTTCTCAATACTTTCACACTCCCTGTGCATTGAGCATGGTGCATGGGTGTGTACCTGGGCCATATGGGTTGAGTGCAGCCTCCTACCCTACACCTTGCACCCTCTCACCCTCCCCCTTGAAGCCTTCTGGCACTCCCCTTGCACCCACCCCATACTGTTAGGCACTGTCGGGAGTCATAGCCACACACCCCCATACTGTTAGGCACTGCTGGGAGTCATGGCCACCTACCCCATACTGTTAGGCACTGCTGGGAGTCATAGCCACAATCCCCATACTGTTAGGCACTGCTGGGAGTCATGGCCACCCACCCCATACTGTTAGGCACTGCTGGGAGTCATAGCCACACCCCCCCACCCCCCCTTACTGTTAGGCACTTCTGGGAGTCATGGCCACCCACCCCATACTGTTAGGCACTGCTGGGAGTCATGGCCACACACCCCCACACCACCCCCATACTGTTAGACACTGATGTTAGTCCCCCATGTTGCAGGAGTTGTTTGTATACTCACCAGGCTGCACGGCTCCTTCGATTCAGTGAACTCCCACCGGTGGTAGCAGGGCCATGACTTTCTCCTCCCAGGGATGGTATTGTGCAGATCTGCGGGGACCGCCACCTCCAGTGTGATGAGCGTTGGCGTAGTCCTCATCCATCTTGCGCTTGATCATCCTCCGCAGATCGTACCACCTGTTCTGGCAATCCCTCCTGGTGTGCCTAATGGCTGCAACTATTAGAAGCAAAATGTTTGCTGGAAAGAATTTTGAGGGACATTTTAGGCCACTGATATTAGTCGGTGTACTAGAGGGTGTTTTATGAAAGAAATGTTTCAACCTCAGGGTTCTAAAGAATCTATGTGTCTCGACCAGTATTGAAAAGATGTCATTTCTATTGGTAGGGACAAACGATAACCCATGACTCAGAACCTCAATTTTTCTAGTATTGAGTTTATGCCTATGTTGTTATGTTTATATTAGATACTTCTGTGCAACTCTTCTGTCCTGAAGATGGTCCTAAGGATCGCTGTGACCAACGAGGACCGAAACGTCGATGCCTAACGCCTTTTATGCTACATACTGCAAAATTCACTTAAATATAATTTGTGAATTCCTTTGTGTTTAATTTACCTATATATGGTTCCTTTAGTGTAGCCACATTATATGCTGAAGGTGTTTGTTTACTACCGTATCACTTGTTATATCTGTTGTGGTAGTACTTCTGTTGCCAGACTTTTATTGTCAAAAATATGCTATCTATGAACTGAAAAATAAAAAATAATCTATTTTTTGATACAACTTTGAGTGTTGCTTATGAAGCCCTATGGTCACGATAATTAATTAATTGCACACATATGTGACAGAGACAACTTTGAAAGTATACTATTAATGATTCCTTCCTGGACATTTTGCTTCTAATATTTACAATACCCAGTCCCGGGGGGATTATTGGGTGGCTCTGTTCTAGTACTAATGGCTGCAACAGCATTGACCTTCTCGACGATCCTCTCCCACTGGCGTGTCTTTTCAGCTATGCTGGTCTGTCTGACCAATGCACCAAACAGCTTTTGCTCATCTCTGATGACTTCATCTGTAAGGATCTCGATCTCCGGGTTAGTGAACTTTGGATTCTTTGGTGTGGTCATGGTGTGGGGTGTATGTGATTGAGGGGGTGATGGTGTGTATGGATGAGGGTGTGTGGGTCTGATTGTGAAGGGGTGGTGTGTGTGTGTGAATGAGATAGGGTGTATGTGTGAAGGTGTATGGCTGCAGTTGGTGTGCTATCAGTGTCTTTGCGCAAATAGGTATGTTGCAAAGGATGATGGGTTGTATGTGTGGGCCCTTTTATTGGTCCATTTATGGGTGTGGCTTATTTTGAATTTTTGGTGGGTGTGTTATAAGGGGTGGGTGTGACTTGGGCCCTCTGTTTGCCTGTTTGGATGTGGCCAGGACATTGTTTTCCTATGGTGTGTACACAGTAGACATGTTTTGTGGGGTTGTGCGACTCGTTTGCACCCTCCTTGGGCTGGATTCGGGGTTTGTGTGCACTTTATTAGTGGGGGGTGTGCAGTTCGTTGTTGTTGTTGCTGGCTCATACGGGACATTTCTGGGGTGTTCGTGTATGCTTGATTGAGGGGTGTGCGGTTCGTATATGTTGGTGCGGCTGGCTGTTACGGTCCGTTTTTGGGGCGGGGGTTCGTGTACATTTGATTGAGGGGTGTGCGGTTCGTATTTGTTGGTGCGGCTGGCTGTTACATCCGTTTTTGGGGTGGGGTTTCGTGTACGCTTGATTGAGGGGTGTGCGGTTCGTATTAGTTGGTGCGGCTGGCTACGGGGGTTCGTGTACGCTTGATTGACGGGTGTGCGGTTCGTATTTATTGGTGCTGCTGGCTGTTACGGTCCGTTTTTGGGGCGGGGGTTCATGTACGTTTGATTGAGGGGTGTGCGGTTCGTATTTGTTGGTGCGGCTGGCTGTTACGGTCCGTGTTCGGGGCAGGGGATCGTGTACGCTTGATTGAGGGGTGTGCGGTTCGAATTTGTTGGATGCGGCTCGCTCATACGCGATGTTTTCGGTACGAATCATGTTTCATGCGCGACCACGTTTGCCAGTACAAATCGCAAACTTGGTCCCTGGTCTGGATCGTACTTGTTAGTTCGTACGGCATGTTTACAAATCGTACTGTTAGAGTTCCGACGCCATTTCGTACGGGTCTTCGATTGTGGTTCGTACGGTTCGCTGATATTCGGACATATTTTCGGGATTCCGATCGTACTACACAATTCGGACGGACTTTTTTTATTTGTACGGAGACGGCTACGAATATGAACTGTACGACTGTTTTTTATCCCGAATCGGAATCGACCCCTTAATGTCAAGGTAAGGCCTTTTGCAGGCTCTTTAAACAACAGATGGCAACCCAACTTTATATTCCTTTTAATGAAATGCATTTTCACACTAAGGCAGTAAAAAGTAAAATCCAAATGTAAGAAATAGGCAGAGTGGGGGCCCAGGGGGAACTGGAACCAGAAAATAAACAGCCTCTGTAACCAGTTTACAAAGGTATGTAAATATTGGAATCGCATTTATATAGCGCTTACTACCCATGACGAGGCATCAAAGCACTTTTTAGGCAAGTAGCACGCTACTCCGGAACCCATAAAGGGTTAGTGTTGAATTAGTATAGTAAAATATGAAAGTGATTTCAGTGGTGGATGGGTTAGTCAATTATTTGGATTCAGAAGGATAGCTGAAGGATAGAAGAGGGAACAAGGGTTTGCATTTATATAGCGCTTGTTACCCCTAATTGAAGCACTTTTTTGGGGGGGGACAAGTAGCACGCTACTCGGGAAACTCATAAAGGATTATCAGTGAATTAGTATAGTGAAATATGAAAGTATTTTGATATTTGGATATATGCAACCAACCCCAGATGATGTATCAAGTTTAGCAGTGTTCAACCAGTGTCTGGCAGGTCAATTACACAAGGTGTATAACTGGCTACACATAGGGACATGAGTGAAATATGGACACAAATGTTCAGAGATAATTTAAGGAAGCACCAGGCTCACCTCAGCATTGAAGCTGGGTCAAGTCAATTCACTGAGGTAGTGGAGCCTGGGTAAAGGGCTAAACATGTAGTCCTGCCCCTTTACCTGCGACATCGAAGCAGTAGTTAAGGTCAAACAAAAGCCCGAACAAAAAACCTGAAAAGGAAAAAAGTTACATTATTTTCGGTTTTCTCAAAGGATTACTCTTCTGTTAAGCCTGCAATCATGCCTTTTCATAACCGGAGCTTAGGAAGTTATGAATGCCATTCAAACAGGAATGTTTAAATGGTTTGCTATCAATAGGTCAGTTTTCGGTTGACACTACCCCCAAGCATATTTAAAAAAAATTGAGCAGTTTAGCAGCCTTTAACCATTCTAAAATTCCTTATGGAGGCAGCATAAAATGGGTTGCACTGGGGATATGCATTTTGTGCTCCTTATTTTTTCCTTTTTGCTATTTTCTGCTTTTTGTGGCCTTTTGTTTTATTTGTACCCTTCTTTGAGCGTTTTGTACTAGTTTGTGCTCGCTTTGAGCTCGTGTTTGGCTCTTTGTGCTCTGTTTCCAAGATATAGATGGGTTGCACATGGTCTTTAAAGACCTGTGAAAAACTTGGGCGTGCCGGAGATAAGACTCTAGACACTGCCCAGGAACAATGGAAGGTTAAGTGGTGGGGTGAAGTGCGCCCCCCTCAGGGGATGCTGCGCCCCTCAAGGTGGCGTGCCCCACAGTTTGAAGACCTATGTTCTAGAGGGACAGTTGTATGCAGAAGTGATGATGATGGAGTATGGAGTGCCACAGGGATTGAGCCTCTCACTGCTTTTACTTAACCTTCATGCCCAACCTTCTGATGAAGTTGGGACCGAGGTTCAAAACTAAGTGGCCAAAACGCTCAATTGGTGATTGGAGAAAAAATGCCAAAGAAAAGCCTTTTTCGGCACTGCTTTTGCTGGATAGAATTACCTAAAGACCTCAAGATCATCAAAGAACTCTACATAAGTAATTTTTTAAAACTCTCTTTTACTAATTGATTGTTATCAAACAGTAATGTTGGTCATTAGATACAAACCCAATGATTAATTAATTGGCTTATGGTTCTCTGACTTATTCAGGTCTGGTCAACTCTGTGTGTGTTCTGAAGTTATTGTTTGAGCGTTGCTTGAAAATCGGTTACAACAGCCGTCCTTGATGCACACCCCAGCCACAAACACAAAATGGATCTTTGTAGATTTTCCTCTTGACCAAATTGTTGTTTTTCCTTTAATTGGGCACCTTGCTGTACAGAAATGTAACACACAATATGCAAAATTTGGTTCACAAATAGGATATACTGAATAATAGATGTGCAGTGACACGTTTCTTTGCAGTACTATATGAAACCGACATCACAATCAGCATCAGAATACATACCATAGATACACTCATCACAGACCTGCCTCTCACGCATCTCCAAACAAATCTTTAATGTTCTCGGTCCACTAGTATAAAGCATACCCATCTTACTGTCCATCCACACAAGAGAAAAGAGGTCTTGCCAGTAATGAATATATTTTGATGGTTATGCATTCCTTTAACCCTAGGTGTAGTTTGCGGAGTAGCGCTACGCGAAGTGCACTTTGCACTACGCGAGCTACGCGTAGCTTCACAAATTGCATAGTGCACTGTGCAAGATGCTGTTCGCACTGATTGCACAGTGCCGCATGCTTGTCCGCACTGTGCAATCAGTGCAGACTGCATCTTGCACAGTGCAAGCGGTCATTTTCTGCCGCTCGAGTAGATTTCTACTTGAGCGGCGGCTTTCTCAACTCAGACTGGTAGTTTCTCATCATAAGCGGTCGCGAGCATACGAGACCACTCGCAATGAGAAACCTGACCTCCCCGCGTTGAGAAGCTCACCGGGAGGTTTATTTTCCACGCTCGCGATCAGCAACTTGATGTTGCTGATCGCAAATGAGGAAAAAGTCTCGCCGGGATGTCATTTTGCTTGCTCGCGGTCACCAACTCGACGTAGAGGACAGTGAGCAAGCAAAATATGACCGCTGCACTACGCTATGCGTGTTTGCACTGTGCTACGTGCAATTCGCGAAGTAGAGCAAACTTCGCAAGCGTAGCGTAGTGCTTTGCCCAGGCCTACATTTCTCAGGAATACTCTACATTCGCATCCTCTGCATTCTTCACTTGATACCTTCCACTGTTTGCACCCACGTCTGCTGATTACCAGCAACCCCATGTTCTTCTCCATTTTCAGGCACTGTGTAATGTGCCACTACAGATATCCATGTATTATCCAGAGTTCTTTCTGAAGCTAGGCATTGAAGAATTTCTTGAGATCTGTTCCCTCAAGATGTGATGGGGAAAGCCAACTTGTAGAGTGGTGCTGTAATGAGGTCTTCTGATCTCTGGGTCTGGTTGTTGAGTGCTTCTCAACTTGGAAGGTGCCAATTTGTGCCAAAGAACAATTGGGCATCGTCTCCCTCAAGCACACTGATGCACAGTGAAGTTTCCCCGGACCTTGGTGAACTAGGTCCCAGTCGCACTCACTCCAAGCAATCATTGATGAATATGCTGCAAACATAAAATGGGTGGCATCGGAGTGCAGTGCAGATCCAAATCTCAACTGAGCAGATCTGGTCCTTGGAGTTGGGTGTAGAGATAAATGATTTAAGTAAAGGAGTACGGATTCAAACCTTCATATGAATCGCTCAGATGTGGTATGTTTTGTACATTTTTCTTGATATCCCATAACCATACAAATGAAACAAAAATGACAACAATCTGTTATGAAGCAAATAGAAAGTATTGTGTCACAGCAACAATTGTCAGAAACGTAACAGCGGCTGAACACCATTTTGCCGTAGTAATTTATAAATAATTAAGGTGTTTGGAGCAATACATACAGCACCTATTTCAGAGGTGGATCATTGAATAAACAATGTTTTCAGAATGCAAGAGTCAAAAAAAGGACAACTCTTAGTTCATAGGTCCCTGCCAACCCTATATGACCAGCAACATTACTGATGTACTAATCTGCTGCAGTTCATTGCACTGAGCATGGTAAAAGAAAACACAGTAATAATAATAAGGGAATTTTATAAAGCGCCTGGTTATGCTCAGATGGCGTGTCCCCGCGCTAAGACAGAAAAACTCATGCAAGCAAGCCGCAGAGTCAGCTCGGTTTACCGTGTGTAGAGGTGTGTTTTTAGCTTCTTCCTGAAGCCGGATTCAGATGGTTCTAGGCGAAGGTCCAGAGGTAAGGCATTCCAGCTTTTCGCCACCAAGTAGCGAAAAGATCTACCTCCCATGCGAGCCTTTCTTGTCCTAGGGACCTTTAATAGGCCACGATGGGAGGAGCGCAGAGCTCGCATAGGCTCGTACCTGGTAACCAGACTCTGGAGTGGTGCTGGTGCCTTCCCATTAAGGATTCGATGGCAGGTACAAAGGGCCTTAAACTTGACCCTGCTCTTTACTGGGAGCCAGTGAAGAGTCTGAAGGGCTGCTTTAGAGGCCGATCTTTTAGGAAACTTCAGAATGAGGCGAGCTGCCGCATTCTGCAGTACCTGGAGGCGATTTATTACCTTACTGGTTGCTCCCAGGTACAGTAAGTTGTCGTAGTCCAGGTTTGATGTTTTAATTATGTGTATAGTGTGTTATTCCATTTTTCCTTGAACCTTCATGAATCCATCTTCAGCCTTGTCCAATCACTATATGTTCTCCGATTGTGAGCACACTAGTGACTGCAGTCGGATTTGATGTAGAGACACTTCTTCACCATATACCTGGCTTTGCAATATTGTCGGATAGATCACATGAACATTTATTTCAATTCCATATGAGTTAGTTATTTAGCATGATGATACTGAGATGAATGATCATAGCATGCAAAAGCATATAGCCATGATCTAGATAAAGTGTATGTAGAGAATAAAGACCTAAACAGAGGCCAAGGCCCACCATTCTATATAGTTATGATAGAGTTATGCTGTAATCTGGATGTTATCAGAGATGACCCACACTCTTTGGAACCAGATGTACGCCCTACTAATTTGCGAGTCACAAATTGCGTCGTTTTGCAACTCGCTATTCACGCCTCACAAATAAGAATGTACATTGATGTCACAGACACTATTTGCGATTCCTAATGGGGCCGCAAATTGCCTGCCTCATTAATATTCATGTGGCCGGTGCAACTTGGGACCCCATTAGGAAGGGCAAGCACTTTCAGGCATGGTGGCCTGCTGGGGGAAGCAGATCACCATGTCTGTGACTGCTTTTTACATAAAGCAGTTCTTTTTTTTTTTTATGTAGCCCATTTTCCTTAAAGGACAAAGAGATGCATTAAAAAAGAAAAATGAAACGTTGCTGTTTCATTTTTTAAGAGAAGGCAGTGGTCTCTGGGACCACTGCCTGCCCTTACAAAATATTTTCGATGCCAGTCACAAGTGGGAAGGGGTCCACTGGAGACCTCTTCCTGTTGGTGAGTGGGTTACCATCCATTTGAAATAGGTGGTAAACTGCAAGTGTTCTGCAGCCACAAAAGAATCTTACATTGAAGTGCAAGTCACTGTTAGGAAGGGACACCCTTGGCACGCCCCTTCCTGATAGCGAGTCACAAACCGTATTTTGCAAGTCGGTAATAGGTTACCAACTCGCAAAATAGGGTTTGTAAATAGAGCAGACCTATTTTGCAGTCGCAAACCGTCCGATTTCCCATTTGCGAGCACAAAAAATGGTCGTACATCTGGCCCCTATAGAGGTACTTGGATTTAGGTATATTTTCAGATCAATCAATGTAGGAACATACAACCAATCAACAAGATGTTCCTCCATCCTAGTGATGACACTGGAACCCATGAGATTGTCAGTGCACTTGAGACCTGACCAACCAGATGAAAAGGCTTTTAAGGACATACCTAAAACAACTATTGTAGGAACCGGTAAATGATGACCTGCACTCCAAGTGTGGTGAGCAGAAACTTGGGTTTCACCTTGGAGTAAGAACTAATGAAACCTAAATTCTACTCCCTGGACCAAATACAGTTGACTGCTCTCTCTTTTGGAGCACGTCATGAAATTCTGTGGTATTTCTTAGCCTTTGGAATAAGGAACAACAAAAGTAAACACCCTTTCTTCTTGTTTAGTTAACAGAAATCTTGGCATTGTCAAAGCTCAAGGACAAAGAGAAGTAGAATTGGAGCCTAATTATAATTTTTCGAGCTTGGGAAAATAGAAGCGTCATGAAATAGTCACCTCAATGTTGGAAATTTGAAAGAATGCCTCTATGTAAGCATGGGCGAATTTTGCGAATTCGCGAATTTGTGGATTTGCGAATTTGCGATCCGCAAAATTCGTGAATTTGTGCGAATTTGCGGATTTTTGTTTTTTTGCGTGTTCGCGGGGTTTTTTGCGTATTCGCGGGGTTTTTTGCGTGTTCGCGGGGCTTTTTGCGTCTTCGCGAGCCGCTTGCATAGCGAAGTTACCCATGCAGTCGTTTATGGGAGAGGGAGAGAGAGATAGATAGATAGATAGATAGATAGATAGATAGATAGATAGATAGATAAATAGAAAAAGAGAGAAAGAGAGGGAAAGAGAGAGGGAGAGAGAGAACGAGAGAAAAAAAGAGAGGCCGGATCTCCGAAGGGCCAGATTCCTGAGTTGCCCCTACAGAACATACAGCTTTTTATTTTTAGCAAAATGCATATGAAAATTGTGCTGTAAAGGTCTCTTTTAGTTTAACCCCTCCTGACAACTCAAAATGGGTGTATTTGCCATTCTCTCCCTTCTTCCTGTTTTTTATATCTGTAAGTGCTTCCTGATGAGGTTTAATTCCTTGGACAGGTGCCTTGTTGCCTACTTGTAACTATTCTCTGACCCTGCTTCAAGGGTCAGAGCAGGGTCAGAGAATAGTTGCAAGTAGGCAACTAGGAGCCAGGAAGCAATTAGCAGCAGGTGTCCAAGTTGAAGATAATTTGTTTGTAACCCTTTTGTAAAAGGTTACAAAGAAATTAGGTTCAACTTTTGCACCTGCTGCTATAGCCCTTGCTTGGCTGAAAATTCGTCCCCGTTGATTCGCGGATTTTACCGCGATTTCGCGAGATTCGCGGATCGCGAAATCGCGGAAAATCCGCAAATTTGCCTGCGAAATGGATTTTATGCCGACCCTTACCTCTATGTGCCATATTCTGGAATGCTGTGTTTCTATAACTTCATGTCCCATAACCCTGAAAATCAGGGCCCAGATTTATTATGATTTTACATCAGGGTAGCGTCTCTTTTGTGGCTCAGTTCCTATGCAAAATCCTTTTAGGCATTTACTAAGCGATGCAAAGCCACTTTGTAAGGTTTGATAAATACAACGTAGAGCAACACAGCTCGTAGGCTGCCTTCGGTTACTCTGTTTTTGGTATGCCTTACATGGGTGGAGCATGGGCATTCCCATGCATCTACCCAGGTACATTGATGCAAACCCAGAGGTATAAAAACTTGGGTTTGTATTAAAATGGTGCTCCTACGCAACAGACTTGTAACAAGGAGACATATTATTTTTCCTCATTATTTCCTCCTTTCACATGTGAAGCATTGTGCAGCACACATGGAAAAAAGAAAATTCCTCTAAGGATTGTTTTTGTGCAGGCAGGTATTCCTTTCTTTACAAAAACAATCCTGCCCATAGCGCCGGCACCCTTACATCTACATCTTTGTAAGGATTTCAGCCTGTGGCGGATTCTCTTCTAAGCTGGAGGAGTGTTTCTCCACTGCGCAAAAAGGAAAAATAAAATGACAATAACGTATCACTATTGTCATTTTATTTTTCCTATTTCCTTTGTGCAGTGTGGGGCGAGGCAGGGCTGGTCAGAGCAGGGGAAGAGTGCTGTGCACTCCCCAAGTGCGCATGAACTGCGTGGTCAGCCCTCTTGGGCCGACCACAGAGTTCATGCGCACTTTGTATGTTCCTACCAGGCTGCATTACACAGCCTGGTCAGGAAAATGCTCGGGCTTCCTGTTCGAGTCTGAGCGCCAATCCATGGCACTCAGACCAACCACAACGCTGCAATCACAACGCTGCATAGCAGTGTTGTGATTAGCTCAGGTGAGCTTGTCTGCCCAGTTGCTTCCCTCTGCCGCCGGCCAGGACGAGGACAGAGGACGGAGAACAGAGGAGAGGAGGCGGCCAGCCGTTAAAGGTAAGTCCGTTTTTTAAAATAACATTCCTCCCCCCTATCTTCCCCGCCTCACCACCCCCGTCTGGTAGCAGTCGCTACTGATTTCAGCTCTCTCCCTTTCACGCAATGCAGCGCACGCCAGGTCCCTTGCTGTGCCACAGTGAGTGAACTACTATTAAATGTCCCCTCAGAATTTGTAGAAGTTACTTAGATTCTTCAGTAGATGATCCTTTACTTTGCCCAGGTAAGGCGCCCCGCCTACGCATGTGTTGCCTATGGAAAAGCACAACCAAATCAATTAAAAAAGAACTAATTTATAACAGAAGCAAAGGTCCTGATTCCTCTTGCATCTGATCTATTGTATTGCTGAATATTAAGGTGTTATACTGGCCTTTTGAAATCTAATGTCATATTATCCTCTCTGAATTGCTGTATACGCAGTATTTCGATAAATCAAAATAAGTATTCCATTTATGTTGCCTGGTTTTAAAAATTGTTCTTGGAGCATCCCCTCCCACTTCTACCCGATAAAGTGAATGTTAATGACAGGTGTATCAGCTGCTAAAACCCTGAGCATTTAAATCAGTAGTAAAACCCTTAAACAGTCAACTATACATCAGTTCATGTTACCTGGCTTTATTTTATTTAACAATTTATATTCTGTACGAGTTGAGTTTTCATCAGATACTTTCTAAGAAATCAAACAGTTTCACAGTGAACCCAGTGCCAGTTTTCCAAACACAGCAATAGCCAGGAGAAGGGGGTGGTGCTGCACCATTGCCCCAGAGTTCTTCAGGCCTGCACTGTTTCCCTTGGCCGGTCCATTGCAGTCTTCAGTGAAGCAGCAGTCTACAGTCGCTCCTCCGGCGCCATTTTGACGGGCTCGCTCACAAAACGCAGTGTAAGTGCAAGCTTTAATGATGCTGTCTGTAAAAAGAAGCAAAAAGGTTAATTGTGTTATTAGAAAAACATTTGCTGTTCTGCACGTCACTGGTCAAATGCAGCAGCAACACTGTAGACTATAAACGGGCAGTGAGCAGAAGAGCACGGCCAAACCTTGAGGTAGTAATGGGAAATAGTAACAGGTTTCCTGCCGCGACAACCGTGCCCTTGCAAGATAGCAGGGCTAGGAGACCAAGATTGCAACCCATAATAGGAATGGCACAGTTTTAGCCTGCAGCACCTATGTGCCACCCACTTAAGAAGCCCTTTAGAACATGTCTCAGGCCTACCACTGCAGCCTGTGTGTGCAGATTTTGACTGCCATGTCAATCTGGCAAAATAAAATACTTATAAGTCACCCCTAAGGTAGGCCTTAGAGGCTCATATGGCAGGGTGCATTATATTTAAAAACTAGGCCATGTGCACTTAAGTAGTAGTAGAAAGATACGTTTATTTTGGACACATGTCTAAAACATGAAGAAACATACAATTTTATAAAGCCACTTAAAATCAATTAACTCAATCCAAACTCAAAAACATTGCTTGATAAACAGTATAAAACATGCAATTCCCACTGTTACATTGTAAACCCCCATTTCAGACAGTGGAGCCATCCCCTCCTGCCTGGAGTGTAAACTTAACATGAGCAGACTTATAAAGGGAACAATCCAGCCAGATATGGCATTTGGAGCATTTACATGAAGAGGACATGCACACACATCATTTTCGCTAAGTACCTCTTTATACCAGCCGGAACTAAAAGAGATCATGTTACACCCCTCTTTTATTTTCAAAATATTACTATGAAGCTTATGGTCTAGCAACAGCGACAAGTAGAAAAATACACCATTCCCGCCTAGTATTTGTAATGTACACTTTATTAAGGGTTTCTCCAATAGGATGGTCATATCCTGCATATAACCACATTTCTCGACCGATTTCCCCAGTGCCTGTTTACTGGGAAAGTAGACCATCTTTCAATTGAGCCCCATGCAGTATGTAGTATGGAGAATTTTAGCTTTCCTTTACCCTGTGGCAAATGTCATATGCCCACTTCCCTTCACTGGCAAGGATTTCTTCCCAGCATAATTTAGAGATTTTTAGTATGCCATTGTCGTGCCCTAGCTTATTTAAAAATGTCAGTGTATGGGAATTAGCCACCAAGGGACCAGATTTAATTCTCTCCTTGTTCCCTGGACCATTGCTCCCTGAAGCAAGCTTAATAGGCCCTTAAGAAATGTAACCAAGTGCCAACTGAAGGGAGAGTCAAGCAGAAGAAATATTGCACCATACAGGGTAAGAGGCAGGACTTTTCCTTCATAAGCTTCCATGAGGGGAGTCAAAGACAGGCACCCATACATCTGATTAACTTGGATTATAACAAAGCTCTAGATCTATGCTCCTCATATGGCCACACCACTGTAAATTCCTAGTAAATGCAAGGCCAAAACCTATGTATGAATCTACCACTTCAACTGGTGTTGAATTCAAAACCCAATTGAACTTAGATGTACTTTTCCCAAACACAATTATCTCAGATTTTTCCATATTGTTCATAAGGGAGCTGGCTTTACTATAAGCATATAGAGACTCTATTTAACTTTGTCTGCCCAGAGGGTATAATCTAGCTAAATTAATTCATCTGCATACAGCAAACATATGATATGCACAGCCCTCACGTTTGGAGAGAAAGAATAGCCGTATTTTAGAACTGAGGGTAAATCCCCCAGAAATAGACTAAATAAGGTTGGGGTCAAAACCTACTCCTTCCGAAGACCATTACAAATCGGAATCCTCCTGGACAAACAACCAGAGCTATCAAGCTCAACCTGCACCCAATTATTATTTTGCAATGCATGGATCATACAGAGAAGCTTGCTTGGTATTTTCCAAGCAACAAGCTTTCCCCAAAGTACTCCCCTATTGACTGTGTTGAAGGCCGTGCGGAAAACAAAAAAGAGCAACACAATTGATTATTTACTGCCACAGATTACTTAATAATTATCTACAATTCAAAGGATATGGGAATAATGACCTATGTGTACTTATGTTTTACATGTCTTGACAGTGAAAAACTCCTAAAGTAATTTTTCACTGTTGTAAGGGGTATCTCTTCCTTTGACAAACACTGAGTTACTTTATTACATTTAATAAGTGGTAACTTTGGATTGGAAGCATATAGAGATGTGTTTTTTAGACACAATGAATTGTAACTTAAAATCATCTTAAATAGAAAAGTCAGATTTTAAGGCACAATTCTAAAAATACCACTTTTAGAAAGTTGGCATTTTCTTGTCTCAGCCATTTGTATATTTTGCCAGTTTCCTGGGTCGTATGACTGTGAGTGGCTCTGGTGGCGTATGTGTATTCCTTCCAGACAGTGACACAAAAGGGGGCTTAAGTTGGACAGGATGGGCCTTCCTGGCAGAATGACTGGGGAGGAGCTGTTCCCAGCCTCACTTACACTTCAAAGGACTTTGCCTCCTGCAGACATAAGGCCTGCCCTGTCTTTTGTTACCCACAGACAGTTTGGGGTCTTGACAGAGGAAGGGGGAGAACTTTCCAGAAGTGATGTGAGGGTAGAACAGAGAGTCCCCCCCAAAGAGGCAGGTACCGGGTAGAAATATTGAACCTCAGAGTCACTCCTCATAACAATCCAGGACCTGTTGAAGTTACAGAAGAAGGACTGCTCTGCTGCCAGAGGACTGCCTTGCTGTCTCAGAAAGAAGGCTGGACCTGTTTAACTTCATCCCAGGCCTCTCATAGTTACTCCAAGGGTACGTTGTTTGACCTCCTGTGTGAACCACAAAGATACAACAAGCTTTGGATGCCTCCCTGCAACTTCTCAGCTAATCTGCTGCTATTGGCCCTGCCTGAACGTGCAAATTGACCTACTGAGCTCTGCTGGGCTCTGCAAGAGTGAGTCCTGGACCCTTGCCTGGCATCAGAGTGCACTCCTTCTAAAGAGAAGGTGAAACCTTTGAAGTATGGGCTCTTACAACCGAGAATGGGTCAGAGGGCGAACGGGCCAGTTTGTGCCAAGAATCTACCACACATGACGGCTGACAGCGCAAAGTTCCTGTGAGACTGATTCTTCATGCTACAGCTACAGCAATAACAGCCTGTGGCGACTGCCAACATAAAGGCTACTGCAACCACTATCCACAATGCTTGACCAGCGACAACTGCCTGTGATGCCTGGCCTGCTCTTCGTGCTACAGTGACGACTATCCACAACACTCTACCTGCTACTCGCTGCCTCCCGTACAGCAAACGGAACTTAGACTTAGAACTTAGACTTAGAAGATAACTCTTCACCAAAATTAACCTGGTTCCTGTATCCAACCTGCACTGTATTGTGGTCGGCCTAAACTTGGGATGTTCCCCTGGTGCAATCTGACTAGATAACTGGGTGTGCCGCTTTGTGCCTTTATGTGCTATTTTTGCTAAAAAAAAAAAAATCATAGCTCCGGTTTTATTGATTGGATTTTTGTCATTCTGGTATCATTTTATTTATTAAAATGTACCTGAGTTTTCTAAATTGCTTGGGATTTTTCTTGTATTGTCTTTCCACTTTATTACTGTTTGAGTGCTGCCTAAATACTTTACACTTAGCCTCTAAGTTAACCCTGACTGCTTTGTGCCAAGCTTCCAAAGGGTTAAGCAAAGGTTAATGTAGTGACTTTTGGGTTGAACCTGACAAGGAATGTGGTTGTTGCTCAAGTGGGGCTTCCATCCATCTCAACCAATAACCCAGTTTCGTACATTACCCACAGCTTATATGGAACATGTCTGTTGTGTTACCAGGCATAGGTCTTGATTTAGAGTTTGGAGGACAGGGTGCTCCATCCCAAACTTGACTCTACCTACCAAACCCTCGGTCTATCTGCCTCATTTAGAGATGGGCAGACCTTTAATAGTCCGTCAAATGAGTCCTCGTTGGCAGTATTGGCAGAATAATTCTACAAATGGCCCTACATAGTAGGGGTGGTTGGAGGAAGGACATTACATTGTATGCCTTATTTAAGGTGGACTATGTAATGTTCATCGCACTCATGAAAAATATGGCAGTGAGGGACTAGAAAAAAGCAATGTCTCCCACACCTGGGAGAAATCTCACAGGATGTGTTGGTCATTAGTATTTGTTTTTTCCAAAAACAAACTTTCACTTTGGGTGTTTGTTTTTGAAAAACAAAAGAATTTCAAAAGTTTGGTATAAGACACTCTGGGCCAGTGGTCATCTCCAAATTTGACAGACGGAGTACCCTGTGCATTGCAAAGGTACTGTCCTCTGCTATCCCGACAGGAACTAATCCATTTTCCATGCTCTAATCAGGCCCTTTATTTCAGCTGAATGATGGGGTTGATCGGGGTTGTGGAAATTGTATTCTGTTAAACACGGGAAATAATTGCATATTCAATTGTTATACTTTTCATTGAAATTGAGCAATTTAATAGGTATAACAGGAAACGTGCTTCAAACTAGGATATTCTTTGCTACTGCTCCATCATAATTCCAGAAATGGTGCTCTGTCTTTGCTTTGTCATGCACAACAGCCGTCTTGTATGCCAGTGTTGGTATTGTTTGGGTTTCCTGCAACGCAATTACTGACTAGAAGATCTGACACTGACAGAGACACTTAGAACTGGTCAGAAAAGGTTCCAAGATAAATTGACCAATGTCCAGTCAGAGAGTAATTCGTGTGTTTTTATTCCTGTCTGTTTTTCTGGCTGGAGTCCACAGATGGTGTGATCTCTCGTAACTCATGCAAACTAGACATAAAATATTGATGGAGTCAGTACGAGGTTTATATATTTTTGAAACATCTACACACTGGGTATTTACTGCAGACAATGCACTGATTCTATGAATTCTTACACACTCTGTACTCGGCTCATTTACATGTGATAAGATTGGTACTGCTTCCACCACTCCTAAACCCTATCGGTAGATATGTATCTACTTACCTTGACAACTAGTGCTACTGCCATAACTGACCTTGTTTTGAAAATATTTTATAATCAAGCTACAGTGTCATGTCAGAGTAACTTTCCATTGATTTTTGATCCAATCAATGCCATGCTATCTAGGCTTACTTGGTGATGTGATGGTGGAGCAGCCATCTGAATGTCCAGGGCAGACCTGTGATCCTTGTTTGTAACAGTCCTCCTCGTTGGATGCAACGCAGGTGTAGCATTTAAGGGATTTAGCTGTGCAAAGAGAGCAAGAAAACCCACCTAGTTAATTGTGCAGCAGACTTCTTGGGTTGAATTAACACAATATAGTATATATCACAGACAGTAATGTTTACAGTGTGTATATGGATACAATGTACATCTTCATGGGTCTGTATACCAACCAACATTCAAGATACTAGTTTCTTTTTTTTTCTTTTTTTTATTGATTCAGTTCAAAGCCATGTATACAAAAAAATAAAGACACATCAATATTTCAGCTTGATAATTAGCATATTCAACATACATAGACATAAAGGATTGAAAAATGGTTTTAACATCAGATAAATACAATCTAAACAGCAGCTTTATCTAATTTAATAACATAAATAATAATAGCTAATGGTCCAAATAATCTATCAACGTCTGCCATATTTTGTACCCTCTTCTCTTTTTCATAATTGATTTAATGCGATAGAGATTAAACTCCAAATTAAAAATATTATAAAACTTTGCTCGCCATATTTCGTATGTAGGTGCTTCAGGTTTTAACCACATTGATGATATACAGAGGCGAGCTACAGCCATGGCCATGAATATGATATATCTATTCTCTTGATAACCTAAAAACAGTTCATTATCATTCGATAAACCAAAAATAATCATCTCTCTAGAGATTTTTACATCGCATTTTGTAATGTGTGCTAAAAAAAGTTCTATGAATACAAAAAACAGTTTTAATATAGGGCAGTCTGAAAATATGTGTATAATATCTGCCAAATCACATTGACATCTATAACATTTCCTCAGCAGGTCTATGTACTAATGATAGCAGGGTTACTATAGAGGCCAAATATTTAGGTATTAAAATTAGACTTATGCCTCAACAGTTAGTATTGTCAAACTGGGCAGATATATTAGTATCAGTAAAAAATCAACTTGACAAAATAGAATGTTTACATCTATCATTAGTAGGGAGACGTAATGTCTTAAAAATGACTATTCTTCCGAAAGTTTTATATTATTTCCGAGCAATACCACTGGAAATACCCACACTACAATTGAAGAAATTGCAATCTATAACTGATCGATTTTTATGGAGTGGGAAATCTACACGGAGAGCATCTAAATTTATGACATTACCAATCTTAAGGGGGGGCTGGGGAGTCCCGAATTTTGCACTTTACTATCTGGCATGTCTTATGCAAAATGTTAAATATTTTTCAATAGGTGGAACCCCACCCTCATGTGAAAGCCCAGATATTTTTTCTCTTTTATTAGGCCCACAATCTCGACAAATGTTGCTTCGTTTCATAGAACCTAGTTATTACAAAAGAACTAGATTCAAACTTATATTGTCCGCCTTTAAAGGATGGCGTTCTATTCGGAAGCTTATCTCATTGAGTCGTATTAATTTTTATACTCCGTGTAACTCTATAGAACTTCTCCCGTTAATTTTTAGGGATCGTACAATGGGTATTTGGCGGGAAAAGGGCATAATAGCCATTGGTGACTTGGTTAAAAACTGTACTATTGCCTCATTCCAGGAGTTAAGAGATCAATTCAGTCTTTCGAAACATGACTTCTTTAAGTATTTGCAAATAAGGAATTTCATCTATACACATCCACATATTGTACCATTATGTTCTAATGAATTTATGGAAATAATAAAAAAAAAACAACACGCTTAGGGATCATTTACAATTACCTGTTAAATTTACATCAGGATGATATGGAACAGCAGGCATCAAAATGGTGTACGAGACTAGGCACATCTGCAGTACCTTTTCAAGAATCAATATTCATGGCTGATAAAATTATTCTATCTGCCAATTTATATTCTCAACATTACAAAACTTTATTTAATCTTTATCACACACCACTTAAAATGTCAAGATACTAGTTTCTAGTGTGGTTAAAAAGCAAAGATAAGGCACAGCCGTGATAAATTCTTACAATGAATAATAGAGACATAAAAACGATTTATAAAGATCTTTATTCACATTGTGTTAATATAACAACATAAAGTGAGATGTTTTTGAACGTTAGTGGGCAATGTAGCTGTGCCTGGATGTGGTGTGGCAGAGTGGTAGCCATGTCAATGTAGTACCTAAAGGACAATCATAACAGGAACATACATCATAAAGTACTTGAACATGAAAGGGTATGGTCCCTTTAAGATACATATCTACCAGAACCAGAATATACGTACCAAGAGAAATCTACCAAATTGTCAAAAGCCTCTCCAAGCTTCCCCCACCTGCAGTCCCAGCCGACAATCCCACGGCTCGCTGCAATGATCTAGCCAAATCCTTTTATCAAAAAATAAACAAAATATATTTATCCTTCGCGGCCCCTGTCCCAGAGCTTAGCGCTGCTGAGTCTCAGCCTCCCACAGTAAAAGAACACCCCCTATGAGTAACCCTGAGCAATTTTCCTCTCTTAGACCTAGAGTCACTCCAATCCCTCTCACAACAGACAAAATCAGGCTCCCCTTGCGACCCAGCCCCCCCTCCCCCCGCACGATGACCATAGCTAGCTAAGTCATCCTCCCCACCCTTATGTATCTACTTAACGGCTCCAAACTAAAGGGAGTTCTACCTCCAACCTGGAAACAGGCAATGGTGAAAGCACTACTGAAAAAGCCCAACCTTAACCCCAATGATCCTAACAACTATTGCCCCATCTCCCTGCTACCCTGGGTAAGCAAGATTCTGGAGAAACACATCAACCTCCACCTCACAAAATTCCTCGAAGAGAACCGCCTACTGGATTCTACTCAAACAGGATTCCGTCCCAAACATGGCACAGAAACGGCTCTTCTAGCCGTGACGGAAGAATCCAGGAGGATCTTGGACCGAGGGGGATCAGTGGCAGTTATCCTCCTCGATCTGAATGCCGCGTTTGACACGGTGTGCCACAGAACTCTGCTGTGTCGAATATCCGATCTGGGAGTTTCCGGAGATGCTCTTGCCTGGCTGGGATCCTTCTTGAGCGGAAGGACCTTCCAGGTCTTCGACAGTGACTCCTGCTCCGCCAGCAGACCCCTGGACTGCGGGGTACCGCAAGGCTCTTCATTAAGCCCCACACTGTTCAATGTGTACATGAGACCGTTGGCTGAGGTCGTCCGCCCATATGGTATCAAGATCATCACGTACGCGGACGACACTCAGCTTGTGGTCTCCCTGGCACAGAGGAACAGTGAGTATCTGCAAGCCAACCTGACTGCTTGTATGGAAGATGTTAAGAGATGGATGACAGCATCCTCTCTGAAACTTAACGGTGATAAAACAGAGATCATGCGTCTCGGCCCCCCTACTCCTACCACCATCGACCACCTATGGCCCTCTAGTCTAGGTCCCCCTCCAACTCCGAAGGATAATATTAAGAGTCTAGGAGTATGGCTGGACACATCATTTACCCTCAACACCCAGGCAACAAAAACCTCCGCAATCTGCTTTGGGATCATCCGGATGCTGAGAAAAATCCTGCCACTCCTGCCCTTTGAAGCCAAGCAAGTTGTCATTCAGGGTCTGATCCAATCCCGTCTCGACTTCAACAACGCACTTTACCTGGGGGCCCCCGAATACGTGCTGCAAAAACTCCAGCAGACTCAGAACTGCCCAGCACGTACGCTACTCCAGATTCCGCGCAGAGAACCGGTGGAATCGGGGATCAGAGCCCTCCACTGGCTCCCTGTTAAGGAAAGAATAAAATTCAAAGCCATGTGCATATCCCACCAAGCCTTTTACAGATTTGGCCCCGAGATCAATAATTCACTCCTCACCCCCTACTGCCCAGGTAAACCACTCCAATCTACGAAAGCATTTCTTGCTGCAGTTCCCCGAGTCAAAAGGTCCAGAGCAGGAGGAAGGTCCTTCACGCTCAACGCTGCTAAGCTATGGAACTCCCTTCCCATCCACCTAAGATCCAACCCCAACCTCTCATCTTTCCATAAAGGGCTAAAAACACTCCTCTTCAGAAACTAACCCTATCCCCTGATCTCCACTCCCTCAGAGCACTTCTCCTCACTATTAGCACTTGGACGCCCTAGGGCAGCAGCCACGCTCTATAAAACCCCTTTTCATTTCATTTCATTTCACTCATAAACTGCAGAGTACCCTAATCACCGAAGGTGATCTCAGGTCCGTTTCATCCTAGCTGGTCTCCAGGTATTAATTTAGAATATCTGAACCCTGCACCCTCTCACCCCCATGGTCCAAATCCTTAGCAGATTGCTTCTACTCGAATCCAATTTAAAATTTTCAACAATCATTGTTCCATCAGTTGCTGTCGTGGCTCTTGCATATTAGGGATATTTGATGTTTGGCCAGAACCAGTGCCTGAGCCGAACATGTAAGTTGTTGCTGAGCTCTCGTGCTCACTAGAAGCCACACAACACCCATGGAATCTGAAGCATTCCCAGAGTCACGAGAAATTGTAAACCTGGGAATGCGCAGGAATCTAACGTCACCCCAGGGGTGGCGTTAGGGAGGCGCAACAAGGAGAAATTTTATTGTTCCTTATTCCCATGTTTACTGCATAATATAGAAAGAGTGAATTGCCTCTTGTGAATGATTTTTTGCAGTAAGGTGTCCCTTCCTGCACAAAATCAACCAGCCCCCCAATGATGGTACCCTTTTGCCATAGTGCAAGGGTGCCAGCTTTCGCGCATGGCAGCCATTGTGCACCAGCGCTGGGCAAAAGGGCAGGAACGTGCAGTATCTTGTATATCCATTCCATTCCTGCCCTTTTCTTTAGATATTGCACATCCCTGCCCTTTTCTTTTGATGCAGGGCAGCGCAGCAAGATTCCTTGCGGCGCTGCGCCAAAACCTCATAAATGAGGCCCCTATTAACAAGTGTGTTAGCGTCATTTTTAAGATCAGGTAAGTCCTAGCAGTAAGGAACTGCCACTAATGTGAATTAGCAGTAGTTTTTCTTTTTAGCGAAATATCCTGCTGTATGTTTTGAGGGACTTTTTATGCGGGAACGCCTATGTTGCATCTCAGTTTCGGGAAGTCATGCTCACCGACACGGCTTTTCAGCAACTTGTAAACATGGTGATTAAATAAAAGCCAACGTAGCGCCAAAAAATTGCTGCTACAGCGGCTTTAAATCCTTGTAAATATGCCCCTAGAAGTCAGGTACTACAGTGCAACCCCAATACGTTGGTTGTTTTTTAACTGAATCTTATATTGCATGCTTTGTACTGTCATAAAACCTGTACTTGTCAGCTTCCTTTGATAGCTGTTCTCCTGAGAGAAATTGGATTCCAAGACAATGTGTAAACTTGTTCTTATAGGCAGCCCAAAAAAACGCAGGTGGGAAACGTGTCACACCAAGACCTATAACTGCTGATAACATCATAGAAAGTGATATCCGAAAAAGCCTCCTTGCAGGAACTACTTAAATGCAGGTCAGGATCCCCAGGGGATCCTTGGCCAGTAAAACACTATCAAGCCTTGGCTTCTTTCCTAAACCCTCATCTCAATACAATATGGAACACATCCCTAAGCAGTGGCTGCTATCCAGAAGTATGGAAACAGGCTTTTATTGTTCCAATTCTAAAAAAGGCCAACTCTGATCCAGAAAATCCAGCTAACTATCGACCAATATCCCTGCTCCCGGCCCCAGCCAAAATACTCGAACGGCTTGCTCAGCAGCAAATCGCCAATTTTATCGAGACCCACGGCCTTTTTCACGACTCTCAACATGGCTTCCGCAAAGGATATAGTACTGAGTCTGCCCTCATAGAGATGGCTGACTCGGTTCGATGGGCTCTAGACCGAGGATCCCGGGCGGTGTTGGTGCTGCTGGATTTATCAGCAGCATTTGACACCGTCTCCCACCCAATCTTACTGGATCGTCTGAAGGCCAGGGCAATGTCCTCAAATGGATTAGTTCTTTTTTGTCTAATCGTACACAATTGGTCCACACTCCCCGAAAGACAATAGTCCACGCGCTGATCATCTCCCATTTGGACTACGCGGATGGACTTTATTTAGGTTTATCCACGGGCCTCTGCCACAAACTTCAAACTGTTCAAAATGCTGCAGCCCGCCTTATAGGGGGCTTTTCACGTAGACAGCATATATCCCCTTACTTTCGGGAACTGCACTGGCTACCCATAAGCAAACGTATTGAGTTTAAAGCTATGACACTAGCCTACCGCTCCACCCAGGGTAACGGGTCTGCTCATCTCAGATCAATCCTTCGTCCTTACTCTAACTCCCGCGCTCTCCGCTCAAACTCTAAAAATCTACTGGCCACGTCTAGATTTAAAAAATCTTGTTCTGGATGAAGAACATTTGAATTAGTTGCCGCCCAGCGATGGAATAAGCTGCCCCTCAAATTATGCATGAGCAAGACTGAATCTGAGTTCCGTCAAGCCCTGAAAACTTTTCTTTTTTGCCAGTAACCGCCTCTCTCTGATTCCTCTTTGAGACTGTTAATCTACCAGCGCCGGGACACCCCGTTGGGGTAGCTGAGCGCTTTACAAAAGACACAAACAAACAAGTGACAGCACATAACCTTTGACCTCTGTGCTGTGCACTGTACATTATTTCCACAATCTGTATTGAAAACCTAAAGGAACTAAACAAACTGATGTTGATGATAGGTCCACACAACTACCTAATAAAACTAGTAAAAGCTAAAGGCATATGTACATTTAAATGATCAGTTGTTTGATTACTTGATTAACAACTGTTGCAGAGCAATCAATCTATAGTATGAGTAAACAGCAAAATGTATTTATTTATTTATTTATTGAGAGATCTATAAAGCACAAACATGACCTGGAGGGGGTAACAGACACTGTACATGAGAATATACGAAGGCAAATACAATGAGTTAGCATGTAATAGTTAACAGTAGTTGGTTGATCCTAATAAAAATAAAGGGAGCAGCAACTGTTACTCAGCCTTCCTCTAATGCAACTGGCAATCCTACTTAGGGCCTGATTACTTCTTTGGAATAGCTGTACTGGCTCTCTGCCGGTGTGGCTGTGCTATAGCTGTGTGAGGACCACCCACCGTATGATTACTTTGTAATTAGTTAGCGGGCATTTCCTTTGCTGTTCCCATGGCAGTGCTTATACAATAGCCACCTCCATGGGAACGTCAAAGGAAGTTGGAGAATGGCATGGACTGAAAAGTTCATGCCTTGCTGGAACTTCTGTGCATGCACACGGGGGTCACATGTTCTGCCCCTGTGACCCCCTGTGTGTATCCACAAGGCGTGAGGCACAGGGGGCCCTGCAAGCCCCCTTTCTTTCATCACCAACACTGTTTTCATGGAAGAAAGACCTCCATGAAAACAGTGGCAGTGATGAAAGTTGTTATATGTTTGGTGGGACCATTGTGGTCCTGCCAAACATATAGATACCTCTGGACTGCTGCGCCATCACCAGGGATCGGTGGTTCCCTTGTGGAGTTGGCGGTGCCAACGTGGCACGACCACTAGGGTTGTAATGTGGCAGTCTCAAGATGGCCACTGCCACGCCACCACAAGTCTGGCAGCCCTCGGAATGCCAGACTCATAATCGGGCCTTTAGTGGCCTTGAAGGTTGAGGTTAAACTAAGAAGGCACAAGTTAGGTGGGAGGAGTGTGTTGTGTTTCTTCTAGTCCTACTGGTATAAGAAGATAGAGCCTGAAAGTGCTGCATAGGTGGCTCAAGCTTTATCCACCTTCCTGTTATCCCCTGCTCCACAGCTCAACATGGGTTCAGTAAGCAAAGCAGACTATTCAGGGTGACCTTTAAATATATGTTCATGTATGAGAGTCAACCAACAGACTCCGCTTCCAGAAAGAGATGAAAGATGTTGCATTCTAGATGAGCAGCAGCTGTCTGAAGCTCAACTCAGAGAAGACAGAAGTCCTCGTCCTCTGACCCACCCCCTCAGCATGGGGCAACACCTGGTGGCCCACTGCCCTCGGCAACCCCCCCCAACCCCACGGTCCACACCTGGAACCTCTGCATCCTTTTCGACTCCTCCCTCACCATGACCTGACAGATCAACGCCGTCTCCTCTACGGGCTTCAACACCCTGCGCATCCTCCGCAAGACCTTCAAGTGGATCCCCCAAAATCCAGGAAGACCATCACCCACGAATCAACAAATCCCTGCTGCGGAAACTCCAGACCATCCAGAACACCACTGCCAGGCTCGTCCTTGGCATCCCATGACATGAACACATCACCCAGCACCTACGAGAATTCCACTTGCTCCCCAGCGAGATTAGAGCAACCTTCAAGCTACTCACTCATGCCTACAAATCCTTCGACAACACCGGACCCCAATACCTCAACGAAAGAGTCTCCTTCCACGCACCCAAAACAAACCTCCGCTCCGCTGATCTCACCCTCGCCGAAACCCTGCGCATCCGCAGAGCCAGAATAGGCGGAAGAGCCTACTCCTAGATCGCGGCAAAAACCTGGAACAAACTCCTGCAGAACATCAGACATTCCCCCACTCTGCACAGCCTCAGGAAGAGCCTCAAGACTTTGCTCTTTGGCTGATTCGGAGAATGCAGCACACATAGAAATAACAAATTGCATTATGGATTGGTTATGTGCATGAATGGACACCTTCCTGCACATAAAAAATTGCACTTCAGGTGGTTAGTGTCGGAGTTCTGTGGGGAGTCTGTGGGTTTGGTGTGGATCCTGATGCAGTCGAACTTACAGGAGTGGCAGGTGAAGGGTCCATGGGTTTGTCCTGGGGCGGCTAGGTTGCAGTTTGGGAGTCTGCCGGGATTAAGTGCTGAGAGGGTTGCGGCGCTGTAGGTTATGCGGGTGGAGTGGGTTTTGCGAGGGCCAGGGGGTCTGGCGCTGGGCGCGGTCCAGGCGCGGACGGGCGTAGACGGAAACACCCTGTACGCCGGAACTACAGCCAAACTACAGAAAAAACTCCAACGCATCCAAAACGCCTCAGCCAGACTCATACTAGACATCCCCCGCCAAGCTCACATTTGTGACCACCTGGAAGACCTCCACTGGCTCCCCATCAACAAGAGAATAACGTTCCGTCTCCTCACCCACGCACACAAAGCTCTCTACGATCTAGGACCCGAATGCCTCAACACGCGCCTGTCCTTTTACACCCCCACCCGTTAACTACGATCGTCTAATCAAGCCCTCGCCGCAATTCCGCGCTTCCATAGATCCACCATGGGGGGAAGATCCTTCTCCTACTTAGCGCCCAAAACCTGGAACTCTCTCCCCACCCACCTCCGCCTTACACAGAACCACCTCTCCTTCAGAAAGCAACTAAAACTTGGATATTCGATAAGTAAAGTACCCCCCCTCCCTCAAGCGCCTTGAGACCCTCTGGGTGATTAGTGCGCTATACAAATGACTGAACTTGAACTTGAACTAATCCTGCAACGAAAGCGCCTTTGTATGATGACGTAAGGGTGTCTGCATTTACGCTAGAAAGCTATTTTTAGCTCCAGGGAAAACCCAGGGGTGCGCTGAATTGTTGTAAATATGACGCATCCCTGCATTTTGGAAATGGGACGCTGCAAAGTTTCACGCAGCTCCGCGCTCCATCATTTCCTTGTAAATATGCCCCCAAGGTGTTCAAGAGAAATTGATACCTGTTCTCTGTCAAAACTACACTATGGCAATCGAACAACTACAGTTGATGAGGATGAGTGCGGATGACTACAAGATTAAGTCCTAGTTTAAGCCTGCGCTTTTAAAACTGTAAACCATTTTAGGCTTTTTATTCTGATTATATGCTTGGAAAGTATTTACATTTTATGCTTAAATCATATGAGCATATTTTAGCGAATTGCTGGGACTATTGGGGATAATTGCTCCGGGGTAAGGACTCATCCATTTATTTTATCTCACTCACCAAGCGGGCGTGTTGACTTCAGTCGCCGCCGCCGCTCTCGCCGTGTGCCTCCGGTCTGCCACGGCTCTGCCGATTGTTGCGGAGAGACACTGCCCCTCCACAGCGGTTCCGCTCCCGGCCACCAATAAAACGCCATTGCTGAGCCGGATGCGCAGATGAAGAGTGCAGGTGAGTGTGAGGTAAAGTCCTCATTTAAGCCTGCCCTTTTTTAAACTGAAATTTTTAGGCTTTTTATTTCGATTTTATGCTTGGAACGTATTAGTATCTTTTAGCCAATTGCTGGGACTGTTGGGGATATGTGCACCAGGGTAAGGACTCAGCCATTTATTTTATTTCACTCACCAAGCGGGCATGTTGACTTCAGTCGTCGCTGCCACTCTTGCGCTGTGCCTCCAGTTCAACACTGCTCTGACGATTGTTGCGGAGGGACACAGCCCCTCCCCCCTCCACTGCAGTTCGCTTCCGGCCAGCAATAAAACTCCAATGCTGAGTCGGACGCACAGCGGACGCACCGCTGGCACGTTAAAGGCGTGCCAAAAGCAAACCCCTCTGCGCCCGTCCGCACCCAAACTAGACCAGGGGCCAGGTACCCTGCTTCCCCCATGCATGTCTGCAGAAATACACGAGAGATCAGCTCTTAACGCTCAGGCCTCTAAATCTCCCCTGTGTGAACAGTTTCTGGGTTCCACCTACCTGCATGGTTCCAGAGGAGACTTGAACCAGTGCGGCTTTAAGATGTTTGCCTTCAAGGACAAGCATCAAATGGCTCCCAAGCCCCAAGATTCCTTTTGGAAACTTGGATTGATTATGCCCGGCAATCCCCAAGCATGCCATTGACATCAGAAATGTGTTAGAGGAAGACACCCTCGATGTACTGCTTGCCACCGAAACAAGGCTTAAGGATAGCTCTGGACCGGACATTAATCAGGCACTCCCTCCAGGCTACCAAATTCACAGACTACATCAGGAAAAGAAAACTGGGGGCGGAATTGCCATTATTTTAAAAGCTGATTTTAAATGCTCTATGACTCCACTCTGTCTCCCGGAATGCGAAAGTGTTCAGTTCCATATCACACTCTCGCCTTCCTGTACATACTCAGGTGTACTAGTGTATAGATCGCCGGGCCCCCGCTCCACATTTTTAGAGGCATTACCAGATACTTTAGCTAGCCTATTTGTAGTGAAAAACCACATAACAATATTAGGTGACTTCAAACTGAAAAACAAGCCTAATCAAATATCCCAGAATAGGAAATCCCCATGGTAAAATAACCATCTGCTGACATTGAAGAACCAATGTAAGAGACTAGAAAGGGATTGGAGAAAGGAGTACGACCCAGTCCTAAAAGGTATATACAAATTCTCTATCAGATCCTATCATAAGAAATTAAAATCGGCATAAGCTAAATTTTATGAGGATAAAATTATTCAGGCACTTAACTCCGCTAAGGAAATTTTCAGAGTAGTTAAAACTCTGACCACACCTCAAGAAATTATGGGATCTCCAAAGGCCACTAAAGAAAGATGCAATGAAATAGCATCTTTCTTTCACAAGTGGCAGATATACCACTGAATCCGCACATGAATACCACTGAGTCCGCACATGAGGGGTCAAATAAGGCCAGTGAACTGGCTGCAGCCCTAAGTCTATCACAATTCCCGAAACTAAAGGAAGAGGCTATCCTCAGGCTGCTTAAGTCCTTTAAATCTGGATCTCTGTTAGACTCAGCACCCCCCCATGCCCTTCTCAAGGTGATTGAGATCATACTTCCTTCACTAATGATGATTCTTAATAAGTCACTTGAATCCGGCGTGGTCCCACAAAATTGAAAGCATGCCGTAATTAGACCAATTCTGAAAAATCCCCATCTGGATTGTGACATACTTGGCAATCTGCGACCAATCTTGCTACTTCCTCTCCTCAGTAAGCTCCTGGAGAAACATGTCAATCATACATTAGTCAACTACCTTGAGGGGAACAATCTATTCCAACCTATGCAGATGGGCTTCCGCACCCAACATAGCACTGAAGTAGCTCTCCTAGCAGTTACCGAGGAACTCAAAGCCCTACTAGATAATGGAGGGTCTACCGCCATTATTTTGCTCGATCTCAGTGCGGCTTTTGATACCGTCAATCATGCCATACTAAAAGACAGATTAAGGGAAATAGGTATCCGAGGCAAAGCGATATATTGGCTTATTTCTTTTCTGGAACATTGGTCCTCCCAAGTGATGGAAAAGGACTGTTTCTCGGACCGCCTGCCAATTAAATACGGAGTACCACAGGGCTCTTCACTCAGCCCCACCTTTCGGGTGTATTGTATGCAGATGACAACCAGTTGATTGTCTCTCTGTCCAATGGCCCCAACTAAGGGAACCAACAACTGGCTCCTTGCTTGAAAAAAATTGTCTCACTGGATGTCCAGCTGTTGCCTAAAACTGAGCGGAGAGAAGACAGAACTCATGATATTAGGTAATATGGCCATTCCCAGGCTACTGAATAATTGGCAATCCTGCATGGAAAACCCACCAGATCCTAAACCTGCTGTAAAAAAATATATAGGTATCTGGCTGGATAACACCCTTGCAGTGAACCAACAGGCAAAAAAACGGTCTGGTATCTGCTTCAGGCTTTTAAGAATGGTCAGAAAGATACTGGAGCTTATCCCAGATCAGCTAAGGAAAACCGTCCTGCAGTCCCTTATGGTCTCACGCCTGAATTATGGTAACTCTCTTTACCTAGGCTCACCAAAGTATGTGATAAAGAGACTTCAGACTGTGCAGGACGTGGCGGCAAGGCTCCTGCTCAAACTCCCTAGACACCTATCTGTAAAAGAGTCCCTTAAACAGCTCCATTGGCTTCCAATTGCAGCGATAGTCAAGTTCAAACCCTATGCATCGCTAATAGGGCAGTAAACAATAAAGGCCCAGAAAAACTCAGAAATCTGATATCTCCCCACGCCCCCACCAGACTTCTAAGGTCCTCCCATCTACACCTCCTCCGCACTACCAGAATCAAAAAATCAATATGGGGAGGAAGATCCTTTGCACACCTGATTCCTAAACTGTGGAACAAGCGTGGAATGACCTAAGAGCGTCGCCACCGAACTGGCTTTCAGGAAAAACATAAGACTTGGCTGTTTCCCTTATATCACTAATGGGATCCGTTCCTACCATAGCACTCATCATCAGCGCGGGGAAGCCTTAGGGTAGCCATGCACTACATCAATCCCATTCAAATCAAATCACAGTTGTATTTTAATTTATTTAAAAATGATCTACTCATCTCAGACCTAATACAGTCATAATGTTATGCTATCCAACTGCAGCTTCCGAACCACCAGCCGCCCTATAAATAAAAAGTACACGTCTAGAGACAATCTCCATCATGTCCTGTAATGCACTTATTTAGTAACTGACATTGTGCTCTCGTAAATTAGAAAGGGCTAGACTAACATCACGAGTTAGTACCCAATACCCTCTAATCCGATTGACGCAGATATTGGGTAAAATAGTGAGACCAATGCCTTCGATAGAATCCCCAGCATAGAGAAAACCCATACCAAGCAGTTTTCCCATCTTGACAACTAACATTGGCAGTAGGTCAAAGAACTGGTAAATGATACTTTAAACAAAAACTGCATAATATGACAGTTCATTCTGAAATACTAAAATTATGTTGCTCAGTCTTCTTCAAATTGATTATCTAAGTAAATCTACATAATTCCACAGCATTACTTATTGAATTAATCCAAGGCCACTGGAATAATGCGGAAGGCAGGACCACATTTTGAGGCAGGGCTGACTATATTATGTGTCAATAAAAGGCAAATTATGCTGTGCAATGCAGCACATATTGTGTTAGTATTACCACATGATTTTGGCATTTCTTTTACACATGCTAACACTTTCTGGGCAAAGGTTTCACCTGATTAGTACCACTTTGACACCCAAATACTGCAATAAGCAAAGGAAAGATGATCAGTCAAACTTTGCTAAGGGCCTTTCACTGCACACCAAAACGTGTTGCCATGTTTTTAGTAACTATTCATCCGCTTAAGCTAGTTGGAAGCTGATGGATTATGTGGCAAATGCGGCAAATCTAAAATTATACTGAAAATGCTGCAGCTACAAAATAGCATAATTACAGTAGCCCGTTATTGACCAGATCAATATCCAGAACATAAATCAATCATTAGAAACTATGAGCCAAGAGGAGATGGGAACATCCTGCTCAAAATTTTGAAATATAATACGATTAACCCATGGGCATCTATGATAATCCATAGAGAAACTCTGCATAGCCCTGATTTATCAGTGGACATCTTTATTGACAGAAGAGATAGAAAGAGGCAATGAGTTGGAAGATAAGAATGGAGGAAACAAAACTTTGGTGTAATGGCACTTGGAAAAAGTGGAAAAGGAGTCAAAAGGGAGTATGGAAAGGAAAGGACCTGAAGAGGAGAGGAAGGTAAAGTAAAGAATGAGAAAAAGCACAGATGTGTAGAAAGAGCACTAGTGAGAAATTGAAAGAAATATCAGCACAGAGAGAGAGAGGGAGAGAGAGAGAAGACCTCAGAGAATACAACAGAAGAGAAAGTGAGAAAAAATGAGAAGTAGGTAGAATAAGAGGGAAAAAGCTAAGAGAATCACAATTGGCATGAAGGGATTTAGAACTCTATCGCTCTATCGGATATCACTATTTAGAAAGATAGGTTTTCTGCGTGGGTCCAGCTGTCTATTAATGATACACTATTTTCTTATTGGCTAGATAAAGAGTCAGATGCCCCATTGCCCCACACTGCAAACACGAGCTTTATATGCTAATTTACAACTGGAAACACCAACTTCATCCCTCCAATTTTTTTAAAATTCTTTTTATTAACTTTTGCTCAATTGACCATACATACCAACAGATACAGTAATTTGTACAGGGTGATGTCTCAACATCACAACATTTGTCTCCCAGGGTGGTATGATGACACTGGTCCTGTCTAGTTCAGAAGACCAAAACACATAATAGGCCCTACATACAATTGGCAACTTAAGACATTTCAATAAATCAAAGCTCTGCTCTCTCCTGATCATATATATCTGATTGTTATTCTGCCATCCCCAGCCCTGCTCTATACTTACAGCATGGTGACCCTATTTCCTCCCACTTTTTGACACACCCCAAGCTTTTATATACAGTTTCTTCGGGCCATTTCCACTCTCTCAAAGAAGGCAGTGAAGGTGCTCCCCACCTTCTTGCAATGTTCCTCTTGGCAATTACTGCTGCAAGAGCTTGCCAAATTCCTGTATACCTGAGCCAGTCCGAATTGCCCTTGATCATCAGGAGAAGCCATTTGGCGTCCATCTGGACCCTTGACATTACGTCTGTGACACCCTGCCAATATCTAGCTATCACCGGACATTCCTATAGAATGTAACCAAAGGTGCCCTCCTGCTCATACCCCCTAACGCAGTGCGTTGTGTGTGCCTTACCCCAGGTATATAAGCGTGCACCGGTAGTAAGTAGGTGTAGTATCTTAAGTTGCACCAACCTAAATTGTGTCTAAACTGCTATCTCTCTTGGGCTCTGTATTGCCTCGTGCCAGTCTGTGTCGTCCAAGTTCCCAAGATCGTCTGTCCATGCCAATGTCAGGGCCACCAGGGGGTCCGGTATATTATTCATAAGCTTACGATATATCGTGGAGGTTGGTTTTTCCGGGATGGGGTCTAAAAGCAATCTATCCTCCAGAGGTGAGTAATCTGGAACGGGGGTCCCATGTTGGATGTGTCGCCGCAGGGCATGCGTCAGCCTGAGTTAGTGATATCTTGTAGTGTGGTATAAAGTGTATTCTTGCTGCAAGTCTTCAAATGCAAGTAGAGCCTCTCCTCACCACACATCGCCTAGGTGTTCAATCCCTATCAGTTTCCACTTAACTTCATCCAAACTTAAAGGCAAAAATATTTTAGCATTTTTAAATTTTCCATAATTTTAAACAGGTCAGTTAGCATGAGTGAAAGCATTTGTTTCCCTATCTATTAAAGATACACATCAAACCACATACTTAAGCATATTATGCTTTTTTAAATATAATCTTGTAAATTCATAGTAATACCCGCAGGCTAATCAATCACACAAAATAATTAAATGGGTCATGCTTGGTTACCTCTTTCTCCCTAAAGTAACGGTTCATGAGAGAGTCACATCACTATGAAGGTCTGCCACCACCAAAGCTTGCACGAAGATCACTAGACAGCAAGATGAAATACTGCGACGAACGGTCACCTCACTCTTGGACAGCTCTTTCAGAAGCATGTCCAGTAGTCTGTCACTGACATCTCAAAGATGAAGTTTGCTCCGACTCTACCTGTTGCCGTATGCACAGTCTTGAAGTTCAATATCAACTTCAGTTATCTGTTCCTGGAGACATCACCCCTGTCCTCACTCCCTAAACACTCTAAAGTCCATCTGGTACCCATTTTAGGACATGTGAAGTTGATCCAAGACGTGGGACCCTTGCTCACTTTGCTGCTGCATCATCTGCTTGTGTTTGCTGATCCAAGTGCTACATAAATAGTGTCTAAAGGCATCGCCCTGATCCATTTTTACAAGTCCCTTTGTATGTACTGCCCAGATAGACATTAACAGCCTCCTGGTAAGCACAGGTATGAACCGACTTGCTAGCACAAGCAGGAAAGAAAGACTGGGTTTGACTAAAACACCTTCCACGACTTACCTGGAGATAGTTATGTTATGTTATGTTATGTTAAATTTAATTTCTATAGCGCACGGCTACTCCAATGGAGTGTCCCGGCGCTTTATATTGGCAGCTCATAAAAAAGAAAAACATAACAGATGAAGACATTCATTAACAGCAGCGTGACATATACTAAAGGGTAAAAAGCCAGGTTTTAAGGCCCTTCCTGAAAGACAGCAGATTAGAAGTACTGCGTAAGGCCAGAGGCAGAGTGTTCCAGAGCTGTGGATTGAGATAGTGCTCATTAGATAATGGTCATTCCTGTCAGAGACTGCTGGATTATATTTATTAGTGAGCTCTAGAGTCCTCTAAAGTCCTTTTCCCAAAAGATTGAAAGGCAATAAATCCACACGAAGTATATTTTGAAATGCTTTATTAAATATTTAATCTCTGTTCTAATGCAGGTTATATGAATGAGCGGTACTGAAGAAGTAAAATAATGGTGAAAAGTGAAAATACGATTAATGTAAATACAGGAACAATGGTGACCTATTAGATGGTGACCATTGAGTCAAATCATTGTAGTAATTAATTTGTATTGGAGCCCTTCTGTTCCTAGGTGCTAGCCCATACTTATGTTAGCATTGAAAGTGCTATATTAACAAGATTTCTAGAGGATTTTATTGCACACATACCTTCCACTCATAATCTATTTGATGTTTCTCAATCTGCAACAAGCAAGGTGAGTTTCTATGTTTGGTTAGTCGTGTCTTGGATGAAAAAGGCACAGATAGCCCCCACATCGTGCCAGTGTGCAAACCTTCACTCACCCTGTTTGCAGATTCAATGCTCCCTTGGAAGCCTGAAGATCTCTGTTGAGAAATCTGTGCATCCGACGTATATACGATTTCTCAGTGTTATCATTAAAGAAAAGTCTCAGTGATGTGTAATGTAAGTTGTGAAAAAGAAGAGTGAGAAGAATGTATAACATATGAGTTATTGATGCACCATCAACCTTTTTTCAAAGAATCACTCTATATAAGGAATACAAGCAATAAACTAATAAATAAATCAGGCATTTATAATGAATAAATGAATTATTTGAGGGACTCAAAAGCAGAAAGCTAAAAACCTTGAAAGAAGAGTCACTCATGACTGAGCAGAGCAGTTTGAAACTTCCTCTCATCTCATTTATGCCAGATGCTCAACCAAACACTTGGGGCCTGATTTCAAATCTGGCGGTCTTCTGACTGCCAGACTCGAAGTGCTAAACTTTTAAAGTCATTGCGGCGGTGGATCAATGGTTGCACCAGCAAACAGTCGCTCCCTTGCGGTGGCGCAGCTGCGCCACAATGTAAGATGCTCCCCGGGACTCGCGCAGTCCCGTTGAGCATATTACAAGTTCCACCAACACCACCCATTTCATGACGGAAGCCCAGCAATGAAAAGGCTAGCAGAGGAGAAACAAAGGGGGCTCTACAAGGCTGACATGCCCCCCCCACCATGGGAATACGTTCAGGGGAGCACAACATGTGCCCCCCCGGTCTGTATTCTCCCAAAGTTGCAGCATTGCTTGGACGTCACCGTCCATGCTGTGCTGGAACTTTTTTGCCATTCCCATTGCGATGCCTGTTTTACAGGCACCGCCATGGGAAAGGTGAAGGATCGTAATACGGCGGGCGGTCCATACGCTTGTTCAACTGGTCATATGCAGGCACCGCCATGGGAAAGGTGAGGGACCGTAATACGGTGGGCGGTCCTTGCGCTCGTTCAACTGGTTATATGGCAGGAGGTCAGGGCTGGAATGGGAACCAAAACCGGCGCTGGCAATGTGCGGCCCCCCTTCCCCCCGGGGGGGTTGCGGGTGCGACCACGCTCTTTGCCAGTAGTATGCTGCAAAAACGGCCCTGTAACAAAAACGGCCCCCAGGGGCACAAAACCGCCCCCCCACCCTTGCGGCGCACCGGATAATTGCCCGGTGCCCGCAAAGGCCAGCCCAGGCCTGCAGGCGGTCCTTAAGCGGCTTTGCTGCAGCTGTGCCAGCTGAAACCTGGCTCAACTGCCCCAAACGCCTAATTAGCCCCTAGGTCACAACACTCCACCCTTAAATACATTGAAGTAGTTAGTATGTAGTTCTAAGTCAACAAACTTACAATTTAGAATGTCATCACTAAGCAAAAACACAGAATTTCAGTTTGCCATATTGTAAGCGGTTCGGGCTTTGTCTGAGTCAAAAAACTGATACCATGGTCTAATGTTGTTTCCTGTAGAAAGATGGGTTTCAGATGTATCTACACGTTCTAGAAATGAGAAACGTTGGCAAACGTCATCTAGGCTTAAGTACAGGCGATCTCGGTACGCTAGGCAGTGCTCTGCAAAGCAAAGAGAATCAAAGAAACACAAATACAGCACTGAAGCACATTTTGCCGCATAATGCAAAAAAAACTAATTATTCATGCAAAGAGGGCATACCAGTTTGGAGGCAGTGAAAACGCTCCTCGGTTTCCACTTAAAGCCAGATAAACTTAAGCCACACACAGTAGCATAAACTGGCGTTTCGCACATTTTCCTGCCTAATTAAAACAGGTGCAAACAATGGACCAAAAAATGGATGTAAGTTTCCCACCCATGTTTTGTTTTTATGGACTGGATAGTGTGACTCGAATACAAATTTCACACAAGACATCGAACATCTCCTTTTTCCAACACTATGGGCCATATGTATCAAGCCTTTTGTGAATCGCAAAGGCCGAAATTCGCAGAATTTCGGCCTTTGCGAATCGCAAACGGCCTATTTGCATGTTTTAGGATGTATGAAACATTCGCAAAATAAGGAATAGCAAAGTTTTGCGATTCCTTATTTTGCCATAGCATTTAAGGAATCGCAATTTTGCGATTCCTTAAATGCTATGTATGTAGCATTTTTGTGTTGCGAATTATGGTTAAGAATTCGCAAATTACCACCAACTTGTAGTTGATGGTAACTTGCGAATTCTTCAAAAACACAATTTGGCATTTTTGAAGGTGGCATGTGATGCACACACATGCCCATAGGCCATGTATGTGCGCTATATGCACACACATGTACATTTAAGGGGTGCAGCAGGGTGTCTTTGAGACACCCCTGCACCCTTGAAATAATTCTCAAATTGCGAATTCGCAATTTGAGAATTATTTCGCAATCATTCCTATGGGCCTCCTGGCCCATAGGAATGCATTGGGAATTATTCCTTAATTGCGAATTCGCAAAATGCAAATTCGCAAATAAGGAAGATTAAGGAATCGCTAAAAAATAGCGATTTTCTTCATACATACCATTTTGCGATTCCTTAAAAATCGCTATTTAGGAATCTCAAACGGGTTTGTTGATACATATGGCCCTAAATGATGGTTAGAATTGCAATATTTTCTGGTGTGCGCAAGGCATAGTAAATACATCGCTGCAGTATTTTTTGCCATTTGCGCAACACAAAATGATATTTCCGTACAGCATTGAGCAAGTCTCGGTAAATCTTGGCCAGTTTCCCTACTGAAGAGTTGAACTGTATGTAAGGGAAAAAGGAAAGAGTAAGTGATATTATTGTCGGACTTTAATATTTTTGTTATACATTTTTTCATTCAAATGAGTTAATATCTTTTATTGTATTTGTAAATTTATTATCTTTTGAAATTTCCTTATATGCAAAATAGAAAAATGGAGTCAAAGCAAAACAAGCGCTGGTTTGTATGAAATATCAATCCACGAGAATACTTCAACACACTAGCAGAAACAAACTGAGCAGATGTCAGTGTACCAAGGTTCTGCAAAACCATGTGATTGCTTGTTTCGCTAGTAGACACTTTTCGAATGATATTTTATTTCACATTATTCATAAATTAACAGTTGTGGGGGGTCGGTGCAGGGGAGGGTGAAGGGTGAGTCAGCGAGCGCGGGTGCTAGCGCGAAGTAGCGCAATTGAAAAGAAAACATTGGTGTCGATTAGGATGGCGGACGGACCTGCGTCGTCCGCCACCCCCGAGGTGGAGGGACTGTCTGCAGGGGCAGCAGCGTTCCCTCCATAGGAATTAGGATGTGAACGCCACCCTGGCGGTCACATCCTGTATATTTAACATTGCGGCGGTTTCTGCTTAAAGAAGCACCCGCTACAAAGTTAAAAATGCATGCTTTGCATGTGCATGCACAAAGCGGCAGGCACCGCGCGGTACCTGCCGCTTTGTGCATGCACATGCAGGGGGGTACCTGAACCCCCCAACACCCTGGGGGCCTGCAAGGGGCCCCCAGAAACAAAGGTCCACATGCTTTTCCACGGCAGAATATCCGCGGCGGAAACACATGTCTCCACACACATCATAATATGGCTGGCGGTGTCTTGCAGACACCACCACCATATTGTGGTCCACACCCCGCGGATCAGCGGCGGATGGGCCTGCCGTCCGCCGCTAATCCCACCACCATCATAATCTGGCGGTGGGTGTTTTCAAGGACAGAGGAGGTGAATCCGCATCCTCCGGGCCGGCGGTGGCTTCCACCGGCCCGGAGGATGAGGATTCACCGCCATCATAATCGACCGATTGTTTTTTAAATTACACACTTACCTTGCCGCCGTCCCCACTGCCGCGTCTCTGCTCCTTGCTCCTGCGCTCTCTACTCGTGCCATGCGACAGGAAGAACAGCAAGGATGCCCTTACCAATCACAACGCTGCAATGCAGCAGTGTGATTTGTAAGCACCCAGGCTCCCCTGACCAATCACAATGCTCCAGTGCAGCGTTGTGATTGGTTTTAGGCATCCTGGTTCGATGATCAACCAGGGAATGGGGGGCTGTGCTTGTTCTCGACGCAGGCTGTAATGCACCTTGCATGGAGAACGGGGAAAGTGTGCATGGCTGGTTTGGGCGACCCAAGATGGCCGACCAAACAGTCATGTGCACATAGGAGTGGGCAAACCACTCCTCCCCTGCCCTGCTCCGTGAGCAGAGCAGCCCCGCTCACCCGCCTGCCCACAAAGGAAGGAAACATAAAATGATAATAACTTAAGGTTATTATCATTATATATTTCCTTTCCTTTTCTCTGCTCAAAGAAGTGGCGCAACTCTTCTCGGCAACAGCGAAGGAGCCGCCACTGAATGGGATTGTCGGAGTCTTCATAGATTTAGTCTAAGGCTGTTAAGACAACCTGCACATGGCAAGATTCTAAAGTTAGTAACCTCCTGCTTTTTTTATAAAGTGTATTATTACAGAAAGTAAAAAGATTAATTAATAATTCAAAAGAATTTACATAATTATCTAAATATATCCGGAAAATCGACTGACATGAAGTTTGTCTCTCAAGAAAGTCCAAAAGATCACTGCAAAATACCTGTCTCTCCTCCAAAATAACACTTCTTTTATTATGTTTTTGGGGCATGAGGCACATGCATGACTATAAATGCTTCATTCATGTAACACCTACTACCTAAAGAATATTATTGGTTAAAGCTGCACATTTTGGATTTAGGATACTACATCATATTAAGAAATACAGGAACTACAGAAGAGCTTAGCTAACGGACCTGCAACTTGTAACAGGAACACATCCTTCCCTCTGAAGAGAAAAACAAATTATGATACATTTGTGTTAGGACAGTCATTGGCTGAGGCTATAGTTTTTGTTGATTTGCTGAAATAAACATAGACACATGAATGTGGAATGCTCGTACACCTAAAATAAACATGTAGGGGCAGATTTACAAGCCCCTTTTCGTCACTTTTGCGCCGCTGTTGGGTCACTTTTGTGAGCAGCGGCGGTGTAAAAGTTGTGGTCCATTTACAACGTGACGCATCTAGGAAGATGCGTCACTTTGTAAAGCCCTGCATCACATTTTACCTGTGGAAGGTATAATGTATGCAGGATAGGCCTTCCCATGCAAAAAGCCATGTAGAACTGGTGCAGTGAAATTTACAAGATTTCCCTGCGTCACTCTACGGTTTCATTGCGTCAAAATCCCTACGCCTGCTCAGACCAGGCATAAGGATTGACGCAGGGCATTTTACATGGGACCTACCTATGTTTTCTGGTGCATTGCTGGAGTTGTGTCACTTTTGTGACAAACTCCTACAATGCGTCTCTTTTCCTCCAACAGATGCGTCGGAATTTCTGACGCATCTGTACTTCCTTGCGCCATGGTGCACTGTATTGTAAATACAGCGCATCCATGGTGGCGCAAGGACATTTGGAAGTGACGCAAGGAAACTGACGCATCTATGCAGATGCGCCAGTTCCTTGTAAATCTACCCTGTACTGTTTTGCAGCATTTCATAAATGATTGTCAATGTGGCCTGGTATGGCCTAGTTATGAGAACACTATATAGGCCTAAAAAAAAAAAAAAAAACTTTAACAATTCCAAGCAGTACAGTGTCAGGTGAGAGTGGTGTTTCAAGCGTTGGTTTTCATAGGATTATGGTGCTTGTAGTTTGTTTTTAATGAAAAAGGCAAGCATACACATTTCAGAATTCAATAAAACAGCAACTAGCAATGGCAATAGGTCTGGATTGTAACTGAAATTGCCTCTTCAGTCACTGGGAACTTTAGGCATTCCTTAACGCCTCATACAAGCACTCTGTCACTCATCCTAACACTCAAACATCCATTCGTCTGTCCATGACTCACTCTTGAATTTACCTATTCCCCCATCAACAATGAAACTTACACAGAATTTCAACAATGACATGGAGATACATTAATTGAATAAAAGTAGACAAAATACAGCCACCTAAATGTGATGTGCATATGCCTGGGATAAAATATCTATCTTAGCAGCAGGCAGCCGTTTTTAATTGGTATTGTCCATAGTATTTCATCATTTTAAAATTCCAACATGGATAGTATCCTTCAAAGCAACATATCAGCCATTTTGGAAAAATAAAAAACAATGAGACAATATCCACACTACGATTCCAAGAGGGCCACTGAATAAACATCATAGGGGGTGACCATTTTGGAATGCCACTGTACATAGTGCATCATTGTTGAACCAAACTAAAAAGGACAACATGCTGCTTCTTAATGTGGTGAAATCCTGGAATGGTAACTACAACGAAAAACTGAAGATAGTACCAATCAAAAATAATCACTGGGTTCAAGAGCAGTGACACACGTGAGCTGCAGATTAAATGAGCGGCAAGTGAGCATCCTAATAGCACTGTGGAGAGCTGGTGGGCACTATATATAGGAACAAAATAAAAAAAGACATGAAAGGGTACCTATAAAAGGTGAAAATGCAAAACTAAAGGATTGGCCCACCATCACTTTTACTGATGCTCACTCATTTTCAGTTGGATGTGTTGATGTGACCAGACAAAATGCCATCACACGCAAGGCAATAGAGCCAATGGCTGAAACAGGCTAACCCAGTGCCTCTTTCTGTCATGGACAGTAGCAGAATGTGAATGACACTCAAACAGACTAATGGCTGAAGAGGGCTTACCCAAAGCCCCTCTCTGTCTATATATATATATATATATATATATATATATATATATATATATATATATATATATATATATATATATATATATATATATATATATATATATATATATATATATATATATATATATATATATATATATATATATATATATATATATATATATATATATATATATATATATATATATATATATCGGTCGCCAGTAGGTGGTTATAGTTAGAACCTATTTTCCATAGGAAATCCACAACATTCTATTTGGAATAACTTTGGCGGCGGTTGGCGAATCTTTGCGAAATTTTCAAAACTGGTGGGGCGCTCCGGTCTGCTCCTATCCTGAAAGTATTGGGGTGATTCGTGAAGCGGGGGCTGAGAAAAAAGGGGGTCCCAAAACTTGTTTTCCGCATGCAATTTTCCATAGGTACCGTTCATCGCGACTACAGCCCGAATGGCGGAACGGAATTACACCAAAATTGGCAAAGTTGTAGTCCTTGGTTCAGACTCGTGCCTTTTGCTTATATGGTGTAAATTTGCTCAGTAGTTCCTGAGAAAATGACAATTAAAAGCACATATATATCTATGTATATTAACAACAGGAGAGAGAGGATAAGCAAGAGGTCACTCCTGTATCCCCAATCATAAATGCAAAAAACAACTAAGGAGTGACTTGTTGGCTCTGTGGGCAAAGAAATAAAGCCAGGAACACCAAAGGAAAAAAGCCTCCCACCAATAGTGACAAGGCGATATTGGAACCAAAATTGGAGAAAAGAGTGAAAACACATACAAAAAGGAAAAAACAATAACTCATATTTGTTTAAGAAGAACCCTCACTCACCCTAGTGGTGACATGCTTCATCATGGGGTTCCCACTGGAGGAACCGAATGTCCCTCCAGTGTGCTTCAACGCCTGATTTACAGCGGAGCAGGTTATTGTGAAGTAAACTTGATAGGTATGTGTTTATGTGCAAGTGATAGTGAGATGTTAAAAAATATTAGTTGTACCAAGAACAACTTTATTTGGTGGTCAGCTAATATTATTAAAAACGGTGTGTAGGATATTAGTAGTGGTAATGTTCTCGGCCACTTATATCCCTTCAAAAGTAGGTCGACATGTTTAAGCTGTCTATGGTAATTAATGCAGCTTTCTTTAGGACCATTAAAGTGAATATCCCTGGTGGTCCGCGCTCGCTAAGGCGTGTCCAACTAGTGGATATATAGTATGTGAAAAACTATTTTATAAAAATACCGGAATTATTCGGTTTCTGCAACCCTAGTATTTCCAGGCGCCCAAAAAATCTGTAATTAAAAAGCACAACATTAATGCGTTTTTCAAATCACTCTTTTCATGTACAACATATCTATTTATACATGTATCCCATTTAGTTCCAGCATTTAAAGTCACTCCTTAGTGACCTTACTCCTTAGCAACCCGGATTTGGGATAAGTAAAGGATAGACTTGGGGTTGTTACTTCCCAGTCTTTACATTTGCTTTCTACAGGCTTACTTGTTTAGAAAAACCTTCAAATCAAATTAAACTCATCAAAAATAAATCGCCAAAAGTAGTACATATTCAGTATAATTGGCTATGACGAGTATCCAAGAAAAAAACGGTCTGTTGAAATTACAATGGTGCATATTGAATTGACCGGTTTCACTGCAAGATTTCAAAATGAGACCATGTTCCTCCCACGTTAAACGTGAGCCAAGAAATCGGGACTTATTGAAAAAGCAACATTTTATAAAAAACACTGCTGGTTTGTATTACTCACAGCACGATATTATGGTGCTGTCATCAGTAGGCTAAGCGGGGGAGGCTCTCTTCACGCTACGGCCACTGTGTAGGAAAAGAATTAAATCGTCATTCTAGGTATTATTAGAAATCGCCGTCCCAAACGATTTTAAGTTAGATGCGCAGCACTTACTTCGCTAGTAGCGGCTCGCCGCCATGAACCTACTTGGTCCTCTGCCGCCGCCCGAAAAGTGAGATTACCGACGTGAGGCGTCACTAAAAGGAAAGAGGTCAGGGGAAGGTCACGTGTTCAGAGTGCGCCGCACCTTAAAGAGATATCGTTCTTAGTTTGTGATTAAGTCAGGCATCAAAGGATTTGTGTTAGGAAACAGTAAATAGGTAGGTTTGAAATGGTTTCCTAAAGGCATAAAGAAAAACCATTGTAAAGTGTTTTATAGGCACAATTTAAAGCTTCCATAAACCACCAGCCCAAAAACTTTTTTTCTTTTTTTCTTTTTTTCATATTTATTTTGTAAGCAAGAACTTTATTGACACTGCCATCAATTCAAACTATGAGCCCTTTATGTGAAACGACTTTCTAGATGGGTAATTGGTATTGAAAACCCATATTTAGGTCGTATGTTTGGTACAGATAGGGCATTAGGAACTTTCTCATGCCGCAAAAGCCACGTTTTATCAGTAATATCTTTTTTAATCCCTAAATTAATCAAGGTTATTCCTGGTGTGGAAATGAAGTGTTATTATTATTTTATATTAGCCACTCACAGGATACAGAAGCATGGATGTCTGTGTATTTAACTACTGAGGAACCACTCTCGTAAAATATCATAAGAGAGCCATAGGTGACAAAGTCTTCTTAAATTGATGTCATCGATTAAATCCAAATAGTTAATTACTGGGTCATTACTCACAGTAAGTAGTCTCTCTATTTTGATGAGCCCACACATAGGGTCCATAGAAGTCGTGAATATAAGGCCCAATCTAAAAGGATACGAAAATGAGGAAAAGGCAGGGAGAAACGCAAAGAGTTCTTGGGAAAAATTCTTATCTCTTCATTACTGTACCCCAAGGAATATCGTCATTAAGGCCTGTTTGGTGGCTTGAAAGGCGATATATCCACCTCTGTTCTTTTTCGAACAAACTGGTCTCAGAGCCCTGGGCCAGTTGTTCGATCACAGTCCATTTTAGTTCATCTGGTGTATGCTTCTGCTGTAAGTAGTGGGATGTTAGTTTTGTGTTGGTCTTGTGACAACGGATATTACTTCGATGCTCACCGATCCTTAACTTTACTCGTCTAGTTGTCATTCCGATGTATTTTAACCCGCAAGGGCAGGTAATTAGGTAGATAACAAAGCACGAGTTACAATTGGTGTGGTTTCTTTGTTGCCACACTTTTCCCTCTTCTAAATTCAGACATTTTGTGGCACATGTCAGTGGGCACACGGCACAACCACCACACGGGTAATGTCCAGTTATCGGGGTGAGTGAGGGTTCTTCTTAAACAAATACGAGTTATTGTTTTTTCCTTTTTGCAGCTTTCTTCAGGACCATTAAAGTGAATATCCCTGGTGGTCCGCGCTCGCTAAGGCGTGTCCAACCAGTGGATATATAGTATGTGAAAAATTATTTTATAAAAATACCGGAATTATTCGGTTTCTGCAACCCTAGTATTTCCAGGGGCCCAAAAAATCTGTAATTAAAAAGCACAACATAAATGCGTTTTTCAAATCACTCTTTTCATGTACAACATATTTATTTATACATGTATCCCATTTAGTTCCAGCATTTAAAGTCACTCCTTAGTGACCGTACTCCTTAGCAAGGGATACTTGGTATAAGTAAAGGATAGACTTGGGGTTGTTACTTCCCAGGCTTTACATTTGCTCTCTACAGGCTTACTTGTTTAGAAAAACCTTCAAATCAAATTAAACTCATCAAAAATAAATCGCCAAAAGTAGTACATATTCAGTATAATTGGCTATGACGAGTATCCAAGCAAAAAACGGTCTGTTGAAATTACAATGGTGCATATTGAATTGACCCGGTTTCACTGCAAGATTTCAAAATGAGACCATGTTCCTCCCACGTTAAACGTGAGCCAAGAAATCGGGACTCATTGAAAAAGCAACATTTTATAAAAAACACTGCTGGTTTGTATTACTCACAGCACGATATTATGGTGCTGTCATCAGTAGGCTAAGCGGGGGAGGCTCTCTTCACGCTACGGCCACTGCGTAGGAAAAGAATTAAATAGTCATTCTAGGTATTATTAGAAATCGCCGTCCCAAACGATTTTAAGTTAGATGCGCAGCACTTACTTCGCTAGTAGCGGCTCGCCGCCATGAACCTACTTGGTCCACTGCCACCGCCCGAAAAGTGAGATTACCGACGCGAGGCGTCACTAAAAGGAGAGAGGTCAGGGGTAGGTCACGTGTTCAGCGTGCGCCGCGCCTTAAAGAGATATCGTTCTTAGTTTGTGATTAAGTCAGGCATCGAAGGATTTGTGTTAGGAAACAGTAAATAGGTAGGTTTGAAATGGTTTCCTAAAGGCATAAAGAAAAACCATTGTAAAGCGTTTTAACAGCACAATTTAAAGCTTCCATGAACCACCAGGCAAAAAACGTTTTTTTCATTTTTTCTTTTTTTCATATTTATTTTGTAAGCAAGAACTTTATTGACACTGCCATCAATTCAAACTATGAGCCCTTTATGTGAAACGAATTTCTAGATGGGTAATTGGTATTGAAAACCCATATTTAGGTCGTATGTTTGGTACAGATAGGGCATTAGGAACTTTCTCATGCCGCAAACGCCACGTTTTATCAGTAATATCTGTTTTACCAGCTAGGACCCTGAGGCGGAAGCCGGGGTGACTAGTCTGCTACTGAACCTCTGCTCTTTTTAAAAACTTGCTCTTTTGCACATTTGATTTTGATTTTAAAACTCGATCTTTGTTCATTGTAAAACGCACTAAAACAGCGCCTGAAAGGGGAAGACCTCTGTCCCTTTCAGCGTCGCTGCATCACGTGACACGGGGCCACGCCCACCCTCGTTAGCCACGCCCACTCCAGGAAGCTTAAAAGCGCTGTGCTTGCCAGAAGCCGGTGTTGACCAGCTAGGACCCTGAGGCGGAAGCCGGGGTGACTAGTCTGCTACTGAACCTCTGCTCTTTTTAAAAACTTGCTCTTTTGCACATTTGATTTTGATTTTAGAACTCGATCTTTGTTCATTGTAAAACGCACTAAAACAGCGCCTGAAAGGGGAAGACCTCTGTCCCTTTCAGCGTCGCTGCATCACGTGACACGGGGCCACGCCCACCCTCGTTAGCCACGCCCACTCCAGGAAGCTTAAAAGCGCTGTGCTTGCCAGAAGCCGGTGTTGACCAGCTAGGACCCTGAGGCAGAAGCCGGGGTGACTAGTCTGCTACTGAACCTCTGCTCTTTTTAAAAACTTGCTCTTTTGCACATTTGATTTTGATTTTAAAACTCGATCTTTGTTCATTGTAAAACGCACTAAAACAGCGCCTGAAAGGGGAAGACCTCTGTCCCTTTCAGCGTCGCTGCATCACGTGACACGGGGCCACGCCCACCCTCGTTAGCCACGCCCACTCCTCTCTTCTCCTTTTACTATGCTCATTACCCGACAGCGCAGCGGTCGAGCGCAGCGGGCACACCTTCAGCACGCCGAAGACACGCCAAAGACTAGCCCGTCTGTGCCCGTCCGTGTCAGGACGGGGCACGAGGCCGAGGCTCTCTCTCCAACTGCACCCCCCAGATTGGTAAGAACGTCCTCCGCTTTGAGAGCGCTGCGCCCTACCCCTAAACCGAACTGCTCTCTGCCCAACCTTCACATAGTCGGAACCCATGTTTGCTCCGAGTGTAAACTATCCACTGACGTCCACAAACCCTACTCTGACCCACCTAGGAGACGCAGGAAATGTAAAATCCCACGTAATAATGTACAGCCAACATACGTATTCTACAGTACAAACTGCAGATCATTGCCCAAACACAAGCATGACATTTTTAATCTCCTCACTGAAGAATGTCCTAGCGCCATCTTCCTAACCGAGACATGGTTACATGACAGCGCTGGCCCAGACGTTGCTATTGCCCTCCCTGACAACTACGCCATTGCCAGACTCGATAGGGAAAAACAGGTTGGGGGCGGGATAGCCATCATTTTTAACAGAGAACACAAATGCACTTTGGAATCTGTTCTAATTCCAGATTGTGAAGCGGGTCTTTTTAAAATTACCTTGAACCCCAACTTCACCATGTCAGGCCTTCTGATCTATCGTCCACCAGGAAACCCCTCTCAATGGGTATCAAACTTCGCAAATCTTATTACCCCCTACTATATGTCATCTAGCAATTTCTCTCTGCTAGGTGATCTAAATCTACACCTGGAAGATCCCACCATCCCCTCATGCTATAATTTTCTGGAAGATCTAGCTGCACTGAATTTATCTATTATCAACTCCAGCCCTACTCATATAGCTGGCCACTTGTTGGACCCCATAATAACTAACGTCAGTGACCTCACGTACATCGCCACCGTACCTTCTGGCTGGTCCGACCATCACCTCATCAGCTTTAGCATCTCTTTTCCACCTTCCCCTAGAGCGAAACAAAATACTATTGCCACTAATAGAAGGAACTGGAAGTCAGTCGACATAGATGCCTTAAATGCGGCACTCAAACAAAACCCTCCTAGCCCTAACTCCAACATGGACCACGTAGCAATTGAGACACAAAATTGGCTAACAAATGCCGCTAATAGCTGTCTGCCTTCTACTCACACCAAAGGGAGTAGGCATCGTCCCCCGGCTCCATGGTTTAACGACAGCCTTAAAACCGAAAAGTCAAGATGCAAAGTATTAGAACGTAAATGGCGTAAAAAGTACGACCCTAATGCCAAAAAATGCTATCATGAAGCCAGAAACCATTATCACGCGGCGTGTACAAAGGCAAGAGCGGCCTTCGTCTCAAAAACAATCACCGAAGCAACTAACATGCCCAAAACCCTTTTTTCTAAAGTTAAGGAATTGGCGGGCGCACATACTACAGCCGCTGCACCCCCCTTAAGCGCTCAACAATGTCAGGCGTTAGCTTGCTTCTTTACTGAGAAAATCGACAAAATTATCTCAGACATCAATACTAAAATATCTAACGCTGATCCTCCCCCTCCATCTAACCCCAGCCTACCTCAACCCACTGCTGTTGACAAAAACCTGCTGGAATCCTGGCCGAATCTCTCATTAGAGAATCTCAAAGGAATCCTAAAAACTGTCAAATCCGGTTCCCCTAGGGACCCCATCCCTATTAAAATTATAAAACAATTGGATGACCAGTCCCTGAATATCATTGCCAACCTCTTAAACTTGTCCCTCGACCTCGCCACTGTCCCGGCCTTATGGAAGCACGCCATGGTGACACCCCTCTTGAAAAAGCCAAATGCTAACCCAGAAATACTGGCCAACTATAGGCCTATATCTCTGCTTCCTGCTTTTTCTAAGTGCCTCGAGAGACACGTACACTCCACGCTAGCCACTTTTGCAGAAGGAAACCTCTTACTCCACCCTTCGCAATCTGGTTTCAGGGCTGGGTTCTCGACGGAGACCGCCCTGTTAGGTGTCACTGAAAATATCCGACAACTTCTTGACCAAGGCCAAACGGTAGCACTTGTGCTGTTGGATCTAAGTGCGGCGTTCGATACCATCTCCCACGAAACGCTCCTTAGAGAACTACACACAAATGGCATAAGAGGAAAGGCTCTGGAATGGATCAAATCCTTTCTGGCAAACAGAACCTTTCAGATCGCATCAGAACAGGCCGAGTCAGACACCTTACCCGCAGCTCATGGAGTGCCACAGGGGTCCATCCTGAGCCCTCTGTTTTTTAATATCTATCTAAAACCGCTGGTAGAACTTGTTGAGAAGCTAGGGCTCACGCTCATGAACTACGCTGACGACACCCAAATCATTTTTTCCTTGTCTAATTCTTGTCCCCACTCCCCGTCACTACTCAAGGAAGGATTACTAAAAATACTGAACTGGATGACAGCAAACCAGTTAAAACTGAACGGGGACAAGACGGAAATTCTGATTTTGGGAAAAGATAAAGATCTCTGGAACCCCGCGCACTGGCCAGAACAGATGGGCATCCTTCCTACCCCGGTGTCCCATGCTCGAAATCTGGGTTTTGTACTAGACAACGCCTTATCCATGGATAAGCAGGCCAGTAAAGTTACTGGATTGTGTCTCACCATAACCAGATGGTTGAGGAAGATCCTGTGGATGTTGCCTATGTCAACTCAGAAGACCGTAGTCAATGCCCTTATCACATCAAGGCTTGACTACGGCAACATCCTATATTTAGGCGCAAATAAATCTGTCATTGGACGACTACAAGTGGCGCAAAACGCTGCGGTCAGACTCCTGTGTAAGATTCCTAGGAATGCTGGAGTCTCGAACCACCGCCGGGACCTTCACTGGCTCAGGATAGAGAACAGAGTTCGCTTCAAGGCCTTGAACTACATGTTCAAAATAAAAACAGGAGGAGCCCCAAAATACCTCCAATCCCTTGCTTGCCTCTACACACCAAAGAGAAACCTCCGGTCCCAGACAGCAGCATGGTTTTGTATACCAAGGTTCAAACGTGCAAGATCAGGGGGCAGATCTTTTGCCTATCTTGGACCCTCCCTGTGGAACACGCTTCCTCCAAGCATTCGGAAGGAAGATAACTACCATAGCTTCAGAAAGCTTGTAAAGACCTGGCTGTACGAACAATAATCCCTCAAAATCTCCCTCCGTTTCTGTCTTTTTCGTCTCTAGCTGTGTCTAGGCGCCGGGAAACCCTTCTTGGGTAGCTGTTGCGCCCTATAAATTGACAAAATAAATAAATAAATAAATTTTAATCCTTAAATTAACCAAGGTTATTCCTGGTGTGGAAATGAAGTGTTATTATTATTTTATATTAGCCACTCACAGGATACAGAAGCATGGATGTCTGTGTATTTAACTACTGAGGAACCACTCTCGTAAAATATCATAAGAGAGCCATAGGTGACAAAGCCTTCTTAAATTGATGTCATCGATTAAATCCAATCAGTTAATTACTGGGTCATTACTCACAGTAAGTAGTCTCTCTATTTTGATGAACCCACACATAGGGTCCATAGAAGTCGTGAATATAAGGCCCAATCTAAAAGGATACGAAAATGAGGAAAAGGCAGGGAGAAACGCAAAGAGTTCTTGGGAAAAATTCTTATCTCTTCATTACTGTACCCCAAGGAATATCATCATTAAGGCCAGTTTGGCGGCTTGAAAGGCGATATATCCACCTCTGTTCTTTTTCGAACAAACTGGCCTCAGAGCCCTGGGCCAGTTGTTCGATCACAGTCCATTTTAGTTCATCTGGTGTATGCTTCTGCTGTAAGTAGTGGGATGTTAGTTTTGTGTTGGTCTTGTGACAACGGATATTACTTCAATGCTCACCGATCCTTAACTTTACTCGTCTAGTTGTCATTCCGATGTATTTTAACCCGCAAGGGCAGGTAATTAGGTAGATAACAAAGCACGAGTTACAATTGATGTGGTTTCTTTGTTGCCACACTTTTCCCTCTTCTAAATTCAGACATTTTGTGGCACATGTCAGTGGGCACACGGCACAACCACCACACGGGTAATGTCCAGTTATCGGGGGTAGACCCCATGCATTCAGAACCCCTTCAGTGTTAGTGTGGTCTTGTTGTCTGGGACGGGTGTGGACAAGGGCATCCTTAAGACTTCTTGCACGTTTAAATGACATGAGGGGCTTCTCCCAATCATGGTTAGTACTAGTAAGTACTCGCCAGTGTTTGTTTATACAACGAGTGACTGCATTAGATAAAGGGTTAAATGTAGTCACGCATGTAAGTGGGATTTCAGAAGGAGCCCCTTTGGGATGGTTCTCCAATAAGGCATCTCTGTGTTGGTTTCGCGCCCGTTTACAACTTTTCTCCAGAAGGTGTTTCGGATAACTCCGGCGTTGTAGTTTGCCTGTCAGGTCCTGGGCTTGCTGTTTAAAATCACTCAGCTCACTGCAATTGCGTCGTATTCGCAAATACTGCCCAAAAGGGAGATTTTCCCTGAGTGATTGAGGATGGAAACTGGAGTAATGCAGTAGGTTATTCCTTGATGTTGGTTTGTAGTAAGTTGTTCGTAATTCATTGCCAGTGCGTGAGATTGTCACGTCTAGAAACACAATCTTATCCTCAGCATAATCGTGGGTGAACTTAAGATGACGATTCAGACCGTTAAGCCAGTCAAAAAATGATGTTAAGGAGGTACTATCACCTCTCCAAATCAGTAGAACGTCATCTATGTACCTCTGCCATAGTAACATATTTGACGAGAAAGGGTTAGATTCGTTCAGTATGTGCTCACACTCGAAATGGTACACATATAACCCTGCCACACTGGGCGCGAACGTGCTTCCCATTGAAGTCCCCGTTGCTTGTAAGAACAGCTTCCCATTATATTCAAAGAAGTTGCGTTTAAGGGCTAGAGTCGCAATATCCACGACAAATGATCTTGTGGTGTTATATTCCCAAGTTGTTTGTTGTAACATCTCTGCCAATACCTCAATAGTCGCATCCTGTGGTATGCAGGTATATAAACTCTCGATATCGAGAGTTACATATTTATGGCCTCGGTGGATGTGCGCATCTTGAGCGGACTATGAGCGCACCGTCCCGATCACACGCTGAGCGCGGACTATAAGCGCACCGTCCCGATCACGTGCTGAATGCTGATTGGCTGTCAAGTGGTTGGCAACATTTAAAACCAGGAAGTTTTGGCAGCCGTTTTGTGCCTCGGTAGAAGCGAGGATCTAGAAATTAGTGGAACACGTGTTCAAAATGTATAAAGAGGGCAGGTAAGAAATATGTTTACCATCTAGACCTGTTCAGGGGGTCTCACAAGGACCCATAGGGCCCCAAAACATTTATATTATTTTTTTTTTAAACTGAGAAATGTGCACTGGGTGCATGGATCCTCCGTAAAAAAAAATTAAAATGAAGCGCGGGCTCCTGTGCTCGCTTAAAAATTAGCTATCTGGGAAGGACCAATCCGGTAGTCTAAAATATTGCATTTGAAGCGGGGGCAGAGAAAAAAGGGGGTTCCCAAAATGTGTTTTCCCTGTGCAATTTTCCATAGGAACCGTTCATTGCGGCTACACCCGAACGGTTAAACGGAATTATACCAAATTTGGCAAAGAGGTAGTCCTTGGTTCAGACTCGTGCCTTTTGCTTAAATGGTGTAAATACGTTCAGTAGTTTCTGAGAAAATTACAAGTAAAAGTACATATATATCTATGGCCTCGGTGGATGCGCGTATCTTGTGCGAACACTAAGCACACCGTCCCGATCACGCGCTGAATGCTAATTGGCTTTCTAGTGGTTGTCAACATTCAAAACCAAGTGTTGGCAGCCATTTTGTGCCTCGGTAGAAGCGAGGGTCTAGAAATTAGTGGAACAAGAGTTCAAAATGTATAAAGGGGACAGGTAAGAAATATTTTGACCAAATGTGTGCTGGGTGCCTGGATCCGCCATAAAAAAAAAAAAAAAACGAAGTGGACTCCTGTGCTTGTTTAAAAATTAGCTACCTGGGATGGTCAAATCTCGGGGTCTAAATTATTACATTTGATGGTGGTCCAGAGGGGCCCTGTAGCCAAGGAAACCGTCATTCCTCGGTGCTACAAAATAACTGGGTGAGGGAGCTCAAAGGACCATCTAAGCCCCAGGGATTACCTCTCTCCGGGGCTTTTTATATTTTGGGAGGGGGGCCGCGAGGTCTGCATTCTGGAGCAGTGGAAATCCTTGGGGAATACCACCCCCCAGGAGCGGCTCCTGCTGTGTCTCGGGGTGTCTACCCCCGGGACACTGCTGTTTGCTATGGCAGGGCGGGAGTTGAGGTTCCCACTGTGTCATAGCAAACTTGAGGGCATATTAACAAGTGCCATTTCGCTGCAACTTGTTAAAAAAAGCCAAAAATGCAGTGAAAATTATATGCCCTATTTACTAGGTGACGCTAAGATGCTTCAATGCATGTTAGCAGCCGGTTTGCTAGGGGGTCGCCTTGTATCTCCAATGAGTTGCAAAGTAGGTGTTCTCAGTGGGAAGGTAGGTGTTTCTATGAGAATATAAAAAGGAAGAGGGAGGTATGACAACAGCGTTGTATTTACAAGGCGGCCCTGGATTTGAGGACCGATAGGAATGCTCTCGCTAATTTCAGTTTATGTGGGATCCTAACATCTGTTCTGACGTAGACTTAAACATGTTTAATATGTGAGGTGGATTGATATGTTAAGTGCACAGTTTTATATAAACAAGGTTTTCACTTGCGAACATGAATTTTCGCTGTATTTCTTGCGATATTGGGGGCATATTTACAAGGACAGCGTTAAAATTATTGTTGCTGTAGCATTAGGAAAGTGTTGTTAAATTTGTTGTGGCTTCCTGGAAGCGTAAGTGGAGTGGGCTGGACTGACTTATGCCAGTGCTGCACGAGGCTGTGCACCAAGATTCTGGAGCTATGGGCATCGTTCCGTTGTGAGCTATATGAGAAATCAACTGATTCGGGTGTCCGTGTTGTAATGCTGACGTCACCCGTGTCTCAAACGCAAATGTGTCATTATATCTATAAAGTACTACAGCATGGCCAACATGGAAGGTACGGGGTATCACTGACCCTATATTCATCCATAGTTGCACACATAAAAGATGGTGGACATGACGTATTTCTGCGAATATGAATGTTTGTTGTACATTCAGTAGAGTGCTGTAGCTGTAGTAATACAGGGCTATGAAAGCTTTAGGATGCAGTCTTTGGCACATGAAGGGCAGCTAATATATATACTTATGTGGTCATTCAGGTACACTGTCAAACTTGGTGCTGGAAATCAATGTTCGAGCCTCTGAGTTGCGTCCACATCCTGTTATTGAAGAGAAATGACGTCATCTACGACTGCCTGAAAATGTACTGTAAATACGGTGCTCATGTAAATTGCTGATATAGTTTTGGGTCGACTACGCGCTATATAAATATGCACACACTCCCTTTTTTCTCCGCAAACACTATTTTCCATTCAAATCTTTTTTAAAGTGTTGGCCCAAATTCTTATAAATATAAGAGGGCATGATTTACTCCCTCACTACTTCATCTTTCTTTTTTGGTTTTTGTACATTTCTTTTCAATTACTCTTTATGAAAACATTGTGACTGTTAAAACTGATTATTTTATTATTTGTTCTGCGTCTTCGTAGTATTTTCAATTCGCGACGATAATATATGAACTGTTCTTATGTCATTTTGTTTCTAAAGTACAATTATATTTTTACACACTGCATTTAGAAATCCTAATAATATACTTGCATTAGAAAAATATATAAAGCATAAACTTATACTATTAATTTACCTCTCTTTAAAATTCTTTCCTCCTTCCGTCGACATACATCCAACTCCTCTGGAGGGGACATAATGTTTTATATATTACAATATATACATTAACTTTATGTTCCCTCTGAGGAAATGGACGATAAACTGAAGATGAATCCGACGATCGTAGTTGAATCACAGAAACTAAAGTAATCATCCTACGGGTGTGGTTTATATACGTTTTGGTTATTGAAGTCACTATGGAACCAATTTAGTGCTCCTCCCATTTTTTTGTCACGTTTTTCAGTTGACACGTGCTCACATTTCAACTGTTTAACTTGCGCATGTGTTTTTGTAAAAGTGAAACTTGTTAAACAGTTTTAGTTTCGTTTTATATCCTCATACGTATTCGCTCTTTCTTTTTCTTTTAATTCTTTAAATCTTTTATTATAAGAGTATTAAAATAAATGCCTTTGTATTTATTTTTTAAGTATATTTATTGATTACTGTGTACAGTTTCTGTCCACAATCTTAATACACTTCCCCATCCAAAACCCCTATTATCCTTATTATTTTAAAAAGGTGCTATTATTTTTTTTAATTTATTCGAGTATTAAAATTAATACATTATTGTTGATGTGCGAGTTCCTTCCCTTATACACAGTTGATTGCCACATCTCTGAACTTCTGGAGGTACCTGGTGGGCTAGTTGGCCCCCAGGGACCCACAGGATTGAGGAGGAATTAATTCTGTAATTTAAAACGCGCCACAGGGTGTGTTTGCAGACATGTCACCTCAGGCCACGTCCCCTTCCTTCACCACTGTGCCCCGTTGCAGGTTTTAAGTTGGGGAATTCATTCTATTTCAATAATGAGGGTCCCTGAGGGCCAAATAGCCCAACAGGTATCTCCAGTATGCGCCAGGGAGCTGCGTTGCAGACAGGTGTTCAGAGGCCAATCCCCTTTTTACACCTTTCTGCAACACAGCTCTGTGGGGCGTATTGGAGGGACCGAGTGGGCTAGTTTGGCCTGAAGGACCCTCTCAAATCAGCCAAACTACGAATTCTGATTTACTCACCTGTTATCAGGAGATACCTCCGTGCTGGATCTTTGAGCCCATTACAGATCCTGAAAAGTAATTCTAACCGTACTTACCAGTAACTTGAATTTCCTTCCATAGGCTAACATTGACTGGTTTCATTTGGAAATTCTTCTAAGTGTGGAGTTTTCGAACTTTAAAATATTCACCTAAAATTATTCGAACAACGAATTCCAATTTACTCACCTGTTATCAGGAGAAAACCCAGTGCTGCATCTTTTAGCCCAGCACTGACCCTGAAAAGTAATTCTAATCATACTTACCAGTAACTTGTATTCTTTAGGAATCCATTGTTTGGTTTTCACAAGAAAAGTTTTTAAGCGTCGATTTTCACAAACTACAAATATTCCTTAAAAATCGCCTGTATAACTTGAACGCCTTCTTTAACTGTTTACAGGAGATGCACCCGTGCTAGATCCAGGATCCACCACTGAGTAAGAAAAAGTAACAATAACACTACTTACCTGCTAAGTGAATTTCCTCCCATAGGATAACATTGGTGATTCTATGTGAAAAAGTTTCTGTCAACTTTTAAAATACAATAATATCCTTAAAAATCACTACTGTAACCAAAACGGTTTTACTCAATTGTTTACAGGAGATGTCCCAAGACTGAATCTAGGATCCAGTCCTGTGGTTAGGAAAGTAATCCATAAAGTAACTAATTGCATTTAACTAGAAATTCCCGTTGAGCTCAATGTTGCATTGTGTTTGAAATTGTGTTGCCCATTGCAACAACTGTAACTACTGTACTTAAAAGTCTATTGCCGATTTGCAAAGTATTTAAACTAAAGTAATTCATTCTGAGAAGGTATAATTTGTAATGTAATTTAAAAAATAAAATATCTAAAAATAAATAGTTTAAAAAAGTGTAGTATTTCAGTATAAAAAAAATAAATATAACAATTAATACATTTAAAAATTGTCATTTACAAAACATTTGAAAATCACTAAAAAAACATAGGTTTCAGACATGTTATAGTTAGGAATTAGCGTTTAAAAAACCTTAGAAATTCACTGAAAAAAGCATAGGTTTTAGGGGTGTTATAGTTAGCTGGACATTTCGCTCATACAAAACCATTGAAATTCCTCCGTTATAGTTAGTTCTGCTAACTATAACTCGCGCGCCCGCAATCCACTGCTGATGATGTCACATATTACATCATTCATGACATGATCAGTGACATCATTGATGACATCACTGATGACATCTCAAATGACATCACTGATGACATCATCCAGTGAAAGTGGTTTGGTTTGTTATTTAAATATGTATCATATATATAGCAAATCTGCATTGAGGAATGAGTGGATATATAAGTATAAATATCTGGATGGAGGATTTAGTAGCAGTGTGATTGACTGTTTACTTGACTAATTTATAGTGTCTCACTAAATATATTGGATAGTGACTAAACTGTGTGAATATATGTATCACTTTGTCAGTTGCTGTGTAAACTGCTGCACCAGTTAGTTACTAGCAATGTGAAAGTCTATATTAGTTATTGATTAGTTAACTGAGTATTTGTATGGGGGAGTGAATGTGTGTGTGGTTCGGTGGGGTGTGTGTGACTGTCCATAGATGTGTGAATAGTTGATTCAGTAGATATATGAGGTTAAGACTGCATTTGGAAACAGTGGGTTGGGTGAGTGCAATATTCTTTCCACTTCCAAGGTGTCTGAACACTTTCTCGACTGTGAAGAACTTGATAGCCCACCCCAGAGGTGTGGCTATCTAAGGGCTTCACATCAACTGGAAAACAGGTTTGGGGACAACTTTTCCTTCTTTGGCCCTGTCTCCAACTTGTCTACAGGAACAAAAGGCAGCCTGCTCAGTGTGTTGCCACAGACAGCCCTTCAAAGGAGGCTTGACATTTGAAGCATGCTTTTGGGGCTAACACCCCATGCAGTCTTCCTTGGAGCGGATGTCACACCTCACTCTGCAGCAACTGCCTTTGTTCCTGAGCCTGGGAGTCCTTCACACATCTCCCCAATTGGGCAAATCTTGACTTGTGCATCACGTTGGATTTAAAGCCACAATTAATTTGACACCTTACAGTACCCAGTAGAATATACCTATTCAGAAGTTAGCCGGGCTGGGATGCCATCATGCAACTCTGTGCTAGTCAATAGGGCTACTAACTTTCCTCAGCAAAACAACAACTTTTAAGGGTTTTGCTGCTAAGACATATATAAACCTATATGTCTATCTTAACAAAATACAGCTCTCTGGAACAGGGCTCTATAGGCCTTCCTTAGGGTAGACTTACATATATTGTTACGGGTAGGGTGACTTTGCTATTGGTTGTAATGGCTTAGTCTAGCTAACAGTGAACACACTGCTCTTCTAGTATGCAGTGGCAGACTGGTAGCCAGTTGTCCTTTGTCAAACTCAGAGGGGCTCAAACAGTGCATCCCCGGGTGGACACTCTGCCTTACATGGCCATGGCACCCGGGGTACCATATACTTGGGAATTATAAGTAAGTAGCACTTGCCAATTGGGTATTTCCAATTTAACATAACTTTGGTAATGGGTCAGAAAACTGGCACTGAGGTCTGGTTAGCAGGCCTTGGTGCACTCTCGGAGTCTTAAGCCAGCATCTAATAGTCCAAATGGGAGAAAAAGTGGGGTAAACCTGCAAAAAGCCTGTTTCCTTGCACAGAGCCATATTTAACATGGCCTCCCATCCCTGTCCTAAATAAAAAAACAAATTCTGACCTCCTGTCACCCACTCTATCCAGTCTGTGCTTCCCTACCCTCTTGTTAAGAGGCTGTGCTTCCTGTAATCCAGCGATGACAGGCTCTCACAGAGCTCAGCCGGAGCAGCCTAGAATTCTTTTATGATGTAGCAACAGTGAGTTACGAAATTTGTAACCCACCATTGCTACATAACAAAAAGCTTCTAAAGATCATACCAGACCTAAAGAAGAGTTAGATAGGTTACTTGCCTGCTTTGGGACCCCTTGAGAGCTCCTGTTATTTTGTCTGGAGGTCCGAACATAATGCTATAATTCATCACACAAAGCAACGTGATGTTCCTCCAAACACTCTGTTCATTTTTATTTCTCTGACATGATCTGAGTTGTCAAAATGCAGATTTGACTAATATAACAAAAAGGGAGACAGTCATGGTGCTCGATTAAAAACTGTGGAATTTATAGAATATTCTACAGGACAGGCTGCAGGAAATTAGTAAAATGTAGCAATACATAATTCCTATTAGGGAATATTCAACGCTGTTAAAAACATCACAGGGGTTCTATAATTTAACCAGTCATACTATCAGCTTTTGAAGTGCCCAGGAGGTGAGGAATTACAGGTAGGAGCCCACATTCAGTACTTGAAGAAAGTTTTATACTCAGAACTGGAGAATGACTAGAAAATCCTGTATTATGCTGTTAGTGGGAATGGAGCTATCAGTACTCAAAAATACACAAGTGCAAAACAATAAGACACATTTGCCAGGCAAGGGATGAATACTTTTGAATGTTGAACAAAGCAAGCAAAGCACCAACAACAAAGATATTACAGGCTGTCATTGTAAGCAAGTGAAATTGCCCAGGACCTCAACCATAAATGCTGGAGCACAGAACAGGCAAACAACAACCACATTAAGCAATAATCACTACATTATGACATCAAATTAACTGCCTGTTTTTCAACTTAAGGTATGTGCTAAACTGAGAACAATTATGAGCAATCCAAAACCTAAGGATTTTAGAGCTTTTACTTTGATAAATAATAGGTCAGTTTAGATTGATCTCAAATCAGCAACCCACTACCGATCCATCAAACACGTCTATCTATTGTCCCATTTCTTACCTTCTTTTCTGCTCCAACCCCTTGTTTTCAACTGCCTCACCTCATTTCTTGCCTTTTATAACATCTTTGATGCCCTGCACTCACATTTCAGAGCACACCAGTTTAACAATAATAATAATAATGATAATATTTTGACCAGGCTGATATTTGCATTATGCCGGCCTAATTTAATATAATTTTGGTAATTTCATGTTATGCTTGTTATGTAAAATTAGTGAAATTAATCCTTTACCCCGCGTTGCATAATTAAACTCCATTTGCAGCATATTGTTAGTGCATGGAATAATGGAAATTACCAGAAGTGCCGCTTGTTTTTGTTAAACTTTTTTTTTTTTTGCTCAAAATGCGTACTCACGTCCAATATGTACACAGGGCGTATTTTGTACGAAAAATAGTGCCAAATGCTCTCATTTCATGCAATTATGCATAATTTAATATATTTATGGGGGGCATTTCCACAAAGGACTGTCCGGCATGTAATAACTGTACGGAGACCAACCTGCATGTATTGTTTTTTTGCCCGGAGTATAATGAAGCAAGACATCGCTGGTTACGACAGTTATGCAGAAATCTTGGAACATCCCACTGCTCACAGGCTTGTAGGATACTCAAATTTGATAGCAGTATGCCTATTGCGTATTCAGTGTCCCGCTATTTGTTTTCAATGTGGTGTGCACGCCGTGCAATTCTAAAGAAAGGGCTAGCCCAATTAACTACCCCTAATCCCCCATTGTGATTCGATGTTCTTTTAAATGTGATTTTATTACATTTTATGACTGAGATACGAGTATTTTTTTTTAATATTTATTATACCACATCATTCTAATGAATTTTTATTAAATTATTATTATTATTATGCTGTTTTATTACGCGCTCCATTAATGCCGGAGTATCCTGGCGCGAAGAAGAGAAAAACAGAATAAACAGCCTACCCTACACAGAACAAAAAACTAAAAGGCTTGTCGAAACAGATGGGTTTTCAACCCTTTTTTAAAAGAAATAAAGTTCACAGTAGCTCGCAAGGATAGAGGGAGCTCATTCCAAGCCAAAGCGGCCTTTACCGCCACTGATTGCCCTCCCAGCCGAGAAAGCCGGAAGAGCGGGACCTGAAGCAGATGTTGAGCGGCAGAGCGCAAAAGTCGCTTAGGAGAGTAGCGCCTAAATCGTTTCATCAGGTAGGCGGGGCCTTGTCCATAGATAGCTTTGTGGGCCAGGGTCAAAATTTTAAAATTAATCCTCTGGGAAACTGGCAGCCAGTGCAGACTCTGCAGGTGATTCCTAGCGCTAACCCGACTGGGGATATTACCCAACAGTCTGACGGTTGCGTTTTGGATCACCTGGAGACGTCTCACCATATAAGCCGGGGATCCACTCAGCAGGCCATTGGCATAGTCAAGTCGCGAGAGAATTAAAGCTCTCGCAACTGACTCTCTTGCTGAGGCAGGCAGATAGGGGAAAAACTTCCGCAACGCCTTAAGAGTCCCGAAACAGCCTCCTGCCAGCTTCTTGATATGCCCCTCAAACCGGAGGTCTTCCCCAAACCAGACCCCTAAGTTCTTGGCGTGGACATTGACTGAACCGGGCATCGGTAAACCGGCCGGCCAAAGTGCTTCTCTAAAGTTAGGGGGGAATTGACCGTAGAGCAGTATTTCCGTCTTATCCTCGTTGCACTTCAGTTGCGTGGAGGCTAACCAGTTGAAAACCGCGGATAAACAAAACTGAATCCGCTCTGTATCTAAGACAGCACTGGGCCAGGTGAACAACAGCTGCGTATCATCGGCATAGGCAATGATTTTGGCCCCCAGTTGTTCGGCAAGCTCAATCAAGGGGGTCAGGTATACATTAAAGAGAAGAGGGCTCAAGGTGGAGCCCTGAGGGACCCCAGTCATGAGGGGCTTAGCCGAAGATGAAAAAGGAGGGAGCCAAACCTGTTGTGATCGAGACGAGAGAAAGGAGCGCAGCCAGTCCAAAGCGAGGCCAGCAACCCCAATGTCCGCAAGTCTAGTGAGGAGGCGTTGGTGCAGCACCGTGTCAAACGCGGCAGAGAGGTCCAATAAAATTAGAGCTGCTCTGCCGCCACAGTCCAGGCACTCCCTAACTGCCTCAGAGATCTCCACCAAAGCAGATTCTGTGCTGTGCGCAGCACGGAAACCAGATTGAGCAGGATGGAGAGCCCCAGATGATTCCACAAACTCATTAAGCTGCTGGAAAGCCAGTTTTTCTCCTATTTTTGCCATAGCCGGGAGCAGGGAAATTGGCCGGTAGTTGGCCAACACTTCAGGGTCTGCTCCAGCCTTTTTCAGCAGGGGAAGTAGCTTAGCTTGTTTCCACTCAACAGGAACTGTGGCTGATTTAAATGAAAGGCTGACGATATGCGTCACTTCCTGCACCACCACTTCCGCAACCCCTGCCAACACCCGCGCTGGACACGGGTCAGAAGGTGATCCAGATTTCAAGGATTTAATCACGGCCAGTGTGTCAGTAGCAGTGGGAGGAGTGAGCTCCACAATCCGGGGAGATGAACCCTCTAAAGGAGGGGAAAGATGGAGAGAGCCATCCGGAAAGTGGCTAGAGCTAAGACTCGCCTGAATAGCCGCTTTTTTTGCTCAAAGAACCCGGACAAGCTCTCGCACCATACTGCAGAAGCTGGAACCACCCGTTGCTCAGCACAGGGAGAAAGGAAACTATTAACAATCGCAAAGATCTCGCGACTGCTGTTGTTAGCTTTGTCAATCCGGCAAGCAAAATATTCTCCCTTAGCTGTTTTAATGCTGGCATAGTAGATTCTCTGCTCCCTCCGTAAAGCAGCCATAGCTAAGGGGCAATAGGATTGACGCCATGCCCGTTCAAGCTTTTTACAGGCCAGCTTGTGAATGCGTAGTTCGGGGGAGAACCAAGGCTTAGAAGGGGAGGATCTACTTCTACCGTTGCTCCCCCCTTTAGATGACGCAGTCACCCCCGCTTCCACCCATTCTCTAAAGTTCAACACCGCTTCAGCAAGATCAGAGCCTAACACAGGCCTGCACTCGGTCAGGGTGGTACCCAAAGTATTTATGTTAATTTTCTTGGCACAGATAGTTTTAGCCCCCCCAGTGGCAGATTTCGGAGCTGACCACGCAAATCTGATCAGCTGATGGTCCGACCACGTCAGAGCTTGAGGGGCTTCCACTTGGAGGGGAAAGTTAGAACAAATCACATCCAGAGTGTGACCCCCTGAGTGCGTAGGAAGAGAGACCCACTGGGAGAGATGTACAAGATCCAAGAAATCATATAGAGCTTTGCATTCAGGGAGAGCCGCTACCTCAGCGTGAATATTAAAATCTCCAAGCAATAAGAAATGGGGGAATCTCAAAGCTCGAGGAAACATAGTCTCAAGCAGAGCTGCCAGAAACGCTCCTGCATGTCCTGGGGCCTATAGATTACCATGCCCCCCAAGGTGAGATGAGGGGAGAGGACCAGGGAAAAGTTCATTACTTCCCCAACTCCCAGTTCTTCCAAAGGCTCAACCTGAAGGGTCCACCAATCCTTCAAAATGATTGCCAGACCCCCCCCCCCTCTTCCTAGAGGTCTATCTCTCCTATGTATTTTATAGCCACGGGGGACTGCTAACTCGACATCCGGAGCACAGGCGTTATTAAGCCAGGTTTCGGTCACAAACAGGATGTCGAGAGAGCCGTCATCGAGTAGCTCAAATACATCCCCAGCATGTTTGCTCAATGAACGAGCATTAACCAAAGCTGCCGAGACTGAGTCGACAGCCCTAGCAGGCGAAGAATGATCAATCAGAGTTTTGGCACAACAGAAACCGCAGATCGAGCAAGGGGCAAACATAATAGCATTACCATCTCCCCCACCTGCACCAGGGCATCCATGGGAGCGCAGAGAGCACAGCTGTTCCCGAGTATAGGAGACAGCAGTAGCATGAATGGATGGCGGCCGGGGGTCAGCCCGTCCTGCGGCCGCCACGGCCGAGGCGCGGACGGGCGCAGACGGGCTGACATTTGGCTTACCTTCGGCGCGCCTAAGTCACGCCCGCCACGTGTGACCGCTGCGTGTCAGGAAGGGCATGTTGTTCTTATAGGAGCCCGTCCCTCCCCCAGCTAGACCGCTGCCACATGTTCAGCCGGGGAGAGGACTACTAGCAAGATGGCCGCCCGCCCTCCACACAAACGGCACAACAGCCGCGGTGGACCGGGGCAGGGAAGGCTCACCTCGCCCCACAGAAAATGCCAGGTAGGTCGAAACACCCCCCACAAAGTCTAAAATTCAATTTTAAAAATAGCCGCCAAGAAAAGTAAACAGGCACAAGCGGCGACTCTAAAATATGCAGAGAAGTGCAAATGTCGCAATCCAATGGGCACTGTATTAAAAATGATTAAAATGCTACTAGGACAGCTGTCAAGAAAAGCGGGTCAGCATGGGAGCTGCCACCACCCACTCTCAATCTCTTAATGTGTTTTCCCCTCAGTATCAGATAAATTGCACTGTATGTATTTTAGTTTACCTGTTTTTATCTGTGCTTTTATGGCCTTGTTAGGCCAAAATAAAGTATTTCTTGACTTGAAAATATATTTATTTCCAAAATTTCTAATAATTACACAAATTTCACACAACGCTATTTATAATTACTGACAAACATATTCAAATGATCCACCTCTAATTTTTCCAATTAAACTTTCTCCTTCATAACATGCTCATCACCTTCAGCTCACTGCTCTGTGGGCATCCCGCAATGTTCAGTTTTGGGATGCAGTGGCGGCTGCTCCATTAGGGCTTTGGAGCACCGCCGCACTGCTTTCTCGCAGTGCGAGAAGCAGAAAATAAAATGGTATTTTAAATACCATTTTATTTTCTGCTTCTCGCGCTTGCAAGAAAGACGAAGGCAGGGTATGCCTGTTTGGGGGCGGGCAGGAGGGTGTGCCTGGTTGGTTCAGGTCAGGGAGGAGTGGTTTGCACCACTCTGAGTGCCCTGACTGTTTAGTCGGCCCTGGGACCTACCCAATCAGTCATGCGCACTCTACATTTTCGATATGTAGGCTGCACGCAGCCTACATATGGAAAATGGCCTCCCTACAGGCGCACATGCTGGGCGCCATCTGGTACTCCGCACCAATCCCAACGCTGCCATTGCAGCGTTGGGATTGACTTACAGGTGGGGAGGGTCGAGGGAGCATCCCTGTTCCTGTCCAAGAGCAGAGGCAGCGTGGGACCCGGTCACCGCCGGTCAGTTAAGTTTTATTTATTTATTGTTTTACCCCGTGTATTGCGAGCTGCTAATGAACAGCTGTGCCTTCGGGGACTTGATGGTTCTTAGGAAATTGTATTCCGTGCAGCGTGGTAAAGGAAACTGCTATTCCAGGAGAGGAGGTGCTCCGTACGTTCAGCATCAGTTATTAGGTCTCGCCTCTCAATGCGCATGCACATTGAGCAGAGCGAGACTATAGCGACTTAAACAGACTTTACCCAACTAGTATCCCAACTGGCGATTTGGTGCTGTGCCTGTGCGCTTTTAGGTCAATGCGCTAGCGCATTGATCTAAAATGCACGTGCACATCATCAAATCGCCATCTGTTCCCCAACAGCACTCCTCCCATACCTTTGAAGTGAAGCTTAGCTTCACTTCAAAGGCCCCAGCTGCTTCACACCCTCATCGCCACTCTCCCCGCTCCGCCCCCTCCCCTGCAGGCCGTGTCGCATTTCTCCTTCCCCCTCCCCTTCTCTGCCTTCCCTCCGTCTTGTTTTTTTTTTACCCGCTCCGCACCCTCCCCTGCCCGCCGTGTTGCATTTCTCCATAGACCCATCAAAGCAGAAAAAAAAAACTTTCCCGATTTCAAGAGCATTTTCTAAAAGAGATCGGGTTCGGGGTTGCTATGCAGCAGCTCAGCAACAACCCTGAAAACGGCATTATTACTAACTGCCTGGTCAGACCACCCTGCACTGAACTCCCAGAGACTTCATGAAATGTGAGGTCGGGGTAAAGATTTCACCGCCACTGTTGCAACGACCAGAGCAGGTTTAGCTAGCACATTTAAAATTCTTTATAAATGTTAATTACATTTGACATTACACCAAATATAACGCCATGTTCACTCTGCGTGCAGTGTGATTGAGCACTGACCTTTGTTTATGTGTCACACCAGTGCTGCACAGACCGTAAACTGTTGATGTTTCATAAGACCCAACGAATATATTAACAATTGCAGCAGCATCTTAAGCAGTTGAAATTCTCTCATGTTGAAAAGCCACAAATGATCTGCCAGAATGTGAAATGTTGCATCTGCTGGGTCGTTCTTCAGTGTTCATTCATGGCTGTGGAAGGATTTCTGTCCTGTGTTCGCTGTACTTGGCAGTATTTGTTGTTGAGCGCTGTATTTATTTGCCTTTAGTCACAGCTGATATTGTGCGGGGAAAAAACGTGGATCCTGATAGTAGCTGATGTGTGCTGCACTGCGAAAGCATCTTCTACGTTTGTGTGGAAACTTGCCTGTAGTTGCAACGATTGTGACACCTGGGACCTCCGTTTTTATTACTTCTGTTCCATTGAGAAAGAATCTGGGATGTCCTGTTGCCCAGCTAGCTGCACTTTAGTCCTAACATGTCTTAATTATGATGGTTTTAACAAGCAAATTAATTCTGATGTGGATTTCATCTATATATTTTGGTCTTTATTATGTTAAATCGTACGTATTTGATTGTACAGCTTTTTATTCTCTTTCTCTAAATGTATTTGTTGCAGAATATTTGTATAGTGTTATATATATATTTTTTTTTTACGTCCTAAATTTGGCAAAATACAGAATAATTGACTGACCCCTATGCCTTAGTGGCACCGCTATTTGTCCTACGAATACAATCCACTAATTTCAAATAGGCAAGATATTGTCGCTGTATTAATTTTACTAGCAGGTCTTTCGGACAGGACCTACAGCACTGTCTGATTGCTAAATATTGCATCTGCTGGTGTCATACCACCAGCCTGGCTGGGGTGTCTGCTGTGGAATATGACCGAGCCAACATTCCTCTACCAGGCTTGGAACTCGTCCTCACTCGTACTCACACTACTTTATGACACACACACTGAGCCCACACACTACTTTAGGCCACACACACTGCGCCCTCACACTACTTTAGGCCACACACACACTGCACCCTCTCACTACTTTAGCCCAGACACACTGCACCCTCACACTACTTTAGGCCACACACACACTGCGCCCTCTCACTATTTTAGCCCACACACACTCCACCCTCACACTACTTTAGGCCACACACACTGTGCTCTCACACACTGCACCCACACTCTGCACCCTCACACACCCTGCACCCTTACACATACTACACCCTCACACATACTACACCCTCACACACTCAGTGCCACATAATTATATGCTACATAATTACACTGCACTTAATGCAACATACACTCCAAACAATACCACTCAGAGCCACATAATTACATGCCACACAATTACACTCTACTGAATACAACATACACTCCACACAATACCACTCAGTGCCACATAATTAAATGCTATATAATTACACTGCGCTCAACGCAACATACACTCCGAATACCACTCAGTGCCACATAATTACACACCACATAATTACACTCTACTAAATGCAACACACACTCCACACAATACCACATAATTATATGCTACATAAATACAATGCAACATACACTCCAAACAATAACACTCAGTGCCACATAGTTAGACGCCCCACAATTACACTCTACTGAATACAACATACACTCCTCATAATACCACTCAGTGCCACATAATTAAATGCTACATAATTACACTGCGCTCAACGCAAAATACCCTCCAAATAGCACTCAGTGCTACATAATTGCACGCCACATAATTACACTGCACTCAATGCAACATACACTACAACACCCACTCAGTACAACAACATTTTATGCTACGTATTTACACTGCGCTCAACGCAACATACACTCAAAATACCACTCACTACCACATAATTACACACCACATAATTACACTGCACTCAATGCAACATACACTCCAAATACCAGTCATGCCACATAATTACCCTACACTCAATGCAACATACACTCCAAATACCACTCTGTGCCACATATTTATATGCTACATATTTACACTGCGCTCAACACAACATACTCTCCTAATACCACTCAGTGCCTCATAACTACACACCACATAATTACACTATCTATCTATCACCCTCACTCTATCTATCTATTGCCATCACTCTATCTACCGCCCTCACTATACCACTCTACCACCCTCACTCTACTTCTCTCACTCTACCACCCTCACACCCTCACTAAACCCAGTTCTCAGCAAAAATGCAATGTATCAATGTTTAAAGCTTTATTACAAAAGTACAAAAAAATTAATATTACACTTTTAATCTTGATTTTTAAAAAATATAACATACGCAACACATAATCTTCTCACCATTTTTTTCTTTTTTAAATGTAGTGCCATTATACATTACAAAAATTATTATGTAATTAATAATTACATATAAAATGTATAAGCCATTAAGATTTGTCATATCAATACATGTAAGACAGGAGAATACTAAACATCTAGCTTTAATAATGCTATAGGTATCACATTTGCAAATTCTATAAATATTGGCATTTACAATAACAAAATTAATACATTTGCTATTATAAAAACATAAACATAACTGAAATTTTTTTACATTTACAAGACCAATAGCTCCAACTTTTCTAATGCGAGACCTATTGCATTTCCAATGCTTGTTTTAAAAATGACGCACTGCCTGCCTGGAGCGGAGGGGGAGCTCATGGGAAGAAGAGAGTTTGGGGGGGGTATATGCCACTGAATGATGAAGGGGTATGCGTGCAGCAGTTGTGGCAAGCCATGCCGTGCTATGGCTATCTGTGGGGAAGTCTTTCTGTGACATATGGCCGACATGTCACAGAAAGACATGACGTGTTTATGGTTAAGGCATTGGTTATAGTGATTATCGACCAAGCAAGGGTTTATGACGTGGATTGATTATTGTTGTTCCATATAACAGATTGTTTGTCTCGTGTCTAAGAAACAATGCACCGTTTTTCATCCAAACTGAGGACTGCAAAAGCATCAAATTGCTCCCCCCGCCATGGGTCTCTTTCCTGTTCCTGCTCATTTGTCTAGCGGCGAGGAAGGCTTTTGCTGCCGTCATCTCCAACTGCTCCATTACCGGCAGAGGCCCTGTGTGAATAAACAAGCTGCAATGAATACAAGTGCAGCCCTGCCAAATCCCACGCATCAGGCATTAGACTAACGCATTCAGTGTGGTGGTTCGCATGACCGCACTGAAATACGTAGTCGTGCATATTTGTACCTGTGCCTGCCAAGCGCTGCGGCCTGAGCGCTGGCTGCAGCCCTTTATTATAATGTCAAGTAGAACAGCATGAGCTTGCCTGAACACTGCTGGCAGTGTGCAGTGCGCACACTGTGTGCCGTCTGACCACATGAGGCCTCTGCACACATACTGGGAAGCATTATAGACTAAAGAGTTGGCACGCACTATGCCGCAGCCTGGGGATGGGCTGCATTCAATCAGTGAGTCTCACTCTCAGGACGGCCGTGGCACAGAGTCATGTGACGTCGCTGTCACAACTTAGCAGTGCTGCACAGAGGACAACCTACATCAATTCTTGTAAGTGAGAACATCAACAGCAGTATGCCTGCACTAAATAAATTGGGAGGCGGTGTCGTGCAATGTTGGTTTTGAATTCCGGCAACTGGCGGCACCACGCTATCAACCCTCCATCCCTTAGCACTATCATCAGTTTGTGCTGGGATCACTTTAGCCAATGAATGAGTGGCGGGCAAATTCACTTTCTCTTTCTTTTTCCACCGCAGATCAAGAGAGGTTGTGAGCAGGGCTTTAAGTGGGATGAAAAAACTGGGGGGTCTCTCAAAGGGGCGTGGCCAATGTAATTAAGGGTTTGACTTAAAACAGGTAAGCTAAAAACCTGTGCTTAGCATGGTGTGCTGCCTGACTTGTAATTTGCTGTTTCTGTCATTGCATCCAGATATATGATACAAGTAACATCATACCTACAACAAGTCAGGACTGTTGGCTTTGTCAATGGTTGTTAGTTGCATAAGATAAATAAGCAGCAACTATGGCTTGTATATATTATTGAAAAAGCTTCCACTTTAAGCCCTGGTGACACCACGACAATGTTGCTGCTCCAGAGTTTCAAAAAGAGAAGGGAAATCCAGAGAGAAAATTACTCTTTAAAGGATTTCCCTTCCCCTAGAACGCTCACCTGGCATGAGGTCATGCCGTAACTTCTCCACAATTGAGAAGCGAGCAGTGAGCAGCGCACATCGATGTGCCTGCTGTCGCTGCAGTCCGGGAAAAAACAGACCGCCTGTGCCAGGGCACGAAACAGAGCCCAATAGAGACCCGTTTTGAGGCCCCCCTTTAACCAGGTCCATGTTGAGGATGGCCCCTGGCCATCCCATGTGATGGTGGGCGTGTGTGGGGGACGGCCGGGGACGGCTAAACCCCGCCCACTGATTAAAATACCCGCACCGCTGCAGAATTCGTGCTGTGGTCGACAGGTTAAAAAACTGTCGGTGCTCAGACTCTGTGAGACCCAGCCCACTTAAAGCCCTGGTTGTGAGGCTCAGGTCCCCGTAACAGTATTGACCATGCACTGTGCTAACAAACAAGCCTTCACAGTCTCGTTGGCACGCGTCAATTGAACCCCCTGTTTTGCTATCCTGCCTGCTCCCAGAAGACATCACTGTTGCTTAAGGCAGGCCCGGCGTAAAACAACATTCAGGGGTTCTTTGAATTACTCAAAACTGCCGCCAGCCAGACCAAGCACTGTAGAGGGCTGCCAGTGGTTCGCCGTGTGCTCTGAGACAGCTTTAAACTGCAGCTCTCTAATGGCAGCACTCGGGTGAGTCATGCATTCTGCTTACAGTTCACACCTTTCCAAGAGAAAATTACCGGCCATAAATTGTTATTATAAGAGTCTGCGAAGGCCTGGATCCTGGACATGCCTTATACTAACTGGAACTTGGTGTTATGGCATAGAGTCTGGAAGTCCAATAATACAGAATTAAATAGAGACATTATTAGAGATGCCATGATTTTAACTCATGCAAATAAGATCCCTTGGTTAAGGTACATTCAAAAATTTTTAATAGACTTGGGTACATCATATTTTTATAGTAACCCTGACACATTAATTACAATTTCTAGGAAGGATTTTAGAGTTTCATGTCAAGATCATTTAGAGTCTTTAAGGGCGGCCTTAGAAATGCAGAAAAGCACGGTCATCCCACACCAGCTAACCCTTGTATCACCTACCATTCAACCTTATCTGGAATGGTGTACAGGAAGTTATGATAGGTTTGTCCTCGCAAGACTCAGAATTGATAGCTTTCATCGACTAGTCAGCTTGGCTACACAAAATGTTTGGATTAGTGAGCTTTGTAGGTGCCCCTGCGATGAAATGTCCCTTAAGACGACGATACACGTGATTTTATTTTGTAAATGTTATAGAGTGGAAAGATCGAGATGGATTTTGCTAATGCTGATGGGCGGGGACTGGAGGCAATGCCGTCCTGCCTACCTTTATTTACAAAAACTGGATAATGTTTTCTGTGTGGGAGCTATGACTGGATTTTTGAAGGCCATACTGAAAAAAAGAAAAAATATAACACGGGAAACGTAAAATGAGGGTGATTAAATGTTTAGAATACCTGTTATACTAATCAATTGCAGATGTGATTTTAGGATTCTAGTGATATATAAAGATGTAATAATGTACGGTACTGGAACTTATTTTAAATAATATATTGTACATATTTAATGTGTGACTTTTATGATTTTTAATCTGAAAATCGAATAAAGTTTATTTGATTTGAACTGGAAACAAAATCATATTTAGTCATTTGTAATGTGCAATTTCTGTGTTTGTTAACATTAAGTATCAGTTTGTCGGAATACATTTAAACGTGCTTTCGGTTTATATATGTGAAGAATACTGATAAATGGTAAGAATATGTACCAGCTGTGATTTTTCTTATTTTTTACTTGCTGGAACATCAACAGATCAACCCTGTGTTTATTCGATCTCAGTAGCACGCACTTCACAGTATGATTAGGAGGCTATAAAGTTCAATGAAATCTAGGTGTAAGACAGTTGATGATGATTGCTTGACTTTTCTATCTTCTTGGTACATAAATAGTTTTGTATCAGTATTTTAGCCTTCCATTCCAAGGTTTTGAAGCAGTTGAAAGATATTTTAGGGCTTTTCATTGATCAAAAGGGTGTAATTTCTAATATTTATTTATTTCCTTGCACTTCATTGCTTGGTTTTACTCGCAGGAAAGTGTCACACTAAGGGGTCGATTTCGATATGGGAAAAACCGCTCCGAATAGCAGTTCGGAGTGTATTTCCCGTACGAATCGTACCCTGCAATGTCCCCCGTACGTACGACGAAGTACGATTTGTACCAGGAGCTGGACTCCATACGAATCGTACAGAGACCGCATGAATCAAATCCCCGTACGAATCTCCCTCGGAACCCGCTGTACGTGACATCTGTACGGTTCGCGGCTGGTTTTTCCGACCAAGCAAGTACGATTCGTGTCGGGTACGCACAGTACAACCCTTTTTCTATGGGAGCTGAAAACAGCCGTAAAAGCAGAGTTCACCCCAAAACAGGTACGGAACGCCCCCCCCCGGGTACGGTCCGTACACCCCATGATCGCAGGGGTACTGTGCGTATCCCTGCGATCATGGGGTGTACGCACCATACCCTTGCGATCATGGGGTGTACGGACCATACCCCATGTTCGATGGGTGTACGGTGCGTACACTCTGCGATCGCAGGGGTATGGTGCATACACCCCATGATCACAGGGGTACGCACCGTACCCCGCGATCATGGGGTGTACGCACCATACGGTGTGTATGTGATTGTGTGCTTTTCCGTACGAATCGCCCTTATCTGACGTGGACCCTACGAATCGCGTCCTCATACCCCGGTCCGGATCGTACTCGTCGGGTCGTACGGCCATTTGGGAGTTGAGTGTCATTCACAAGTGCACTGAATCGATGGTATTGCCACACAATCTGAAAACTTGGCAGCTATGTTTATGTAGCCTTCTTATACACCTCTGATTCCCTCAAAACCCTGGGATCTGGGGCCTGGCTGCAGTGACACACAGTCTCTAGGTAGCAACCCCATGTCATGTATGGAGCCTTCTTGCACCTCCCGCTTTCCTCAAACCCTTGACTCTGGGGCCTGGCTAAAGCAAAGCACACCTCCATGTAGCACCCCTAAGTAAGGGCACTAGGTTAGTGCCCTTCCATTTCTGGTGCTTTATAGCAGTTTTAAGATCTTCTTAGAGTTTCTTGTTGCTTCAGTGGGTGTAATTTCTGATATTTTTATGTTTCCCTCATCTTCATTGCTTGCTTTGGCATGCTTGAAAGTGTCACTCATATTCGTTGAATGGCCCTCATGATTACACTGAAATTATGAAAATGTCACACATAAGCAATCCGAAACCTTGGCAGCTATGCAAGTGGCTGTTTTTCACATATAAACCCCTGAATTTGTCACAGAGTAAAGGTCAGGCTGGTACTTGGCTGCTCACTTGCGTCTGAAATGAGAAACAAAATGTCTCTGGCCTTGCAGTAAACGCGGACATCGTGAGTGCTCGAGAGAGGGAAATTTTTTTGCATGGAATGTCTCGAGTCTGTGCGAATCTTGGACTGAGCCCTGACAAAAAAAAGCTTCTTCACAGATTTGTGGCTGCCAATTCATGTGTGAACTGATAAGAACATCTGCCTCCTAGTATTATCTTCTTGCTTGAGCACTGCAAATTCAGAAATACATTGTTAACTCTTTCTGTGGCAACCGTCAAATAGTCTTGCTAGGTGTGTGCATGTTTTATTCGCATAGGTTGGTAACATGGTACACTGATGTAAACGTGTATGGGTGTGCCCTAACTGTATCAGGGGCAGACATGAATGGAAGGCCTCAGACAGATAGGAGACAGTCACATTAACTGCAGACAGATACGATGCATTAAAACACGTTTTGAGTAAATTTATAAAATGCTTGGAAAAAAGTGATCATTGTGAAGAGCTTAAAGCAGTATGGTTTAACAATCTTTTTGCTGTCCATGCCATCACACCCTTCATGAGGCATACATTGTATGTCGACCTGAAGACTTCCTCTTGTGATAAAATCTGTTTTTTTTATTGTTTCCTCTATGTGAAAATAACTATGCATGTTCTCATCATAGCAAAGGCGTAAATGCTAGAGAGTCGTAAATTAAATGCCTTTGCTGTGTTTAGTATTATGTAGTTCTGGATAGGTACATATTAGCATGGTAAGAAGGGACAGCAAAACAGTGCAGGCATCGCAGGATGGGATAGCAAACATATACTACGAGGCAGCAAGTAGATGAACATAGAAGAAAGATGTACAGGGCTGTGCTGCTGCATGACAGGGACCTAGCAAGGCAATGGACATAGAAGAGATATGTACAGGGCTGCTGCTGCGTGCCAGGGAAATAGCAAGGCAATGAACAGAACAGAGATATATATGCAGGACCTTTCTTCTGTTTGATAGGGACATAGCAAGGGGATGAACATAGAAGAGAGACATACAAGGCTGTGCTGGTGTTTGACAGGGACATAGCAAGGCAATTAACATAGAAGGGAGATGTACAGGGGTGTGATGCTGCTTGACAGGGAAATAGCAAGTCAGTTAACAATTGCTTTATTAACATTCCTGCTTTTTCAAATTCCTTGAAAATGCACCTTTTGTCCACTCTTTTATAAAATGTTCTCAGGGGAGAACCCCCCGAACCCTTTGTAGGTTATTCGGGCTCGCTCGCTACCCTCGCTCGTTGCAGTGCAGTACAATCATTACTTTTGTCACCACTTTCAAATCTCACCAGCCGCCACTGTGGGGATGTCTTCTTTTCTCTATTTCAGTTTTGGCTTTAGGTGACATTATTTCCTCTTTTGGATTCTCTTATCATCTGACTGCAGATCATACCCACATCTTTTTTATACTTCTGACTTTTAACTTTTTTCTTCAAGCTTAGGTTTTCAATTGTTGCACAACAAAACAACAATGGGTAATTTGATTGAAATATTCCACCATGGAAATTATTTATTTCCCTGCATATTCTGCACCTTTATCCCTTAGGCACTCCATCATTTTCCTCTCAACACTGTCTTGCCAATTAGAGACCTTGGTGTATATTTCAACCCTCCTAAAAGCATAAAATCATTCATAAATGCCAGAAAAACTCTGGGCAGGTAACAATTACCTCACATTTGAAAAATTTAACCTCACATTCCTTTCTATACAGTCAAAATTATTATCTCAGCACTAGTCCTGAGCAACCAACACTATTGTAACAGTTTACCAATAGGTCTCTGCCTATACTCTTTCTTGAAATGGGACATGATTTTGAACTTTGCCACAACAACTTTATATTCCCTCATCAAACACACCCCAAACTCTTGTTACCATGACTAGAGCGGATGACGATCAGCCAAAAAACTGAGCATTCTACAATTTACTAAGCCCAGCATTTAAGGCTTTAAATGGTTTATCCCCCAACTACTTAGCTAAAGTCCTCGTCAGACATACACCTCTATGCAATATTCACTGAGCAAACCAAAACCCATTCACAAACCTCCATTCTTGGCCTTTAAGTTCTAATCATCAGACCTGCTTCAACCTCAACTCTGGAACTCGCTCCCCCTCATTACTCTTCATCTTCAAGACTGCTCTAGAAACACATCTCAACTATTTGCAACCCATCAGTCGCCAGTAGGCATTTATAGTTAGGACCTAGTTTCCATAGGAAAAAGTTTTTTGTTTTGCTAATAACTTTGGTGCTGTTTGACGAATCTTCATGACATTTTCAAAACTAGTTTGCCACTTACTTCAGTGCTGTCTGGTAAGTGTTGGGGTGATTCTTCAAGGGGAGGCCGAGAACAAGGGGGGGTCCCAAAACATGTTTTCCTCAAGCAGTTTCCCATAGTAATTTTAGATATGACTGCAGCATGAACTGGTGAGCAAAATGACGCCAAATTTGGCAGACAGCTAGATCTTGTTCCAGAAAGAGTGCTTTTTGTAACCTGGTGTAAAGCTGTTCAGTAGTTTTGGAGTGATTAAAATAAAAAGACTTATGTGTATCTAGATCCACGCACCAACAGCAATGCTGTGATTGGCTGGCTGCAACCTGAGAAAGTGTGCTGCACCATTTTGTCAATTGGAACATGGTTCCCGGTGGGTGGGGGTAATAAAGTGTAAAAATGGGACATAAGGGGGCAGGATAGAGGTACCCTGACCCCATGGGACTGGCTTAGGGGTCTGTTAAGGACCCCTCATGGGCAAGAAATTGTCCAAAGATGTTTTTTGGGGCACACAAGGATCTGTGGATCCCATACGGCCTTCATTGTGCCCCTCCCTGGAAATTTATGACTGATTCACAGATCCAGATCCCAATTAAAAAAAATACCCCACTCACACAATCACTCACGTACCCACACAACCACTCACACATCCATACAGCCACTCACACACCCAATTAGAGGCCTAGAACACTACTCATACACCCACTCAGAGACCCAGAGAACTATTCACACAACCTCTCACAGACCCACACAGGCACTCATACACCCACTCAGAGACCCACACAGGCACTTACACACCCACTCACACACCTGTGTACACACCCACACAACCACTCACACACACACTCACACACCTTTACAGCCACTCACACACCCACTCAGAGACTCACAAAACCACTCACACACCCACTCACAGACCTACTCAAAGACCCACACAGCCAGTCACACATGCAATTAAACACCCACATAAACAGCCACTTACATACTACACAGCCACTCCCACACCAACATACCTACACAGCCACTCCCACACCAACTTACAGACCCCCGCAGCCAGTTACTCACGCACTTACACACCCACAAAACCACTCACACACCCAGGTTACAGGAACATTATAGCTAGGAAATAGAAAAAAAACATAAAAATTCACTGAAAAAACAAAGGTTACAGGGACATTATAGTTAAGAAATACAATTAAGTAAAGCTTAGAAATTCACTAAAAAGGCAAAGGTTACAGAGGTGTCAGAGTTAGGTTCAGATTTTACACACAAAAAAACATAGAAATTCAGCAGTCATAGTTATAGTTATGGAATGGATCATCTCCTTCCTCGACGGAAGAACACAGAGAGTCCGCCTACCACCGTACAAGTCAGAGGCCTCCGAAGTCATCTGCGGCGTCCCCCAAGGATCATCTCGGAGCCCAACCCTCTTCAACGTCTACATGAGCCCCCTCGCGGCCATCGTACGCAAACACAACCTCAGCATAATCTCCTACGCCGACGATACCCAGCTGATCCTCTCCCTGACCAACGACCCCGCCGCCGCCAGAGCCAACCTGCACGAAGGGATGAAAGAGGTAGCCGAGTGGATGACGACCAGCCGCCTGAAACTGAACTCGGACAAGACGGAGGTCCTCATCCTGGGCTCCTCACCCTCCGCCTGGGACGACTCCTGGTGGCCTCCCGCCCTGGGCACCGCACCCAAACCGACAGACCATGCACGCAACCTGGGCTTCATCCTGGACTCCTCCCTCTCCATGACCAGGCAAGTCAACAACGTCTCCTCGGCGTGCTTCAACATCCTACGCATGCTACGGAAGATCTTCTGGTGGATCCCCACCGAGACCAGGAAGACCGTCACCCAGGCCCTCGTCACCAGCCGACTGGACTACGGCAATGCCCTCTACGCCGGGACCACCGCCAAGCTCCAGAAGAGACTCCAGCGGATCCAGAACGCCTCAGCCAGACTCATCCTCGACATCCCACGAACCAGCCACATCTCCGGACATCTGAGAGACCTTCACTGGCTCCCCGTCAACAAAAGAATCACCTTCCGCCTCCTCACCCACGCACACAAAGCCCTACACGACCAAGGCCCGAGCTACCTCAACAGCAGAGTCAACTTCTACGTTCCCAAACGCCACCTCCGATCAGCCAACCACGCCCTCGCCGCCGTCCCCCGCATCCGAAGTGCGACTACAGGAGGAAGGTCCTTCTCCTACCTGGCCGCCAAGACCTGGAACTCCCTCCCGACCGACCTGCGCCTGACCCAAGACCACCTCTCCTTCAGGAAGAAGCTGAAGACCTGGCTGTTCGAGCAGTAGCGGCACCCCCCCCCCCCCCCCAGCGCCTTGAGACCCTACGGGTATGTAGCGCGCTTTATAAGTGTCAATGATTGATTGATTGATTGTCAAGTAGCTTTCACTCGCGCCCTAAGGTAACTATAACTCGCGCCCTAGCCATACAATGCTAATTACCCCACATATAACATTACTCATGACATCTTATATAACATCATTGATAATATCACTGCAACATTTGCAGTGAAATTAGTGATCAGAAAACTGTGCATGGCGACGGCGAAAGTTATAGGTACCTCGGGGTGTGAATTCACTGAAAAAATCAAAGTTAATGTTCGAGTTCGGTGAATATGTTGGTGATAATATTAACGTTTTGAACTATAAAAGCACAGAAATTTACTAGTGCCCGTTGTCTGGTCCAACCACTCAATCCTCCCTTTCAGGATCATAAATCCTAGAAAGTATCCCTGCAATCTGGGAAAGTGATCAGAGCCCATAATGATTCGGAAATGGGCTGCTTTAACCCATGATACCTTTAGGGATAAGTTGGCTTCTAACGCTCCTGAATCAAGAGCTGAAACTCAGATAGCAGAGAACCAAGTCTCCCTATGGATCAAGGGGGTAGTGGACTCCATAATACCTCTGAAACCCTGTAAGAGTACCTGTCTTACTCGTTCGGCGAAATGGTTCTCAGAGGAATTTGCTTTACTGAAAACCGAATGTAAACGCCTTGTACGCCCTTGGAGGGGGAACTACCTTAATGAAAACGGGACAAAATATCTAGAAGCACTCAAGTCTTACCAACAACAAATTAGGAGAGCACCTAGGAGGTTCTAAGTTGAACAAATTGAATCAGCAAAACGTTCCACCAAGAATATTTTTAGTGTAGTCAAGCAACTGACTTACTTAGATTGAGTCACAGCAATACTGCCTGCCTCCACGGACTATTGTAATAAAGTAGCTGATTTCTTCTTGGGAAAGATAGAAAAAATGTATGCAGCCTTCCCTGAAAGTAGCAGGGGCCTTATTTATGAAGGACTTGCGCCGGCGGTGCGTCACTTTTAAAATGGGAAAAAGTGACGCACCGGTGGCGCAAAGCCTTCATAAATAAGGCCCCAGGAATTTTATCTTTGCTCCTGCGATAAAGGGTTTCGGGGTCAAGGATAGGTTTTCCTTCCGCCCTCCTGAAGAGAGTGACGTCCTAAAACGTATGGAAGTTATTAAATCGGGGTCTCCCTTGGATTTGATTCCCCCGAAATTTCTAGTGTGAGGGAAAGAAGCCATTGCACCAGTTCTTACCAAACTCCTGAACATGTCCTTTAGTTCAGGGCAGGTTCCTAGCAATTGGAAACATGCGATGGTGGTGCCACTCTTAAAGAAACCATCTCTAGACCCTGCTCTTCCCTACTTATATCGTTGCTTCCCTACTTTCCTATAATTGCGGAGAAACATCTAAATACTCAACTGACCATGTTCTTGGAAACAAGACGTGTTCTCCATGAACCCCAGTCTGGTTTCAGGCCGCCCCACAGCACCGAATCGGCCTTACTTGTGGCCTCGGAGACTTTGAAAAACGCAGTGGATGAGGGGAGAACGGCTGCACTGATCCTACTAAATTTGAGTGCTGCGTTTGACATAGTCTCCCACGGCCTTCTGCTGGAACGATTTTGGGAGGCCGGGGTCGGTGGCAGTTTATGGGAATGGATCAAACACTTCTTGCAGAACAGATCCTTCAAGGTCTTACAACACCCTTTTAAATCCAAGGTGTGCCCTCTGTCTCAAGACGCACCACAGGGCTCGGCCCTCAGCCCTACTCTATTCAATGTTTACATGCGCCCCTTGGCAGACATTGTGCTGAAACATGGGGTTGATTGTTACTTTGGAACAAAAGGAGGTAGGAACGGTGCCTGATTTCAAGGTTTGCTTGAGTGATCTTGCTAACTGGATGAAGTTCAGCTGCCTGCAGCTGAATGCAGGAAAGACGGAGCTGATGGTAGTTGGCAAACAGCTCTACATATGGTCACATCTGTGGTGGCCGGAGGAGCTGGGACCTACCCCGACTCCCAAGGCTAAGGTCAAGAACTTGGGAGTCTGGTACAATAACACCCTATCTTATTCAGAGCAGATATCGGCTGTGGCCAGGGCCTGCTTTGGGATTTTGAAAATGTTGCGGAAAATCCTTGACCTACTACCACTAGATGCCAAAAGAACCATTGTACAGGCCCTCATCACATCTCATTTGTATTGCTGCAACATCCTTTATCTAGGGGTGATCAAAAGAAATCTGAACCTGCTCCAGAGGGTTCAGAATGCTGCGGCCCAGCTGATACTGACTATACCTAGGTGGACACCGGTGGGATCTGCCTTGAGGGAATTGCACTGGCTCCCTACACAGGCTAGAGTCACCTTTAAGGCCTTGTGTTTCTGCCATAGGATCCTCAATGAGGAAGGGCCAAGATATCTGCGCCCCCTACTTACAGCCTATAGGCCGGCTCGGAATTTGAGGTCACTGGGCACGATGAACCTGACTGTGTCTAAGGTTCGTAAGGTACGGTCTGGGGTAGTTCCTTTAGCTTTCCCGCGGCTAAGGCCTGGAATGACTTACCGGTGGAACTGAGGATCTGTCCATCGGAGATAATGTTTCGGAAAAAACTGAAAACCTGGCTTTTTCTATCTCTCCCTGGGGGTGATAGCAGGCCTTCTGGCATCCTAGGGCCAGGTGTCTAAGGGGTAGGGGGTTCCGGACTAGTTGCTGTGGCCTATGTGTCCTAGTGCGGGGACACTCCATTGGAGTAACCAGGCTCTCTACAAGCTTAATAATAATGAGTCCCGGCCATGCACTGCTTAGTTATGACCTCATATATCACATCACTTATGGCATGTTCTATGATACTTATGACATCACTGATGACATTTCAAATGACATCATTGATGACATCACTGATGACATCATCCGCACCCTTTTTTGGCACACATTACTCTATAACGAGTATAACATTAGTGGTCTGAAAGGAAGTACAAAATAGTTCAGAGTAATATGAAGAATCATTAGGTGAAGCAAGCTTGTGTTATGTGCAACATTGACCCTATACTATACAATTCATGGGTAGCTGAGTACATATTAACCATCAACCACAGTCAGAAGAGTAAGCCCACACTGCACATAGTGCAAACAGTGTTCAATATGTATACAACTATACAGGAAAAACCAAGTTCCTCAAGATACGCAACTTCTGTTATATAACTAATGCTTTCTACAGACAGCATTTACGTGTATCAAACCATTCACAGTCACCAGAACCTACAGTGAGAAATTAAGTGGATATGACTACAAAAGTGAGTACTGTGAACAGTGTTTACTCTATGTAGAGAGTTTACTCTGCACCTCACTGTTTGCAGAGAGTGACATTTTTTTTCGCACTTGGTATAGTACATGACTCACTCCCCAAAGGAGTATCTTGGTGCTTTGCTTTCCAGGACAAGAGTGCACTTTTAAAATATCCACATCTTTAACAACTTCTTGAACTTCACAAAATCGGAACAAGTATGAATGTAAAGAGGCAGTTTGTTCCAGTGCAATGGGGCCAGGTAAGAGAAATATCTGCCACCATATCTTGAGATGCATAGTGGAGAAGTGTGGCTCAGGGGTTAGAGGCGGCAGACCCGGAAGCTGAGATCGGTCCTGGACCAGGGTTCAATTCCCCGCCTCGGCGGGTCTTGGGCTCAAAAATTCCATGGACTCGATAATTCTCGTTCCGGTGCCTACTCGACTCACGGGTTCACACTCTGCGACTCTGGGCAATAGCTTGCTTAATCTCCACTACGGCCCCTCGCGGCGGGATGCCTGGCTTTCACCTTGTGGATACCCTGCTGGGGTTATCTCACAGGGGAATACCAGGACGGGTTCCCAAGGCAAGCGCCTTGATGCCTTCGGGTGATACGTGCGCTATATAAATCGCAATACATTTACATATACGTGGAATCTTAAGAAAGGCTTTATTAGTAGAACTAAAAGGTCTAGTAGGCTGATAGAGACAAAGTCTGGAGTGTAGACAGGCAGGGAGGGCCTTGTCGGTCAGGCAGCATAACTTAAAGATTGCCCATTTTCTGATGCAAAACATATGGGCAGCAGAAGAGTGTGGGGGAAGGTTACAAATTAGCCGAGCAGCTAAGTTCTGCACAACTTGCAGCTTGGACAGCAGGTATCAATTGCTGCCACTAACAGTGCATTCCCGTAGCCTAAGCGACTAGTGATTAATGCCTGGACTAAAGTCTTTCTGGAGTTGGAAGGGAGCCATGGAAAGACTTTCCTTAAAAGCCACATTCTGTAGTGAGGTCACTTGTTCGAGGTAAAAAGTGCATGGTTAGGTAAAACCGGAAGCACTGTTTTAGGGATTTTTCTGTATAAATGTGTGAATAATTGTAGCAAAGAGTTCGCTAGTAAAACTTTGGTGTGATATCACCTAGAAAGGGTCACACTGAAGGAGTAGCGGGTTCTTCTGAGCTTGATTGACAGCATAGGGGTTCGTTGGTGAAATATTGGCCGTGCATAAACTAGAAAAGGTAAGCCCGAGGGAGTAACAGGTTCTCCGATGCTTGTGTGAAAGGTAGACGGAAGAGATCTACTTGCAGTGTATGAAGAGTAAATGGAAGGGAGTTAGTCGCAGTGAATATAAATCATTCTTTTCTTTTGAAATAGTTACTCGGACACAGTGGAGAATGTTTTTACATTGTTAATTAATGAAAATGAACATTTAAAATAATTCTCTCGTATTACCTTTCAAAGGAGGGAGTCAGTTGCGGAGCTGCGCTGACTGCACTCAGAGCTGCGCTGGTATTGGTTAATACAGCGGGTGTGTTGCTGAGGTAATTTTGTAAAGGAGGGGTGAGTACAGGAACCGCGAGAAATCGTCTCACTGGAAAAAGCCGCGCAACCATTGGTTGAAAATATTTTGGATTCTAATTGTAGATTGGTTCTTGAAAATAAGAAACTGAGTGTCATTATGAAGTAAAGCGGCATAAAATATATGTGGCATTTAGATCCAGAATTTATAGGAAATAGACCAGTTAGAAAATATCTAGGTTTTGCTAAAGAACAGATGATAAGAGGGATACCTTATATCATGTACGGAGACAAAAGAAAAATGTTATTTGTCAAGAAAGTTAAAAATTTCTTTAAGAAGGATAGGCCAATCAAAACCAGTAAAGGGATTATTATTCCAACATCGAATACGCCTGCATCATACATTATGATTGAAAGGGGCTACCATACTTGCACATGGTTAGAAAACTGGATAAAATACACAAAAGATGATGGAATTTTGGCGTTTCCAGAAAATGGTACCTTTAATGGTAGAGTTTTGTACAATTTAAGAGCACGCATGAATGAATTAGATCCAATACCTAGGTTAACCCAATATGAGGCATTGGAGGAATGGGAAACAGAACCTTTTGAGCGAGACAGATCCAGAAGTGATAAAAGTATTAGTACATTTTATCCTAAATTTCCTAAAGAGACAAGAGATAAGCAGATGAAACAATGGAGACAGTCCATGCTGGTGGAAGGATTATATCCTGTCCGAGCATTAGAAGAACAAACAGGGAGTAAAAGTACTGAGAAAAATAAAAATTTAATGACAAGTGCTGATCCAGAAGAGGATTACTTGGAGGATTTCTTAATGAAAAATCTGCCACCTTATAATGAGGAGCAGAATCAGACAAATGCTAGTGCTCCATTTTTTAAGCCACCTTTAGTTCCACAAGTATTACATGAGGTATCATTAGAAAAAGTGTTACAGGAAAAGGAACGAGAAGCAATAATGAAGCAAAGGAATGAGTTAATTCAGAAAATTACACAGTTAAATATTAGTCCTGAAGCATTAACAATTCCAGTGACTATAGGTCCGGTTGTACCTTTATATGGAGAAAAACAGACCAGTCCCCGTTCCAGACCTCCTGTTGTAACTACACCTGTAGTGCAGCCAAGGAAAGAAACATTAATAGTGGATGACCAAGCAAGTGAATGTGGGTCAGAAATTTCTTTGATGGATTTACCTATAAGAGAACCAGTAAGTAGCTCAGCTAGAAAAACTACACCTGTAAATACTAGAGAAGTGCAAATTAAAACCTCTTCAGGTACGAGAAGTGAGACTGTAGTTACTCCAGAAGAAATTGTAAGATGGTCTCGAGAAATAGAAAAAACAAAATCACAGTCAAATACATTGGATATTTTTAAATTATGAGTTGAATTAGAAGAAATGATTACTGGAAATGTGGGATTAGATCGATTGAATGTATGAAATGAAGATGAATTGTTGTTTATATGTCGAAGTATCACCCGAAACACAAAAACATTTCATGAAAAATTAACAAGCTTAGCAAGTGAAATGGGGATTGACATTGGTAAATCAAAAGTATTACAGAAACCATATCGAGCTGAATTTTCTGACAGATTTAGATAATATGAATGTGTCCGGTCGTAAATTACAAATCAAAGAATTGTTATCATTGTTGCAAAAATGGGGTGACATAGACAGATGGAACGCTATATGGTTAAAGGTAAAGGAAGAAGCTCAAGGGAAAAACACTATATCAGAATATATGTTGAAAGAAACAGAAAAAGTGGAAAGGTTGTGTCCAATGAGAGAAGTACCAGGTGGAGGTTATGTGCATGTTCAATGGTCCCGACAAGATACATTGCAATTTACAAATGAATTTCCAAAACTCAGAGAGAGACCTGCAGATTGGTACAGACAGGTCGAGAGATTTCTAAATGTTTCAAAAGTGTTATTAAAAGATCTAGATGGGTTATTTGATATTGTTGTTCCTGTCGATTTATGGACAGAATGTAAAATTGCAGTAAACTGGCCAAATGATGAGTATCCTAGAGACCCAAAAACAGGAGCACCATCAGACGAGGTGACAAGGAAGTGTAATCAGGTTATACTGTATTTGAAAGGGAAAGTACCTCCAAAAGAAACAGACTGGACTAGAATAGATAGAACTACTCAGAATAAAGCTGAATCTGTGCATGCATACTATGAACGTCTTTTGCAAGTTTTTAAACAGTGTAGTGGTTTAGAAAACATTGACACCAAAGATATGACGCATTTTATCTATCGGTTTGTGTCTGGATTAAGACCAGAAATTCCACAATGGATTAAGGATAATAAAATCTGTTGGCAAGCCAAACCATGTAAATGAAATACTGAAATATGCAAAATATTGTGAAGACGAATTGGATAATAAACGAAAGAATTTGGAAGAAAAAATAATGTGGGCACAGGTAAAATTAGCAGAGCAACAAGAACTTCAATTGAAAAACATTCAGACCCAAGGAGATGGAAATGGTAATAACCCTAGAGCTAAATTTAACCGAGAAGAAGCTAAGAAAAAAGCCCTTGTCATGGGTGCTGCAAGTTGGGGCATTGGAAGAACGAGTGTAAGGCTGTGTTAAATAAGAATAGTAATTTGAATCCACAGACGCAGAATGAGTTATCACAAAAGCAGCAAAAACAGGTAATAGAAAATCAGTTACCATTGGCGCCTATGCCAAACCCTGGGAGTCAACCAGCATATAGTATAGATACCACAAGTTGGGAAGGAAGTAGTAAAAGGAACACAATGACACCCCAATTTCTTTTGAGTGACTCATACTTTGATGAAGATAGTTTCTGACGGTGCCTGAGGGGGGAGGGTGAGGAGTGCGTACTTGGCGCATCCTTGCAGGTAGATCAGTCATGTCCATACATTGAGGGAAAAGTTGAAGGAAATGATGTTACCTTTCTGTTGGATACTGGCGCTACCCGTTCTACTGTGAGAACAGCAGACGTTCCAAACCTACCCCTCTCGGGAGAAGCGATCCAAGTAGTGGGCGTTTCTAATAAACAAATTAGTACTCCAGTTACAGAACCATTGGAAGTCAAAATAGGCAATTTTGAAGAAATGCACAAATTTGTTGTATGTGACTCCAGGCCTGTAAATCTATTAGGCAGGGATTTGTTGTGCAAAATGAATTGCACTATCTTTTGTACACCAAATGGTGTTGAAATTCAAACTCCAGATGAAGATGGAATTTATAAAATTCTGCTAGCAAAACAAGAAACAGAAAAACAAAAGATTACCATAAAAGACTTGCCAAAAGAATTACAACATACAGTAGATCCTAAAGTGTGGGATTTCACAGGAAAAGATGTAGGATTAATGGCAAATGTTGACGCAGTAAAAGTGACAGTAAAAGAAGGTGCCGTTTATCCAAATATTCGACAGTATAAATTGAGCCCAGAAATAAAAGCAGGAGTCGCACTAGAAATAAAACGTCAAGTGGAAGCAAGAATTTTGCAGGAAATAATGAGCAGTCCATGTAATTCACCCATAATTGGCATCAAGAAACCAAGCAGAAAATACAGGGTCGTACAGGACCTCCGCAAAATCAATAAAATTGTCATCCCATGTTGTCCAGTTGTACCAAACCCTGCTGTGATTTTGTATTAAATACCATGGGCAGCAGGCTGGTTCACCGTAATTAACCTTTGCCAGGCATTTTTCTCAATGCCACTGGACCCTGATAGTAAATATCTTTTCTTGTTCAAATTCGATGACCATATCTATGTTTGGAATCGAGCCCCTCAGGGGTACACAGAAAGTCCATTGATCTTTAATCAGATCTTGAAAAAATGTCTTGAATCTTTGATACTGCCTGGACAATCAGTCCTGGTGCAGTATATTGATGACCTACTGGTGGCATCTAAGAATCGAAAAGGCTGTGTTACTGATACAATTGCTTTGCTGAATCAATTAGGAAAAGGTAGACACAAAGTATCACCTGAAAAATTGCAGTATTGTACTACATCAGTGAAATATCTGGGGCACCAGATAGATAGAGGCGTCAGAAGGGTTACCTCTGAAAGGATCAGAATAATTCAAAACATGAATCTACCTCAAACACAGAAAGAAATCAGAATGTTTCTTGGAGGTGTGGGTTACTGCAGGCAATGGATTGTGGGATTTGCAGTCCTAGCAAAACCATTAATACAAATGACAAGGAAAAGAGCAAAAGACCCAGTAGAATGGGATGACGAAAGCATGTCATCTTTTCTAAAATTACGAGATTGTTTGTGTTCAGCTCCAGCATTAGGGATGCCTGACTATACAAAAGATTTTGCATTGTTTTGTGACACACGAGACAGTTGTGCTTTATGCACAAGATCAAAATTGGAGTCGCCCCTTCCTATCTCCAGTCCCTTGTTAAACTTTATGTACCTGCACGTTCTCTCCGTTCTTCTTCCCAACACCTGTTCTGTGTTCCTAAGTTCAGGCTTTCCAGAGTGGGTGGTCGCTCTTTTGCCACCTTGGGTCCCCAACTCTGGAACTCCCTTCCCCTGGACTTGCGTATGGAGCACTGTCATATCCGCTTTCGTAAAGCCGTAAAGACCTGGCTTTTTGTCCAATAATTTCCCTTCGGACTGTATTCTGCTATTACTGTCATTCAGCGCCGGGAAACCCTTACGGGTAGCTGTCGCGCTTTATAAGATTAATAAATAAATAAATAAATAAATTGTGCACTTTCAGTTTTGACTCAGATTCATGGTTTGATGAGACTACCTGTTGCATGTTTTTCCTCTACTCTGGATCCAGTGGCAGCAGCATTGACAGGATGTCTGAAAGCAGTAGCAGCAACTTGTGTGAGTCTTGAGCAAAGTGAGCCCATTATCATGGGACATCCAGTAACAGTGTATGTTCCACACGCAGTTGTGATTTTATTGACCAGGACTAAAACTCAGTACTTAACACCTAGTCGGCTGACTAAGTATGAACGAATTCTTGTAGGTGCAGAAAATGTGACAATTGCTAGATGTAATATTCTGAACCCAGCAACATTATTACCTGAATCGCATATTGCAGAGGTCAAGAATGAAATTTAACATAATTGTATTGATTTTACAGAATATTGTACTAAACCACGCCCAGACATAAGAGAAGAGGCACTAATACATTCAGAACATGAACTATTTGTAGATGGTTCATGTTTGCGACATGAGGAAGGAGGTTTGAGTGCTGCTTATGCCGTTTGCACTCTATGGGGTCCAGTTGAAGCATCATATTTACCTGGAGTAAAATCTGCACTGGTAGCAGAATTAATTGCATTGACAAAATCTTGTAAATTTGGGAAAAATCTGAAAGTGACTATTTTTACTGATAGCCAATATGGCTATGGAGCTGTGTATGATTTTGGCCAACTCTGGGTGCAAAAAGAGTTTCTGACTTCATCAGGTACTCCAATTAAAAATGGAAATTTTGTGAAAGATTTACTAAAAGCAATTCAATTCCCAGAAATAGAAGCTGTGGTCAAGTGTGCTGCTCACAAATCTGGCAATGACAAAGTGACAGCAGGTAACTGATATGCTGACCAATTAGCTCAATATTGTGCCAAGAATAAAATGGCAATAAACACGAAAATTGAACCAAAGAGAAACAGCTGCCAACTTATGTTACTTGAGAAAGTGAAAACGAGGGAAGAAGTGAGAGATTTGCAAATTGATGCAGCACAGGAAGAGAAAGAAGAGTGGGCAGAAATAGGATGTCAGAGAAGGGCTGAAGATGGTGTCATTGTTTACCTTGATGGGAGGCCTGTGTTGCCAAACTGTATGTTTGCTCCTATGGCTAGGATGTATCATGGTGATTCTCATCTAGGGCGAGATGCTATGGTAAGAATATTCAGACAAACCTGGTTCAATGTAAGGTTCAGGAACATTGCAGAGAGTCTTTGCTATAGGTGCTTGATATGTCAACAAATTAATCCTGGGAAAAGAACTGTGGTTTTGTCAGGAAAGATTGGAAAGGCAGAAGGTCCTTTTATTCGACTTCAGATTGATTTCATTCAGTTGCCCCCTTGTAGAGGAATGAAGTACGTCCTTGTCATTGTTTGCCTATTTTCAAAATGGGTGGAGGCTTACCCTTCACGTAGGGATGATAGCATTACAGTCGCAAAATTACTACTTAGAGAGCTCATACCATGTTTCAGTTTTCCAGTAACGATTGAATCAGACCGAGGAAGACATTTCAATAATGAAATAATTGGTCTATCTGTGAAGCATTTAAAATTGAGCAAAATCTGCACTGTGCATACCGCCCAGAGGCTTCTGGAGTGGTAGAACAACTGAATGGCACAATCAAATCAAGATTGGGAATGATTTATGAATCAACTCGATTAGAATGGCCAGATGCTTTACCTCTTAATCTGATGGGACCCAGAAGCATTCCAGACAGAAAAACAGGCTTGAGTCCTCATGAAATACTCATGGGAAGAGCAATGAGGCAGTCATGGGTGCCAGGACATAAGTTGATAAATATATCTGATGACTTAGTACTAGAGTACTGCAAAGAACTGGCTGACCAAGTGCGTTCTATCTCTCACCAGGTTGGAGAAGACACTGTCACCAGGCAAACAACTCCAGCACACGATCTGATTCCAGGTGACTGGGTTGTAATAAAAGAACATACACAAGAATCTTGTCTAGCTCAGAGGTAGGGAAAACCAACACAAGTGATATTGGTGTCCACTACAGCAGTAAAGTGTAAAGGAATCCTGAATTGGAACCATGCGAGCCATACAAAATTAGTGGCTGAACCTGATGAAACTGAAGCTGAATGTTGTGTAGCTGAGGGGTCTCGAAAAAGTGATTCCGAAGTAGTTGATGATGAACAACTGAGCACCAGTCAGGATGAATGGATTCCAGTGATTGACATTCCTGCAGATGTTGTGAGTACCAGAAGCCAGACTTATTTAGATAGACAAAGTGATAGTGAAGATGAGACAGGAATAGAAGAACGTACTCAGGTTACACAAATCAAAGTCAAAAGTAATTCTGAGGAGGAACAGATAAGGAAAGACCAAGATACTCAGACATTCCAAATACCTGTCACAGTTCCAGAGTCTGAGAAGGGACAGATAGGTAAAAGGGCGAGAGCTCGGGAAGAAGAAAAGCAAGAGATCGAGATACCTGAGCAGGATCAGATAGATGTAGATAAATGTGTTCAGGAAGAAGAAAACAAACCAAATCAAAGTCAATTGCAACACATGGCTGAACAAGGCCAGATTAGTATCCAGGCAGAAGAAAAAGAAGAAAGACCTGGACCAAGTCAGACAGAGAGGGATACAGATGACAAAAATACACAAATAGTGCCACAACTGAATGAAAACAAAGGAACAATTGAAGAAAAACAAAGCATAAAGCTAGCAAAAAGACTCAGAAAAGGAGATAATTGGCCTGATTTTGTTAAGAAATTAAAATTTTGTCTTAAATCAATAAATGAAGAACCAGAGCAAGTAAACGAAATATCAAGTCAAACTGAGCTTTCAACAGAACAACCAAATAGAAAAAGTCTGCGATTGAAAAGACTGAAAAATAGGTTCAGAGGTCCTGAATGGACTTATGTCATTCTTGAAGATCTTGAAAAATTAGAACTGAGTGATGATGATGATGATGAATTAATTGATGAACCAACAGACGAAGAAGTAAGACCAACTTGAAAATTTCACAGGTTGAAATTTTGTGAAAAGTTCTCAAAGAGGGGCTAAGTCTCCCTAATAAAAAATGGCTGATCATACTGTTAATGGTAAACCGAAAAGAAATTGCTAAAAAACATGCTGTAGAATATGCACATGTAGTATAGTAATAGTACTTATAGTATGGTTAGGACTGACCATAGCTATTCCTTATCTAATGAGTAAAAGTGAAAAGAATGATACTAACATTCATGAGAAGGTAGATGCACCTGAAAAATTAGACACACATGGAAATATAGACAATGTTAGGCAGCAAATAATAGAAGTAGAAGCATCAGATGAGGAAGGATTGCATTACCATAAAGTTAGAAATAGAACACATTTGAATGTATTTGCAAATCTATTAGTACACTATGTGGAGGCAATGGAAATAAGCGATTGCTATGTATGTATGGAGCTACCATTGTCTGTAGCGGAAGGAGTCACTTATCATCATTTGCCCCTTACTTATGGTATTTCATGTAGTATTTTGGCTAGCTTATTTTACAAAAGAGGACCCTTACAATATTATTATTCTAATCTAGATGTGATTTTCTCTGAACTTCCTATTCATAATAACCTGAATTCTATACATAGTAAAGGTAACATAGCTCATTATATGGGAGAATATTTTCTAACAATAGGTAGAATAGATATAGCTGAAGTACACAAGAATAATTTAACATACATTTTACATGAAGAAGAAAAGATATTTTTGAATGTAGTTGAGAAAAGGAGAGAGGATTTCCAAACCAAAGCTACAGAACAGAAACGAAAGATTCCTAAATGGGCAGAAAATAAAGAGTACACCTTGAATGGTAAAACTCATGCTGCTATGTTACTGGACTTTGAAAAGAAAGGGAAACTCTGTCTCCACAGGGAGAGAGCAAGTTATTATAACAATATATTCATTGGTTTCAGTGAATGTGAACACAATTATAACATTATTGGGGTTGGGGTTTCGAAGATGGAACTGAACCGGTATTTCCTGGAATTTATTATATCTGTGGGAACAAAGCGTATTACAAATTGCCTGACCATTGGTATGGGAGTTGCTATTTTAGAACAGTATTCCCAAAAGTATACCATATAAATAGAATCACTGGAAGTAATGAAGACACTAATGGACTAATACGTATTAAAAGAGCTAGTATAGCAGAAATTGTAGGTGATATATTTAGTGCATTGATACCTTCAGTGGGAGTGGTTTTAAATACTCAAAGAATTTGCAAATTATCGACAGTGGTAGATCGATTATCGACAGACACTGCTGGAGGTTTTTAATGATTAATACAGAATTAGGTGCGGTAAGATCAATGGTTGTACAAAATTGACTAGCTCTTGATACATTGTTGGCAAAAGAGGGCGGAGTCTGTAGAATGCTGAAAGTGCAACATTGTTGCACTTACATACCTGACAAAAGTGTAAAATTGAAAGGGTATGTAAGGAATATTACATATTTAGAAAAAGAACTTAAACCAATGGAGGTTGATAGTGCATGGAAAAGACTAACAGATGGTCTTTTCTCTATAGGTAGTTGGTTTTCTAATGTAGGGAAAAGTTTTGTAGGTAAAATACTGATGCCAATGGTGGGAATAACCTTAATGATTTTAGGCATAATCATTTGTTGTGGATGTCGCAAACATAAAAAGACATATGCAATAAATAAAAAGGGAAAGAAAAGAAATATCGATGAAATAGAATTAGAAGAATATAATAGACATTTATATAAAAAGGTGAAAGACCTCCATATGAAGAATGAAAGGAATATTAACAGAAAGTTTGAAGAAATTGAGATGGGTGAAGTGTAAAAGTTGGCATCTGTTTCATTAATTAGTGATGATATCAGTCAGTCAGAAACATCTTTATTCGATTCATAGAATCGTAAAAAGAAAAAGCAAAATCATAGTGTTCAGATACTTCCAGTTCATATAATATGTTCACAATTATAGATTGCCAGTTTATAAAACATTACATTTGTGCAAATACGCAGATCCAGAATAAAATGTGATCGAATCAGTACAGGAAGGAACATGGTCATTGAGTTCTATGTACAAGAAAAGTTGTTCAATCTTCACATCCTTCGAGTCCATTATAGTAATATTCACAATTATGGGTTACCGATTCGTACAACATAGCATTTGTGCAAATACGCAGTTCTAGTCTAAAGTGCGATCGCTATTAAAATATAAAGTGCAATTAGGTATATAAAGTGCAATCCTTTTTTATCGTAATAGTTTTCCCCAGAATTACTGAGCATGCATTTCATAATAAAATATTAAATACTATATACACTAAAAATGGTCAACTACGTGACAAAAAGAATACATGCTTAATATTCTTAAGTCCACAATTACAACATCCTGGTTAAAATTTCAAACCCTTCTTCATTCTTATATAGTTAGCAGCCAATAAGAATCTCGAAACTCCAAAAACAACAAGCTGAGTGTTGTCGGTTTTTAAAATACATAACATGTCCATATATCTTCTCACACCCATTTTCCTTCCCAACGGTGCAATCCATTTCTGTCTGGCTTTCATGTAGATAAGGCAAAATAAAAGGAAATGTGCTATATTTTCCTTCATAGACAGCTGGCACATTACGCACTTGCTATCTTCCTCCCCATTGCTGGGCTTTCCCCACTTGGCTGTAAATGACCTAACACATAGAGTTCCGTACCTAAATTTTAAATACAGTATTTTTGCAAGTTTGGGTTCTATTTGATCAAGGAAAATCTCAAAGCGAGGGGCGGGTTTAACCATCAGGCAATCATTTGTGAGTGAGCCAGCGCTACTATTTTGAAAAACTTTTTGTACAACCTGGCTCCTGTAAATCCTCTTAAGTTCCTTTTTTGAATCCAGGTTCAATTTTTCTGGGTGATGCCAGAACTCACTAAGCCCCAAGTCCAGTAGCCGTCTACGCATGTTTATCAACCATCAGAAGGTTACATTGGTATCTAGTGCAATGAGTTATTTTAGTGCCTGCCTGTAAATAGACAGTTCATCAGTGGCCCATAACCTAATCCAATATAACAAGGTCATCAAAACTGCCCTATCCTCTATGCGTTTTAGCCCTAGATCATACATATATGGAATCACCGGGGTACTTTGAGGCAGAGGGATCATTACTCTTAGAACCCTATTTTCTCCCATAGTTATAGTGGATTGCTCCCCACCCCACAACTCAGAGCCATAGAGGGCGCCAGTTTGAGCCTTCGATTTTTATACCTCCAATGCCGGAGTAATAGATTTAGTATGAGTAGCATGGAGTTTTTTCAGGATGGACACTGAGTTTTGCATCAAAATCGTCCCTGATTTTCTAATATGGGGGCACCATGAAAGCTTGGAATCTAGGGTCACTCCTAAATAAACAAAATTGTGAACCCTCTCTATTACTGCACCATTTAGTGTAATATTATTTTTACAGCTTTTGAGGGGCCTGGTATACATGTATTTGGTTTTTAGGGGGTTTATTTCCAGTCCCTTTTCTGTACAATACTAATCAAGCTTATTAAGGAGGTTCTGCAATCCCCTAGGGGTTTGTGAAAGCAAGATAGTATCATCCGCAAATGTCAGGGCATATACGTGGGAACCACCTAACTTGGGAGAGTCATGATTTGAGTTTAGTAAGAAGTCCACCATATCCTTGATATACAGGAGGAACAGGGTTGGCACCAGGACACATCCCTGGCGCACCCCTCTTCTCACGGGATCTCCTCTGTTAGTTCACCACCTAGTCCCCAGCAGACTTTTGCAAAGTTATTTTCATTAAGTCTTATCAATTGTACCAGGATGTTTTTGGGGACTCCATGTTTTAACAGGTTTACCGACAGCAGATCTGTTGGAATTAAGTCGAAAGCAGCTTTAAAATCAATAAAGGCCACATACAAGTTACCCGATCTTAGTTTAGTGTATTTCCAGGCAATGGTTAACAACCTGAGCACCTGGTCTATGGTGCTGGTTCTTTTTCTGAACCCTGTCTGGTAAGGGGACAGTATTATCCGTTAACCAATCGTTTAACTTTTCCAGGATCTGTTTTGAGTATATTTTTTGGGTAATATCTATCAAGCTGATGGGCCTGTAGTTGGCGGGATTGTCCCTGCAGCCCTTCTTATATATAGGGACAATCTACGCGCCCTTCCATGAGGCAGGGATGGGCTGTCCACTGCTTATTGCACTACAGAGTAATTTTATGTACGATGCCCATACCTCTGGATCATGTCTAAAAAGGTCCCCCGGAATGTTATCTGGGCCTGGGGCTTTCGATGCCTTGATGGTTACTATAGCCTGCTTAGTTTCTATAATGGAAAAATATAGTGGGTCAATCACATCAGAATTTATCAGCTCATTAATTATATGTAGGTACTGGCTAGATGTGGAACCCGAGGGTGCGTATAAGTGTGCGAAATGATTATACCAAGTAGTAGGGCCTAGATAGTAATCCTGGGCTGGCTTACTAGACTTGTTGCCATTTGCAATGATCCGCCAGAATAGTGAGTGATCTCTTGCCCTTGCTGCGGCTAACAAATATTTCCAGCCTGCATCCTCCCAATTCTAACGTTCTAGCATTAAAATCTGATTATAGTTTTTCCTCGCTTGCCTAATTTTAACTGGTTCTTTAGAGCGCAGTGTTTTAATTAGGTCTTTTTTGGCTGTTCTGCATGCTTTATTAAACCAGGGATTGGCTGATATCAACTTATTCTTGAGGGGCGTTTTGCCCATCGCTGCTCTGGTAAGAGAGGGTTCCATTCTTTCCACTAACATTGAGTGGATTTGGGTAATTAAAATAGGATTTGGATCGTCATTAGAAAGAAAAGAAGATAAGAGATCACTAAAAATGTTGTAAATAAAAGTCAGCGGTTCTAATTTCCCTAGAATTGTTGGCCATCTAACAGCCCGCCTATTATTACACAGCATAGGCTGTGATACCTGCGGACCTAGTCTAGTTTGGAGATGGAAGTATTTCGCTTCTAAAACTAGGCAAAGGGGGAAGTGGTTGCTTTCCCTTCTTTCCTCTACTCTAAAATCATTCACTTACGCTTAGTGTATAGCACTTATCATAATGTAATCTATTGGTGAGGGTGCCTGACCCCTAGTGAAAGTGTTTGTTCGCTCAGTGTCAGAGGGGCACCTTCCATTGCACGCCCGCAATCCTTTTTCTATAGTGAAATTAAACATCTGCAGGGCTGAGAGAGTGCACCTTGCTAGTTTTTCAGTGCTTAATTGCGGAATACCCAGTGCTTGGTCTTCTTCCTCTGTTATAGTTTCCATACCCCTTAAGGGTTCGTAGCAGCAATTGAGATCGCCACTAATAACAATGGGACCATCATTGGTGGTGGAATCAATAATCCCAGCTAATTGAATAATTAGCTGTGCTTCCTTAGAGAGGTCACGTGGTCTTATGTATATGTTGAAAAGTAGAAGTGTGGAATGATTAGAGAATTTTAAGTTTACTTCCTGGATGTCGCGTGAGCCGGTCAGTATATCATCAATTTCACTGTTTAATATGTTCCTAACCCAAATTAGAAGCCCACCAGAAGGTTTACCTTTTTTCAGGTGAGTAGCTTCAGTACTAAATGTTCGGCACCCCACCTTGTATAGGGGTTCCAGGGCCCAAGTCTCTTGGAAGAGGCATATATCGTACTTATCTATGTCATTATGCCAATCAGAATCCAGGAGCTTTTTTGTAAGGCCTGCTATATTCCATGACAGGAGTTTGATGGTACTTGTTTTGGAGGCACTATCCCTTACTATATTCAACTCGCTTTCTCTAGGAGTGTTAAGTTTTAAATTGGGATTAGTAATGGGTTCACCCTCTGGGTCCTCACAAGCAATTTGTTCATCTGGGCTTGCTTCCTCTTGGATCCCATCAGGAGGATACCTAACCCCAGGGGTTATCAGTGTCAGGTTAATAGGCACACTTAGTCAGTCTACTACTTCAAGGCCACTTTGGGACATCGATGTGATAGTTGGAGAAATCATGTTAACCTTAGTCACCATGGGATTCAAATGAGGGCAGAGTTCAAAGTAAGTGTTTTATTTTGTCTGATTGACATATTTGAGTCAAACAGAGCATGCGTTCTTAAGTTCAAGGTTATCAGATTGTCAGCTATTACTTTCGAGTAAAAAGTTACCCTAATATCATCTAGGTCCCCTCCTTCTTGCTGCTGCCGTTCAGCACACTTAATGTCAGATTTAATTACAGAAAGGCAGAGGCGCTTAGTCCTAATCCAATGTATAACCTTGTTAACCAAGAAGTCCGGATCCTCCTTAGTTCCCGGCTTTAGCCTAGGAGTGTTTGTAAGGAAGACATGAGACGGGATAAAACCCCCCTGAGGTTTATGCAGTGGTCACCAGTTTGGTTCTTGTTGAGGTACCTCTTGGTATACCTCTTTTCTCTGTCTATTTGCCCATTCTCGGGCCCCCCTGTGTAAATTAGCTGGTGGTAAGCTATCAGGGGGCCTTTTCTTGTGAAGGGGGATTTGGTCTCTATATAAACTATGCTGTTCTTGTCGGGCAATCACTGGTGTCCTAAGTCTTGTCTGAGGCTACTGCTATGGCCATCACTGTGCAACCTGTGGGCACTCTGGGTCTGTGAGTTAGCTACACCTGTAGTGTGGTTATTACACTCAACCAGTTTAATGGCGTTGTTTTCCAAACTTGACTCTCCCAGTTTAATCTCATTAGATATAGGGGTAAAGCCCTTCTCATTTATACACATATTACTGGTAAGCGTTTCTATCATTCTTTTAATCACACTTATCTCTTCTTCAACTCTAGTTAGTTTATTGGTCAGTGCAAATATTAGACTATATGTGTCGGCACGATGTGAGTGCGGTTGTGCGTGTAGGGGGGATTAGTGAAGCTCACACTAGGTGTTTGCCACCCCCCAACAATGCCCTGACCCCTGTTTCTGGATTTTCTGCTAGGGGTGAGTATCTGTTGGAGCATTCAATCATTATGATTTCGTCATGGGGTTCAGTATCAGTATCCGGATTATGTACTGTTTCTTTACTTACAGCGTTAACTTTGCTGGCAGGAGTCAATACTTTTTGTGGTTTTGGAGCTGGTGCTACAGGAAAAGAATCCTTTCCTGCTGTCTGGTGGACTATAACTATACCACTATCAGCTTCCCTGCTTGTAGTTGTATTCTTCTTGCAGTAATAAGATGACATTTTTTGCTGCCTCTAGTGTTAGATTCCTTGCCATCAGCTAACATGTTCTCCACCTCTTCAATGAGGTTGTCAATGTCGGCTAATGTACAATTCTCAGCTGCAGATTTTGGTAGCTTCTGGGTCCTTGCGATTTTTTCTCTACCAGTGGTTGTTTCTACAGCTTTCCTTTTCCCCATTACTGATGTTCCCCAATGGGAATAAACCGATCTACAGTAGAAGTGCAGAGATACTAATCGTGCAAGATGAGCTATCAGTAACCAGTGTTATCTAACATATGAGATACAGTTCAAATCTCCTAGCCACAGATAACTAAAATGTACACAAAAGTTATAATTAACAATAAACAAATGCACAATAATGCATGCATAAAGTTGTTAGTGCTTCTCAACACGTTTCTCCCTGCTAAATCCCTACTGGGTAACTATACAAGTCTCAGCTTATCCGGGAGGGGCCCACAAAACCTGTGAAAATCAATCTCAGAATACAATAAGTTTGTTACAATAAACTGTATCCTATAGATAAAGCGTGTAAAGTCGCTGTTGAATCAGTTCTCTTACCGATCAAGAAGTTCAAAGAGGACCGGTTAATGTGATATCAAGGGTGTGGCCAAGTCCAGTCTTATTCGGGCGTGGATGGGCCCGCCCTTGGCCCGGGCTTTGCCCAGGCACACCCACGCGCGTCTCGCGCTCTCGTGGTTTTGAAGCGCCTCCTGGTGACTTGCTGCTGGGCGCCAAGGAAGGATCAGTGGAGGACACTGGGTGATGTAGTCCTCAACCCCCTATTTGTTTGGGCAATTGCGGCTGTGGCGTTCATGGTGCAGCCCCCCCCCCCCCGGGGCTGATTCAGGCAGTAGCAGGAGCAGCAAATCGGTAAAGCAGGACATGGGCCGATGCTGAATGACGGACCCGTGCTGCGGGAGCGCTCTCGTGGTTTTGAAGCACCTCCTGGCGCTTAGGTGATGATGTGCTGCTGGGCACCAAGGGAGGATAAGTGGAGGACACTGGGTGATGTAGTCCTCAACCCCCTATTTGCGGGCAAAATTGCGGCTGTGACGATCACAGTGCAGCCCCCCCTGGGGCTGATTCAGGCAGTAGCAGGCGCAGCAAACCAGTAAGGCAGGACACGGGCCGGTGCTGAATGAGGGATCCGCGCTGTGGGTGGTACACTTACCTAAAAAATAGTATAACTAGGGTAGGCTTAGCTAGCTAGATTGTCCGACTTGTCCGAATAGCTGACCTGTCAATGACCCAACGCACTCAATAGGTGATCGGGAGCAATGTTGCTGGCGGAGCACTCTGTCAGAAGATTCGATAACCCAATCGGGGTTCTGGGGAGAAAATCGATGACCCAATCGAGGTTTGACTGTTAGCTGCAGAGAGGGTTTACAACGCTGGCGTTTTGAACTTTAACTGTGGTGCTGGTATTAGCCTGTGGTGGTCCTATCCTGATCCAATTTGGTCTGTAACCTGTCCTGATTCTGGCTTGCACCTGTTCTTTTCTGCTGGCAACTGAACTTTGGGATTCTAATTTCTTTGTCTCACCTAGGGTTGGTCATCACACCGAAATAGGTAACTATTATGTGTGGGTTTGTCATAGAACTGTTTTCCCTTTCTCTTACCCACCCTCTGTTTAAATGCTTAATTTTCTCTCCAAATCATTTGAAATGCTTATGTTTAAAATTCTGCATAGTCTAAACAGAATAAGAAATTAATTTGAGTTTTCATATTTATACATTTTTCAAAAGATTTTTACTTAGATAAAGATTTTAAACCTTTCCCGAGTTTGTGGTTATTTATGAAATGCTAAATTTTATTATTTGCTACCTATTTTCTCTCTAACTCCTGTGATCCTTTAGGACTTTAGGTATCAGTGACTTGGATTGGTATGATAAATGGTATAAAATCCAAATGGTAAAAACCCCAATTGATTGAGTGTAGGTTTACCTGTTTAATATATATATAGATATATGGGCCCAGGTGAGTATGTTGAGCATGTGAGCCTGCGCTTCATCATGAGGATTGAGTGTGAAACCGTATTGAAGGCCACGGATAGGTCCAGTAGTACCAACATGACCGAGGTAATTGCATCTAGTGATAGTCTGATGGTATCAGTAACTGCTACAACTGAGGTCCTGTGCTATGAAACCCGATTGTGAGGGGTCTAAGATTTTGTGTTCTTCTAGGAAATTTTTCAGCTGTTTGTTGATATCGTTTTCTAAAACCTTTCGCACAAGAGGAAGCAACAAGATCGGTTGATAGTTGGAAAGGATCTCAGGGTTGTCCGAGGCTTCTTGTGAATAGGAAATACTTGGTCACATTTTCACTCATTCGGGAGTTTGGCTGTGGCTAAGGAAAGATTGTAAAGCCCCATTACTGAGGTGCAAAGAAGTTGGCGACACAAGAGGTGATCCTAGGGGGATAGAGGTCCAAAGGGGAGCCTGATTTGGCTAGGGCCAACATCTTCTGCACCTGCTCCAGAGAACATCAGGTTCCATCTCCGGCAGTTCCCAGTTGATTGGAAAGTTGTTATAAATTATGTTTACTTTAACTTCAAAATTGTCAGCAAGGGAATCACATAGTTTATGAGAGGCCAGGATAGTGCGGTTAAAGCCTTGAGGTACCACAGAGTATTAAAAATGATCAGTAATGTGATCATTGATGTCATTTGAGATATGAGTGATGTCATAAATGATGTCATAGAACATGTCATGAATGATGTAATATGTGAGGTCATATGATGTGCATGGCGTGACGCAAGTTGTTGAATTTGTCACTGACATATTCAGTTAACTATAACGTTACTTTAACCTTTGTTTTTTTCAGTGAATTTCTAAGGTCTTTTGTTAAAAAAAACTGATTTTTTTATTACACCCAACTTAAACGTTTCTTGAACCTCTGTTTTTCCAGTGAATTTCTAGGTTTTTTTTAACATAAAGTGATATTTTATTACCAAACTTAGAGCCAAAAACGCTGCTGTGCACAGCGGGGGGTTAGCCGCAGGTCCTTATTTTTTTTAAAGGTGAGGGGGGGCCAAGAGATATGCTATTCACCGAAACTGTTCATAACTTATACACTGTGAATCGTGTTGCTGTGCACAAGGTTTCTTGTTGAAATGTTTATAGATCTATTTTCTCAATAGTAAATAAAGCTACCCTACAATTATATTTTCGTGCTAAAAAAATTAGTGTAATACGTGTAAAATAAGATGTATACAGATTCAACTTCAAATGGACATCGGAAGGTGGTTACTCGTGAATATGGGACACTTGTCAAAAACAAAACAAATAAAATGAAAACACTGCATTTCCTACTCTCCTTGCAGTGTTCCATACTGAGCTTACGTATTTTGAACATTTCAATGAACCGCTTTCAAAACGTCTCATATTTTCTGAACAAAGCTCGAGATACCAGGAGCAAGAGGGAATTCGCAGAAATATAGTTAGAAAAGTATTTATTGTATTGTCAAATGGATAAATGGGTTTAGGTCGTACCTTCTTAAATACCTATGTAGCTTCAAAGTAAAGAAACAACAATGCCTTCCATTGTCCAGCAGATGGCACTCTTGGGAAACAAAACAGGAGGAAATGGTAAAGATTGCATCGAGAGATTTGTTCTTTCCCATCGATAGATTGCAATTACAGCTACCAAACAGCACTTAAGGCAAATCAATTCCTGGGAAAAGACATTTCAGGGCACAAATGGGATATAGTACAGAATAACAGGCCCAAGAAGAGCATGAGGCCCCTGCATCTGAATCTTATGCCATAAAAATCACACAAGTTCAAGAAATCCTGCATCACAATAAATTATATGGGGCAAATTATCAAGGGGGTTTATCTCCGCTTTTTTGGCTTTAAAAGCCAAGAAAGCGGAGATAAAATTATCTCCCTATTACCAAGCTGTCGCTAACACCAGTTAGCGACAGCTAGTAGGAGATAGCGACCATCTTGGGCCCCACTTTGCATGTCAGTGATATTTATCACTAATGAGATGCAAAGTGGGCGTGCCAAGATGTTAGAGACTGAAAACAGTCGCTAACATCGCTATCTCCTATTACCAACTTTTGGAGATATTCGCGCTAAGCGGGAATATCTCCAAAAGCTAACACCTGCCCTGAGCAGTTCTTAGCCATGTTATCCAATGGGAGGTGGATAACATGGCTAAGAGCATTTCCTCGATAATGCATGAATATCGCTGACTTTTCAGCGATATTCATGCATTTTGGCCGTTTTTTATCGCATTTGCGATAAACCTTGTTAATAGCAAGGTTTATCTGCGATAAAAATCGCCGATGTGCGGTGATAGTTTTTGTCTCTAAACAAGTTAGAGACAAAAATTATCGCTAGTTGTTGGTAATATGCCCCTATATTTCTTCTATATGACAAAGTACTTTAAATTGTCACCATAACAATAGCGATTGCTTTATAAGGCTGCTTACGAGTTAGCACAAAAAGTGTGTTTAACGCAAGGTGCTTTCAAACAGGAATTGTGGCATAACGGTGATTGGATGGACCCGTTGGTTAAATGCTCACCACTGGCATCTCAATGCCAAATTGCCAACTCAGTATTTTACCCATCTGACGTCAGTCAATTATGTATCATTACATTTGGGTGACCCAAATCAATTGTTTCTGAACAAGAATGTGGCACAGACTTTTCAAAACAAACCTCGCAGGTCACAAAAATGCTGAATCTACGTATTGATAATTGTAGAAAATATTAAACAAAGAGCGATATTCTGCCAGTTTATGATCAAACGAATTCAAACGGTAGGTGATTTTTCATATTACGACCTCCTGGCTGTTGTAGTTGGTGAGTATGGTTTTTAACGTTGTTTGTGAAGTAAAGAAACTAGGGGCATATTACCAAGGGTGGCGATATTGAATTATCGGTGCTTTAGCACCGTTTTCGGCCGCTAAGCGACGATAATTCATCGACCTATTACCAAGCTGTCGCTAACACCAGTTAGCGACAGCTTGTAGGCGATAGCGAGCGGTTTGGGGCCCGCTTTGCATGTCAGCGATATTTATCGCTAATGACATGCAAAGTGGGCGTACCCAACCTGTTAGCGACTGACAGCAGTCGCAAACATCGTTATCGCCTATTACCAAGAAAGGCGAAGCAATGGAAATATTCGTGCTAAGCGCGAATATCGCCAAACGCTAACGCCTGCAAATACCAGTTCTTAGCCATGTTATCCAATGGGAGGTGGATAACATGGCTAACAGAATTTGCACGCTAATGCGTGAACACCGCGGGTTTTCCAGCGATATTCACGCTAATGCCTGCAATATTATCGCTTTTGAGATAAACATTGGTAATAGGAAATTATCTCAGCGATAATATTGGGCGAAGCGCAGCGTTAAAAAAACTAACGTTAAGCTCAGTTAGCGATAAATATCGCTAACTGTTGGTAATATGCCCCATAGTCCCTTCGTGAAGGTGAAATACGTTTCCCAACTTCGTCTAACTTCATCCGAAATGTAGTATGGCCTTGCTGGGCCAACCACTGGCACATTTGATGCATGGCTACAGCCGAGCGCCAGACGAGTCCCTGCAGCCGGATGTCCCGCCCACTCAGGAAGTGCAAGGCTCTGACTAACCAGAGACCTCTGTCCGGATGAGAACAGAGCTGAGGGGACCTTTAGTAAGACCCAGAGGTGGAAACATGCTAGCTGCTGTGTCTCAATGAGGAGAACAGCATGACACACCAGGACCTGGCTGCCTTCTCTCACTAAATAAGGTGGTATGAGGAGACGCACACAATTTAAGTTTGTGCAAAATCCTAATCACGTGTGTCGCTGCGGCATATATGACTTCAGAACCCCACAATTAGCACATTTCATTCAAGAGCAATGTAAGATTGGGCATGTTTTTTCTCAGCTTTCACCATAGGATGTGTTTCCAAAGTATTTGGTAGCCGTTAGACACGAAATGAAGTGCATTTTTCAACCGGTAGGATTAAATTGTCCCCTTGTTATGTTATTTTTGTTTATTGTTCATTTGGAGTCTTCTTGGCAATGTAAAGGCTAACATAACCACCAAGAACTAAGAATTAAGAAAACTAAAATAAATAGTCAAGTCAAGTCAAGTCAAAAAGATTTAAATAGCGCGCTACATACCCAAAGGGTCTCAAGGCGCTTGCGGAGGGGTGGGGAATTACTTGTCGAATATCCAAGTTTTAAGTTGCTTTCTGAATGCTAGATGGTTCTGAGTAAGGCGAAGGTGAGTGGGAAGGGAGTTCCACGTTTTAGCTGCCAGGTAGGAGAAGGATCTGCCTCCCATGGTGGTTTTGTTGATGTGAGGTACAGTGGCAAGAGCTTGGTTGGAGGATCGTAACTGACGGGAGGGGGTGTAGAAGGACAGTCGTGTGTTGAGGCATTCAGGTCCAAGTTCGTAAAGTGCTTTGTGTGCGTGGGTTAGGAGGCGGAAAGTGATCCTTTTATTGACGGGGAGCCAGTGGAGGGCTTTCAGATGACCAGAGATGTGTTCTTTACGCGGGATGTCTAGTATGAGCCTGGCAGAGGCGTTCTGGATGCGTTGGAGTTTTTTCTGGATTTTTGCGGTGGTGCCGGCGTAGAGGGTGTTTCCGTAGTCCAGTCGGCTAGTGACCAGTGCGTGGGTGACCGTTTTATGAGTTTCGGTGGGGATCCAGCGAAATGTTTTTTTGAGCATGCGAAGAATGTTGAAACAAGATGATGAAACGGCGTTGACTTGTCTGGTCATCGAGAGTGAGGAGTCCAGGATGATACCCAGGTTCCGTGTGTGGTCTGTCGGGATGGGTGCCTTTCCAAGGGCCTCTGGCCACCAAGAGTCATCCCAGGCGGAGGGGGAGGTGCCTAAGATGAGGACTTCAGTTTTGTCGGAGTTCAGTTTCAGACGGCTGTGCTTCATCCACTCGGCTACTTCTTTCATTCCTTCGTGTAGGTTTGTTTTGGCGATGTTAGGGTCTTTGGTGAGTGAGAGGATCAGTTGGGTGTCGTCAGCGTAGGAGATGATGTTGAGGTTGTGTTGGCGAGCGATGGTTGCAAGGGGGCTTATGTATACGTTGAAGAGGGTGGGGCTGAGAGAAGATCCTTGTGGCACGCCACAAATGACTTCAGTGGCCTCTGACTTGAATGGTGGGAGGCGGACTCTCTGGGTTCTTCGGTGAGGAACGAAGTGATCCATTCCAGTGCTTTTCCTTGGATTCCGACATTTCTGAGGCGCTGTAGAAGGGTGCTGTGACAGACTGTGTCGAAGGCTGCGGAGAGGTCGAGGAGGATGAGGGCGACTGTGTCTCCGTTGTCCAGAAGAGATCGAATGTCGTCAGTTGCAGCGATGAGTGCGGTCTCAGTGCTGTGTTTGGCTCGGAAGCCGGATTGTGAGGAGTCGAGGGATTTGTTGGTTTCGAGGAAGGCGGCGAGTTGATTGTTGATAGCTTTCTCGATGACTTTGGCAGGGAATGGAAGGAGTGAGATAGGGCGGTAGTTTTTGAGTTCGGTGGGGTCAGCTGTGGGTTTCTTCAGGAGGGCGCTGAGTAGGCATGGGCGGAAAATCCGTTCCGCTCGCGGATTTTGCGGATTTTCGGGAAATCCGCAATCCGCGAGATTTGCGAATCTCCCGCAAAATCCGCAAATCCGCGAGCAGCGGATTTTGCTCGCACTGCTCGCACTGTTCGCGTGAGTTCGCGTGAGTTCGCGCCCCGCGAATAAGTGCAAAATTGCAGAAATACGATTTTAGCAAAACTGAAAGTAACTACTTACCAGGTTCAAAAGTTCAGGCTCATCATTAGTAGCCATTTCCTGTAGTGCTTCCTGAGGGGCCCCTCCAGAGTTCAGTTGCCAGTTGAAACTATTATGTGACCCTGCTCTGAACCTCAGAATAGTTACACATATGCCACAAAGGTCCTGAATTACAGCTAAGGGAGACAAGCAGGAGCCAGGCTGGAAGTTAAAATCCATTAATCAGCCCCTAATTCATTATTGTCAGTTGGGGCAGGGCAGGTGTTGTAACTAATTTTGCAACAATGAAAGCACTTAGCAAGTGCAAAAGATCACTAATCAGGGCGCACTAAGGAAGCAGGTGCCAGCTAAAAAAATATTCTGTGACACATTAATCAGCCCCAAATTAATTCAGGTCACTTGAGGCAGGGAAGGTGTGCTTTGCTTTGCCGAAAATAATGTACACTGGACAACCAGAGGGTGTGGTGATGAAACAGAGGGTGGCATGGGTGGGCCAGAGGGTGGCATGAGTAGTCAGAGAGTGGCAGTGGTGACAGAGAGTGGCAGTGATGAAGAAGAGTGTCCCAAACAGGCTGGACACGTAGAAACAACAAGTTCGCGAAACTTGCGACCCGACAGGTAAGTTCGCAATTTGCGAAAGTGTACAAAACCCTCGCGAACTGGCAGAAACACGGGCGAACACAAAAAAAAAAAAATTCGCGGGAATTCGCGGATTTTGCGGATTGCGAATCCGCAAATCCGCAAAATTCGCGAACGCGAGATCCGCAAAATTCGCTCATGCTTAGCGCTGAGTTTGGCGTGCTTCCAGCTTTCCGGGAAGGTGGCGGAGTTGAGGGAGCAGTTGATGACGTCTCGGAGGTGCGGTGCTATAATGGAGTCTGCTTTGTTAAAGATGTGGTGAGGGCAAGGGTCTGTGGGGGATCCTGAGTGGATAGAGTTCATCAGGCGGATGATGTCCTCAGTGGAGATAGGGTTCCAGTCATTGAGGATGTTCAAGGGGGGTGGGGGTCTTGCAGAGGGTTGTGTGGGTTGGTCTTCGGGTCGGTTGTCGAAGCTGTTGTGGATGTCTGCGATTTTGTTGTGGAAGAATGAGGCTAGGGAGTCGCAGAGGGCTTGAGAGGGGGTGATGTCGTTGGTGTTGGCCAAGGGGTTGGTAAATTCCTTGACGATGTTGAATAATTCCTTGCTGTTGTGTGCGTTGTTATCTAGTCGGTCCTTGAAAGCGGCTTTTTTGGCGGTCCGGATCAGTTGGTGGTGTATGCGGGTGGCGTTTTTGAAGGCGTCCTTGGAGCTGGTGGTTGGGTCTTTTTTCTAGGCCTTCTCAAGGGAGCGGCAGAGTTTCTTGGATTTCTTAAGATCATCGTTGAACCAGGAGGCCTTCTTGCTGCCTAGTTTGATTTGTCGTTTTTTCAGTGGTGCTAAGATGTCGGCACTGTTGGATAACCATTGGGTGAGGTTGGTGGCTGCTTGGTCTGGGTTAGAAGAGTGTGCTGGGGGGTTTAGAAGAAGCGATGAGGAGATCTGGTCGATGGTGATTTTGTTCCAGTTTCTTTGCAGGGTGGGTTGGGTGTGGTTGTTAGAAGTGGGCTTGTTGTAGGTGAAGTGAACGCAGCTGTGGTCAGTCCAAAGGAGATCTGTGGTGTGGCTGAAGGAGACATGTTTGCTGGAGGTGAAGATAGGGTCGAGTGTGTGACCTGCGGTGTGGGTGGAGGTGGTGACAAGTTGTTTAAGTCCGAGGTTGGAGAGGTTGTCCAAAAGGGTGGGGGTGTTGCGGTCGTTGTTCTTTTCGAGGTGAAAGTTGAGGTCTCCCAAAAGGATGTAGTCCTTGGAGGGGAGCGCGTGTGGAGTGATGAAGTCCGTGATGTCTTTGCTAAACTGTGCGCGGGGTCCTGGTGGCCTGTAAAGGAGGGTGCCTCTGAGTGTGGTCTTGGGGTCGATGTGGATCTGGAAGTGAAGGTGTTCAGAGTTGGCGAGATTGACGTCTGAGCTGGTTGATATGCGGAAGGATTTCTTATGGACTATAGCGATACCTCCTCCTTTGTGGCCGGTGCGGTCCTTGCGTATGATCTTATAGTCTTCCGGGATGGCAATGGTGATGTCTGGAGCTGAGGTGGCGTTCATCCATGTTTCTGTTAGGAAGGCGACGTCCGGAGAGATGGTGTCTAGTAGGTTCCAAAGGTCGATGGCGTGTCTGTGGACCGAGCGGGTGTTGAGCAGGATGCATTGAAGGTGGTTGGTGTCGGATCTCTGTTTGGTAATAGTGGATGAGGAGTTGGTCTTGGTGCCGTCATACTTGCAGGAGTTGCATGAGAAGGGACCGTGGGTGTGTCCAGGAGCGGCTTGGACGCAGTTGGGGGAACGGCCGGGGTTAAAGGCTAGGAGGGTAGTGGCATCGTAAGTAATGCGGGAGGGGTGGACATTACGTGGACCAGGGGGTCTGGCGCTGGGCGCGGTCCAGGCGCGGACGGGCGTAGACGGGCTTACCTTTGGCGCACCTTCGGCGCGGCCGTAGCGCGTGGACGCTGCGCGTGTGGACATCCAACATAAATGGAGAGTGGAGGGGGCAGAGCGTGGGAGGGGCAGCAGCTGGGAGGCGGTAGCGGGGAGGAGGGGCGGGTCAGGGAGCTGCTACAGACAAAATGGAGGGTCAAAGGGAAGGTGAGGTAGGGGCAGCAAATGGACCAGCGCTCCTACTGTTCTGTTAAAGCGCCACAAAGTCCCTCGCACAGCGCTATTCAGTTACAATTATAGTGCCTTTTGAAAACAAGCGAGTTAATTACCAAGCCCCTCGCACAGCGCTATTCAAATATAGAGGCTCTTGGAAGGCAATCGAGTCAATTTCAGAATCAAGGTAACTATACCAAATGGAGTCAGCAGTGTCCACAGTGCCTTTTGAAAACAAGCGAGTTAATTACCAAGCTCCTCGCACAGCGCTATTAAAATATAGAGGCTCTTGGAAGGCAATCGAGTCAATTTCAGAATCAAGGTAACTATACCAAATGGAGTCAGCAGTGTCCACAGTGCCTTTTGAAAACAAGCGAGTTAATTACCAAGCTCCTCGCACAGCGCTATTAAAATATAGAGGCTCTTGGGAGGCAATCGAGTCAATTTCGGAATCAAGGTAACTATACCAAATGGAGTCAGCAGTGTCCACAGTGCCTTTTGAAAACAAACGAGTTAATTACCAAGCTCCTCGCACAGCGCTATTAAAATATAGAGGCTCTTGGAAGGCAATCGAGTCAATTTCAGAATCAAGGTAACTATACCAAATGGAGTCAGCAGTGTCCACAGTGCCTTTTGAAAACAAGCGAGTTAATTACCAAGCTCCTCGCACAGCGCTATTAAAATATAGAGGCTCTTGGAAGGCAATCGAGTCAATTTCAGAATCAAGGTAACTATACCAAATGGAGTCAGCAGTTTCCACAGTGCCTTTTGAAAACAAACGAGTTAATTACCAAGCTCCTCGCACAGCGCTTTTAAAATATAGAGGCTCTTGGAAGGCAATCGAGTCAATTTCAGAATCAAGGTAACTATACCAAATGGAGTCAGCAGTGTCCACAGTGCCTTTTGAAAACAAGCGAGTTAATTACCAAGCTCCTCGCACAGCGCTATTAAAATATAGAGGCTCTTGGAAGGCAATCGAGTCAATTTCAGAATCAAGGTAACTATACCAAATGGAGTCAGCAGTGTCACAGTGCCTTTTGAAAACAAACGAGTTAATTACCAAGCTCCTCGCACAGCGCTATTAAAATATAGAGGCTCTTGGAAGGCAATCGAGTCAATTTCAGAATCAAGGTAACGATACCAAATGGAATCGGCAGTGTCCACAGTGCGTGAGACCACCGGGGGAGGGAGGGAGCGACCGTTCTGGGAAGACTAGCTATAAAATAGTTGTAAAACTTTTTCTGAATTCAGTAAGTTTTGTTCACTGCATAAAGGAAGGGGTAGGGAGGTCCCTTCTTTTGTCGCTGCCTCTAAAAACTCTCTAGAGCCATAAGTGTCAGTTCAGGCTCTTGCCACTTACAGTAAAGATTAGTTAGCTGAGGGGAGATGGTGGTCTGGGATTTGCTGGTAAAACCTGGTCACCCAGAACTGAGGTGTATGACCGTATATCTTTTTCTACACTATTGTCCATTTATTGCGCCAAGACGAGGTGTCTTGTGACCCATCTATTCGATACTATTCTGCAAGTTCTCAACGTTCTTATCAGAATGTGATTGAATGTTTCAGCCATCAGTAAATAGTGAATATCTTTCTGGTTCAGTGTAGGAAAGTGCCCTATTTGGATGGCCAGCGCCCCCTCCCCCCTCCAGATTCTTCTCTGGATGCTGTAGTAATGGATCTGAAAGTGCACTGGGACCTGCTAACCAGGCCCCAGTGCCAGTGCTCTTGCTCTTGAGGGTAATGTGATTTGGTAAAACCAATTGCCAAAATGCTTTAACCCCCCCTTATAAAACCCTAATATATGGTACCAGTGATACCCAGGGCAATTGTGTTAAAAGGGCCTCCAGGGCTGCAGCCCTATTTGTGCCACCCTGAGTGACCTGAGTAAAAGAAGTCAGCAGTCCTGACAACGCAGCCTGCATGAGCAGCTTCCCTGCTCGAGATCGACCCTGCACACATCTGTGCCTTAATACAAGGAAACCCCCCCTAAGGTAAGCCCACTATAGCCAGGAAGCAGGGTGCATTATATTAATGGTGTGGACATGTATCTGCAAGCACACATACTACAGTGATCTTTCCATTAAAGATCACTGTAAGTGAATGCGGTCCATAGGTTATCATGGACTGCCAACTGGCGACCTGAGTTAGCCAGCTCCACTTTGGTACCTCCAATCCCACCCCCTGACACAATCTTTGTGGCGAGGGTGAGCTTGCATGTACCTGGGTGGCATTCTTAGAGGTTGCCCCAAAGTTACTGCGGTCTCCCTGTGCTTTGGCAGGCTGTCCAATCCATTTGATTGGTGAGACAGAAGTCTGTCCTCCTGCTGGGAAGTGCTGTCACTTCTAGAGGTTGGAGACAAAAGGCCTGGGCAGGAAGGAGGTCACAGCTCTGCCTTCCCAGTATGGCTAGTAAATGACACGATAGGGCAGTGATCCTCAACAGCCGCACCACCTCTAATATGTAAGTGACTTGTCTCCTAGAGACTAAGCGCCCCCAAGCACTGGTGTTTGCAAGCAGGTGGGAAATTAGGTATTCAGGAGGTGTACAGCCGTCAAAGGCTAGTCACAACTCTTGCTGGTTTGTATGGCTGAGGTTGGCTCTTGCGATCTTGAAAAGTTACAAGAATGGTGGGTTCTGGGTAGTTTGGTGAGCAACACTCCCTGAATGTGGTCACCACCGCGGCAGATTAGCTGCAGGATCAGTAGCCCATTGGCTACTGACTCTTACACCCCCTAAATCCAGGATTTAACAGGCACCCCTGACACCAGAACTCCAAATCTGCTCTGAAGAATAAGGACAAAGAGACCCATGTCTGCACAAGGCAGGACTCCACAGAGAGAAGGCATGAAGCTATGCACCTGTGGCAGTCCCCCTGCACTCCCTGGACCAGAGACCAGGTCCAAATGGAAGGTGAACCCCTCTGTAACTGAAAGACTTCATCAGGACTCCCTAGGACTAGAGGTATCAATCAGGGTTTATAAAGCGCGGCTATTTACCCGATAAGGTATCTAGGTGCTGGAAGGCCCCAGAGGTTTATTTGAACAGCCACGTCATGAAGGCCATTCAGAATTCCGAAAATGAGGTGAGGTGAATGGAGAGGCTGTTCCCAGTCTTTGCTGTGATGTGAGAGCGGCATCCACTTCTGCTTCAGTAGATGCAGGGAGTATGAGAAAGAGAAAGGGAGGCGGAGCGTAGTCTTCTTGATGATTGATGGAAGTTCAGGCGGTGGTTGATGTAGGTGGGTCCTTGGTTGTGTAGAGCCTTGTGTGTGTGGGTCAGCAGCTCGAATTGGCATCTCTTCTGTATGGGGAGCCAGTGGAGTTTCCTGAGGTGGGGTGGGATGTCGGTTCATCAGGGAAGGCTGAGGATGAGTCTTGCTGTGGCATTCTGCATGGTCTGAAGTCTCTGTAGAAAGTGTGTGGCAATTCCTAAGTAGAGAGGTACAAAAGGGGGTGGTGATGGACGGAGCATCTGAACCAATCAAACACTCACACCCAGTTAACAGATCTGGGTTTAATCCATCACTGTTCTTTAGCCCAATAAGGTTTCAGTATACTTTTTTTCTCTTCCAAGATGGCGGTGCTTTTCTTCATATTACACTTAGCAATTAACATCGTTTAATTGTGAGTAATTGGCTGAATTATTCTATTACGGCACCTATATATACTGTGTTTCTGGCGCCAAAGTTTTCGAACCAGAAGACCACAACTTGATGCTCCTGCATGTTCGAGCCCCTTGGTGAGTCTTGCTTTGCGCACTGACACTAATTTCTTTTTTAAACTTTAATTAATTTCTGTATATCTCTTCAGCTCGTTTTTAGAACTTTTTATGTAACAATTAGTCTTTTCTGTTGTTTTTTTAGAGCAGACCTATGGTTAGACCTTATAAACTGATCAGAGATATGCATGTCCTTACCATTGGGGATAGGTTTATGGACTAGTCTTCCCTGCCCAAGATGGTGGCTCCTCTACACCTAATCTGGTGTATTGCTTTGTTTGCTTGTCCCTTTGCCTTAATCCTTTGAGGCTCACATCTTTTCTGATGAATGCCACTCATAGTTTTTGAATTGTAATGTTTTTTCTGGGGTCAATCCTGGCCATGGTATGTTCAGTGTTACTTGTTGCTTCCATACTAGAGATAACCCAAGTTCATATATATATATTTTTCTGAATGCAAATTGGAATATATAGGATTGTTTTCATCTTATCTTTATATAACATAGGGTTAATTAATTTTTAAAATTACTAATGACTGAGAACTATCTAATTTTTATGCATATCATGATGCATATGATATACTCTTTTTCAATACTAATTCACATGTTATGAAAATACTTTTCTTTAGACTTTTCTGTGGGCCTACCTTTGCTTCTCTGACAACGACTGTGACTAGAACCTGTGACCTTGATTACAATTTATCAGTGAGTATAGATATTATTCTGGTTATAGTGAACGATCTGGAGTTTCTCTAGCAATGTAGTGTAAAGACATGGTAACTAATGTTTTGGACTATTGCCTCTTGGCTTTCCTGTCTTAACTAATATTGAGTGAAATGCTATCATATTATAGCTGATGTGATAGCTCTGTGCTGTCGTTAAGTATAGAGAGTAATTCTGATATAGCTTATGACGATTATTTTAACAGAACAATAAAAGAAACTCCATGAAAGCCCGACAAGGACGGATGTGAAATTAGATACCATACAGTTTTGTTTCAAGGTAAAAAATCTTTTAAATACATGTGTTTGTTTTTTACTATTATCCTTAGAGTTATAAACCTAAAACAAAATTAACCTTCCAACAATTAGTTATCTGTGGCATTTATGCCATATATTATCATTGCTTTCTTTAAGGTCACAATCTTGTAAACAATATGCCATTCTCTTGTGTTTAAACCAACTTTAAGTATGGAATCCCAACAACTATTTAGCTATGGTACTTAACTCCATGTATCAAGATGACAGAACATTGTTTGATATTTTTTATAAAATTGATTGTATCCCTGTTTTTCTCTAGTTAAATGTCCTACTGTAGTGTTTTTAATATGGATTGTAAATGTTTTCCCATTTTCTGTAACCTTGTAATGTGTAAATCAATTGTATTGTAAATGACAAATGGAACCCCTAACTCTTTCTGGTTCTGTTCTCTTTTTGTGAGGTTTGGGGTGTCCATGTATATAACAAATGTGAAAAACAATATCAATGTAATTTTTGTAATATATATTTTTGTATGTGTTTTGTATAGCCCTGAAGAAGTCCGGCAATGGACGAAACGCGTCGGCTATCTGCAACTATCAAAAAAAGAAAATAAAGAATAAAAAATTGAATAAAAGAAAGAAAATCCTAGTCACTAATTTTGTGTGTCTTATCTGGATAAGCTGGGAAAACCATTAATGTTGCTTATTTACATGTTTCCAGTAATTGTTCTGCAACAGTGTATAACTTTGGAAGGGTGCTGTCCAATTTTCAAAATTACAAACCGCATATTCATGATCCAAGACTGACAGTCAGCCAGGCCACGTTGAGGACCAGCTTGAATGTAAACAGCCAAGAGCCTCCTGGGAGGCGCAGTCCTGAACTTCACAGAGTCTCAGCCTTCTGCAGCATTCCTCAAACTTCTGGAAGTAGATTTGCTATATACTTGCACTTGCCACGGCCAAGGTTTGATGGTGGTCTGGCTGACTACTGACTATTTTAGACAACGCCTCAAGAAGAGGGATAAATCCTGCATTGTGGACCCTCAACTTCTGTAGCACTGCTGTTGAGTACTTGCATCCTAAACCTGCCTGCTTTTGCAGGCCTTGTTAAGTCAGCCCCTGCAGTTCCTGTTCAGCACCGCGGACAGCCAGGTGCACCTCTGCACCTGAGACACCCAAGCAGGAAAGAGTTGTTCTGCCTGGTGATTCCTGGTCCTGGGGACCCTCCAAGCTTATCCTCAAAGGTGCTCCCCTTAACCCACACTGCAAGTGACTGAGTGTCACAAGTAATGTTTTTGATAGCTCCGTTGTTCCCCATTCAGCACCAAGGACAGCCCAGTCACCCCTGCACCAGGACTCTCTGGGTAAGGTACACTTGTTCTGACTGTCAAGACTTGTTCCGTGGACCCGCAAGACCTTAACTCCAAGTAGGTTGCATTAAACTCACCCTGCAAGTGACTGAGTGTCACATAGTGTTTTCTTCATTAGCTGCAATTGTTAAGTTTGACAACTCTACAAAGTACTGATTTTCTGAACACTTTAAAATCAATAACTCCGGTTATATGCCTTGTATTGATTTTCTTTTGGTGTCTAAATTTATATAAAAATAAGCTCTATGTTTATAAATTGGTGTCGGATTTCTTTTGAGTTGTGGCAAATTCTTATTGTGCATGTTGGAACTTGAAATGTTTAACACGTGTTCCTCTAAGTAAGACTGACTGCTCTTTGCCACTCTACCAGGACTGAGCTAAGGATTACTAGTGCAAATCTGAGGTCCACTTTTGGTATTGTGTTAATATTACATGGTAAGGCCTCCCAGCCATACCACTTAATATTTTCACCTTGCTAGATTCAGTATAAACTTGTGGCCTGCATCCGTAGATTTGCTTCTCTTTTTCAGGCAGCAGTTTACAGTATGTAACAGAAGTCTAGCTGTGACAGTACCAGAACCCCGGTGAGCGCTGCTCAGTACTTCATCAACAGCAAAAGCTGAATAGGCCTGAGAATCACGGTCTAGAAGTGTGTACTTTGTGTGATTGCCATAATCTGGTAGAAGTCAACAGCTTGGCATCAAACAATACACATAGGTTCTTGGTTTTCAAGAAGGGTGTCTGGGTTACCACTATGTTGACCTTGGACCCTGGAAAGCACATGCAACGTTCAATGATTCAGAAAAAGATGTGTAAGTCACTCTGTAGGAGAGCCCCTCTGTTGAGCCCTGTTCTACACTCGAACTTGGATCTGCGTATTATCGGAATACATTTACAACTGTAGTTGAGGCTGAATGATGATCTGTGTTCATGGTCTTAAGTCTACGTTGAAGAAAAAACTGGAGTGAGAACCCTGAGATTCTTTGTACAACATCTATAGAGGGGAAAGAATACATGATTGTGACCTGTAGACGTTGTTTAGTGAGGAGTGAGAAGATCCACTGGAAGGGTGTAACCCTTGGCCCCGCCCACTACCTTCTTCAATCCAGAAGTATGTTGTGTCCCACAGTATCTTGAGCTGCCACCAAGACAAGCAGAATGAGAACTTCAACCGAGCCCATTCTAGGGATATGAGGGGATCATCACTGGTGTCTCCTTTGGGGGTTTCAGTTCCTTAGAAACCCAACTAACAGCCATAGATGGTACAGTGTCTTTCCACAAATGCATCTAGTTGGCAAGTGGCAGAAACTATAGAAGAAAATAGAGTGGAAAAACAGAGAACAGAAATATCAATTCAATATTATCTGTGGTTATTTTAGAAGGAAAATGTTCACACCTTTCATTTATTCTTTTTCTTCATGTCTCATATTTATGATGTCTCAGCAATGAAACCCTGCTGAATTGTTGCAATAAAGCAGTTTAATTACGAACAGTGAATCATCCTGTCACCTATGTGTTAATGTACTAAATCAATGATTTTCTACTAGCTACCGGCGTTGCAATAAAGGTAAAACCTAGAATTACCTCTAGCGTTATAGCTAAATTGGGGATAATAACAAAAAAGACAGCCACCTAGAAACTGCCACACAACTTCAAAATGGATGACACAGGAAACTGCAAAAAGATTCCCACCTTACCATGATCTAAATGCAGTAATGGACAGGAAAGAAAACTGGTGGCAGGTGAGTTATTCAGAGGGGAAGGAGCACATTTCTTGTATGTGCAGTGAGAAAATGGTGAGGATTCATACTTGCTTAGTAAACATTTGAGACATGTACTGTATATGTGAGTATGCCAGTAGGTATTTTACACATTTTTGCTTATTCACATAAATCCATTTGAGTTCCGTTTGTGAATTTTGGAAGGCATTACATTTTCAACTACAAGTATGTGATTTACAAAAACAAGTACATATTTATCCAATGCCCTGTAGGCTTTTTAATTATTTTTCCCCAAAGATGCACTGTGGTAAATACAGAGAACGTATCAAGTTTCCCTTAGTCAGCTTAGGGTCCCCTAGCCGTTCATTGGAGCCATAGGGTAGGAAATAGGGCTAGCACACTAGTTGTGAATTGTGGGAAGGTTCAGGACAGCATTCCTGCTCCACTTGATGCTTTAGAATCTGATAACTAACGTCTTATCGCTGAGAAAAGACACCTGTCTTCCATAATTTGTTGACAGTGCCTTTGGGCCTTGAGTAGGTAGTTCATAATTAGTAACACGTTATTAAACAAACATTACAAAATACAGTGTGCTACACACCATTTAAATTCAATTGCAATTATTGTGTTGATGCATAGTTATTAGATTTCATCGAGTCAACAAATCGGTGTCCACACTCCTTCACTGTGGTGAACAAAGACTACATGCAAACACACTGGTGAAATCACTCTAACGAAATGAACTGTATTGTGACAAAAACATTTACTTGAAGTCAGATATAGTAAGGAGAGCTCCAGCTAAAGGACCTCTATATAAGACCGTTTTATATAGGAGAACGCTCTCTATTGTTTAGAGTTTTGGGGAAATTGTAAGGGGGAGTTTAGGGTGTATAATAAAGATAGTCTGAACAGCCAATCGTGTGGGTGAAAGATGTAGGCTTCGAGATAACCAAATAATTGTAGAAAGTCTTTATTTGTTGTCCCAATTTTTTCCTTGTAGTTCATTGGAGTGATCCTCCAGGGTGTATAAATCGACACGTTGCTATTCAAACCTCTGAGACAAATAGGAAGGACTTCTCCAGGAGAGGGTCCTAGATGCTGAGAGGTTAGATGATTCAGACACGGGCTGTAGTGGTGCAAATTATGCTTCAGGCTGCTTGCAAGGACTGTGTGGTGCAGTGCAGTGTCATTTTGCTGGGTGCGGCTCCTCAATTTGAGCCGAGGAGCATCACCCCACAAGTCCCAGAGCTGAAAGATAAAACGGTAATAAAATGCATTTACCATTTTATTTTTCAGCAACCCCTCCCAAACTAAGGGCCTGATTCGCAAAGAGGCCCCACAGTCATGGGGGTGTCTCTACACTCGGGCGGAATCTCCACAAGGAGAATTCTCACTGCAAAGTTTCTGCCCTTAGTGCGGAGACTCCCCCAAGACTGCGGGGCCTCCGCCACGAGTGCGGAGGCCCTATGTGAATCGGGCCCGTAGTTTCAGGATAGGGCGGGGTCAGTGCTGCCAAGTGGCAGCAGCAGGGAACTGGGCGCTTTTAAATGTGTGTGTCTGTTTGGCCAGCTGGCTATGAACGGCCAGACAGACATGCACATTTTAAAGTTCTCTTACCTAGCTGGCTTAGACAGGTGGGTTAGAGAAAGTGCAGGTCTCTAGTGCTCTTAGGTGCGCTGGGAGAGCCTACTCTCTCCAATCCTGGTGCTGCTTTTATGCGGTTTGATTATTTTTTTTACCACCCCCCACTCCTCCGCCTTACCACCCTCGGTACAAGTCAGCCGCCACTGTTCATTTGTGGGCTACATTGTGTTGAACTGTGTACTGCTGAATGCAAAGTAAATGTGAAAGAGGGCGTGCCCCTAAGCATCTTCTCTCTGTAAGATCTTGGTGACATGGAAACGTGCAGGGCCACTAGAATACAGAGCTGATCCATTTCTGTTTTCAGCTCATGGCGGTGTCTCTTTTTTCCCCCTGTCTGGCATGGACATTGTCTCTCTAAGTTAGGTAGCAGCCTTGTTAGCCATTGGTGATGATTTCTGTGTTGTGTGTCTCCTGCCCAGGGTTATAAAAATACTGGGAAATTGCATTATCTGAGGATATAGAGGCCCAGAAGGTGGTAGTCTTTGTTTCCCCTATATACTGTCCTCAGTGGCATAATTGCCATTTGATAAAGTGAAGGGAAGGAGTTGGTGTAGTGAAATCATAGATGACAAAGGGTGGCTGGGTAATGTTTGCGCAATTGCAACCAGTGTAGTGTTCTCCAAGTAAGGTGGCTCAAGGGAACAGGGGAAAGCGGCCACCTGCGTCCCCAAGGGGAATCTTCTGTAGAGCCAGAGGATTCAAAGGCAAAGAATAAATAGTTCCTGAGCACAAAAAGTCTTCTTATAGTCTTTAGAGAAAAGATATATACTTTCAAGAGTCCAATGAGTTAATTCCTTTTATTTCCTTTATCGTTTCTCGTCACACATCTGAGAATTCTTCGTCAGTCTTTCAATATTCATCAAATTCACATCAACGTAGCCAATGGAAAAACCAATGCCAACACGTGTTTCGTCATGGGGCACAGTCACCCAAATGACTTCTTCAGGGCTACAAATGAAAGTGAAACAATACAAAATATAAGCACTGATCTTAGTTCTCAGCCAACCATCACCAATCAGTGGACATGCCACCTAAGAGCCAAGGTTTAAAAATAAAAAAAAATAAAAGTTGTGAATAGTGAGAAAGTCAAAAGAGTGCTACCAGTGTGATTTACACTAGAAGGAAAGATTACAAGGTGTAATCCAATTATTAGATTTGATAAGAAATAAGATACAAACAAAACAGACGAAGGGGGAAAAGAGAACAGACCAATATTGGTGTTGGAGTGCGTTCAAGTAACGAACAGCAGTTTCGCAAAAGTCAAAGTTTATTATATCACCCAAGTAGATGGAAAAACCTAATAAACCAGTAATTATGAGAAAAAATACCAAGGTTTATAATCGTGTTAAGATCAAGCAATGAGCTCACCATATAGATCGAATGTATCAACGGTATATATACGCCAATTCCAGAAATCAATTATTTTCCAAGTATAGAATTAGAACTAAATAAGAAACAAAAAATAAATTAGGGCCCAAGTATTCAAAACAGATGGATAAAAGTGACTTAAGCCTAATCCTACATATACATAGGCATGGTATCCCAATTTATCATGGGGATAGTAAATAAAATTAAAATTATTTCAGTGTCTATAGATTCAGTCGACAAAGAATATCAATGTAAAGTGAATTTGCGAACGGTTACCTCTGTCCATATGGCCGGGATGCCTGTCACCCCCTCCCAACACAATCCCCAAGGATGGGAAGACGGACGCAGTTCTGAACTTTTGGAAGGCGGGAGGGAGTTACCCTCCCGGCCGTATTTATTAAAATATGAAACAAAATTAAAACATTAAAATAACAGTTTCATATCATGTACAATTTTCATTTATTACATTATGATGAAGACACGTTGATTGGCTAACCTTAACAAATCTCTAGTACAAAGGTTTTCCTAGCCGAGTCTTACATCCTGCCAATGCATACTTTTCTAAATTAAAATTGTACATCCTAGCATTACGGGCCAACGGCAAGGTCGCAACCGGTGTCAGATCCCAACTACCAGAACTCCCCCCTCACGGTGTGAGGGCGGGCGCACAGAGGACTGTACCTCTGTGCCAACTCCAATTTCCCTTGTCTTCGCGGGGGCCCTCTATTTAACTCGACGCCATCTCAATGGTCGTCCGAGGACTCGTGTGAGGTGTCTAGAAGGTAGCGTGGACCCCCCTCCCACCCCACACTGCTTCTCATATCCGCCGTCGCGGATATCCTGGCCCCGGGAAATTCGTAGGAGGGGCATCGAGCCACCTCCTCCCCTGGAAGGGGCCTATGACCACCTTCCCTTAGGTGACCCCATACTTAGTGGGTGCCGCCTCCCCGTTTGAGGGGCCAATGGCCGCCTCCCCCCGGGCGCTCCCATCCATAATGGGTGGCGCCCCCCCTCTAGGGATCTTGAAATTACTGCTCACCGATCATGACCTTACCGCCCGACCAAATAATAAATACGACGTTTGTTTACCTACTAAGAAAGAAAAAATAACCTCTAAATTGCAATCCTTTATTACTTATACATTCGACACATCCTTCAACTAGACTGTTATACTCCGCTCTATCAAGGAAGGAAAAATGTTATGAACAAATCACTTTATTGCAGTACCAACATCGACATTTTTATTAACGACTAAACCAGGAGAGAAAAGATGTTTATCAAAGCGAAACATTTTATTGCAGTACTAACTTTGCCATAAGGGGCTGGTGGGTGGGTTCAAAATTGCTCCTTGTTCCGTCGAGGGCTCACGTGCAACGAGGGGTGCAGCTTCCTAGCACAGGAACAAGAGGATGCTTCTTCGGATTGCTGCTCTTTTTTATCCTCTTCGGGAGGGCGTGTACCCTCCTCCGGTACGCCTACGGGGCGTGGCCAACAGTGTAGGTGTCTAGGACAACCCCTCTTGGGCGGAAAAAGGCGCGCCCCGGCTACGCCGCTTCGGGCATACCAGCCGTGACACGCCCCCCGCACAAAATGGTTTCCCGGGAGGATCCGGGCCCCCGTCCATACGTTCGGGGGGACCGAGTGGTCGCCCCTTTCCATATGGCCGGGATGCCTGTCACCCCCTCCCAACACAATCCCCAAGGATGGGAAGACGGACGCAGTTCTGAACTTTTGGAAGGCGGGAGGGAGTTACCCTCCCGGCCGTATTTATTAAAATATGAAACAAAATTAAAACATTAAAATAACAGTTTCATATCATGTACAATTTTCATTTATTACATTATGATGAAGACACGTTGATTGGCTAACCTTAACAAATCTCTAGTACAAAGGTTTTCCTAGCCGAGTCTAACATCCTGCCAATGCATACTTTTCTAAATTAAAATTGTACATCCTAGCATTACGGGCCAACGGCAAGGTCGCAACCGGTGTCAGATCCCAACTACCAGAACTCCCCCCTCAAGGTGTGAGGGCGGGCGCACAGAGGACTGTACCTCTGTGCCAACTCCAATTTCCCTTGTCTTCGCGGGGGCCCTCTATTTAACTCGACGCCATCTTAATGGTCGTCCGAGGACTCGTGTGAGGTGTCTAGAAGGTAGCGTGGACCCCCCTCCCACCCCACACTGCTTCTCATATCCGCCGTCGCAGATATCCTGGCCCCGGGAAATTCGTAGGAGGGGCATCGAGCCACTTCCTCCCCTGGAAGGGGCCTATGACCACCTTACCTTAGGCGACCCCATACTTAGTGGGTGCCGCCTCCCCGTTTGAGGGGCCAATGGCCACCTCCCCCCGGGCGCTCCCATCCATAATGGGTGGCGCCCTCCCTCTAGGGTTCTTGAAATTACTGCTCACCGATCATGACCTTACCGCCACAGGCCGGATAGTTGACCGGCTATCCGGCCCCCCCACAAACTCCTACTAAAGGTCATGCTTTTACAAACCCCTTAACCACGCTATGAAATCTCCTATGTGTAAGACATTCCCCTCCCGGGATAAATGGACCCCATCCTCGAGATACATGTGATCCCCCCGAATACATCCATGCGGAATACAGTGCAACTGCGCCGAGCGAAACAACCTACTAAGTTTGTTATTGACCTTTTTTAATGAATTGTTCAGCGCTGACACAGAGAGGCCCCCCCGCCACACCTTCCTGGGAATCATGTGTGACCATGCTATCGTGCACCCTGGGATCCTTCTCGCCAGCCAGCTAACAGTAGATAGAACCCCCTCGAGTAGCACTCGCCGACCAAGTGTCACTAAGTCATTGCCTCCCAGGTGTACTATGATTACGGACGGCGGTGACCTTGTCCGCCCTAACAGTCCCTCAACAAAACATTGAAACTGGTCAATACAGAGCCCGCCCCTTCCGTGGAAGGTCACCCTGTACCCGTATTCCCCAGCCGCGTGAATCACGTCACCTGCTTTGAATACGTCCCGGCCCGCCTCACGTATGAGTGGCCCACGACCCACACCACTTTTTCCTCAGCCGGTGATCTGTGACCGCTGGTCCCCAGGTGCCGGGTCGACGGCACAGTCCGCCCCGCATAGTATGCTCGCGAAACTGTAAACCAAACAGAAGACAAGAGGCGTGAGTGCATGACAGTGGCTTCATAACATGTGCAACCGCACATACCTCTTATAACAGTTCGAGGACCATCGCCCCAGTTGTTTCACCTTCTCAACACTCTGACCCCTGGCTGTAGCTTCTGTAGCAGCCCCTATCCTAAAGGAATGGGTCCCGAAATCACCCGGGTCCAAGCCCGCCGCTGTGATTGCCATCGTTAGCACCCGCTGGAACTGAAACCTTGTCAGTGGGGTGGCGTCGATGTGTCTCAGCAAGCTTCCCCCCAATGCATCCGCCCTTCGCGCCAAATATTCCTCAACGCACTTCACCGGGCACATGGGGGACCCTCGCATGCGCTGGACAACAATACTGTCTCCCATAGCACCCTGATGGGTCTTGGACCTGGCTATCGTGATCACCATTGAATCACCCTTGATCAGAATGTGATCCCGACACAACCCTCCCTCTACATCTTTCTTATTTCTTGCTACCAGCTCGCTCACCCGCATGGCCCCATGGAACGCTAATGCGAAAGCGGCCTGAAACAGCACTGCTTCAAACTGGGAGGAACATGTCGTGGGGAGTATCGACATCAGCAGGGACAACCTTTCTAACCCAATCGGGCGCCTTTCGTCTACTTTCCGACCCTCAAGGCGTTGCCAACCCAGAAGGGCCTTCTTTACCAAAAAGGAAGATGTGGGGTCCTTGATGCCATGAGCTTGCGCCATGAATGAAATGGCGGCTCGGTGCCTATTGGCTGTTGCCGCTGATCGGCCTGCCCTGTGTAGTGCAACCAGAAAATTCAAGACACACTCCTCCTGACCCCACTTGACCTCCCCTGCCGGACCCAAAAATGCACAATAGGAACGAAACGCTCCTTCGTATGCCTTCCATGTCCTGGGGGCTAAGCTTGCTGCCACGAGGTCTTGTAATCTGGGGCACCGAGTAGCCAGAGTGCTTCGGGAAATGGTGCCGCCGCTAGGTCCGCGGAAGGTAGATAACCCCTGAAAGCCTGCATGTGTGAACGAGAGAGTGCATCAGCCGCCTGGTTCAGTACACCTGGCACATGCTTCGCCCTGAATTGTACGTTCAATTTCATGCAAAGGAGTACAATTTCCTTCAGTAATCTCAGTATCCATTTGCAGCGTGCTGCCTGACTATTTATATATTCAACAACAGTCATATTGTCGGACCAGAACACCACAGAGCGATCTCTAAACTCATCTGGCCATGCCATCAGAGCCACAAGAATGGGGAACAACTCGAGAAACCCAATGTTACCTGTGAGACCGCTGGTGTGCCACCACGTCGGCCATGTTTGCGCCGACCATCGATTACCAAAGATGGCGCCAAATCCCACGCTTCCCGCCGAGTCGGTCCACAAACCCAGCTCGTCCGAGGACGCTGGTGGTTTGTTCCACACCACTCGACTGTTGAAATCCGCCAGAAATGCCAACCATATGCCCATGTCCTGGCGAACTTCTGCAGACAGTCTCGTGCGATGGTGTCCTTCCTTGAGACCGACCATGGCTTGTGCAATAGAGCGGGAAAAGGGGCGGGCCATTGGTATCACTCGGAGGGCAAAGTTAAGCTGGCCCACTGCTTGTTGTAGCTGATGGAGCGTGACTTTTTTTTTGCTGATGCACAATTCCAAGGAAGCCCTGAACTTCGCTACCTTCCCCACCGGCAAACGGAAACATCCCTCCACAGAATCGAGCTCAATGCCTAGAAACTCGAGTGAAGTCGATGGTCCAACCGTCTTACATGGTGCCAATGGCACCCCGAATCGCTCCATGAGAGTGCAAAAATCTCGTAACGCCTGCGCACACTGAGTGTCGCCGGCTGCCCCCAAGAACAAAAAATCGTCTAGGTAATGCATAACCTGGGTATGGCCAGTGGCCTTGGTGAACGCCCATTGCAGAAAAGAACTGAACTTCTCAAAATAAGCACAAGAGATGGAGCAACCCATTGGCATACATCTATCCATGTAGTAACGTCCTTGAAAAACAAAGCCTAACAGACGCTGATCCTGTGGGTGTACCGGGAGCAACCGGAACGCTGACTCGATATCTGACTTTGCCATCAGCGCTCCGGGCCCCAGGCGATTCAACATGGCGACGGTATCGTCGAAGGATGCGTACCGCACCGAACAAACTCCTGGGTCAATTGCATCATTCACTGAAAGACCCCTCGGAGCTGACAAGTTATGGATCAGCCTAAACTCCCCCGAGTCTTTCTTGGGGACTACTCCCAATGGGGAACAGATAAAATTAGGTACTGGCGGGTGCCTGAATGTGCCAGCAACTCGTCCAAGGGCAACCTCCTTTGCAATCTTCTTTTCTACCACCACAGGATTATGCAGAGCCGACAGTTGGTTCCTACACAGTGACTCCCCACGAAAATCCCCCACCGGTATGTGGAAACCATACAAGAAGCCGTTCCTCAACACCCCAGCGGAGACATGATCAGGGTATTCATTTAGCCAGGGGATCATTGCCATGATATCAATGGGGGAAGGTGGCGGTACGCCATGGTCCCCATCAGACCTGCTTGGCCCCCCCTCTACTCCCTGTATCACCATTCTTGGCTCTGCACGAACTCTCGGGGTGCGAAGAATTTCCGCAACCTGCACACTCATGCCTGAACTTACATGTCCCCTGAGGTCTCGTGCACTTGCCCCTGTTAAAATTCCAACAGACCCCTTTCCTACCCCCATTCCCTCCATTCCTTGGTTGGTGGTCACCAGTGGGGCTCGCTCGAAAGGGCGCCGCTGGCTGACGGCGGGAAGGCCCGGACCCATTCCCGCCAAGCGACGACGACTTTGTCGCGCCCGGCAGGAGCTGTTTCTGCCAAGATATCGAGTCGAGACAATCCCACGTCAGAGATGAATCGAACTCCTTGGCCTTACGAAACTTCATATCATAACCTATCCATTCATCACCTTCATATGTCTCATAAAAATCCATTATTCGTGCCTGGTAGCAGGACAATTCGGTCAAAACCTCGGGCTTACGCTCCCCAATAACTGCAGTAAACATCGCAAAGGCCCTGGCCCAATTAGAGATTGTCTCATCAACCCTGAAACCCGCCATCTTTGCTCCCCATACACTCGGGTGCCACAAGTCTTTTTGTGTCTTAACATATTCCATCTCGCGGTGGTCGGTCAAAAGGGAAAACATATTAACGTACTTATCAGCCCAGATCATCTCTTTTGTGGCCAGCGGTATATGCTGGACCACCTTTTCCCGTCTTGAGGGCAAAGACCCCTCCTTTGCCATTGGCAATGCATGCTTACCCGGCTCCATTGCTGTTCCGCCGTTTTTTCCACACCAACTGCCGGTCCTCCTGGGGTCACCTGTGGGGGGACACAAGGGAGATTCGCCTTCGCGGCATCTCGCGACTGCCGCAACTGCTCTATTAGTAACTTGGCCTCCTCGGCCGTGTCTGTCGGTGCCGTAGCACCCCCTGATTTTTTACCAAGCCATGCGGCCAACTGGGCGGCCAACTCGGGAGGCATGTCTTCCTCGCTGGCGGGCGTAACAACAACCGGAATCGGTTGACCTGCGTCTGGGACCGGTACCGGGGCCTCGACTGGAGTGACCGGGCTTGCCGGGGGTACCTCGGGAATCGGGACTTCCCCCCCTGCCGCCCTATTTCTGACCCTTCTACCTCGCCCCGCAGGGACAACGCCCGGCAATGCAGGGCCTATAACTTTCTTCGGTCTACCCGAATTATTCATCGCTGCCATCTGCTTCTTCATACTTGCCATGTCCTTTATCAGCATTCGAAGCATCTGGTCAGTCCCAGACTTCTTTCCGGCCTTCTTGCCAGGCATCGTTCAACGGATATCCGATCCTTGTTTGCTCAACACGGTCCTGTACCCTAAGGCCGAAGTTCTGAAAGAGAAACGCAAAAGATTACAAGTTCTCAAAATTGCTCCTTGTTCCGTCGAGGGCTCACGTGCAACGAGGGGTGCAGCTTCCTAGCACAGGAACAAGAGGATGCTTCTTCGGATTGCTGCTCCTTTTATTCCTCTTCGGGAGGGCGTGTACCCTCCTCCGGTACGCCTACGGGGCGTGGCCAACGGTGTAGGTGTCTAGGACAACCCCTCTTGGGCGGGAAAAGGCACGCCCCGGCTACGCCGCTTCGGGCATACCAGCCGTGACACGCCCCCCGCACAAGATGGTTTCCCGGGAGGATCCGGGCCCCCGACCATACGTTCAGGGGGACCGAGTGGTCGCCCCTTTCCATTCCTATTGTGGAGTTCTTCATGTGGATAAATGTATAGATGATATTCTGTAATAAAGATGTGAACCAGTGTGTAAGTTAAGGTTCACTCCAACATGTAGCGACACATGCCATGTTTTGCAAGTGATCACCATGGTTTCCAGACCCAAGCAATATATTTAGTGGTTTGGATTTAACACCATTAATAAGTCGACTTATTCATTCTAAGGCAACTAAAATAAGGTAAGCCTAAAAAGATTTTTATCTTTAAAATTCACACTCATAGTACCCCTAATTTATCAGATAAAGTTGCACATTTAATAAATACCTCGAATATTATTATAATTCGAGCACATAAGACAAAATGAACCAAAACAGTTATATGTATAACGGATTTTGCGTCATACCACATCAAGATGTCCGACATAGCATATAAATTCAGGCAACTCTAAACAAAATTCGACACGTTATTAGCGTCGTATATCAACAAGCAAAGTAAACTAAAACAATTATACATATGGAGTTTACGTCATAAAACCCAAAAAACACAAAAACGTCCGACATTATATGTAGATTCAGGCATATCTACTCGGTATGAGTGGTAGACTGGACTTTATATATATCGCGATGCGGCACAAAACCGACACTGCAAGCCACATATATAAACATAACATCAGTAATCAGCCCTAGGTAATCCTGCGTTTAATATATTATCTATATGTGCCAGGTATAATAAATATTTACTAGATACAGAAACGCATTGATATAGAGCAGCACTGAGATGCTATCAATCGGTTTCACGATATACGTATCCCTACAAACAATACCTCACGCCAGGTGTTAATATCATACGGACTGGATACGCCAGCTCGTACAGTAGCATGGTCGACTCACCTCGGAGAGTACTCCCTGCCTCATCAAAAGCGATCCATATTCGTAAGTGGCCGTCTCGATGTTGCACGGCGTTTAAGGGCCTGTTCGCGCCACAGCGTTATAGTTAAAATCGACATAGGACAATATATTCTTATAAACGGCCGCCATCTTAAGCTAGTAAAACCGCAATCGAACGCAATTAATACAGATTATTTGTTACTCCAAATATAGTTCAATATAATATGAAACCATCAGCATATAGGTGATGCCGAATTCTAAAACGGTAACTCCAAATTAAATTACCTAGTTCAGAACAAATACCCAATTTTGAATATATGTTATATGTCGGACTTTTTGGACAAAACCATCAATAATGGGTATATAATATAATATAAAGCCAGCAACATATAGGTGATGCCGAATTCTAAGCAGGTAACTCCAAATTAAATTACCTAGTTCAGAACAGATGCCCAATTTTGAATATATGTTATTTGCCCCAGTATTGGAACTTTCATAGATTCCCATGCTTTTGTATCATTCCCCGTCGTCGGAGTGGGAGTCTCGGTAATAAAAAATACCATAGTAACAGGTACAAAAGAGAAAGGAAAGGCCTAGGCCTCATTCCCTTTTGTAGCATATCAGCCTCTTTTTGTAAAAGAGACCAAATTTTAGGCATCAGCCCATCAGAAGAGCCTCACCCCTGGAACCTTCCTGAAGGAACATCAGAGCCTCAGATTTTCTACCGCACGTTGTGCTAGGGAGTCTCCATTGAGCTCTGCTCTATTTTCAACTCTTTCAAGTAGATTTCTACAGTTTTTTCTTCAGGATTTCTTCAGTTTACTTCAGAAATCTCTCCTTTTCATCAGGATGTCTGAAGTTGAGAAAAAGAAAGCACTTTTCAAGCCCTGTTCCACCTGTGGAAAGAAAAGGCTGTTTGTGGAGGACAAACACAAAGATTGCATTTACTGCCTTTATCCGGATCACAAGGCAGAGGACTGCAAAATTTGCCGCACTCTCTCCACCAAGACCTTGAGAGATCGTGCTGGAAGACTGCTTACATGGCTACAGAGGCAGAAGGAGAGGAAACATGGAGTTTCCAGTGATGAGGAGGAATCGTCTTCATTTGCTTCCTCAAAAAGGTCAGTGAAAAGGGGTAGAGGTTCCCCATCTTCCTCTGTTGGGCGCCCCTCAAAGGCTTCTAAAAAGACCCCCAGAGAGTCTGATAGCCTGGGTTCAGGAAGTCCCCCCCACCGCAGTGGGAAGGATAAGGCAGAACTGGTTTCGCCTCCTAAGGGTGAGAAGACAGACCCAGCCTTCAAAAAACCCTCCTCACATTCTTCAGAGAGGAGTTCTAAGTCCTCTACGACGAAGACATCGTCAACGGTGGGTCCGTCGACAAAGAAAAGGAAGCCCAAAATCCAATTGGTCCCGTCGACAGGCTCGTCGGCGGGAGAATCGTCGACGAATGCTTCGTCATCGTCGAAGAAGGTATCGTCGGCGGCAGGGTCGACGGGGGGTGTGCCGACGACATCGTCGATGAAGACGTCGTTGACGGCTTCAATTACATTGTTGACGAGGAAACCATCATCGTCGACGGCAGTGACGACGACGGCGTCGACGACGGTATCGACGACAGTGGTGTCGTCGACGAGTGCATCGACGACGACGACAATATCTACAACGTCGGCGGGCTCGTCGACGGTGGTGTCGACGACGACATCTGTAATTCCAATATCGTCGACGAGGATATCTCCGGCGTCGACTGAACCATCGACGATAGTGGCTACGGAGAGACAAGTGACGGTTTCTTTAAGGAGAATCGCTCCTGAGATGACATCCCGAGAAGGGTGACTCCTTTACCGCCAACTTTGTTGTTGAACCAGGGAGAATCTGAGGAAGACGGACAGGATGCTTATGACTATGCCAATAGCCCGTCTCAGCTACTAATCAAGAGTCAAGAGACAGATTCAGAAGGGGCATATGACCAAGGGGAAGGAGAATATCATCAAATGGCCCACTCTAAGGGCTATGAGCCACAAGACATGATTTCGGTTCATACAACATTCCTGCATGACCTCCACAAGATGCTGCAGGACTATAAGTCAAAAGCAGAAAGACCAACACCACGTAGGTCTGCTCCTTCGACACCAGTGAGGAACCCCTCATCTGCAGTCCCTCCGGTACTTCCGATACAGACGCCACCTCAACCTCAGCGGCCGGTGCCTCAGGCTCCGTCAGAGCCAGCCGATGACCCGGATGGGGATGATGATGATGAATCATCCAATGGTAACCAAGAGTCTGATCATGATGGGGATGAATATGATGACTAAATCATCCCAGACCAAGCTTCGCCTCATCAAGACTTGGTAGATTTACCTCCTGCTGACATCGGCAGTTTTCACCAGCTGATGGAACGTGCAGCTGGGAGATTTAAACTGGTAATGCCCGCTCAAACCACGGACTGTTTCTAATATGATTTCAAGGAAACACACCGCAAGACAATAAGGTTGATTCCAATTGTGGATCATTTGTGGGAGGAAGGTTTGAAAGCTATGAAAAACCCAGCGACGGTGGTCCCTGTGTTACCGCGTCTGGATAAAAAGTATAAAGCACCAGATGATGGACCTGCAGCGCTAACGGGCCATCCAAAACCTGACTCTGTCATCTCACAGGCAGCACAGAGGAAGTCGCGGAACCCCTCTGCTCCCTAAACGGCCCCTCCTGACAAAGATGGACGACGACTTGATAACACGGGCTAGCGGTTTTCATCGATGGCTAGCCTGCTAATACGTGCCGCCAATGCTTTGGCGATATTAGGACGATATGATCGCCAATTATGGTGTGATATAGCTCCATATCTGGAACAGCTTCCACCGGAGTCAGTGGCAGAAGCAAAGAAGACTTTACAAGAGGGTGAGGCGGTCTCTATGGAAATTATAGACTGTGCCATGGACATTGCCACGACGCCCTTTCGGGCGTTGGCAGGAGCGGCAGTGTCAAGACGCCAAGGGTGGCTGAAGGCGACTTGGGTTAGACCGGAAATTCAGAACAAGGTCCTTGATCTGCCCTTCGATGGCGAGGCCCTATTCGGGAAATTAATAGATGATACTCTTCAAGAGATCAAAAAGGACACAGAAACAGCCAGGTCGCTAGGTACCCTCCAGTATCGCAAATCTCCCTTCAGAGGTTCGAGAGGCAGAGGAGGTGGTTATAGAGGTTCGTACCAACAACAGCAGCAACGCTATTCTTCAAACAGCTCAGGATACCAGCAAAACTGCCAGTCATACCAGCAAAGACAGTGCCAATTTTTGGGTTACTCGAGGCCTTACAACAAGGGCAAGCAGGCTGCCCGTGGACGGGACACGTCCAAGCGCCAATAGCGGCCTCCTGGCTGTGCCTACTGTTCCCTCCTCCAAGAAATCATCAGTTGGAGGCAGGGTGTCAAAATTCCTTCAAAATTGGTCCAAAATAACATCGGACCGTTGGGTGATCAACATCATAAAGCGAGGACATACTTTGGAATTTATGAAGGTCCCTCCACCCAGGCCCCCGGCAGCCATTCCATCAAAACATCTGCGTCTCCTAAGGCTCGAGGTACAACAAATGCTCCGCAAAGGGAGGATAGAGCCGGTCCCCTCCAAACAAAAGGGCCAAGGTTTCTATTCCAGGTTCTTCCTAGTAAGAAAGACGCTGGAAAAATGGCGCCCCATCTTGGACCTCAGGGAGCTAAATACCTATCTCGTCTCTCTATCCTTCCGGATGGTATCCCTACAGGACATATTGAAGATGATCAGCCCGGGGGATTTCATGGCCACGCTCGATCTGGAGGACGCGTACTTCCATGTCCCGATTCACCCAGCACACAGAAGGTTCCTACGCTTCACAGTAGCCAAGAGCCATTTTCAGTTCAGAGTTCTGCCATTCGGTCTTCGCTCTGCCCCAAGGATTTTCACAAAGGTGCTAGCACCGGTGGCAGCATTTCTGCGAAAGAACCACTTCCAGGTCTTCCCTTATCTGGACGATTGGTTACTGAAGGCCCCGTCCAGAAGGTTAGCGCAGGACGCTGTGCAGGCTTGCACCAATCTGTTCCAGAATCTGGGGCTCACTTTGAACAGAGAAAAATCCACGCTGATGCCCTCAAGAAGAGCACGGTTCCTAGGAGCAGTGTTAGATTCAAGGCTCTCGAGGGCGTTTCCTACTCAAGAGAGGACAGAGAAACTACAACGGTTGGCACTAAACCTTCGGGGAAAAAGGTGTCTTTCTGTACGCAGCTACATGTTGCTGCTAGGGGTGATGTCATCATGTATTCCCTTAATTCCACACTGCAGACTGCGGATGCGTCCCCTGCAGGAACAACTGGACCTCCAATGGAAACAAGTGCACGGATCGTTCGAGGACAAGGTGGTTGTCACTCGGGAGATGAAAGAGGCAGTGATTTGGTGGTCACATCAAGACAATTTGTGCCAAGGTCTATCCTTCGCAAGCGTACCATCGCCTCAAATACTAACGACGGATGCGCCATTGGAGGGATGGGGAGCAGTGATGCAGGATCTGCAGGTCAGCGGCCATTGGTCTCCTCGTGAGCAAAAACTGCATATCAATCTGTTGGAGCTGAGAGCGATCAGGCTAGCTCTTCAAGCCTTTCTTCCGCGACTTCAGGGTTCACAAGTGCTCATCAGGACGGACAACACCACAGCTATGCATTATGTGAACAAAGAAGGAGAAACGAGGTCACTCCTCTTGTCGCGAGAAGCTCAACAGATATGGGAATGGTCAATTCTTCAGAGAATTTCACTAAAGGCGGAGCACTTACCAGGAGTGCTGAACGAAGGCGCCGACAGACTGAGCAGGTTATCCTCAGTCAGTCACGAGTGGGAACTAAAACAGCAGGTTCTGGATCTACTATTTCAAACATGGGGCACACCGGAGGTGGACCTATTTGCAACACCAACCAACAAGAAATGCCGGTCATACGCCAGCAGGTTCCACCATCAAGGCTCATTGGGCAATGCCCTGTCGATAGCCTGGACGGGAAGGCTTCTTTATGCGTTTCCACCAATTCCCCTGATTCCACGCCTCATCAGGAAGATGAAGACGGAACCATGCAAAATAATCCTAATAGCCCCAGCAATGGCCAAGACAATTTTGGTACACAGAACTACATCTGCTGTCGCTAGTTCCTCCATTGCTGCTGGAGGAGGTTCCGGATCTTCTGACAATGTCCGGAGTACAGGTTTGGCATCCAGACCCAAAATCATTACACCTGACTGTATGGCTCCTGACCAGCGAGAATTCATGAATGTCCCTCTTTCCAAGGAGATCAAGGACATCCTTTCCCAGGCAAGAGCACCTTCAACAAACAAGACATACAGATTAAAATGGAAAAGGTTTTGTATTAGGTGTAAAAAGGAAAAGGTTGATCCTTTTACTTCGAAACTTCATCAACTCCTGCCTTATCTACTCTCGCTAGCAAAGTCTAATCTGACCCATTCTACGATCAAGGTCCATTTGGCGGCAATTTCAAGATTCAGGAGATCTGACTCTGGTCCTTCATTATGGTCTTCAAGAATTGTCAAGCAATTCCTCAAAGGCCTGTTCAGGGTCTATCCACCAGTGAGACCTCCTCCTCCAACTTGGCATTTAAACTTGGTCCTGGCTTAACTGATGAAGGAACCATTTGAGCCGATTGACCGCTCAGACTTGAAATACTTGTCATGGAAATTGGCTCTACTCTTAGCCCTGACCTCGGCTAGGCGAGTGGGGGAGTTGCAGGCCCTTACTATCCAAGAGCCGTTTTTACAGTTCAAAAGGAACACGGTCATCTTGCGGACGAGCCCAAGATTCATTCCTAAAGTTCCTACAGACTTTCACTTAAATGAACCAGTAATTCTAAAGACATTTTTTCCAAAGCCAGTCACTCCAGCGGAGAAGACATTGCACACTCTGGATTTACAACGATGTCTAAAATTCTACTTAGACCGTACCAAGGAATTTAGAAAGACTTCGCAAATGTTCATTGCCTTTGGTGGTCCAAGCAAAGGTCTCCCTCTGTCCAAACAGGGGATCTCAAGATGGATTTCGAATGCTCTTCTGCATTGCCACATCATAGCAGGAAAACCTCTGGTGGGCAGGATCAGTGCTCACTCAACGAGATCAGTGGCATCCTCCACAGCCCTCTGCGGGGGTACATATAAAGGACATTTGCAGGGCTGCTACCTGGAGCAGCGTGCACCCTTTCACTAAGCATTACTGCTTAGAGTCATTGCAGCAGGATGAGGCGGCGGTGGGCCAGGCTGTCTTGAGGAACCGCTTCAAGTGATTGGTGAGCTTTCTTTTCTATCCCACCTTCCATTGGTAACACATTTTGTGATTTCATTTTTAATGTTATAAGGTACTTATTTACAAAATGTGTTTATGATGGTTTACTGCTTGCTATTCTGATACAAAAGCATGGGAATCTATGAAAGTTCCAATACTGGGGCAAGAAAACGAGTTACTTACCTGTAACTTTGGTTCCCCAGTATTGGTAACTTTCATAGATTCCCATGCGCCCACCCACCTCCCCGGGGAAAGCTCAGCAAGTATGGTGTCTAGCACACAACGGCTACGAAAATCTGAGGCTCTGAGGCTCCTTCAGGAAGGTTCCAGGTGTGAGGCTCTTCTGATTGGCTGATGCCTAAAATTTGGTCTCTTTTACAAAAAGAGGCTGATATGCTACAAAAGGGAACGAGGCCTAGGTCTTTCCTTTCTCTTTTGTACTTACTACTATGGTATTTTTTATAACCGAGACTCCCATTCCGACGACGGGGAATGATACAAAAGCATGGGAATCTATGAAAGTTACCAATACTGGGGAACCAAAGTTTCATATCCGAATTTTTGAACAAAACCATAAAGAAAAACCAATAAGGGGTATGTGTGCTTCACAGAATCACAGAATCAGAATCAGTTAAAACATCATAAAAGGATTAGTAGGAAAAAGGCAGATGAAGGAGAAGGTGCATCTGGAAGAAGAAAGTGTGTATCACGTATAGGAGAAACATAGTCAAAATGAGGCCTCAATTTGCACATTAGTTTCAAACGCAATCAAAGTCACAATTTAAAGTGCACTCAAAATCACAATATACATCATTCATGATTGTTTGCACTTAATCAAATCAGCAGGTACATTAACAATCATAGCACTCAACTATTTGCCATATAGTACAGGTCATAGAACCCTACTTATAGGACATACATTCAGCCATTTACCAAATAATACATTTCATAGGCCCTGCTTATTAAAGACAGTCTAGTCATAGTAAATAGGATTCAGCTAGTATTGGATCAAAATTCCGGATTCAGTCAATCAGAGAAAATAATGTAGTTCCTGGTCAACATTAATTCCACATTCCACCGCATGAAGTCTGAGAATCCACCTAGCTTCACATCTTCTCAGTTTTTGTTCCCTATCTCCACCCCGTGGGTCACTACATATAGTCTACAACCCATGAAACTGAAATCCCAGACTTTTCTTATTTTCAACACAGTTCGCTGCATGACAGCCAATAGGATACCTTTGATCCAAATTTTTAAGAGCGCGGAAGTGTTCGGTCATTCTCTCCTTTAAAGGGCGGATGGTACTGCCCACGTAGATCTTTTTACATTTGCAAATAATCGCATATACAACATACTTAGTCAAACAGTCAATATGTTGATAGATTTTAAAAGTACGTGACCCATTATAGCTGAATTCTTTGATCCCTTTTATCGACATCTGGCACATGTTACAACTGCCACAGGGAAAAGAGCCAATATTAAGTTCTCGCAGCCATATTTTTGGCGCACCCCCTTGTTTGGGGTAACTAGGACTAATAAGGCCCTGGATAGTTCTTCCCTTTCTGTATGTAATACCAGGTGAATTGGGGATATAGTCCAATAGGGTTTTATCTGCCAAGAGAAGAGTCCAATTGTTTTTCAGAATCATTTAAAATGTGTGTGACCATGGGTGATAGTTAATTACAAGACATAATTTGTTACATTTACTTGCAATGTTTTTTTTAGGATTCCTTAGGGTATCTGTATGTTTTAATTTAATTACTCTGTTTTTAGCTGGTGTTAGTACATTTTCATAGTAACCCCTATTACGAAACCTATTCTCAATGTCTGTCACATTCTTCATGAAATCTGGTTCTAGACTACAATTCCTTCTAGCCCTAAGCATCTCCCCATAAGGAATTGCATTTTTTTTACTTCTGGGGTGTGAGCTATCAGCATGCAAAATAGCATTGCATGCTGTAGATTTGCGATACATTCTGCTCTGTATCCTCCCTTCAGAATGAAATAATTCCAGGTCCAGGAATACTATGCTATTGGGGTCAGAGGTCATAGTGAAAGTCATGTTACACGTGTTATTGTTCATGTGGTCAAAGAAATCCAACAGGTCCTCATTCGAGCCCGTCCAGATTAAAAGACAGTCGTCAATGTAACGACCATAGTACAGGATATACTCCTGCCGCTTAGCCCCCGATGGGCCCCAGATATGCCCCGCCTCGAACCATCCCATAAAGAGACAGGCAAAGGACGGGGCAAATCTAGAACCCATCGCAGTCCCACAGATTTGCAGATACCAGTCTCCATTGAAGAGAAATGCATTGTTTTTCAAAATAAGATTAGACATTTCAATTAGCATTTCCGAATGCTCAAGTAATTCTACTGGACGTCTAAACAGGAATTTCTTCAGAGCCTCCAGTCCCTGTTCATGTAATATATTGGTATACAATGAGCAGACGTCCATTGTAACAAATGTCATCCCATGGTCCCAGGCTAGGTCGTGCAAGAGGTTTAATACATGTTTACTGTCCCTGATGTAAGATGGTAAATTAATGACATAATGTTGTAAATACCCATCAGCAAACTCGGACATTTTCTCAGTGGGTCCACCAATGCCCGATGTGATGGGTCTACCAGGGGGTGCAGTCAGATTTTTGTGAATTTTTGGTAATGTATATAGGCACGGGTATCGTGGTCTGTCTGTCTTTAGGAATAGATATTCATCTCCTGACAGCAGACCACGATCCCGCCACCTGATAAGTTCAATATTTATTGCTCTAACAATCGCAAACATAGGATTTGTATCAAGTTTTCTATACCATGCATGATTGTCAAGTTGAGATAGGATTTCAGCATCATATTTGGACTTGTCCATCACTATTTTGTTTCCCCCTTTATCTGCTTTTCTCACTATGATATCAGGATCTCTAGATAAGTCTGTGAGTGCTTTATGTTCTTTAGCTGATAGGTTGAATATTTTGGGGGTAAAGTTATGTCCAATCATATATGCATCCCACTTATCAATTTCCATGACTACGTTCTTGTGAAACAGATCGATGTTGCTACCACTAGTAAGTTGTGGGGTCTACGGTGATTTACTCTTGAGACCACTATCGTCACTCATATTAGTGCGGAGATCTAAATCTGCAGCAACATTAGATATGTTTGTAACAGTGTCAACATCATCATTCAATGAAAGTAATAAAGCCGTACTTTGTAGAACATCAATAGAAACATCCCCAAAAGGTCTCGCATGTGATTTCGATACAATAGATTTGGGGTTGCTTGCAAAGAATTAATTTTAATTTTAGATGACATGCAAACTTGTATAGGTCAACTTTGACATCGGTTACATCATATATAGCAGTAGGGCTGTAATTCATTCCTTTTTGTAAAGCAGATCTCAATTCTTTAGATAAACTCTTGCTCGACAGATTAACTACATGGGCTCTCCTTAGTTGCATTAGAAGTTATTTCCTGGCTTTGTTGTAGGAACGTGTCTGCATTCCCTCTCTTCCTTTTGCTTCTCCTCCCTTCCCTTTTTCCTCTCCTTGTTTTGGTTGTGTTACCTGATTTGTTCTCCCTTCGCTTCCCTTGTTCCCCATTCGTATTCTCTGCTCTTCCCGTGAAAAAGCATTATCAGGAAGTGCAACAAGTGAGTTGCCATCCATAGTCTCCTCCCCACTGCTAGAAAGATTGCTTGATGACCCCACACTAGTGCCACTTGGTGTTGAATTCTTAGGTGCTAGCCTGGATAAATCTTTTTTAACAATATCATCGACCTTTTCGCAAAAGTAAAGATTCTGCCATTAGCATAATCTATCTCATCACGCCTCAATTTGCGTGCCTTACACTGTTTGATGTCATCCTCATACCTCCCCAGTATTTCCTCCAGAATAGTGAAATTCTTTTTAGTTGGTTCTGGGAGGTTTAAGTCACTAATTTCATTCTCAAGGGTATCTACCTCCAGGGCTGTCCTAGTTACTTTGCGGTCTGCGTTCTCAATAAGGATGTTCATTAGCCTAAAGCTGTTATCGCTTAGTTCTTTTTCCCAGGCCTGGAGTGAGTCAGTTTCAAGGTCATCATAAGTTGGGAAGATTTGTGCACGCAACCCCCTTGGTACTCTGTTTAATTTGATATACTGTTTCAGGGTTGCCCCGTCCCACCATTTTGAGATTTCAAATTTCCTCAATCTTTCTAGTCTGATAAATTTGGCTTTTAGGCCCTCATTAGGTTTCGGAACTCCCTGTGTAACTGCTTTATTCACAGGTAATCCTGCTGTAAGGTTATTAAAAAGGTCCTCAGCAACTTTCTCACGATCTTGTCTAGCGCTCATTTTCACTTTTTAGTTATTATCACAGTTAGAGTGTAAATAGTTGATATGCAGCAAACCCCAGAATTGACAATACAAGACAAAGGGTGGCTGGGTAATGTTTGCGCAATTGCAACCAGTGTAGTGTTCTCCAAGTAAGGTGGCTCAAGGGAACAGGGGAAAGCGGCCAACTGCGTCCCCAAGGGGAATCTTCTGTAGAGCCAGAGGATTCAAAGGCAAAGAATAAATAGTTCCCGAGCACAAAAAGTCTTCTTATAGTCTTTAGAGAAAAGATATATACTTTCAAGAGTCCAATGAGTTAATTCCTTTTATTTCCTTTATCTTTTCTCGTCACACATCTGAGAATTCTTCGTCAGTCTTTCAATATTCATCAAATTCACATCAACGTAGCCAATGGAAAAACCAATGCCAACACGTGTTTCGTCATGGGGCACAGTCACCTAAATGACTTCTTCAGGGCTACAAATTAAAGTGAAACAATACAAAATATAAGCACTGATCTTAGTTCTCAGCCAACCATCACCAATCAGTGGACATGCCACCTAACAGCCAAGGTTTTAAAATCAAAAAAACCAAAAGTTGTGAATAGTGAGAAAGTCAAAAGAGTGCTACCAGTGTGATTTACACTAGAAGGAAAGATTACCAGGTGTAATCCAATTATTAGAATCGATAAGAAATAAGATACAAACGAAACAGACGAAGGGGGAAAAGAGAACAGACCAATATTTGTGTTGGAGTGCGTTCAAGTAACGAACAGCAGTTTCGCAAAAGTCAAAGTTTATTATATCACCCAAGTAGATGGAAAAACCTAATAAACCAGTAATTATGAGAAAAAATACCAAGGTTTATAATCGTGTTAAGATCAAGCAATGAGCTCACCATATAGATCAAATGTATCAACAGTATATATACGCCAATTCCTGAAATCAATAATTTTCCAAGTATAGAATTAGAACTAAATAAGAAACAAAAAATAAATTAGGGCCTAAGTATTCAAAACAGATGGATAAAAGTGACTTAAGCCTAATCCTACATATACATAGGCATGGTATCCCAATTTATAATGGGGATAGTAAATAAAATTAAAATTATTTCAGTGTCTATAGATTCAGTCGACAAAGAATATCAATGTAAAGTGAATTTGCGAACGGTTACCTCTGTCCATTCCTATTGTGGAGTTCTTCATGTGGATAAATGTATAGATGATATTCTGTAATAAAGATGTGAACCAGTGTGTAAGTTAAGGTTCACTCCAACATGTAGCGACACATGTCATGTTTTGCAAGTGATCACCATGGTTTCCAGACCCAAGCAATATGTTTAGTGGTTTGGATTTAACACCATTAATAAGTCGACTTATTCATTCTAAGGCAACCAAAATAAGGTAAGCCTAAAAAAAAAATTTTATCTTTAAAATTCACACTCATAGTGAGGAAATATAAATTTTATGGTCAAGAAATGTTCCCTAACGTGTACCCCACCGTCTCCATGTACGAGCTTAAAGTGCATGTAACTTCCCTCCTGTGCCAGCTATGAAGACGCAAATACATTTGCGTCCAACGTTAACATGTCCTCTTTCAGATCCACCCTGAATGGGTCGGATACTCCGTTCCTAAGTATGCCGTGCCACCGTCTTTGTATGGTGCACTTTCACGTATTTCTGGCTCTGTGCGAGCTAGGCCCTGTTTTCTGTCATCGAGCCTTTTCTCAAAGTCATCTCTGCCTCCTGAAACTGCAGAGTGGGATGCCCCCCCGTGAACTCTGTCCCACTCCCTGCGAGGCGAGCGGAGCCTGGCTCGGCCTGCTTGCCTGCCAAAGACAGTATTTTACCTTCACATTATCAGTATAGCCAAGCTCAGCTTCCCGAAAACACATTCCAGTCTAACAGAATAGATAAACAACCCCTCAGCTGCAGAGCAAAGGGCCCGGCCTTTCTGTCTCCATACAAGTAAATTCATAGCTCCCGTTACCATGGTAGGCCCATGGCCCCCTCGCTTTACACTCAGACACGTAGGCACATATGCACGCATTCACAGTCAAGTACAGGATAGCCTCTGCCCAAGAGACCTTTCCTTCTAGATAATATGGTTCCCAAACATCAGATATCAGATATGATATAGGAACGAGTTGATCTGACATGCCAGACTTCTGTCTCTTTCCTCTAGTGTAAATGTCAAAGTCCCCTGCACCCTCCAACTTCACGTCAATCACACGTCATGCAGCTGCGCGCGCATCCAGACCTCAGATTTCTGCTGACATTGCAAGATTCTGCTATGTACCCACCCACTTGTGACACTTTCATATGACGTTTCTAGCACACACCTCTGTGTTCACGCCTAGTTCACGCCTTCTGATTACGTATTGCTAACACGTGTGTGCTCTTATCTTGTTTCTCTCAGCTGTTACGCCTACTGTATTGGTTTCCATTATGTGCTTTAAGTATAAAAGTTATGTATTGTCAATAAAGTACGCTCTATCCCTTACTGAACCCCAGTGGTGTCAGGAACCCGATATCCGGTTTGAGAACCATTCCTTTTTAAGGAATAAAACCCCTAAGAACTCTAACACCACGGACTCTGCGTCTTTCTTTTCCGATTGAGTTATTTTATTCTTAAGTACTTACCTGCATAGAAATTAGGACGGTAATTAAATATTTACCACATTAATCTGGCGCCCGAACAGGGACCCCTCCCCCACCCCACGCGCCGGTTGGTGCGTTGCAACCTTTGCCCCCTGCCATAAGTCAAGACGGACAACTACGCGTACCTGCAGGATTTCCTGTATTTCCCTCTCTCCTACGGAGGTGACGGAGACTGCGATCAGCACCCAGACGAGGCGGTGAGGAGTGCGGAGGATCCCGACCAGAGCCTAGCCGAAAGAAGCAAGGTCCGAGGTGTCAAGAGGCCCACCAGTTCCGAAGTATTCACGTATCAAGTCGAGTCGAGTCCAGTCCGGTCCAGTCCAGTCGAGTTTTCCGAGGCCTTCTGTTCCGTGCTTCCCGGTGAGTACCGTTGCTGGGGACGCATCTAGACGGGTGCATTATCATGTATCCGGTAAAGACGGGTTTGGGTACACAAACACGGTCTGCGCTGTTTTAGACAGTGTATCTGTACTGTTTAGCAGTACATCTAGTATCAAGGGTAGTCCATATGTGTTCAAAATGTTTCATGTGATTAATGTCGTGGTATGAGTGACTGTTTTGATGTACATTACTGTGTTTTTGTGTAATTAGCTGTGTTCAGAGTAAGTAACAAGTATCGAGTATCCAGTACCAAGTAACAAGATGCCGTTTTTCAATAAATTAAGACAGATAGGAACTAGGAAAGGGATACTAGAGGAAGAAATTCCTGTCCCACCTAGGGACACTCCTGGTAATTTTATGTACCATAAGCATGGCTTAGATGCCATACTGTACCTAGATTTATGGGCCGATTATACCAAGCACCTAGAGGAGAGACACAGGTGGCCCGTTACAGGAACATGGGATGCCGAGTGCATCATGAGAGTAGAGGAAGCGCTATGGAAAAAGAAAGCCAGACAATCCCAGAAAGATGCCATAGAATTGTGGCGTAAAGAATCACATAAACGTGCCGAAAAAGCACTCCGAAAAGAAGAAAAACATAGAGAAGAGTCGGATGAAGTCCGAGAAAATGAATTAGTTACTGAAGGGATCCGAGTAAAAGCAGAACAAGTAGACCGCATGCGAAACACTCTTGCAAATGGCATGTACTTTGTGGCCGAGGGTTTGCCTAAAGCCACTTCAGAAATACCGAAAGATCTGCCGCCACCATTGGTTCCAACTAAAGTAAGTCACAGGACCACCAAAGACATATTCCTTGCTTCCTATCTAGACGATGTAGCTCCCGCTTACACCAATCCACGTGCCCACGTACCGCCTACTGACGGTGACGGAGGTGGCAACCCACTCCAAGACAATGTCCAGCCGTTACCACAACAAAGTTCACCCGTTCGACAGCCTGCTCCACCTGCTCCTCCACCACTTCCCACACCTAAGATTAATACACTAAATCCGTTTGCGCCTGATCCTAGTAAGAGACAAGTTCAAGTACACATACAGACTCCACAGACAACAAATGCTCAAGCCTCCGCGACAGGAGGTGCGACAGGAGGTTTCCAGACCCCGCCACAAACACACAGATTAAACCTTAGGGACATATTAAAGCAACGTACACCCCGAACACCAAGTTACGACATGCTTAAAGAACCCCTTTCAATTTGCAGATACGATCCAGTACCCGGTAAAGACGATAGAATGTTGTTAGCATCACTACGCTTACGAAAAGTTGCAGATTACCTAGTGTTATTTCCAGGAATGACTGAACACCTAGATAGAATATATCATTTTATCCAGACTGGGGAAGATCCTGAAAGTATTAAAGAGGCCCTGGCTCACCAGAAAGTTGACACTCAAGGTTGTATATTACGTTTCTTCATAAATTGCTTAATAAGAGAACGAGACAGGCCTGGAGTAGACAAGGACGAGATGGAAGCACTAAACAAGTGGGGTCAAAATACAGCCGATGGAAACCATGATAAACAGAGTTGTAAAGCAAGCATGTACAAAAGAATCAGAAAAGCCGTAATAGAAATGCACGAAAAGGAACAAGAAAAAGAAAAAGATAGCGACAGGAATGACTCCTCTGAGGAGGACGAACGTGAAGAATCTGACATGGCTAAAGAAATGATAGCGTATGTGGGTAAGGGAAATTACCTTAAGAAAGGCATTCGTCCAGAAAGCAAGAGAGTTTTTCTCTCTGGCGTATCAAGAAAGAGTTCTCCTGAATATCTGTTTCAGGATACCGATAAAAATCTTCAAGAACGAATGGGGTACCATGTACTCAATTCTATGGATGAACAAGAACTAGCCCGGTCAGCAGTACTATGGGCTGACAATCCTAACACATACAATGATGATACAGTAGCACAGACATTTTTTAACCTTTCCCCAGACGAGCAGAAATTAGCTGGTATGTACATGATTCAGCACCTCATCACGATATACAGACATCAACATTCTGATCCAGGCCCCTTACCTGATACATTAGAAGCACTACTTATGAATAGATGGAGAGGCCTAAGTACCAAGTTAATTCAAATAATTCTAGAACAACGGCACAGATATAACGCTTTCTTAGGCCCACAATATGTTTCAGCTCCGCCCCCAGAAAGAAAAATGTTTCATTTTGACAGGCAGAATCCTTTACGAGAAGTGCACCCAGTTATGAATGACGATAATACCCTGAGACGTGTGTTTGTGTACACACCTTTAACAAAGTTGGAATTGTTAGAAATGAAGAAACTAGTACCCTGTCACGATAAAGACCCTGCAGGTTTTCACCGAGAACTTAAGGACATGTTACTCATGGGAGATTACACGTATACGGATATTATGAAATTGTTAAAAGTACTGCTGCCCACCGGCATTTACGAGAAACTCAAGGAAAAAGAATGGGAGGTGGGAGATAAAAAGATTATTTGGACTGAAATAGAAGACGAGGAAAAAGGTCGAACTCCAGGGCTAGGCCTTGGGGACAAAGCTAAAGCATTACCAGGTTTAATAGTACAGGTTTTGCCAAGATTATTGACAACTAAAAAGGAAGACTGGGACGCAATATCAGCCTGTAAACAGAAACACGATGAAGATACTAGTGACTTCTATTCAAGATTCGAGAAATGTTTCATTATTAATAGTGGCCTGAAACCAGGTAGCGAGTCATACCCACATCTTTTTGTAACAAAATTAGTCGAGAATTCCCTGACACAAGTTAAGAACCGTGTATATAAAGTCGAAAGTACATGGCAAGCAAATACGCCATCCCAAATGTTACAAATGTTACAATATCACCAGAACAGAATTAGAGAAGAACAGGATCACGAACAGAGACGTATGAAAGACACGAAAATGAAAATGTTAGTAGCCCAGTCGGTTCCAGCCGACGGTCAGAGAAAGGGTGTGACCCAGACAGGTAATTCAGCAGCTCCTGTTAAAGGGACATGCAACTACTGTAAACAACCAGGTCACTACGTAAACGAATGTCCAGTCCTGAAACACAATATATCGACAGGAAAAACGAAAGAAAGACCGCGTCAGCCTAGACAAGACCAGGTCCAGCCACAGACTTCACAGAATATACAGCCTATGCATGCTCCACCACATACAGCACAGACCGTAGCAGTATCACAGCCACAGCCCATTGCCGCGACGCAGCAAGTTTCACAGCAGATGTACCAGTATGCCCAATCTGATTACCCCGATTATCAGCGATACACATGAAACAGCCTAGAGAGGGAGGTTGGCTTGCCTCTTATTGAGATTCCTGTAGATCAAGAGGGTCCTTATGTACATAGTCAAGTATTGGGAAAAGACAGAAAGTTTTTAATTGACACAGGGGCAAGCCGCACAACGATCAGCCATGATGAAGTTCCAGGGGCACCCCTCTCAGGCTCACAGAATGTTTCCCTTGGTTTTTCAGGACAGCCTATTGTAAATGAAGTATCGAAACCAGTCCCCCTAGCAGTAGGTCCATTATCACGCGTTACAGACTTGTTACTCACGAAATCATGTCCAGAAAACTTGCTAGGTATCAAAACACTGAAGGCTCTAGGAGCAGTGATATGTTGTTCTCCGGAGGGAGTTAGACTCTTTCTACGTGACTTTAAGGGTCACTATGTATTACGAGAGTTTGATGTCAGATTGAAAAACGTACCGAAACACCTGTGGGCACAAGGCCCAACCGATGTAGGTTGTATGCACATCACACCATACCGTGTTACACTCAAACCAGGAGTTGTTTTACTGGAAATCATTGAAGAGCTCATTGCCCAAGGAGTGGTCGTAGAAACCGACTCCAATATCTGTAATTCCCCTATCATTCCGATTCTTAAACGTACTGATCCCAATGCACCGCCAGTATATCGGCTGGTGATTGATTTACGAGAACTGAATAAATGCATTGTTCCACAGTATCCTGTGGTTCCTGACATCTCATCCTTATTGACTGCTATTGATTCAGAAGCGACGTTCTTTACTGTAATTGACCTCAAGAACGCCTTCTTCAGTGTACCCATTGATCCAGAGAGCCAATATCTCTTCGGATTCAGTTTAAATGGCCGAAGTTTCAAATTTTCACGCGCACCTCAAGGATTCACAGAAAGCCCCAGCATCTATAGCCAAGCACTGAAAAGACAACTTGACTGTATCCAAATGCCAGTTAACACTGCCTTACTACAGTACGTCGATGATCTGCTGATCACCGCACGAAGTGAACCCGAATGTGAACAAGCATCACTGACAGTTTTACATTTTCTGGCCGACAAGGGACACAAGGTGTCTCCTTCGAAGCTACAATTCTGTGTTCAGCAAGTGGTGTACCTTGGGCACTTGCTGTCCAAGTGGGGAAGACAGCTCACACCTGATCGAGTTCAGTTAATTGCACAGTTACCACAACCCAAGACACAAAAGGAAGTGCGGGCCTTTATAGGCCTCACCTCGTACTGCAGACAATGGATTCCTCAGTATGCATTTCTAGCTAAACCACTGATACAGTTGACAACACAGGAGGCAGCGACTTCGACTGCCCTCCCTTGGACTCAGGAACATACACAGGCTTTTGAGGAATTAAAGAAAGCTTTATGTCAAGCACCAGTTTTAGCGACACCATGTTACAGCAAACCTTTTACACTTTTTGTTACAGAACGTGATGGTACAGCGTTGTCTGTCCTCACTCAAGATCAAGCAGGTTCACATAAGCCTTGTGCTTATTTTTCAAGTACACTGGATTCAGTGGCCCAGGCTCTGCCTGCGTGCCTAAAATCAGTTGCAGCGACAGCCCTAGCAATCAGACAAAGTGACTCAATAGTATTAGGACATCCATTGACAGTACAAGTTCCACATTCTGTAGAAGTCCTTCTAAACCGAACACAGACTCAACACCTGACTATAGCACGACTGACAGGTTATGAATTGACGCTATTCCAGCCACACATAGAAATCAGACGCTGTAACATTCTAAATCCTGCAACATTATTACCCTCGATTATGACAGATTCAGCCCCGCATGATTGTATAGAGACCATTAATGCAGTAACAAAGCCCCGACGAGACTTAACAGATGTTGCACTGACAAATCCAGACCTGACACTTTACGTGGACGGTTCATGTATGAGAACAAGCACAGGAGAATTAGTGGCCGCGTATGCAGTGACCACTGAAACTGAAGTCAAAGAAACACACCGTATCGATACACTGTCTGCTCAAGCAGCAGAGCTTATCGCTCTGACCCGAGCCTGTATACTAGCCAAGAACAGAAATGTTAACATATACACAGATTCACGTTATGCTTTCGGAGTCGTACACGACTTCGGAGTATTATGGCAAGAACGAGGTTTCTTGACCTCTCACGGTGCCAAGATTCAACACGGTCCGCTCATTCAAGCACTGTTAGAAGCAATACATCTGCCTTCAGGCATATCCATCATGAAGTGTAAAGCACATACTAAAGTTACAGACTCTATTTCCCAGGGTAACGACCTGGCAGACCAAACAGCAAAACATACAGCATTGACTCACACCCAGACAACTGATGTGACAAAGACAATAGTGCCGACACATTGTATGACAGTTAGGGATCCCACACTAGACGTAATCGATATTCAGACACATGCTACTCCAGATGAAATCAAGAAATGGACTGAACTAGGAGGGATCCAGACAGATCAGGGATGGATGACGAAGGGAAAATCTACATGGTTTCTCCCCGACTCTATGGTTCAAGTCATAATAAATACAGCACATAGTCCAGCACACCTGGGAGAAAAAGCTATGTTAGACAGCTTACAGAATCTCTGGTTCAACAAACATTTACGAGCAGCAGCAAAACAGAAAGTGCGTACTTGCATGATCTGTTGTCAGTTCAATCCAGGTAAAAGCGTCCCTGTAGAGCAAGGTGGATTTCATCCTCCCGATCACCCTTTTGAAGTCCTCCAGATGGATTATATCCAGATGGAACGTTGTCGAGGATTCAAGTACGTCCTCGTAGTTGTTTGTGCACTTTCCCGTTGGACCGAAGCATATCCAGTCCCAGATTACACTGCCCCGACCACTGCCAAGCAGCTGGTTCGAGAATTCTTCCCACGGTACGGCTTGCCTCGTATCGTGTACTCAGATAACGGACAGCCATTCTCATCTGAGCTCATGAAGCAGGTTTCACTCCTGCTAGGATATCAGTGGAAATTCCATTGCGTCCGACATCCCGAGGCAGCTGGCCTTGTAGAGAGGCACAATCAGACACTGAAAACGCGTCTTGCAAAAATATGTGAAGAGAAAGGGGTCGACTGGATAGTCGCCCTACCAGTTGCACTATTCTATATGAGAATGGTCCCACATTCGAGATCAGGACTAACCCCGTATGAGGTTGTCTTTGGCCGGCCACCAAATATGTGGGGGGACGCCCATGCCTAAGAAAATAACCGATGTTGACTGTAATATGCTGACAGATTACCTTGCCTCCTTGATGTCTGCACTCCAATCATGTCGTTCACAGGTTGCCGCAGCCTTTCCCGACAACACTGATGTGAAGCCACACGATGTCCGTCCCGGAGATACTGTCCTGATACGAAATTTCGATAGAAGGAGTCCGCTGGAGCCCCGTTGGCAGGAGCCGAAGCTCGTCCTTCTGACCACGAGGACTGCAATCAAGGTTGAGGGCCGTAAGGGGTGGATCCATACGAGCCATATTAAAAAATGTAATGAACTATTGCCAGAGACTGACTCTTCCACTCCCTCAAAGGACTGCCCAGATTCTAGTGACTCTAAACTTCCCATGGTAGAGAAAACTCCGCAAGAGGAGTATAAATTTAAATTGCGGTCTAGCAAGTCAGACAGTTTAATTGTTTAAGTCCTCCCCTAGGTGAATCGGTTATATAGTTTCTGACATGTATCCCCTAGACCCCAATAGAGAGAGAGATAGAGAGAAACAGATCAAGAAGCAACGATATTGCAAATCTCTCAAAAGTTACTGTATTGTTACCTTATGGATTATGTTTTCTTTAAGTCTTACGATTATTGTCACAAGTATAATTTTGCATATCTATTTTCCTATTGCTACACATGTACATTCTTCTCCTAATAACACTGCCGAGCATTCTTTTAGTGAGTTACCCCCTCACGAGCTGTCTTATCGACTTGCGCTGCGCAACAATACATTCATTCGTATGTTACATCACTCTCATCAGGCCAGCAACGCTACTAATTGTTGGATATGTGGCCGACTCCCTCCCTATCAGAAATATAGGGGAGTTCTGCCCCTCTTCCCGTACCCGTTCACACACAATGGTTCATGTGGCGCCTGGTTTAGTTTGATTAATTCCTTAGACTCAGATTCCGTAGTTTATCAGGGTAACTGGGTATGGGGAAACCTGAACACAGTTTTGCATAAAATATGTTATCCTGACAAAGAGGGACTTCCCAAAAGGACAGGGACTGATCTGGAAAATGAAGTATATGGATTAGGAAATTTTACACTTAACCTCATGATTCTGAATGTTGAATCCGAAACCGAGCCCGACTTGCCCACTATGTCAGTACTACCAGTCAGAGGTGAATTATGTGTCAGAAAGAATGGTTCCGTACACCTGGGTCATAGTAAATGTACTACTGTGGTCGAATTTAGTGATAAGGGCAAGTCCACATTCAAAGCTACACGTCATTCCTATTTCATTTGTGGTCAGACAGCATACATACGTTTGCCTCTAGATTGGGATGGGACTTGTTACATTGGATTCTTACTGCCACCTGTTTTCCTAGCCCCACCTGATTATCATAGAAATTCACGTCTAATTCACAGACCAAAAGGAGATCTCCCAATTGTCGACTACACTGAGACAGCATGGGAAAAGTACACAGATTTCAATAAAGGCTTCTTTCCCTATTTAGGTGCTGTTTTTAATAGTAAGTCTATCCGTCACTTGACCAGAACTCTCGAAGCAGTAGTGAAAGAGACTACTTCCGCCCTAGGTAACTTGACTGAGGAACAGTCTGCTATGAGACTTGTCGTTCTTCAAAATCGTCTTGTTATTGACGTCATACTAGCCGATCGAGGAGGAGCCTGTAAGGTCCTCGGGTCAGCTTGCTGTGTTTTCATTCCAGATAATGCTCCGTCCGTGTATAAGGCTATTACATGTCTCCACAAGTTAGCTTGTCAGATACATCAGAATCCAGGCACTTGGACTTGGTCCGGGTGGCTCTGGACTACTATTTCAGCTTGGGGATGGAAAATACTGTCACTCCTTGGAACAATACTACTTATAGTATTCAGTTGCTGTCTATGTTTACAATGTGGGCCAGCGATTTGCGGCTTGTGCGCCACATCCTGCACTCCCCATTCAAGTCAACGTTCTAAATCCCATGTGAAAAAGGATGAGCAGATGATGCTAACTACACAAATAAATGGATTAATGAAGATTGATATATCATGAAGGGTCCGTAGGGAACAAGGAGGGAATGAGGAAATATAAATTTTATGGTCAAGAAATGTTCCCTAACGTGTACCCCACCGTCTCCATGTACGAGCTTAAAGTGCATGTAACTTCCCTCCTGTGCCAGCTATGAAGACGCAAATACATTTGCGTTCAACGTTAACATGTCCTCTTTCAGATCCACCCTGAATGGGTCGGATACTCCGTTCCTAAGTATGCCGTGCCACCGTCTTTGTATGGTGCACTTTCACGTATTTCTGGCTCTGTGCGAGCTAGGCCCTGTTTTCTGTCATCGAGCCTTTTCTCAAAGTCATCTCTGCCTCCTGAAACTGCAGAGTGGGATGCCCCCCCGTGAACTCTGTCCCACTCCCTGCGAGGCGAGCGGAGCCTGGCTCGGCCTGCTTGCCTGCCAAAAGACAGTATTTTACCTTCACATTATCAGTATAGCCAAGCTCAGCTTCCCAAAAACACATTCCAGTCTAACAGAATAGATAAACAACCCCTCAGCTGCAGAGCAAAGGGCCCGGCCTTTCTGTCTCCATACAAGTAAATTCATAGCTCCCGTTACCATGGTAGGCCCATGGCCCCCTCGCTTTACACTCAGACACGTAGGCACATATGCACGCATTCACAGTCAAGTACAGGATAGCCTCTGCCCAAGAGACCTTTCCTTCTAGATAATATGGTTCCCAAACATCAGATATCAGATATGATATAGGAACGAGTTGATCTGACATGCCAGACTTCTGTCTCTTTCCTCCAGTGTAAATGTCAAAGTCCCCTGCACCCTCCAACTTCACGTCAATCACACGTCATGCAGCTGCGCGCGCATCCAGACCTCAGATTTCTGCTGACATTGCAAGATTCTGCTATGTACCCACCCACTTGTGACACTTTCATGTGACGTTTCTAGCACACACCTCTGTGTTCACGCCTAGTTCACGCCTTCTGATTACGTATTGCTAACACGTGTGTGCTCTTATCTTGTTTCTCTCAGCTGTTACGCCTACTGTATTGGTTTCCATTATGTGCTTTAAGTATAAAAGTTATGTATTGTCAATAAAGTACGCTCTATCCCTTCCTGAACCCCAGTGGTGTCAGGAACCCGATATCCGGTTCGAGAACCATTCCTTTTTAAGGAATAAAATCCCTAAGAACTCTAACACCACGGACTCTGCGTCTTTCTTTTCCGATTGAGTTATTTTATTCTTAAGTACTTACCTGCATAGAAATTAGGACGGTAATTAAATATTTACCACAATAGTACCCCTAATTTATCAGATAAAGTTGCACATTTATTAAGTACCTCGAATACTATTATAATTCGAGCACATAAGACAAAATGAACCAAAACAGTTATATGTATAAAGGATTTTGCGTCATACCACATCAAGATGTCCGACATAGCATATAAATTCAGACAACTCTAAACAAAATTCGACACGTTATTAGCGTCGTGTATCAACAAGCAAAGTAAACTAAAACAATTATACATATGGAGTTTACGTCATAAAACCCAAAAAACACAAAAACGTCCGACATTATATATAGATTCAGGCATATCTACTCGGTATGAGTGGTAGACTGGACTTTATATATATCGCGATGCGGCACAAAACCGACACTGCAAGCCACATATATAAACATAACATCAGTAATCAGCCCTAGGTAATCCTGCGTTTAATATATCATCTATATGCGCCAGGTATAATAAATATTTACTAGATACCCAAACGCATTGATATAGAGCAGCACCGAGATGCTATCAATCGCTTTCACGATATACGTATCCCTACAAACAATACCTCACGCCAGGTGTTAATATCATACGTACTGGATACGCCAGCTCGTACAGTAGCATGGTCGACTCACCTCGGAGAGTACTCCCTGCCTCATCAAATGTGATCCATATTCGTAAGTGGCCGTCTCGATGTTGCACTGCGTTTAAGTGCCCGTTCGCGCCACAGCGTTATAGTTAAAATTGACATAGGACAATATATTCTTATAAACGGCCGCCATCTTAAGCTAGTAAAACCGCAATCGAACGCAATTAATACTTAGTTGACCAGGAACTACATTATTTTCTCTGATTGACTGAATCCGGAATTTTGATCCACGACTAGCTGAATCCTATTTACTATTACTAGACTGTCTTTAATAAGCAGGGCCTATGAAGTGTATTATTTGGTAAATGGCTGAATGTATGTCCTATAAGCAGGGTTCTATGACCTGTACTATCTGGCAAATAGTTGAGTGCTATGATTGTTAATGTACCTGCTGATTTGATTAAGTGCAAACAATCATGAATGATGTATATTGTGATTTTGATTGCACTTTAAATTGTGACTTTGATTGCGTTTGAAACTAATGTGCAAATTGAGGCCTCATTTTGACTATGTTTCTCCTATACGTGATACACACTTTCTTCTTCCAGATGCACCTTCTCCTTCATCTGCCTTTTTCCTACTAATCCTTTTATGATGTTTTAATTCTGATTCTGTGAAGCACACATACCCCTTATTTGTTTTTCTTTATGGTTTTGTTCAAAAAGTCGGATATATAACATATATTCAAAATTGGGCATCTGGGGGAGGAGCTACGCCGCAAACCAAGATGGCCGCATAAGCTCCCGGCTCCGCCGACCTCCGCTGGCGGCTCATCTATCCTGTTGTTTATCCTCTACCCACGCCCTGTGCCTGGGTGTATGAAGGTTACCTGATGCCAACGGTGCTTTCCCGGACTTCCTACCTTATTCAGCGACGAAGTTATGTTGTGTCCCATCTTCGGCCTACTCCCAAGCTGACGCCGGGACCTCGATTTTTGAACTGTCCGAGCGGGAACTGATCAACATCGGCTGTGGGACCGCGACTGTGGCCGGTCTCCCAGATTTGGATAATTCTTTCCGCTTTCGACTTGTGACCTCGTATGATGGATGGTGCCGGAGAAGAAACATTGTGACTGGCTGCGATTCTCCCGCACCGTGGCTGGGGGCTGTGTGCCTGACCCTCGTTCCCCAGTCCGGGGGCTAACGGGCTGCACCCACGGCCGGTGACTGTGTTGAGTGTGCCAGCTCGGGCGGCCCCTGTTGTTGAGATCGCTAAATGTGTGCCCGAAGCCCGGCGATGTGGGCTGGAGATTTTGTCCCGCCCCCGTCCCTTGGGCCCCGGGATGGAGGGGATGGACAGCACACATTCATTGAGTTCCGTCATGGCAGCGATTGGGGCGCTCCGCTCGCAATTCACCGTCGCATGTGTCTCCCTGGTGGCAAAGCTGGATGATGTCTGCTCGCGACCGGCCACTGACGCTGCAACACCTGAACAACAGTCTGTGGTCCAGTCGAGCGATTTGACCCGCCATCTTAGGGTTCCCGAGCGTCAGCCCGACTTCGCTCCTCGGGGAGTCGGCCTCACTTCTCCTTCATCTGCTACAGTGTCTGGTCTTCCCATCACGTTCCCTATCCGATGGTGTATCATCGCTGGAGGTACTGTTCGTCAATGCCGAGTCTCGGGGTCCTGTCGATGGGGACTGCCATTCTTCTTTGTTCCGGCCCGTCTGTTTAACGGAGTCCGCCATTTTGTGTCCGGACTTTGTTCCACCTTCAACGCCTCGGACTGCTATGGATGCTTTGTTTGCTTCTGGACGGATGTGGCTTGGTCGGAATGTGCTCCGGTACGGATTCGCACTGGTCAGGGCTGACTTTGACTTTGCATTGTTCTTGCTCCTCGCCACTGCTTCGGACCACCTGAGACGCTCCTTTGGATTGATTACATTTACATACATTTACATTTACATTTACATTTGTTATGACCTTGGCGATAGATCTCCTCGTGAGGCTTGCAGGGTTGCCTTCTACTTTCCTTCGACTGCTTAGTTCACTTTTGCCGGGACTGCACCGAGTATCTCACCGGGCCAGGGGTGGGGTGTTTTTTTTTTTAATTGGTGACTGTCCTCCCCGTGATAATGCCGACTGTTTGCTTTGATTGACGATGAATGTGCCTTGGGGGGGGTCACTGCCGGCGGGGGGTACCGGGTGTCAGGGGGTGTGTCTGTTTCTCTCCTCCTCCACTTCTTGTACTTTTTTCCTTCTGTGGGGCAGTTCCGGGGCGACAGGCACGCTGTTAGTGGGTTAGGCTGTAGCCATTACAGGGGTGCAGGGTGGCGGGTGCGGGGGGGGGGGGGGGTTTGTTATTTTAGTTTGTTTTGTTCTATGGTCCCTATCGCTCTTTTCCGGCTTTGGGAGGGTTCTTTCCTCTTTAGTAGGGTTGGCTGTATCTTGGTCTTGCACCTTATTTCTTTTTCCGGCATTTTAACAAGCCTCTGTTTCTCCGTTCTTGGGGGTGGGCTTTCTGGGGTGATATTTAGGAATGTTGTTCACTGTAATATTGCCTATTGCTTAGTATTACCGCCGCGGCTGCCTAGATTATATAGTCGCTATAGTCATAGCCTGTCTCCGACTGCAATTGGGGTAATCCCCCTCATCTCCTTTGTGTGCCTCTCGTATAAGGTGTTATGTCTTTGATGTTGCAGCCCCTACTCCTCTTCTAAAATTTAAAAATGAAAACCTCATATCCTGTGTTGCAAGCCTCACGACCACGTCTGGTGTACCTTAACATATCCTGATTGCTGATTGGCCTAAATTTCTCCTGTTTTATTGACTGTCTTTGCGGCCGGCCATGATGGTTGTGGGCCTGCGCATGTATCTCCTTACTTTTTCGAATAAAGGTTTTCAAAAAAAAAAATTGGGCATCTGTTCTGAACTAGGTAATTTAATTTGGAGTTACCTGCTTAGAATTCGGCATCACCTACATGTTGCTGGCTTTATATTATATTATATACCCATTATTGATGGTTTTGTCCAAAAAGTCCGACATATAACATATATTCAAAATTGGGTATTTGTTCTGAACTAGGTAATTTAATTTGAAGTTACCGTTTTAGAATTCGGCATCACCTATATGCTGATGGTTTCATATTATATTGAACTATATTTGGACTAACAAATAATCTGTATTAATTGCGTTCGATTGCAGTTTTACTAGCTTAAGATGGCGGCCGTTTATAAGAATATATTGTCCTATGCCGAATTTAACTATAACGCTGTGGCGCGAACGGGCACTTAAACGCCGTGCAACATCGAGACGGCCACTTACTAATATGGATCGCATTTGATGAGGCAGGGAGTACTCTCCGAGGTGAGTCGACCATGCTACTGTACTGTTTGTAGGGATACGTATATCGTAAAACCGATTGATAGCATCTCGGTGCTGCTCTATATCAATGCGTTTGTGTATCTAGTAAATATTTATTATACCTGGCGCATCTAGATAATATATTAAATGCAGGATTACCTAGGGCTGATTACTGATGTTATGTTTATAAATGTGGCTCGCAGTGTCGGTTTTGTGCCGCATCGCAATATATATAAAGTCCAGTCTACCACTCATACCGAGTAGATATGCCTGAATCTATATATAATGTCGGACGTTTTCGTGTTTTTTGGGTTTTATGACGTAAACTCCATATGTATAATTGTTTTAGTTTACTTTGCTTGTTGATACACGACGCTAATAACGTGTCGAATTTTCTTTAGAGTTGTCTGAATTTATATGCTATGTCGGACATCTTGATGTGGTATGACGCAAAATCCTTTATACATATAACTGTTTGGTTCATTTTGTCTTATGTGCTCGAATTATAATAATATTTGAGGTATTTATTAAATGTGCAACTTTATCTGATAAATTAGGGGTACTATGAGTGTGAATTTTAAAGATAAAAATTTTTTTTAGGCTTACCTTATTTTGGTTGCCTTAGAACAGGGGTACTCATAGTACGGCCCGCGGGCCGCTGGCGGCCCGGCAAGCCTTCCCTGGCGGCCCGCGGACCTTTCAGACATCGTACCCGAGTTTTATTTTTATTTTTAAAGGCTGCCTGCAACCAGAGCTCGACTCCGAGACTCTGCTGCCTGTGGGGGCCGGGCGATTTCCGCCGTAGTCAGTGGGGCTGCAGGGGCGCTGAGAGGTGAAAATAGCCTCATTAACATGCTAATGGTCTTTTAAAGACCTGTGAAATGCTTGTGTGCGGCTGTTTGCGCGCGCCTGGAAGCTGTCACAGTCTGGGAGAGGGAGGGGGGGGGGAGGAGGGCACACAGGCAGGGTGAGTGGCGCAGGAGTGGCAGCTCATTACATTCCAACCCAATTCCAAATATTTATCGCAGAGCTCAGTTCAGTATAGCGCTTTCAGTGAATAGCTGCAGCGCTGCCTTCCACCGGCTCCAGGCCTGGAAGGGGATTTAAAAAGCCAATCTATTCTCTTGATCATTAAGAGTCCAAGTACACAGATTTCTTGCTGAATATGAGAAAATACAAATGTTTGAGGCATGATTTTACAGGTAATCTTGTCCACTCGGCAGATGAGTTTTGGAGCCGAGAAAAACAATCAGGGCACTCTCATCGAGAGGCGCATCCTGACCGCAAAATGCTGCACGATATCTCCCAAAAGTACTGGGCAGCGTGCCATGATACCACGATGGCTTCAGGTGTTCCCACCGCATCTCCTGGTAACACCAGAGAGAGGTTCATAAAGAGTGGAAAATATGTCCCTGATTGCTAGTTCTTCATTCTGCTCTAGCTCTGAACAACTAAAGACATCATTTATGACTGGTGAGTAGCTGATGGTATAGTATTGGATTTTCAGAACGGGGAACTTTCAGGGGGTGCTCCTCCATTGGAGTGTAGGAGCGTCACCCCACTTAAATGCCCGCCAAGATCCCCCTGATAAAAAATAAAATGGAAATTCATTACCATTTTATTTTTCATTGTCCCGTGCTGAACAAAGCGTTAGGACAGCACAGGACCTGCTGAGTGACAGCAGGGAGGAGTGGTGGGCAGAAAGCTGCCTATGCACTGTTCAAAGTGCACATGTCTTTTAGACTGGCCATCATGCTACAGCCAGCCAGACATGCACACTTTAAACCTCTCAACCCAGCTGCATTAAGGTAGCTGGGCTGAGAGTAAGTACACGCCTCTAGGCAGCTGTGGAGCGCCGAGTGAGTCACTCCCTCCGATCAGGGCGCTGCTAACATGCTGCATGCATAAATTATTTTATTTGCCCACCTCCCCTGCCCGGTAGATGCCAGCAGCCACTGGGAACTATAGCTCAAATGTACAGAGGCGATTTTGTACCCGCTTGCGATTACATATAAGTAGTAGATCTCAAAACATGTGAGGAAGGGGAGAGAGTGTGGGAAGGGGAGAGAGTGAGGGAAGGGAGTGAGGGAAGGGGAGGGAGTGAGGGAAGGAGTGAGGGAAGGGAAGGGAGGGAGGGAAGTGAGGGAGGGAAGGGAGTGAGGGAAGGGAGTGAGGGAAGGGGAGGGGAGGGAGTGAGGGAAGGAGTGAGGGAAGGGGAGGGAGGGAGGGAAGTGAGGGAGGGAAGGGAGTGAGGGAAGGGAGTGAGGGAAGGGAAGGGAGTGAGGGAAGGGAAGGGAGTGAGGGAAGGGGAGGGAGTGAGCGAAGGGAGTGAGGGAAGGGGAGGGAGTGAGGGAAGGGGAGGGAGTGAGGGAAGGGGAGGGAGTGAGCGAAGGGAGTGAGGGAAGGGAGTGAGGGAAGGGAGAGAGGGGAGTGAGGGAAGGGAGTGAGGGGAGTGAGGGAAGGGGAGAGAGTGAGGGAAGGGGAAGGTGTGAGGGAAGGGGAGGGTGTGAGGGAAGGGGAGGGAGTGAGGGAAGGAGTGAGGGAAGGGGAGGGAGGGAGGGAGGGAGGGAAGGGAATGAGGGAAGGGAGTGAGGAAGGGGAGGGAGTGAGGGAAGGAGTGATGAAAGGGGAGGGAGGGAGGGAGGGAAGTGAGGGAGGGGAGAGAGTGAGGGAAGGGAGTGAGGGAAGGAGTGAGGGAAGGGGAGGGAGTGAGGGAAGGAGTGAGGGAAGTGAGGGAGGGAAGTGAGGGAGGGAAGGGAGTGAGGGAAGGGAGTGAGGAAGGGGAGGGAGTGAGGGAAGGGAGAGAGGGGATTGAGGGAAGGGAGGGAGGGGAGTGAGGGAAGACAGTGAGGGGAGTGATGGAAGGCAGTGAGGGGAGTGAGGGAAGGGAGTGATGGGAGTGAGGGAAAGGAGGGAAGGGAGTGAGGGAAGGGAGGGAGGGAGTGAGGGAAGGGGAGGGAGTGAGGGAAGGGGAGGGAGTGAGCGAAGGGAGTGAGGGAAGGGAGAGAGGGGAGTGAGGGAAGGGAGTGAGGGAAGGGAGTGAGGGGAGGGAGTGAGGGGAGTGAGGGAAGGGGAGTGATGGAGGGAAGGGAGTGAGGGAAGGGGAGTGAGGGGAGTGAGGGAAGGGGAGTGAGGGAGGGAGGGAAGGGAGTAAGGGAAGGGGAGTGAGGGGAGTGAGGGAAGGGAGTGAGGGAAGGGGAGTGAGGGGAGTGAGGGAAGGGGAGTGAGGGAAGGGGAGGGAAATGGGTGAGGGAAGGGGAGTGAGGGGAGGGAGTGAGGGGAGGGAGTGAGGGAAGGGGAGTTAGGGAAGGGGAGAGAAGGGAGGGAAGGGGGTGAGGGACGGGGAGTGAGGCGAGGGGGTGAGGGACGGGGAGTGAGGCGAGGGGGTGAGGAAGGGGAGTGAGGAAGGGAAGGGAGGGAAGGGGAGGCAGGGAAGAGGAGGGAGAGAAGGGAGGGAGGGAAGGGAGTGAGGGAAGGGAGTGAGGGGAGTGAGGGAAGGGAAGGGAGTGAGGGAAGGGTAGTGAGGGGGGAAAGGGGAGGGAGGGAAGGGGGAGAAGAGAGGGAGGGAAGGGGAATGAGGGAGGGAAGGGGAGTGAAGGAGGGAAGGAGAGTGAGGGAGGGAAGGGGAGTGATGGAGGGAGGGAAGGGGAGTGAGGGTGAGGAAAGGGGAGTGAGGGTGAGGAAAGGGGAGTGAGGGAGGAAGAGGGAATAGGGGGAAGGTGAGTGAGGGTGAGGGAGGGAAGGGAGAGGAAGGGAGCGGGTGGGAGGGAGAGGGAGGGAGGGAGAGGGAAGGAGATAGGGAGAGGGAGTGATACAGTCAGAGTGAGTGAGACAGAGGGAGACCGGGGAGGGAGAAAGGGAAATAGAGGGATGGATGGAGGGAGGGAGGCAGACAGAGAGAGAGAGGGATGGAGAGGGAGAGAGAGAGAGAGGTGTGTATGCCGGGTCTTGTAGCTCAGTGGAGGAAGGCGTCTGCTGCAGGGACGTGTGTTCAACCTCATGGTCACAGTTTTTTTTGTTGCTCTAGCCCCGCCCCACCCCCACTGACCCCGCCCCCACCGGTGCGGCCCTCGGACACAAACCACACTGTAAATTTGGCCCCCGAGAGAAAGTTTGTGAGTACCCATGCCTTAGAAGGAATAAGTCGACTTATTAATGGTGTTAAATCCAAACCACTAAATATGTTGCTTGGGTCTGGAAACCATGGTGATCACTTGCAAAACATGACATGTGTCGCTACATGTTGGAGTGAACCTTAACTTACACACTGGTTCACATCTTTATTACAGAATATCATCTATACATTTATCCACATGAAGAACTCCACAATAGGAATGGACAGAGGTAACCGTTCGCAAATTCACTTTACATTGATATTCTTTGTCGACTGAATCTATAGACACTGAAATAGTTTTAATTTTATTTACTATCCCCATGATAAATTGGGATACCATGCCTATGTATATGTAGGATTAGGCTTAAATCACTTTTATCCATCTGTTTTGAATACTTGGGCCCTAATTTATTTTTTGTTTCTTATTTAGTTCTAATTCTATACTTGGAAAATTATTGATTTCTGGAATTGGCGTATATATACCGTTGATACATTTGATCTATATGGTGAGCTCATTGCTTGATCTTAACACGATTATAAACCTTGGTATTTTTTCTCATAATTACTGGTTTATTAGGTTTTTCCATCTACTTGGGTGATATAATAAACTTTGACTTTTGCAAAACTGCTGTTCGTTACTTGAACGCACTCCAACACAAATATTGGTCTGTTCTCTTTTCCCCCTTCGTCTGTTTCGTTTGTATCTTATTTCTTATCAAATCTAATAATTGGATTACACCTGGTAATCTTTCCTTCTAGTGTAAATCACACTGGTAGCACTCTTTTGACTTTCTTACTATTCACAACTTTCGGTTTTTTTGATTTTGAAACCTTGGCTCTTAGGTGGCATGTCCACTGATTGGTGATGGTTGGCTGAGAACTAAGATCAGTGCTTATATTTTGTATTGTTTCACTTTCATTTGTAGCCCTGAAGAAGTCATTTGGGTGACTGTGCCCCATGATGAAACACGTGTTGGCATTGGTTTTTCCATTGGCTACGTTGATGTGAATTTGATGAATATTGAAAGACTGACGAAGAATTCTCAGATGTGTGACGACAAAAGATAAAGGAAATAAAAGGAATTAACTCATTGGACTCTTGAAAGTATATATCTTTTCTCTAAAGACTATAAGAAGACTTTTTGTGCTCGGGAACTATTTATTCTTTGCCTTTGAATCCTCTGGCTCTACAGAAGACTCACCTTGGGGACGCAGGTGGCCGCTTTACCCTGTTCCCTTGAGCCACCTTACTTGGAGAACACTACACTGGTTGCAATTGCGCAAACATTACCCAGCCACCCTTTGTCTTGTATTGTCAATTCTGGGTTTTGCTGCATATCAACTATTTACACTCTAACTGTGATAATAACTAAAAAGTGAAAATGAGCTCTAGACAAGATCGTGAGAAAGTTGCTGAGGACCTTTTTAATAACCTTACAGCAGGATTACCTGTGAATAAAGCAGTTACACAGGGAGTTCCGAAACCTAATGAGGGCCTAAAAGCCAAATTTATCAGACTAGAAAGATTGAGGAAATTTGAAAACTCTAAATGGTGAGTCGGGGCAACCCTGAAACAGTATATCAAATTAAACAGAGTACCAAGGGGGTTGCGTGCACAAATCTTCCCAACTTATTATGACCTTGAAACTGACTTACTCCAGGCCTGGGAAAAAGAACTAAGCGATAACAGCTTTAGGCTAATGAACATCCTTACTGAGAGCGCGGACCGCAAAGTAACTAAGACAGCCCTGGAGGTAGATACCCTTGAGAAGGAAATTAGTGACTTAAACCTCCCAGAACCAACTAAAAAGAATTTCACTATTCTGGAGGAAATACTGGGGAGGTATGAGGATGACATCAAACAGCGTAAGGCACGCAAATTGAGGTGTGACGAGATAGATTATGCTAATGGCAGAATCTTTACTTTTGCGAAAAGGTTCGATGATATTGTTAAAAAAGATTTATCCAGGCTAGCACCTAAGAATTCAACACCAAGTGGCACTAGTGTGGGGTCATCAAGCAATCTTTCTAGCAGTGGGGAGGAGACTATGGATGGCAACTCACTTGTTGCACTTCCTGATAATGCTTTTTTACGGGAAGTGCAGAGAATACGAATGGGGAACAAGGGAAGCGAAAGGAAAAGAAATCAGGTAACACAACCAAAACAAGGAGGGGAAAAAAGGGAGGGAGGAGAAGCAAAAGGAAGAGAGGGAATGCAGACACGTTCCTACAACAAAGCCAGGAAATAACTTCTAATGCAACTAAGGAGATCCAGGTAGTTAATCTGTCGAGCAAGAGTTTATCTAAAGAATTGAGATCTGCTTTACAAAAAGGAATAAATTACTGCCCTACTGCTATGTATGATGTAACTGATGTCAAAGTTGACCTATACAAGTTTGTACGTCATCTAAAATTAAAAAAATTCTTTGCAAGCAACCCCAAACCTATTGTATCGAAATCACATGTGAGACCTTTTGGGGATGTTTCTATTGATGTTCTACAAAGTAAGGCTTTATTACTTTCATTGAATGATGATGTTGACACTGTTACAAACATAGCTGATGTTGCTGCAGATTTAGATCTCTGCACTAATATGAGTGAAGACAGTGGTCTCAAGAGTAAATCACGGTGGACCCCACAACTTACTAGTGGTAACAACATCGATCTGTTTCACAAGACCGTAGTCATGGAAATTGATAAGTGGGATGCATATATGATTGGACATAACTTTACCCCCAAAATATTCAACCTATCAGCTAAAGAACATAAAGCACTCACAGACTTATCTAGAGATCCTGATATCATAATGAGAAAAGCAGATAAAGGGGGAAACATAATAGTGATGGACAAGTCCAAATATGATGCTGAAATCCTATCTCAACTTGACAATCATGCATGGTATAGAAAACTTGATACAAATCCTATGTTTGCGATTGTTAGAGCAATAAATATTGAACTTATCAGGTGGGGGGATCGTGGTCTGCTGTCAGGAGATGAATATCTATTCCTAAAGACAGACAGACCACAATACCCGTGCCTATATACATTACCAAAAATTCACAAAAATCTGACTGCACCCCCTGGTAGACCCATCACATCGGGCATTGGTGGACCCACTGAGAAAATGTCCGAGTTTGTTGATGGGTATTTACAAAATTATGTCATTAATCTACCATCTTACATCAGGGACAGTAAACATGTATTAAACCTCTTGCACGACCTAGCCTGGGACCATGGTATGACATTTGTTACAATGGACGTCTGCTCATTGTATACCAATATATTACATGAACATGGACTGGAGGCTCTGAAGAAATTCCTGTTCAGACGTACAGTAGCATTACTTGAGCATTCGGAAATGCTAATTGAAATGTCTAATCTTATTTTGAAAAACAATGCATTTCTCTTCAATGGAGACTGGTATCTGCAAATCTGTGGGACTGCGATGGGTTCTAGATTTGCCCCGTCCTTTGCCTGTCTCTTTGTGGGATGGTTCGAGGCAGGGCATATCTGGGGCCCATCGGGGGCTAAGTGGCAGGAGTATATCCTGTACTATGGTCGTTACATTGACGACTGTCTTTTAATCTGGACGGGCTCGAATGAGGACCTGTTGGATTTCTTTGACCACATGAACAATAACACGTGTAACATGACTTTAACTATGACCTCTGACCCTAATAGCATAGTATTCCTGGACCTGGAATTATTTCATTCTGAAGGGAGGATACAGAGCAGAATGTATCGCAAATCTACAGCATGCAATGCTGTTTTGCATGCTGATAACTCACACCCCAGAAGTAAAAAAAAGGCAATTCCTTATGGGTAGATGCTTAGGGCTAGAAGGAATTGTAGTCTAGAACCAGATTTCATGAAGAATGTGACAGACATTGAGAATAGGTTTCGTAATAGGGGTTACTCTGATAATGTACTAACACCAGCTAAAAACAGAGTAATTAAATTAAAACATACAGATACCCTAAGGAATCCTAAAAAAACATTGCAAGTAAATGTAACAAATTACGTCTTGTAACGAACTATCACCCATGGTCACACATATTTTATATGATTCTGAAAAACAATTGGCCTCTTCTCTTGGCAGATAAAACCCTATTGGACTATATCCCCAATTCACCTGGTATTACATACAGAAAGGGAAGAACTATCCAGGGCCTTATTAGTCCTAGTTACCCCAAACAAGGGGGTGCGCCAAAAATATGGCTGCGAGAACTTAATATTGGCTCGTTTCCCTGTGGCAGGGATAACATGTGCCAGATGTCGATAAAAGGGATCAAACAATTCAGCTATAATGGGTCACGTACTTTTAAAATCTATCAACATATTGACTGTTTGACTAAGTATGTTGTATATGCGATTATTTGCAAATGTAAAAAGATCTAGTGGGCAGTACCATCCGCCCTTTAAAGGAGAGAATGACCGAACACTTCCGTGCTCTTAAAAATTTGGATCAAAGGTATCCTATTGGCTGTCATGCAGTGAACTGTGTTGAAAATAAGAAAATTCTGGGATTTCAGTTTCATGGGTTGGAGACTATGGGCCAGATTTATGTTAACTGGTGCATCCCCAGGGATGCGCCAGTTAACATGCCCCACAGTGCGCCACAGCTCCGCCAGCCATGGTGCGCCGCATTTATAATGCGGCGCACCATGGTGCAAAAACGGCACAGATGCGTGACGCATCTGTGCCGGAAATGTGGCGCATTGCTGGAGTTGCGTCGCAAGCGCAACGCAGCTCCAGAAAGGCTCTGGGGTGCCCCATTTGAACAATGCTGCGTCAAGACCTACGCCTGCTTCAAGCAGGCGCAGGCTTTTGACGCAGTATTGGCTTAAAAGTGACTGAGTGAAATCTCATAGATTTCACTCAGCCACTTTTGCGAGGCGCACCTGCCCCGGAACGCCCACCCTGCGCCGGAACGCCCACAAGCGGCGCAGGGCTTTACAACGTGACGCATCTGCCTAGATGCGTCACGTTTTAAATCGTTCGTAGGGATGCGCCACGTTTACGCCGCCTTGCGTGACGCAACAGCGGCGTAAACGTGGCGCAAGGGCCTCATAAATCTGCCCCTATATGTAGTGACCCACGGGGTGGAGATAGGGAACAAAAACTGAGAAGATGTGAAGCTAGGTGGATTCTCAGACTTCATGCGGTGGAATGTGGAATTAATGTTGACCAGGAACTACATTATTTTCTCTGATTGACTGAATCCGGAATTTTGATCCAAGACTAGCTGAATCCTATTTACTATGACTAGACTGTCTTTAACAAGCAGGGCCTATGAAATGTATTATTTGGTAAATGGCTGAATGTATGTCCTATAAGCAGGGTTCTATGACCTGTACTATCTGGCAAATAGTTGAGTGCTATGATTGTTAATGTACCTGCTGATTTGATTAAGTGCAAACAATCATGAATGATGTATATTGTGATTTTGATTGCACTTTAAACTGTGACTTTGATTGCGTTTGAAACTAATGTGCAAATTGAGGCCTCATTTTGACTATGTTTCTCCTATACGTGATACACACTTTCTTCTTCCAGATGCACCTTCTCCTTCATCTGCCTTTTTCCTACTAATCCTTTTATGATGTTTTAATTCTGATTCTGTGAAGCACACATACCCCTTATTGGTTTTTCTTTATGGTTTTGTTCAAAAAGTCGGATATATAACATATATTCAAAATTGGGCATCTGTTCTGAACTAGGTAATTTAATTTGGAGTTACCTGCTTAGAATTCGGCATCACCTACATGTTGCTGGCTTTATATTATATTATATACCCATTATTGATGGTTTTGTCCAAAAAGTCCGACATATAACATATATTCAAAATTGGGTATTTGATCTGAACTAGGTAATTTAATTTGAAGTTACCGTTTTAGAATTCGGCATCACCTATATGCTGATGGTTTCATATTGTATTGAACTATATTTGGAGTAACAAATAATCCGTATTAATTGCGTTCGATTGCGGTTTTACTAGCTTAAGATGGCGGCCGTTTATAAGAATAAATTGTCCTATGTCGATTTTAACTATAACGCTGTGGCGCTAACGGGCACTTAACCGCCATGCAACATCGAGACGGCCACTTACGAATATGGATCACATTTGATGAGGCAGGGAGTACTCTCTAAGGTGAGTCGACCATGCTACTGTACGAGCTGGCGTATCCAGTCCGTATGATATTAACACCTGGCGTGAGGTATTGTTTGTAGGGATACGTATATCGTGAAACCGATTGATAGCATCTCGGTGCTGCTCTATATCAATGCGTTTGTGTATCTAGTAAATATTTATTATACCTGGCGCATATAGATAATATATTAAACGCAGGATTACCTAGGGCTGATTACTGATGTTATGTTTATATATGTGGCTTGCAGTGTCGGTTTTGTGCCGCATCGCGATATATATAAAGTCCAGTCTACCACTCATATCGAGTAGATATGCCTGAATCTATATATAATGTCGGACGTTTTTGTGTTTTTTGGGTTTTATGACGTAAAATCCATATGTATAATTGTTTTAGTTTACTTTGCTTGTTGATACACGACGCTAATAACGTGTTGAATTTTGTTTAGAGTTGTCTGAATTTATATACTATGTCGGACATCTTGATGTGGTATGACGCAAAATCCTTTATACATATAACTGTTTTGGTTCATTTTGTCTTATGTGCTCGAATTATAATAATATTCGAGGTATTTATTAAATGTGCAACTTTATCTGATAAATTAGGGGTACTATGAGTGTTAATTTTAAAGATAAAAAATCTTTTTAGGCTTACCTTATTTTGGTTGCCTTAGAATGAATAAGTCGACTTATTAATGGTGTTAAATCCAAACCACTAAATATATTGCTTGGGTCTGGAAACCATGGTGATCACTTGCAAAACATGACATGTGTCGCTACATGTTGGAGTGAACCTTAATTTACACACTGGTTCACATCTTTATTACAGAATATCATCTATACATTTATTCACATGAAGAACTCCACAATAGGAATGGACAGAGGTAACCGTTCCCAAATTCACTTTACATTGATTTTTTTTGTCGACTGAATCTATAGACACTGAAATATTTTTAATTTTATTTACTATCCCCATGATAAATTGGGATACCATGCCTATGTAAATGTAGGATTAGGCTTAAGTCACTTTTATCCATCTGTTTTGAATACTTGGGCCCTAATTTAATTTTTGTTTCTTATTTAGTTCCAATTCTATACTTGGAAAATTATTGATTTCTAGAATTGGCGTATATATACCGTTGATACATTTGATCTATATGGTGAGCTCATTGCTTTATCTTAACACGATTATAAACCTTGGTATTTTTTCTCATAATTACTGGTTTATTAGGTTTTTCCATCTACTTGGGTGATATAATAAACTTTGACTTTTGCGAAACTGCTGTTCGTTACTTGAACGCACTCCAACACAAATATTGGTCTGTTCTCTTTTCCCCCTTCGTCTGTTTCGTTTGTATCTTATTTCTTATCAAATCTAATAATTGGATTACACCTGGTAATCTTTCCTTCTAGTGTAAATCACACTGGTAGCACTCTTTTGACTTTCTCACTATTCACAACTTTTGTTTTTTTTGATTTTAAAACCTTGGCTGTTAGGTGGCATGTCCACTGATTGGTGATGGTTGGCTGAGAACTAAGATCAGTGCTTATATTTTGTATTGTTTCACTTTCATTTGTAGCCCTGAAGAAGTCATTTAGGTGACTGTGCCCCATGACGAAACACGTGTTGGCATTGGTTTTTCCATTGGCTACGTTGATGTGAATTTGATGAATATTGAAAGACTGACGAAGAATTCTCAGATGTGTGACGAGAAAAGATAAAGGAATTAAAAGGAGTTAACTCATTGGACTCTTGAAAGTATATATCTTTTCTCTAAAGACTATAAGAAGACTTTTTGTGCTCGGGAACTATTTATTCTTTGCCTTTGAATCCTCTGGCTCTACAGAAGACTCACCTTGGGGACGCAGGTGGCCGCTTTACCCTGTTCCCTTGAGCCACCTTACTTGGAGAACACTACACTGGTTGCAATTGCGCAAACATTACCCCGCCACCCTTTGTCTTGTATTGTCAATTCTGCGTTTTGCTGCATATCAACTATTTACACTCTAACTGTGATAATAACTAAAAAGTGAAAATGAGCTCTAGACAAGATCGTGAGAAAGTTGCTGAGGACCTTTTTAATAACCTTACAGCAGGATTACCTGTGAATAAAGCAGTTACACAGGGAGTTCCGAAACCTAATGAGGGCCTAAAAGCCAAATTTATCAGACTAGAAAGATTGAGGAAATTTGAAAACTCTAAATGGTGAGTCGGGGCAACCCTGAAACAGTATATCAAATTAAACAGAGTACCAAGGGGGTTGCGTGCACAAATCTTCCCAACTTATTATGACCTTGAAACTGACTTACTCCAGGCCTGGGAAAAAGAACTAAGCGATAACAGCTTTAGGCTAATGAACATCCTTACTGAGAGCGCGGACCGCAAAATAACTAAGACAGCCCTGGAGGTAGATACCCTTGAGAAGAAATTAGTGACTTAAACCTCCCAGAACCAACTAAAAAGAATTTCACTATTCTGGAGGAAATACTGGGGAGGTATGAGGATGACATCAAACAGCGTAAGGCACGCAAATTGAGGTGTGACGAGATAGATTATGCTACACTGGCAGCACTCTTTTGACTTTCTCACTATTCACAACTTTTCGGTTTTTTTGATTTTTAAACCTTGGCTCTTAGGTGGCATGTCCACTGATTGGTGATGGTTGGCTGAGAACTAAGATCAGTGCTTATATTTGTATTGTTTCACTTTCATTTGTAGCCCTGAAGAAGTCATTTGAGTGACTGTGCCCCATGACGAAACACGTGTTGGCATTGGTTTTTCCATTGGCTACGTTGATGTGAATTTGATGAATATTGAAAGACTGACGAAGAATTCTTAGATGTGTGACGAGAAAAGATAAAGGAAATAAAAGGAATTAACTTATTGGACTCTTGAAAGTATATATCTTTTCTCTAAAGACTATAAGAAGACGTTTTGTGCTCGGGAACTATTTATTCTGTGAAATCATATATGACTTCGAGGCATTCATCTGAAACATTTTTTTTGTTTAGATTTCTTTTTTAGCATTTGATCAAAACTCCCACATAGTGTAGTTATAAGTACTTCCAAAAGTCCAGTTATCATAATCTCCCCATTGTCCCCATACCACCAACATCATTGGAGACAGAAAGAAAAGTACTACATAAGGTATCATGGTACAATAAGAAATCAGGACAACCATGTGAGTTTGCCTTTTACCCCACGCCCATCAGAGGAGAAGCCAACATTAAAGAACAACTGAAGTTAATAAGAAAGTTTTAGAACCTCTGGCTGAAACCGTTCTTGTGCGGTGTGTGTGGGAGCGCTATAATGCATGATATATGTAGCCTGTAAGTGTGTAGGGTAGGCGGAAAGCCGCATGGGGAAGGAAGTGGGGGGGGGGGATCAGCGCAGGTGTATCGGGCCAACAGTGACTCTATAAGGATGTGTGTGTGGGTCCCTGGCATTGCTGCCAGCTAGACCCCATAACAGTCTGCTGCGGTAAGCCCTGCAGTCTAGGGGGCATGTGGGTTCAATTTGTCAAATAGTTTGAGGACGTAGGTGTCCTAAATTGTGGCTGGACCATCACCCCCTCACAGTTGTGGTTCATCCGTCATTGCGCCCACCTTCACCAATGGCCACTTGTGGGTCACCTGAAGCCAGCAGTTGACCATGGTGGATGCAGTTATTTCCAGGACATGGCAATCAAGTGCTTGAATAAATCCACAGCGACATCTACTCGTTTTAGGAAATATTTACTGAGATGAATACGTTTCATGCTCTCAAGTAGGCACAGGAGTGGGTCGGTGACAATCGCATGTCTACCAATGCTGATACATGTTCCATTGCCTGCACACAGACACGTGCCGGTTGCAGAGGCTCCCAGCCATGTGCAGGAATGTGACATCGACGTCACCGCGTCTGGGGCAGGCTGGTGAGACTCTCTGAAACATCACGTGCAGATATGTTTGATGCAGATTATTAAACTGTACGGATTTCAGGCATGTATTGCATGATATACACTTTACATGCTCCGAAGCTATGGCCCACTGTTTCCAGGTCAGTTCTGCGCAGAAGCGGTCGTCCCATTTGGGCTTGCTGCGTGATAAGTACTCTGCATTTCCCGCCTTCAGTTCAGCATATAGCACCATATTCGCCCTACGGCCCATCTCATGGATCAGAAAGCACTGTGGGCCCAGGTGCAGTATTGATTCATCCAGTCCCACTGACCTTGTGGCTCTGAGCACCATCACAAGTGCATTGTGTGCAAGAAAGAGGCCGGCACCAAGCCCCCGCAGGTCCTGCAATAAAAGCAGTGTACCATCCCTGTAAAAGTCGCCCTCCTGTGTTATCGCCACCTCCTGCCACAGTGTCGAATCGTGAACCTCAAGCAATTGTGTTGTGGCTGGCATGCCCCGTAGGGGTAGCTGCGGCACATAGGGGACCCGTGGGCGTCTGGGATTTACATATGTAATCCACACTAGCTTGGCTGCGAGTGCAAGTCTGACCAAATCTTTAGCCAGATCCCTGGCGTGAGCTGGCAATCCAGCACTCCTACATCTCCAAGATCTGCCTGCTCTGATCTGCCCTCCACCATCATGTCTCTAGTCACCCATCGCATGGGCCATTGCAGTTGCTCTGCTGTGAAATACAACTCTAGGGCTGGTACCCCGAGGCCACCCTCCGACCTTAGGCGATCCATTTTAACCATAACCCGGATCAACCCTCATTCTAAGTTAGCTCCCTAACTTTCCAGTGCCTAGTGACGAGCAATAAAATCACATACTTTCACAGCTCAGGGAATAACAAGACTCCAGCACATCAAAATACATAAGGAAATGCAAGGTTTGGCTTTCACAGTCTGCCATGCTGGAAGTCAGAAGTGGCAGATGTGCATAGTTTTACATTATTTATTTTGTACTCTCTTCCCCTTTCCATCAATTTAGCTAGTTGTTCTACCTATATAGGTACATTGTTATATCATGATATTCTAGCTCCAATGAATGATTTATTTGTCTTTTTATAATGTTTCAATAGTTGATAAAGCTGGGTATACGTTGGTGCCCCTGGAGCTCATTGTTATCACTTATGCTTCAATATCCTATGATCTTGGGCTGACAGTGAAGAACCTCTCACTTGCATAAGAAAAAATACACTATGAAATGGAACAGCAAATCCAGGTTATCTAAGAATTTTTATCACTCTCCTTTAAGTACATACAAAAATAGTGAAATACTAATGGTCTCTTTCACTGTTGGGCCAAAGGGAATATTAAGATTGTATTTGCATGCTCTTAAATAAGCCAATTTTCATTCAGCTGCTGATGGCCTTTATTTAGTGTTAGGTGCGGAATTAAATTCCTCCAGATTCTGGAGGAATTTCTCTTTGTCGAGTAGAATCCACTGGATAAATTTCCACCAACCATAAACATTTTACTGTGGAGGAAATTCAGCAAGTGGATTTTTAAAATGTTCTTAAAAAAATTGGAGGTTTTCAGTTTGCCCCAAACTCTAAAAGAGGACCTAAGTAAAGCCATCTATGCGTCAGGATAAATACCCAAGAGGTATAAGCAGAATATCCTGAAATGATGTTAGTTGTCTCTGGAGCTTCATCCAATAAGCTCTATACATATCATATTAAGATGGATCACCAAACAAATATACAATAGTAAATGTAGTGGGCCTTCAAATCTTTCTATTAACGAAAGATCTTTTTCTCCATTCGACCAAAGTTGATCAGCTGACCTCTGTCTCACAAGGTCATGGCCTACGCCTATGTTCATATATAGTGGGTATCCAGAGATCTCACAGCATTACCCACTTGTCTCTTCCTTCCTCCATTTACTTAAGAAGCTGCTATTGCTTTAAGCGCTGTTGTTGATACGAAATGCAAGTTCCATACTTTTGCTACAGCTCTTTAACCGCATCGCTGCTGCGGCGATTTTTGCGCTGTGCGGCAATTTTAAAATTACCGCGATACATGACGAGCTCAGCTCGTCATCAGCACACGCCACCCGTGGGTGATGACGAGCTGAGCTCGTCATCAGCATCGAAGGGGTTAATGCTGATAATTTTTTAACCACTGCGCATCAATTATTCAAGTTCCTTGACTTCTTATTGCAATTCTCGGAGTACATGGGCTTGTATTCAGTTATGTACAACTGGTTGGATGACATTATATCGGGGTAGACAGTAAAGATCAGCGGTTGTTAACCTTTTGACTTCTGTGGAACCCCACTGAATGAATACTTGAATCCCTGGGTCCCCCCCCTCCGACTGAGTCATTATTGGAAGTCAGGACTCGCAGCCTAAGCAATTTTTATGTTTTGAACCTTCACACAATACACAAAAAATCTAAAAACAAGTATACAGCAGATAAATTCTCAAATATTGAAATATTTTGTTTAATTCACAATCAAAGATAGACATCGTTTTCATATTTTTTATTTGGCATATTTTATTGTATAAACTTTATTAATTTAAATTTATTAATTTGAACATTATTTATTTTTGTTAAACAGTCAGGGAGCGCCTGAGTATGCCTCGCGGACCCCCAGTAATCCTCGGACCACAGGTTGAGTAACAACCACTGATATAGACCAACAGTGATATTGCAACCATTACATAGCCTACTACTATAAGCTAAGTATATATTTACTATTTTCCCACATTTTCTTTCCTAATCTAATCCTGTAATGTAGAGGTTAGGTCGATGTAGTATGCTAGATTATTGCAATATAGTGGCCTTCTACAGTAAAAACATCTGTAGCCTCTACAAGCTTCTTAGGTAAAACCTTCTTCTAGTCAACTGATCTTTTGTCAGTTTCAGGAGAAAATAATGGGTTTCCAGTCTGACCTTATCTGTATTACTTACCCCAGCACAAAGATTAGGTTATTATAGAATGTATCTGTTTACTATGCCCAAAGTGGAACCTCAGCCAGATGTTCCTATATGTTTATAGTCTGCCAGTACACAGTGATCATTTTAATCAGTTTCAGACATCTCCAGCTGCCTTACCCATAGATGATTGGCTAAATTGTTCTTTGTGGCTTAGGGAATTCATTACATCTGTGGACTACATACTGGCGGGTTAACTACTGATTCCTTTGACATTATGGAATCCATGTTGCTTACCTAGATTTTCCATGCCACAACTCACAGCCATAACCAGACCTTATCTTCTATCAATGTGCAATTTGAAATTGACATTGTGCTATGGATTGATCATAAACTGATACATACTCATATGTCTCTTTGCTCTTCAACATCATGAAAGAACTCGCCACCCCCAGCTCCTGCTCCAATGACATACCGCCATTAAAAGAACTCTGCGACTCCCTGGCTACCTTCTTCCACCGCAAGATCTGAGACAACCACAACAGTTTTGACACACAGACACCAACGACAGACGCCATCACCCCCAACTCTACACCCACCAAGCACATCGATCCTCTACTCTCCTGGCACAACGTCAACGACAAAATCATGAACACCATCCACTCCGGCTCACCCTCCGACCCCTGCCCACACCACATCTTCAACAAAGCAAGCTCCATCATCGCACCTCAACTCAGGAGGATCATCAACAGACCCTTCAAGACCGCCACCTTCCTAGAAAGCTGAAAACACGCCAAGATTAATGCCCTTCTCAAAAAAACCAAGGCGGACTCAAAGGACCTCAAGAACTTCTGACCCATCTCCCTGCTCCCGTTCCTGGTGCAAGTCCTTGCCAACAGACAACTGACCCACTTCCTGGAGGAGAACAACGTCTTGGACTCCTCCCAATCCGGCTTCCGCAGCAATCAAAAGACACACTATTGATGGACGGAATGCAGAACAAATCAAAACATTCACCCCCCAGTGAAGAATTCTGGGTTAAATCCATCATTCTTTTGCTCACCATGCCACCCCAGTTTAGACCTGGCCATATGCAAATCAACCTTCACCCTGTGCCTCATGGGAACAGTCCAGCCCGAACTGCCAAGCCAGGTCCTCTCTGGACTGGAAACAAGCATCCTAGAACCGGTTTCAGGGTTTCACCCCTCTTCAGCCAGTATAGCTTGATTCCAGTGGCACAGTGAACCCGGGACCCACGTCTGGGCATACCCGGTGCACTTAGGGCAAGAAAGCAAATAACACACAATTGATGGACGGAATGCAGAACAAAATAATACATTCACCCCCCAGTCAAGCGATCTGGGTTAAATCCATCATTCTTTTGCTCGACATGCCACCCCAGTTTAGACCTGGCCATATGCAAATCAGTCTTGACCCTGTGCCTCATGGGAACAGTCCAGCCCAAACTGCAAAGCCAGGTCCTCCCTGGACCGGAAACAAGCATCCTAGGACAGGTTTTAGGGTTTCACCCCTCTTCAGCCAGGATAGCTTGATTCCAGTGGCACAGTGAGCCCGGGACCCAGGTCTGGGCATACCTGGCGCGCTTAGGGCGAGAAAGCAAAAGACAAACAATTGATGGATGGAATGCGGAACAAATCAAAACATTCACCCCCAGTCAAGAGATCTGGGTTACATTCATCAATCTTTTGTTCACCATGCCACCCCAGTTTAGACCTGGCCATATGCAAATTAATCACAGCACTAAAACTACCCTCATCGCCGCCACTGACGACCTTAGAATCATGCTGAACAACTGCAAAACTGCGGCCCTCATCCTCCTGGACTTCTCGGCCACCTTCGACACCGTCTGCCACAACACCCTGCTCACACGCCTCCATGACGCAGGGATCGAAGACAAAGCTCTGGACTGGATCAGCTCCTTCCTCACCAGCAGAACACAGAGAGTCCGCCTACCCCCTGAAGGTCCAAAGCCACCACATTCACCTGCAGCGTACCTACCCCAAGGTCTGTGGTCCAATCAAAGAATGAAATTGGGTACCTCATATGCTCAGCAGTACTGTCAGCTTTGCCTTTGTGTAGATGACCAAAATGCACTGAAGGCCAGATTTACTTAGATTTCATGCAACAAAGCATAGAAGCCAGATTTACTGTGGTGCATTGCACAATGGGGGAAAACAGCAGAGCCGTAACTGCTCAAATTTGCCTGCTGTTGGTAGCATCCCAAGCTCAAATTGATTATTTTGTACAAAGCCCAGTATTGCATCATTCAGTGCAGAGGTGATTGTGTGGCGCCTTGCACAGGAATAATTCTAGAACCAATACCATCCCAGTACAATTTTCTCTGCTTAGGAAATCACAAAAGGGTCGGATGGACTTGATATTGTGCTATGATCTGAGTTCCTGCCATCGCGCTCTGGAAACCACGGCACACTGTTGCCCGCATCATTGAAGCAAACGCCCGGTCCTCGCTGACACCCCTCCCAGACCATGGGGGAAGCAACCTGGACTCGCCATTCCCGAGCCGGATAGTCACGAGTAAGAGCCCTGCTCTATCGTTATAACCCATACTCCGAATTGGACTATCTCTGAAAGTAGTGTGCATTAATTGCAACAAGATTCAACCGCTCTACGAAGCCTTGTTTCCTTCCAAAAACCACGCCGCAGTCGGGCCAACCGTCCGGCATTTTGGTATACACCAGGCAATCTTAATTATTTAGTCCTGATGATGATCCCTTTAACTAATGAGCTTGGGATCGACAATTCAAAATAGTACCACATGGTCCAATGTGTATAATCATTGTGGTCACTATTTGGTTTAGATTGCTGTATTATATGATTAGTACAAGCTACCATAGCTCCACTTTTTGCCTGTAACTTGTTTTGTTTATTTTGTTATTGATTGTTTCTTTTGCTCCCTGTCCTCTGTATCGGGTGCAGGATTGCGTTCCGTTGTATTTTTCTTTTGTATAATATCTGCCACTTCTAATACATTGTCATATTAAAATTCCTTGTCCGGCTGGACATTGGATATATATAGTACCCATTTAGGTCTATATCTAATTTGTCCTATATACCCTCACTCTAAGGACCATTGTTTGCTAAAATAACTGATACCCGGGGTCCTTAGTTACTCATCGGGTCCCTTGTTTGTTAATAAAAAAATGATCTGTCCCCAGAGAATGATTTTAAGAGGTCTCAAGTTTGGCTGAACCTGTCCTAACGAAGATTATTCTTGGTCTAGAGAAATCATCTTAGTATTAACCATGCCACAAAATGTGGGTGAAGATGTTTTATCCAAAGACAAAATGAATCCTTTGTGAGACTCAAGACATTTTCTAAGAGTCACAGTAAGCCTGAAAACAATATTTGTTCCTTCGTGTGCTGCCCCATTTTGTGCTAGGGTTATTATGTTTCAAGGATGAGGTGCAAAATAAAAAAACGTGAACTGGCTAGAAAAGATACAGTACGCTTACCTACCTCAATGTGTAAGCACATGTGTATTAGTCAAAGTAAAGGTCAAATGTCATGCAATGTCACTTCCGCTACCCCTGGTATTTTGGTGAATTGACATCCATGGATCAGTGGTGGTATGCTTTGCCTCAAAGGATTATTAGGTGGCAGTGATCTGTCACCTGGCAACAAAAACTTCTATTTTGGAATATGGCAATAACCAGAGTCACAACTTTATGAAGTATTCTATGAAGGCTAAATGGAATCGTGGTGGCAGATGGGATCTCTCTGGGCAGCGTATAAAGGGCGGGGAGTTGACAGCATCAACATTCTAGGTATGGACGTTGAACCTTTGGGCGTTGAACCTTTGAGCGTTTCCTCCAATTTAACATTTACTAAAATCGAGAGGTTTTGATGTCTTTCATGAGCAAATATATACATCTCAAAAATGGTTGGGGCAATCTAACACCATACATATGTTAAATCTTTACTATGTGGAAAATTGAGTGGATTGGCTTCATTGAGATGACTGAACCAGAATCTTTTGAAGTTCTGGTGCATGAGCGGGCACAGATAGCCCCTGGGTAAGCAAGTTCTCCTAGTCTCATCACAATGGCAAATTCCATGAGTAACTGAGAGAATTCCAGTTTATTGTTGCTCAGTGCTTGCAGCTGAGTACATTGCTATTTTACAATGTGCGTATATCTATCCATGTTATCTTAAATATCAGCAAGAAATTGGTGAAGCCATCAGGCATCAGATCCCACACAACACAACCACACACCCACAGCTCTGTGACTAAGACATGGCACCTTAAACAAAAATCATTTGAAGAGGAACAGTAGACTAGTCAAAGTAAGACAAGCTCAGTCAGATACTGGTCTATGATTCAAACCTTGAGCCAGTGTTGGAAAGACTACTAGACTGCTGAACGGGCTTTGAGACCATGTTTGCACAAAATGGGGCATATGTTTAGTGACAGTAATGTAACAAAGATTCTCACACAGGCTTTTGGTGAATGATCATAACATTGCCACCCATTCTGTCTGCTGTGAGGAGGGGAGCTTGAGATGGCTTTAAAGGCTAATAGGAGTTGATCGTTAAAGTCTCAGTGCAAGCCATGCACTGTTAATGTGAATGTAATTTGGCACTTATATGGAGCACGATCAGCCTTTGCTGTAGCACTGCAGCAAGTTTGGCTTTCAGGGTTAACTTTCCAAATGGTTCTGAGGCCTGGGATTAAATAGTTTTCTGGAGTTGTTCTCTCAGCAGTACAAAGTGAACAATTAGTCAGGTATTATCCATCCGTCAGTCCACCATTTTATCCTTCTCAGTCCATCCACAATAGATCCATCCATACATAGAGGGCCCTTCCCTTAACCATGTTACGAAATCCATGCATTCTGCTGCTCTAGGTTGAGACCGCAGATACATATCTTCAATCACCCTTCTCAGGCGAGTATCCACTATTCTGTTTGTATTGGACATGTTAGGACATAAAGCATGTTTTGGGAATAAAGAGCAAAAACACAAAAGCGACCTGTCTATAAAAATGTACTGAGCACTTGAGGAAAGTTCTGTCCCTTCAAAGCACATGGCCAAATTTGAAGGTAGTTTGCCTCAAAAACGTTTTTTCAGATGGAAAGAAAGTTGAGGTCCAACACTTAATAGTGCCCTTCAGTTCTCACACTTTTGTCAGATGACTGTAAACATTCCTCTTAAAACCTTTATATGAGGCATGTTAACAATGCCCCAGTCTTAAAAACAACTTTAACTCCCCTTTTTAGGTCTCAGCTAGACAGCGCTTGTGCTGCCTGTGGTAAATGAAAGATGCAGAGTCCACTTGATAAGTTAAGATCCTTTATTGCAGGTTCCTTCCAGGTTAGACAGACAGGTTAAATTGTAAGGGAAACCCCACCAGGAGCCAGCTGTCAGCAGCTCAGCCTGAGATGACCAACTGCCACAGTAAGTAATAGAAAGGCACAGTCAGCTAGAGGGACACCCTGGCATTCTATGATGTCATAGGTAACGTAGTGCAGTCTAGCCAGAGAAGAACAGTGGAGAGGACATTTACTACACATCCTCTTCCCTTAAGGAGTAATAGCAGAATAAAGGAACAATCAGCAACAATACCTCAAATGCAACAAACAGCAGGAAAGTACACAAATAAGAAGAACCAAAAGTAAGAGTGTACAACATGAGATGACGTTATCATGAGGTATCATTAGGAGAGAAAACAACATAATATATCACATCCCCTTCCCTTAACGAAACAGCAAGGTTTCGAAAAAAAAAAAACCAAGACCAACAGCTAAGTTAGCTGCAGACACTAATAACCTCCCCACACATGGGTACACCACAGGGCAGACACCCTAGGAACAAAAAACAAAAACAAACTACCCCTGATAAAGATGTGCTGACACTAAACGTATGAAAAATTCACAGCTCAAAATCTTACCAAAATGAAGCCCTGGCCAGTAGCTGCAGGAAGGTAGACTTCGAAAGGAAAATAGTGCACAAACCATCTCCACCAAAAACAGGGGGTCAGCGCATAGTATGGAGAATGGACTACCCACAGACACTGAACCTCCCCTGAAAAGGGTACACCACAAGACAGCAATCCTGAGAATAAAAAATGGGCGTTGACTACCCAAAAACTCACAACCTCCCCTGAAAAGGGTACACCGCAGGGTAAGCAAAATAACCCTGGAAAATGGGGCATGCAAAGACATGGGGCACGGACTACCCGCACGCACCCAACTTCCCCTGAAAAGGGTACACCGCAGGATAAAGACAATAACCCTGGGACAAACTATGGGGCATGGACTACCCACAAACACCAACTTCCCCAGAAAAGGGTACACCGCAGGATAAAGACAATAACCCTGGGACAAATGATGGGGCATGGACTACCCACAAACACCAACCTCCCCAGAAAAGGGTACACCGCAGGATAAAACAATAACCCTGGGACAAGCGATGGGGCATGGACTACCCACAAACACCAACTACATGGGGCACGGACTACCCACACAGAGACCACCTCCCCTAGATAGGGTACACTTCAGGATACTAACCCTGACAATAAGGATGAACATACACCACTACATGGGCATGGACTACCCACACAAAAAACACAACCTCCCCAAATTAACGGGTACACACTCTATGTGGAGACTAAATAAGGACACAAACCAATTGACAGTACACTACAGTCACGAGCAGTGCAGAACACTTACTGTCACACCACCCACTTGGATTAAAAGAGAGTACACACCCACAACTTCACCAAAGTGTACACTATGTGTTAAACTACACAACAGTTGCCCTATCCCTTACACAAAAACAAAATGAATATGGGCATTACAATGACAGAGAAATAGTTAGGCTTTGGTGATCCAATATCTCAATAACCAGACAAAACTTCACGCAGCTGCCAGTACACAATAAAAACACTGGAGTCCTTTCTGTGAGCAAGTTCACGCACAACATGGACTGAGAAGCAAAGCATTCCGAGGAATAAATAAACAAACAAAAGGCTTCAGCTACGGTGAGCGACCTCTCACCCGGGTCTCCGCACACAGTTCACTGCAGTCAGCGCTGAAACTTGCCACAAAAAGGAATGTCACGCAGTCTCCAAATGTCAGGCAGTCCCAAAAAAGCAATATGTGAAGAAAAATCGAGAGTTCTGATGCTCCTCTTCACTTTCCACTGACACATCTCGTGTTACACATATCGGCCAAATTGTACGCACCTTGTAAATAACAGCACCACGTTTCCTGAAACCCCCATGCCATGACTGCCAAGGTGGACGACATACAGCAAAGCAGCACAGATGACCGGCAAGCTGAGGCATTAACACCAAATGGAGGCACGTCGTTTGACGCTGTGCAGGGTGGCTCAAGGCATGTTGGAGCACTAACTCGTTGCGAGGCAGCTGGAAGCCAGGACGTCACAGAGAAGACGGAGGCAACACGAGACCGGTAAGACTGTGACCGGTAAGAGTGCGTGCAGAAAGGCTCGTGAGATGTGAAGGCAGACGTCACAGAAAATGACTCACACGGATCACAGCACAGGTAAAGCACCGCGCGCTGACTGCATGCGCGCGGTGTGTGCTCGTGGCCTATTTGAAAACCAGCGGTTAGACCACAGTAGAGCAGAGGCAACACTTTAAATGTCCCCAAGAGCAAAGGCAGACCGGAGGCGCTGTACATAACCCTGTCCAGCCTCTTGAAAAGACACGCCTCAGCAGACCGGAGGCGTTGTATGTGACTAAAGTTTCGAGGAAAAAAAACACAGCGACGGCTGGCAAAGTACTCCTAGTCACAGAGCAATGCTGAACACATAAATGCATTAGCTCACGAAAATCGCCGCTTTACCAGACACACCTGAGTCTGTTCAGGCGCTGCAGACTCGCAGACAGCAGCAGGACAAGAACGGACTCACTGACAAACACACCGGCAATGTCACTGTTGTTTTTTCCCACAGAGGAAAACGCTGGCAAACTGTTTTCTGCCGATCAGACTTGCAGACAGTGAGTCCAGACAAGTTGCTGAAGCAGCAGAACAAATCCCACGCAGATTGCCAGCAGACATCAAATAAAAATTTAAAATAAACACTTGCCCAGGGTGCAGGCTGTCTAGATGAAACACAACACTGGTGGGGTCAGCTGGGCATTACCTTTCAGTATAAGTACGAATTTTTCCACAATCCTTGATGTCTTGGGTTCTTTCTTTTCTTTGTAGTTGCTTAATTCCTTGTTGATAACTGCACGCATAGATTAATCCAGTTCAAAACGTCGCCAAAATGTGGTAAATGAAAGATGAGTCCACTTGATAAGTTAAGATCCTTTATTGCAGGTTCCTTCCAGGCTAGACAGACAGGTTAAGTTGTAAGGGAAACCCCACCAGGAGCCAGCTGTCAGCAGCTCGCCTGAGATGACCAACTGCCACAGTAAGTAATAGAAAGGCACAGTCAGCTAGAGGGACACCCTGGCATTCTATGATGTCATAGGTAACGTAGTGCAGTCTAGCCAGAGAAGAACAGTGAAGAGGACATTTACTACACTGCCACTTCGAAACATGTTGTAAATATTATGTGGGCTTCAGCCCGCTCACAGGCTTCCCATTTGTTGACTCCATCGTCACTCTCACAATCTTTCTCCCTATTTGTCCATGGCATGCATGCGTCATGCCTCTTCCAGTGTTTACACCTCCCCGAGAGCAGGAATCAAGTACTATATCAATACACTAGTCACCATTTTAGCATGTGTTTTGCAAACTAATTTTTTCTTTGTCCAAGAGCAGTTCACAGAAGGGCTTGTGTTTTGTGCTGAGCTCCTCTGTAAATTAGTCTGTAAATCGTGCTCTTATCTCCTTACTTGTTCTGGTCCTGTTGTTGTTCTTGTCTTTTATCATAGCAACCTCACACAGTTGACAAATTGAAGCTTGCCTGTGAGACGTGTCCTGAGGCCGTGAGTCCATTTCACATTTTTTCGTTTCTCGTATGCAGGCAGTAGAGCAGCGCTGCCTGTGAATTACACTCAGGGTGCCCTATAGGGGAATCGAGATGTACTCTGCTGCTCGCCCATTTTGCACACAGTAAGGGCTGTGGATGGCTGTGCACTGTAGTCTATTTTATCGTTTTAATTCATGTGTATGCATTGTTAATGAGCAGCTGCTTGTTTCCATGGCAACAATCCCGGCTGTTTCTTTAACCCTAAACTTGCAGCAGGAGCTGGCCCTGCTTGACTGGTGATATAATAGTTAAAACATTTTTCAAAACCAAACATTAAAAAGGAGCATACAATTGCACACAATTAGTTTGTAAAATACAATCAGTGTCCCAAATCCATAAGATCCAAAAGTATTGAACAGGGAGTCTAGAGGTTTCTTTTTCCAAATACTCTTTATTTGCAGTCATAAGCGGCGTGCGCCCAGCCAACGTGTTTCACCCAACATGGACTTCCTCAGGGTCAAGATAGATGAGCGTTCTTTGACTACTCCAATATTATTATGTGTTTGGATTCCCCGTAGCGTCCTGATGTCTATCCGTGTCCGTGTCACACAGATAAACAGAACGGCATTCTGACTCGAACGAGGAAACACAGCAGATTGGATATGAAATTTTGGAAGCAACAGGGAATCCCAGTGCCGATGTAGGGTGTTGAAGAAGAGTTGATGAGGACCTTGACTCACAAAGGATGTCGAGTACTGTGGGGTCGGTGTCAGGCGCGAGCTCCAATAAGCCTTGGAAAATGCAAACAATTCAGGAGCTGAAGAAGGAGCAACATTGGGACCAACAAGGTTCAAGGGACTCACCACAAGCAGGGAGTCAGGACAGGCCCCAAGAAATCAGGGGAGCCCAAGAGAAGTAAATGTGACCCTCAAATGGACCCACAGGCCGGAGGCACTGGAGTCGCAAGAGGACCTCAAGCAGCTCATTATAAGATGCAGGCCACAATGCACACGATGTGTTTGGCTGAAAATTCTGGTCACAGGAGATGCTCGAGGTTGGAGCTACTTGAAGCTGAAGATCTTCTTGGAGGGAAGTAAACAAGCCTTTGCAACTGCAAGTTGACATGGTGCACAGGGGTTTGGTTATTGAAACCCCCACGAGGGATGCTGGTCTCAAACTTCGTGAGAGGTCAGTGCAAGCCTCTGGATCTGTGAAAAACGACCATCTGTGTTGCAGAACCTATCAAAGTCCGGAGGAGCTCAGGATCAGCAGACTAGTCGACCTAGTTGCGGTGCCTGAGAATGTAGGAGAGTGACTCCTTCACTTCAAGGGAGATTCCTTCAGGTGTCTTTTATGCCCAGACGCCTTGGAAGGTTCCTCTATATGGTTGCTTCACTGACAACCCGGGAGATTGAACTCCGTAAATATAGGGGTGTCCTGTTCATGCAGGGCTACACTCTCCCTTAGAACCAAGCACCCTGCCTTCAGGATTGTAAAGGCCTGCTATAGGGGTGACATAGGTTTTAAGTGCAGTGACCCTAGATACAGGAAACCTATATCTTTAGTAAGTGTTGCTAACACCAGCTTACACAGGCTGCAATGGCAGGCCTGTGGTTCCATTTTTAATGGCCTCCCATGGATGGCATAATGCATGATTCAGCCCGTGGAACCTTTGGGGTACCTATGCCCTTTGTACCAAAAATTAGGAACTGATAAGGGTACCACAGTATCCAATCTGGGATGTAACAAACAACAATTTAGGGAAATCAGATAGACTGGGGTCCTGATTAGCAGGATCCCAGCCAGATTAGTCAATAACAGCTTAGCACCAGGCAAAAAGTGTTGGATCAGCAAATTAAAAACAATTGTCAACCGCATCATTTCCTAGGCATGCGCTTGTACTGTGATGCATGTGTGCATATATGAAACCCAGAAAGATGTCATAGGAGTCATGCCCACTTCCCTCATTCTGTCGGTTTTTGACAACCCTATAGCGCGAAAATATCTCAGTGGGTTAAGTGTTTGCATCTGTGATCTGGGAGCCTCCTGGAAAGCACAGATTCTGACCCCAGAACAGTGTGTCGAGCTTCCACCTGTTCACCCCCTCCACCTTCTCACTTCACATGATCGCTCAATGGATAAAAAGGCCTCTTTGTGGAGGTTGGAACTTGGAGTCCGCTAAGACTTTCATCCTGCCCATGTGGATGAAATATCACCCGTACCAAACACCACTGCTTTTCTAGTACATATCCCTTCATGGTATCCGTACAGACAGTACTGCCCCCCCAGAATAGTGCTCTGACGAGGTGCACCTGGACGGCGCCCCTCCACCCCCAAAATACTTAGAGGCTATTTTAGCACCCGGAAGCATCCTTAGAAGATGCAGATTGTGCAGCACGGTATGGAAATGTGTCCGATCATGATGTGCACATCTTTGATGGTGCTGGTATAGGTCTGAACAAGAAACAATTTACACTGTACAGTACAATGGCAAAGATGTGCACTGCATGTGCAATAACCCGATACAGGACAGGCACTTATTCAATGAGATTACTTTGTATTGGCAAAAAGATGCTCACTCCCCACCCCATGATTAAATAGAACGCACCCTCTTCAATAAACAAATCAACTTTTAATGCAATGTATAATATTTTAAACATATATTTATATATTAGTGTGCTGTTGGTACATGTGTGTTAAAAGAGTAGTGGTTCTGCCACGGAATGAAATTAAACTAGCTCCTATTTTGTCATCACAGATGGTAGGACTCTAATTAATGGAGTCCTACCATCTGTGAGGACAAAATAAGGGATATTTTAATTTAATTCCGTGGCAGAACCACTGCTTGTTTAACGTATCTATCCCCAGCTTCTTCACAAGACTTGGTTACCCTATTGATATTAACGTGTGTACATTGTAGGAAGCAGGGTTTCTGTTGCATTAACCCCCCCCCCCCCCCCCACGTTTGCCATATTTCTGATGCTCTTTGGCTTGTTGAGCCCTGGGTCCGTGACAATCAGGTTCCCAGGGCATGTGTTCTTACCCAAACCTGTTTCTTTATACTCCCAATTAGCACCTCTCTGGCCACATGTCAGTCCCTTGTAAAAGGTACCATGAGTGCCAAGGACACTGTGATCAGGGAAGACCTCTAAGGGCAGCAACACATATTGTGCCACCCTTAGAGGTCCTGTACCTTAACACACACACACACACTGCCATTGCAGGCTCCGTGTTTTGGTACAGAGAAAAGTGAAGAGTAAACATAGCACGCATACCAGTGTGCTATGCCTTTAACCCACTGCCTATGGTATAGGTAAGTCATACCTCTAGCTGGGTGCACTATACCACTTGTGAGGGGACAATTGCATGAGCACTGTACCCCTACAGTGTCTAAGCCCATTCTTAGACATTGTAAGTGCAGTAAAGCCATAAAGATTATATTGTCTGGGAGGTTGTCATTACGAATTCCACAGCGCCATAATGGCTTTACTGAATTCTGGGAAGTTTGGTATCAAACTTCTCAGCACAATAAACCCACACTGATGCCAGTGTGGGTTTTATTATACCATGCACTCAGAGGACTCCTCAGAAATGCCCCCTGAAAAACGACCGGCCTCTGGTGGGTTCCCTGACTTGTAAACATCAGCCTTCCACCAAAAGACATGTTTCTGGACCCTGGGGTGGAGCCTTTGCTCTCTGGGCCCAGAAACAAAGCAATTCCTGCGCAGAGGTATTCACAACTCCCCCAGGTCAGGAAGAGACATCTGTGGCAGGGGAGCTTTAAAGGCCTTGCTGCCTTTGTAACACAATGCCCAGCCTCGCCTGCTTTCAGGAGCAAGCACCCTTCCTGTCTCACCCCCTTTTTGGTGGGAAGACAGGCGGGAAATACTAGAGCAGCCCAGAAGGTTGGCCCACCTCAGGTGGGGGAGACAAGGTGAAGTCCACTCTTCAGTGCCTGACATCTTGCAGATGGGAGGCACTCAACAATCTGGATTAGGGATTGTGCCCACTCCCCCACGTGGGGTGAGCACACCAAGGGTGTAGTCACCCTAAGGGCAGTAGCCCGTTGGCTAGTGACCTTGAGACCCATAAAATGCCCCCCAAATAGAGTATTTAGGGGGCAGCCCTGAACCAAGAATACCGATTCCCGCAACCTACGATGAAGAAGGATGAAAGACGCCCGGCAGAGGAGACTGCAGAAAAGAACTGACTTGGCCCCAGCCCTACCGGCCCGTCTGCAGTTTCCAGAGATCGTGCGCCAAATGTCACCTTGTCCTGCATACAGCACTCTCCAGAACCCCTGGGAGGCGGACTGCCTTCAACAACGCCCGAATGTCATGTGAACAGCAGCTCTGTTCAAAAGACTCTCCAAAGCAAGACTGTGAGCCTACTGAAGACAAAGAAACCCGACGCCTGGAACCATCACTACACCGAACGCCTATGGCCCAAGTCCAAATGGCCCACCATCCCAGGAAGGACCCCAGTGCTCCAACATCCGAGTCCACCGTGGGTTGACCCCTCCAGGATTCCCCAACGTCGCCTGCAGCCTCTGCACAGAAACCCCTCCCAACCACAGGAGACCCGGTAAGGTGAAATCCAACCTCAAAAGGCAGCCTGCATCCAGCCGCCCTGCGCCCTGGAGAAAATTACCTGAGGTGCACCCACGTCCCTGAGCCCTTTAACTTACCTGCCCAGCAGTTGGTTCCTCCTGGAAGATTTCCAGGACCGAGCCTGCAGCCAAAATCTAAAACCGGCAACGCCCATTGAAAACAACAGGGCACCCAACATCAAATCAGCACTCTGCATTTGCCCGCTGCTATGCCGCTGTGAGTGCACCTTGTGTGCTAACTTGAACCCCATTTGCCCTGACTTAAGAGTCCAGGAGCTTTGCTCCTTCAACCTTGTGGCCTGCCGATGAGTAGTTCCCAACCGGAGGCCCCTTTATCCCTCATTGGATAACAATGAGCCTTAGCACTCTGCACACAGCTGTTCTAGTGCCACTGAGGATGCTCTTGGAGTGCATCCACAACCCTGTGGGAACCCTTGTTCTAACCCCAGAAAACCAATTCCCAAACCAAGTACTTACCTGTAAACCAATAACTTACTTTCCTCTCGTAGGATTGCATTGACTGCTTTTCTGTGAAAAATGTTGTAAGTGTGGAGTTGGAAAATTGTATGAAACTTTAACAAACTGCATACTTATGAAAACTGATTTACTTACCTTTTATTTAGGAAATGTCCAGTGTGATATCTAGGCATAATCACACGGAGTAGAAAAAGTAACTTGAAAGTACCTTAAAAAGTAATTTCAATAGTAACTGAAAAGTAATTCCAACTATGGATGAACAAGTGACTTACCTGTAACCAATCCAATTGCATTCAACTGCATTTAAACTGTGTTCAACTGCATTATTCTTGCAAAGTAATATTACACTTACCTGTGCAAGGCCTGGCTTAGTTCTAGAAATAAAATACAACTAAATAATATTTTTATAAAAACAAATTGGTCTGAGTTCAGTCTTTGAGTGTGTGACATCATGCCTTGCCTCAGTGTGTACAATAAAGGCTTAATACTACTCTCTGATAAGGCCTTACCACTCGCCCACACTACCACAAATAGAGAGTGAGGTGCCTATCTTTGGGGATCCTCTGGACTCTGTGCACACTATACCTCAATTGGTATAGTATATACAGAGCCAGCTTCCTACACACATCCATGCTCTGCTGCTGGGGATACTTGTAACTTTCTTAAGTCTGGTGACTTGTCAGACGATTGTAGTAAACCTGCTCATAGCGTGTTACCCCATGCAAACCTCTATCACAAATAACACATGCATTTTAGAGGGTAAACTCCCACCTGTATCACTCAGCTTAGGAGCCATGACTCACATGCATGCAAACAGATCTGTGAGTTTATGCTGCCTTTTCATACATGCTCGGTTGTTCGGCTGTTCTCAAAACTCAGCTAAATACTACTCAACTTGTCCATTTCAGGAAGGATTAAAGTGGAGTTGCCCCTGCAGTATTTCAAAAAGTGACCTGTAGCTCACATAGAGATCACAGCGGCGATTAGCACAAGGAACTCTCCCTCAGAATGTAATCTGGTGTATTAGTTAAAATGCTTCATTTATTCATGGTTTACATATATGTATTGTATACATATATATGTCAGATGGCCTATTGGTGCAGATGCTTCATATATTTAAGGATATATATATCTGTCGCCATACACACATATGCGCACACACACATATGAAATGTTTTGTTTTATACAGCACTTGTGAAGCCAGATTTTGCTACTTCCAACCACGCTAAATAACACTTCTTACAGTTAGCCGATTAAAATCATTTAATGCAGGGCACAAGTCCTAAAAAAAGACGTTGGGGGACGCGGTCACCGGAAGTGATGTCACGGGGGTATTCATATGCCTTTAGATGAGTCTGCAACCTGCCGCACCCCACACCACGCCTGAGGCCTTGTGCCAAGGTGAAACGCAGGGCAGATCAGCTGAACAACTGTCACAAACAATTACACAAAAACTGATTACCGCTGTTAGGGAGAGGCTGCCGGTGTGTTTCCCACTACAAAGCCTCACCTGTAATTACGCATCGGCGGATTTCGCGGCTCGGTGCTCTAATTGCCAGGCTGTCGAGCTGCCAGAGAGGCCAAAGAGTGAAGTCCAGCTTTTGTGCAGGGGGGACGGCGTCCCCCCGGCAAAAATAAGTGGGGGGACGCCGTCCACCCGCGTGGTACCCCGACTCGAGCCCTGATCTAATGATTCCTAAAGGGATGAAAGGCTGAGCCCTGCTCGATTTCTACCTCCGACCTAAAGGTTACACAGGAATGCTTTAGAAAGGGATCCCAAAAAGATGAAAGGCTCGGACAGCCAATCCAGATTTTCACCTGATCCCAGAGGAATACCTGCAAAGTGTGCAGGGGGAGACTGTGTGTGTGTGTAGATACATATATATATATATATATATATATATATATATATATATATATACATATATATATATATATATATATATATATATATATATATATATATATATATATATACATATATCTACACACACAATACACACTCTTTCTGTATTACCTACAAGCAGATCAGCGTAACATTTATGTTTAAGAGCCATAGTGGAACATGAATCACGACCAGCATTGCACTGCTGAATCAAAGTGTTGAAAGTTCCAAATAAGCAGTGATGCGCGTGTGATATTACACAGTTTGCTGTGCCTACATTTTCGCCGGTGGATCGAAGCAAACAGTAATTTATTTTTATTTTGATCCGGAGGGGGTCAGAAGGTTACAAAGTGCTTCACACTCCATATGGCCGCCTCAGGGTGCTTGTCTATAGTAGGGTAACCACGTGTCATCACCGATACAAAACAAGCATTTACAATGCAACGGTTTCGCCTTCGCAAAAGTTAGAGCTATTGGCATTGTAAATGACAACATTTTTATTTATGTGTTGGTTTTGAAAACAGATAAATAAATGGCATTGTCATTTACAATGCCAATAGCTTAATCTCTCACAAATGCCACACACACACACACCCACAGAGAGCCCCCCACACAGAGCCCCCCCCACACACACAGAGCCCCCCACACACCCACACAGAGCCCCCCCACACAGACACAGAGCCCCCCCACACACACACAGAGCCCCCCACACAGAGCCCCCTCACACAGAGCCCCTCCACACACCCACACACAGCCCCCCCACACACCCACACAGAGCCCCCCCACACACCCACACAGAGCCCCCCACACACTGTGAGCCCCCCCACACACTGCGAGCCCCTCCACACACTGCGAGCCCCCCCACATAGAGCCCCCCCACACACTGCGAGCCACCCCAACTCACTGCGAGCCCCCCCAAACACTGCGAGCCCCACCACACACTGCGAGGGGGAGGGGGGTGAGGAGCTCACGCACACAAGCAACGAGGGGGGGAGGGTGAGGAGCTCACGCACACAAGCAACCAGGGGGGAGGGGGGGAGGAGCGCAGACACATTAGCAACGGGGGAGGATGAGGAGCTCACGCACACAAGTAACGAGGGGGGAGGGGTGAGGAGCTCACACACACAAGCAACCAGGGGGAGGGGGAGGAGCTCACGCACACAAGCAACCAGGGGGAGGGGTGAAGGAGCTCACGCATACAAGCAACCAGGGGGAGGGGGTGAGGAGCGCACGCACATTAGCAACGAGGGGGGAGGGGAGGTGAGGAGCTCACGCACACTGCGAGCCCCACACACTGCGAGCCCCACACACTGTGAGCCCCACACACTGCTGCTGTTTACAAGGAGGGGCCGCATGTAAAGGTCAAGTTGGACGCAAGCGGCCCCATGGGCCGTACATTGAGTATCACGGATTTAAAGTATACTCCCAGCAAGTTAGAACGGTAGCCGGGCCCTAAAGCAGCAAACCCATTACTTTCAATTAAAAAACGGGAAGTAATTATCACCGTGACCACTTCGAAATGAAGCATTTTTTCCGCCATGCGTCTTCAGCAACAAAAACAAAAGACAATGGCACTTAACCAACAACCACTGCGCTTTTAACAATTTCACTTTTCTCACAGACTTTACCTACCTCCACTAGGCTGACCTGTGCTGAAAAGGATGCAGTTTTGTTAGTAACAAGCACCCCTACATCTGATTAAACTAATATACTTGATGCTCCACGATCAGTATTGTTGTTCAATCCACATCCTCATAAAAATAGATTACATTTACAACGAGCATGAACTAGGTAATCAGATGTAACTAGGGCGGAAGGCGTTTATGTTCAATAAACTTGTGAGACAGGGGTTGCATTGGTTTTAGATCTTAAAGGCACACAAGCAACGAGGGGGGGTGAGGAGTTCACGCACACAAGCAACGAGGGGGGGTGAGGAGCTCACACACACAAGCAACGAGGGGGGAGGGGGTGAGGAGCGCACGCACACAAGGAACGAGAGGGAAGGGGGGTGAGGAGCTCACGCACACAAGACAGAAAACAAAGACGACAGCCACGATTTTACCTTAAATGCAAAAACAGGAGCATGCATACCAGGCAAAGACAGAAAACAGACACTACAACAATGAGCCACGCAAAGACGGAAAACAAAGACGACAACAAAAAAAACAAGATTGAAAGAAGCCACGGAGACAACAATCGCGCAGCCCACTCTTGCAAAAGACACTTTCAAAAAGACCAAAACATGCCGGAAAAAAAAAAAATACCGCCCACCGCCGCATGACGTTGTAAAAGGGGCAGAATGAGAAAAAATCACCGGAACGCCCATGAATCTGCTACGAGAATTACGGACAGATCTCTCTTCCAATGGCTAGCCTCCATTTATGGAGCTAGCCAATGGAAGAGAGAGGCGGGTGAAAGGCCCCTACTGAAAATCAAAAGATTTTGCCTGCGCCAACACTGCTGCGCAGTGGACGCCAGGCGAAACCTAAAAAGAGAAACAAATTCTCATTTCAAACTTTGTCCCGTCTCTCTTCTTTGACTCATCCTAAAACGTTTCGACTACTAAGAATCCGCAGTCCTCCTTCTCAAACTTCACCCTCCTTTTGTACCCATGCCACACAACTAACAAGCACACACAACCACTACTTGCAAAAACAACGTATTTCTTCCCCTTTCCAATCCATTCCCATCATTCTCTCCCTCTTGTAAATAAACAAGGAATCAAGAGCACAAACCCAACACAGTAATGTACAAAGAAAAGAAAAAAAAATTACTAATCTACTATTATCCTCTAATCTTGGTTTCTGGAGCAGCGTGCTACTCTCGGCAAAGCGCTTCAATGCCTCGTCAGAGGTAGTAAGCGCTATATAAATAAAAAACTAACAATGACAACATGTTATCAAACATCGGAGCGCCTACGAAAATGACTCAGTCGTCAGAAGAATATGTTCTTGAGTTTTTTTTCTTTCGGCTGATGCTGTACAACATCTCCCAAATGCAATGGCAAAGTCAATCGGTCCCAAAGGCGAGGCCTATTTGCATTACCAATGCTTGTTTTACTATGGACTTTGCATTCGCTGATTAAGTGGGGATTTCACCCAAAGCTATAACAACATTATTTCCTGAACACAGCACTTACTGCCCACAGCCAGGGAGGCGACGATGATGCAAGCCAGGAGGGTCCTCATGCTGCTGGTCGTCTGTGATGCTCCACGCTGAGGACAGGGAGATGCGACAGTCGTCGAGAAGCAGCGTCTTAGCGCTTCTTAGCTCCCTGAGAGGATCATGTGTCTGGGAATAACGTGCTTACAGCAGCCTTTCGCTAATACCACAGCCGCCGCGCGCCCAAGGGCAGCGGGTGAACCGGGGCCCATGTGCACAGGCGAGGACAGTTTAATGCTGCACGCTACGGAGGTGGGTGACCAGCCCAAGCTGCCACACCAGACAGACTCTAGGCGCACATTGACATCTATCTTGGCTTTGTGGCTTGCAGAATGACAGAAAGCACGCGAAAAAACATACATGTGCAGAACAGAGGTCTGTGTTTTTTTCTTTCAGAAATTATGTTCTGTTCAAATAAGAAAAACAGTAATTACAGGAAGGCGTATGCCCATAGGGGATCACATCACCTGCGAATTGTTATCCTTAAGTGTTATTTCAACAACAGTAACGGCATCGAACTCACCAGATTTACTAACTAACGAATCACCCCCTAAACGGAATTCACATTGACAATTCCTCTGTCACCATTTTTTTCTGCCGCCCACTTCCATATTTTCTTTCCTTCTTTCCCACTTGTGGTATACTTCTTCATTCCTTTCTTCACATCTTTTAGCTCCCCGACCATTCTCATTCTCTCGCTCTCCCTCTCTCTCAAATATTTTTAGCTCCACAAGTTATACAGCGAATCCCCAAATTAATACAATGACAAATAACCGACGGACAGAAAATTAAGACTGGCACTTAATCAAGCTCCATTATTCCCCCACACACGGATAAAGTTGGATAACCGTATTAACTTTTTTACATTTAGAATGTAAAATATACGTCAGCCATTTCTGTCATTTTTGTGAAGTCTTTTTTTCTATCAGTTTCTCTCTATTCAGTAAGAGGGAAGATCCTGGTTACTTACTGATAATCAGGGCACAAGTCCTGAAAAAAGAAGGGGGGGACTCTCCAGGTTAGGCAGAATGCAGGTGAAAGCATGACACGTGCCATACCAGTGCATGATGTCACGACGCGCAACATTGCACATGACATAACAGGAAGTGACTACGCTGGATGTCACATCACAAGAAGTGACATCAGTTATTAAGACATGTTTATCAGGTATACAATGAGTACATTTCAGCACATTATGAGATTTTGCGTCGGGTGTTGCCCAAAAAGTGGTACAACCTTGAAGCAAAGTCTGTGCCTCAACTAATATATATATATATCTATATATATATATATATATATATATATATATATATATATATATATATATATATATATATATATATATATATATATTTTTTTTTTTTTTTTTTAAATCCTATCACAAAGAAATTGGCAACAAGGAGAAGCATGGCAGTTGATCTGTTCTGCTTAATTGGTTGCAAAGTCTGCATTTTAAAACATTTTATTGGTTAAAGCATCTTCAGTAAAGTTGCACAGTAAATCTCAGGGAATAGGAATAATAGTGAGTTAACTCTGGAGGTGAACGCATTTGTTGGAGAGATCTGTGTTTTGTGAAGTCCCAGATTTAAATCAAAGTAACATAGTGGGTTAATGCATCTCCTGCAAAGCATATCAGGTATCATGCAGATCACAGATTTTTATTCTATGTACGTAGTAAAGTGGGTTACTGCTTTGAACACAGAGGTCCTTTTGTTACCTGCAGTACGTAAACTGTAATCCTTGTAATATAGCACAGTGAGCTATGAAGGACATGTGACTCCTGCACCTTGCAACCCTGTCTCATGTAACTGACCTCGTACATTGATTTACACAGGCACATGATTTATTGTCAATGTATAATGTGTATAGAGCTCTAACACCCTGCATTGAGTTGCGTAGCACTATAAAAGAAATAAAATAGTGCTATTGACATTGTTATTTGTGAAAATACTCGAACAGACCAACACATCTGACATTCTTACAGTGCACACATCTCTTATATACAGGAACTGAACAAAGGCAAAATGATGCCTCTCTTAAGTACCTGTGAAGAGATAGCAAGCTGTGTGCCTTTGTTTCTCCTGTGTGGCATTTACATTTAAATGTGAGGTTCCAGGCTGCCTCCAGCCAGTCAGGATATTCAAACAAAAGGGGGCCTGAGGGCCCCTTAACTTCAGCCCAGCTGGAGGTGAAAAAAAGCCTCACCCTCACGCCTGCACATTGCTGCTGGAAATGAACAGCAGACAAAGTACAGGCGCTGCTGAACTTGTCCCGGTGTCTGAAAATTACTCCGGGACAAGTTCAGCATATTTCCGTGGAGCCCAAGTTCTTGGTTTGGGGACGGCATTCACCCTGTGAAAATACTGGGTGGACTTTGTGTACCTGTGTGTACCCAGACTTGTGCCCTGCTGGTAATATTCATTATTCAGAGCTGAACTTTTTCTCTTCAATATCCTTACTAATTAAAGCGTTACCTTGGAGACATGAACTATTGTCCAAAGTCTTCACCTGCAAAATATTTATAAAAACATTCTAATATTATTAATTTATTGAACATTTATTTTGAAAGGGCACCTGGAACCATAATATAGAAGTTCCCTGGGGTGCAACAAGAGTTTGCACCCACTTTGTGCACCCCCCAGGGCATTCTGGTATTACAGAAGTGGCCGCAGACTCTAGTACTTCCCCTTCTGTAATACTGAAAGTTCTGGCGCACATACAGTGTAGTGATGTAACAAAACTTGAGGGGGGCCCTTTCAGACTCACTCAGGAGCACTTAGGCCAGGGTACTGTGCTGAAGGGGGCCACTTGAGGGCCCCTCCCGCAATGCGGGGGCCTTTGTACACCACTGATACAGTGCCAGTGCTTCCTCATAAGGGTGTCCATCATTTGCATAGGGGTGTGGCCCCATGCAAATGAGGGAATCCATTTGCCTCTGGCCCGTGCCATATTACAGATGCAAGCGCAGAGGCAAAGTGGCCCTCAGGAGGTGCACTGACCCCCAAACATCCACTTGCAGGCGGTTCAGTCACTCACTGTACCTGCCTGCAAAGGGTTCTCTAATCCCCTTTAAAAGTGCAGGAGGATGACGCCTGCAGTGTAAAAACACAAAGTGGCTTCAAAGCAGCCACTCTGTTTTTCACATGATTGTGCTGTCCGGTGGCAGCACATTCACCCTAATATGGGGCATTTTCCTTATTTGTGCCAGTTGCACTGTTTAAAACGTGCGCCTGGCGCAATCAAGGAAAATGCGCTGTATGTATAATATGGCCCCAGGAACCTTCCCCCTTAATATGGCAAAGAACCTCAAATGCCAAATCTGCTCAATCCTCACACTTTTTTTTTTTTTGTGTGAAAACCTTTATTGAAGCAGTTATCAGGTACACAGCTGTAAACGCCTACATCCTGCGGGCGCAGGCCGGCAGCTATCCCAGAGTCTAGCATGCAGTGTAAATTAAGAGGATAACTTCTGACACAGCAAGCCGCCTACAACCCCTCAGGGCCGGCCACGTTGAAAAAACTAGAAGGAGCCGTGTGTGGCAGCATTCAAGCAAAAACGGAGGTGTAAGCAGATAGAAGACAGTGAATGCCTGAGGCTTTCTTTTTCATTTGTTTTTCTCCCCCCCCTCCCCCAAACAACAACAGTCAACAACAGCGCAATTGTGTGGTTCTGCGGTCTAGTGTGGCCGATGAAGCCAGTCTTAGCCCCGTCTCCCGCCGCCCCCATCCCGCCAAGAATCGTCGCAAAGATGCCAAGAGGTGAACATCCAGCCCCCACGGACCGCCTGTACAGTACCAATGATCCCCTTAATGCGCCAGCCAGGGACCAAGGAGGGGGGGTCAAGTACACCAGGGGGGGGGGGCGGAGGGGCAGGGAGCACCAGAGGCGAGAGGAGTAACAAGTGGAGCAGGGTCATGACGTTCCAATCAGGCCAACATAAGGAGAGCGAGGGAGTGGGTGGCGGAGCATGCAACCTCAACCCCCCTAGGAACCCAAGGGGCAGTGTGGCAGTGAAAGATTAGGAGTGAGGCCCAAGACGGGGCGATCTAGAAGCTTCCCCTCTGTCTGGTGTGTCCGAGTCCCCGGACGCAAGAGCCTGGCGTCGCAGAAGATACGCAGTAAGTGGGCCCCATATGTCATTAGGCCTTGACTTGAGGGGTAGGAGTTCGGCAAAATTATGCTGTTGGTCTTGCCAGGTAGACATTGTCGCGAGCCAGTCTTTGAATTTGGGCACGCGACAACGTCCCCAGCGGCACGCCACATGTCGTTTCGCTATGAGGAAACTCAGAGCAAAGAATTTACGATGGGCTTGCATAGGAAGGTCAGTCTGTCCCAACAGTGCTATCTTAGGGCAGGGAGACACAGATACGCCAATCATGTCCGATACGGCCGCGAATACCTCCTCCCAGTAGGCAGTACCGGGGACAAGGGGCATCCCTGTCGCGTGCCACGTTGGATCTCGAAGGGATCAGACCGAGATCCGTTCAGCAGCACAGAGGCCATCGGGTGGCGGTAAAGCAGTCGTATCCAATCAAGGAAGCTAAAAGGGAACCCCATTCTCTCCAGCAGAGCCAATAGATAGTCCCATTCCAAGGAATCAAATGCCTTGGTGGCGTCCAAGAACACGACTGCAGCCTCACACTTGGGAGTGATGTCTTGGATGACAGCCTGGAGGGTACGCAGGTTGTGGGAAGTGGCGCTGTTGGGGACAAAGCCTGCTTGGTCAGAAAGAACCAGCCGCTCCATCAACAAGTTGAGACGGGATGCAAGCACTTTCGCTAGTATTTTCACATCCGAATTCAGGAGGGATAGGGGTCTATACGAGTCACAGGACTCAGGTGGCTTGCCCGGTTTTAACAAGGACGCTATAAGAGCTTCTCTCATAGTAGTCGGCAGGATACCCTCCTCCAGCGCTGCATAGTAAACCTGTTGCAGGATTGGAGCAAGAATATGCATGAAAGCCTCATAGAAATCAATCGGTAAACCGTCCGAACCTGGCGATTTCCCGGATTTCATAGACATGATCGCATCAGTGATCTCTTCAAGTTCGAGGATGTGATGAAGGAATTTTTGTTGGGATGGGCCTAGCCATGCAAGTGCAGTGTCGTCCAGGTAAGTGTTCAGGGGAGAGAGGTTGGACCGCTGGGAAGTGTAGAGTTTGGAATAGTGGTGGGAAAGGACGCGAAGCTGTTCCGGAAGTGATCGCTGAGGCACACCGTGTTCATCCAGCAGGGTCGTGATACAGTCTTGGTATCTGGGGGGGTTTACCGCGAAGGCCAGCGCCCTGCCAGGCCTGTCGCCTTCGCCAAAGATGCGAGCCACATACGGCTTACCCAGGAATTTGCACTCCTTGTCAGCCAGCTCCGCGTAGTCATTCAATTTTTCCCGTTGTGTCGCTCTAGCTGTGGAATTGGTTGGGTCTCCCCCCACCTCCCGCTCCAGTTGCTTCAGTTCACGTTCAAGTTTACGCAATTCGTCCCTAAGGGACCGAAGGACCCCCCCACCCTTAGCAATACACCATCCCCTGACCGTGACCTTAAAAGCTTCCCAGACCGTGGTGATGCTAGAAACTGAGTGAATGTTACGGTCAAAGAAGTCCTGGATATCTTGCTCGAGCTCTGCCTTAAAGGCGGAGTCGGTGAGGTGCGCCGGGTTAAAACGCCAATTCAAATAGGGAGACGCATCGTGCGGGATATGCAATGAAACATAAACCGGGGCATGATCAGAGAGGGTGCGAGCAAGGTGAGATGCTGAGACTATCCAAGGTGAGAGCCCTGCAGAGCAAAAGATGTAGTCCAGGCGTGCCCAGGTGGAGTGTACAGCAGAGTAATGTGTGCCTTGCAGCTGTGTTGGGTGCAGGTGCCTCCAGATGTCAAGCAGGCGGCACTCCTCGACTATATTCAACAGGGCGCGCTGGGAATGCGTGTAATGTAGGGACTGAGGATGGGATCTGTCTACGTTGGGATGAAGCGCCGTATTAAAGTCACCACCCAGGATTACGTGCGGAATCCCCATAGCTTGGATCTTTCCCCACAGAGTGAGGAGGGAGGACGGGTCATCTACATTGGGGCCGTAATAACAGGTGAAGAGGACCTTGAGTGAGTATAGTCTACCCCATGCCATGCAGAATCTGCCCGATGAGTCAGCTTCTGAACCCTCCAGAACAAATCGCACACCACGTTTCACCAAAATTGTCACCCCTCTAGCATAGTTGGAGTAGGAGGAAAATACTCTGTTAGAGGCCCATCGGGCCGCGAAGAGTGGAGACGTGCCTGACATTAAGTGTGTTTCCTGCAGCATTGCGACAGAGACATCATGCCTTGCCAAATATCCCAACACCAACCTTTTCTTTCGAGGGTCATTAAGCCCCCGAATATTCCATGACATCATTTTAACTCGCTGGGTGGGGTATGACCCCTCTATCTCACCCATGACAAGAGAAAAAAATAGGCATGCTCATAGTGCGGAGGCCCAGCCCCTGTGTGGAACGCCACTCCATGTGAACAGATAGTAAGCATCGGCCCCACATAGATCAACCACACCAGAATGTGCATCGAATAACAATGAGTACGACTGTAAAAGATCAAATCCCCAACCCACCCACACCGGCCACCCCAACCCGCCGGGCATAGAACACCTCCCACCCCACCCAACATCCCAAAGAAACAGAGCATGATATGCCAACAGTCCAAAGTCACATTTCCCCTGAAAGGGAGTAGGTAAGTTCGGGGATCACCCATTTGGGAAGCTTGCCAGGGGCACCTGACCAGCCCCCTACCTCACGAGTCACTCCCAAAAGGCGCCAGCCGATAGCCGGAACGCCCATCATGGGATGGAGGTAGGTTGTTGAACCAAGTCTAGTAGTCAAACCGGCCATAAGAAGTTAGTAAAGAGCACCTCACTGGGAATGAAGGACCTGGAGCCGCACTCTGGGCGTGGATGCAGTCTGCAGATGGGTGGTTATCTCAGGACATAGTCAATCTTGCTGCTCCAGCGGTGAGCGCGATCTGCTTCCCTCTGCATGTCGCCCAGCTCTGTCGCGGTTCTGCTGCTTCAGGAATTCCTCGGCCTGCTGCGGAGTTGTAAAGACATGTTGCCCGCCTTGGTAGGAGATCTTCAGTTTAGCAGGGTAGAGCATGGCGTAGGAGATGTCCTGAGATTGCAGTTTCTTTTTTATCGGCGAGAATTTCCGCCGGGCCTCCTGCACTGCCGGGGTAAAGTCTGGAAAGAAGGACAGCGTGGCGTTGCCATAGGCCACAGTGCCGATTTCCCGGGCGCGGCGGAGTACTGCATCACGGTCCCTGTAATTAAGGAATCGGGCAATGATGGGCCGGGGGGTAGCACCCGGGGGTGGTTTGGCCGCCAGGGACCTGTGCGCCCGTTCCACGATTAGATGTGGGGAAAAGGAGTCCTTCCCAAAGAGTTCCACCACTAAGGCCTCCACAAAGGGCTCCATCTTCCCAGTGTTGGTGGATTCCGCCAGGCCTAGGATGCGGACGTTGTTCCTTCGGGACCTGGCTTCCAAATCCTCATTCTTTTCTGCTATAACTTTGAGGAGCCTGTCCATCTGGGAAACCTGGCGGCGCGTGGCGGCGGCTCCGTCTTCCAGTCCAGAGACTCTGTCCTCCGCCTCCTTAAGACGCGCATCGTGTTGGTCTAGTTTCATCACAACGCCGTCAATGAGAGAGTTCATGCTATCGATTTTGGCATCGATACTAGTTAGGCTGTGCCTCATGCCCAGGAGCAGGGACTTCCAGTCCTCGTCTGGCGGAGTGGTAGTAGGGCTGTCGCCCGGCCCGGGCGTATTCTTAGTCGCCTTCCGAGTTTCGAATGGGATCTTCGACTGTTTGGCGTCGCCGCAACCCATGGCGCGCCCCTGAGACCCTGGTGCCGCTATCGCAAGACCGTGGGAGGGTAGGGCTACCAGCGGCGTTTGGTCAGCGGGGAGAGGGCAGACGGTAGTGCAGAGGCAGGGTGCACGATGGAGCACGAACCCAGGCCCACCAAAATGGTGGCTAATGGTCAAGGGAGCGTAGCCCCCACTCAGTTTCCACCAGCAGAGACTCCAACGGCGGTAGTGCGGCCAGGGAAGGGGCCCCAAAGCATCCCAGGAGTCAATGTGGGTCTCCCCAGGAGTCCAGATGGCCAGCCGTGTAACCAAGTAAATCTGCAGAGGGAGTAGCGGTCAGGGCGCGCTTCGCGCCGAAAAAGGTAATGAAGTAGGCAGTAGAGATCTCTCCCGTTGCCAGCCGCGATCGTGACAAATGCAGGGGCGCCACTCGGCTCCGACAGGCAGCAATGGACAGGTCCCGCAGGGGGAACGGCCGGGCCGAGAAGAGCTGGAGAAAGCTGCGGCCGTAGGTGGGAAGGCGCGCTCGGCCCTGCCACTGATCAGGGGGATGGGGCCGATGCGGGAGCGGCACGCAGGCAGGTCTCACCGCTGGGGGGGGGAGGGGGGGAAGTGTCCAATTACCACCGTACGGACCCGCACAGTCGAGCCCCCAGGGCCGCCCGCCCCAGGCCGCCGATGGTGAACAGGCCGCCGAGTCCCCGGTGCAGCGTAGTCCTCCGCCGCAGGGGAGCAGGCACGTCAATGAGCGCGAAGAGCCGCTCCGTCGTCCTGCAGCAGCTAACTCCCGCTTCAGAGGTCTCCCAGCGAGGATCTTGGTGTCGGAGCGTTCAGCATAGGATGAGGAAGACGCTCCCGGTGCTTGAAGAGCATTCAGAGCCGGTTAGGATGGTCTGTAGGAGTATAGTCGGCTCAACCAGGCGAGAGCCCCACTGCAGCGCGGCCATCTCGGTCAAGCGCCACCTAGCGCCCCCCTCAATCCTCACACTTAAACATGGATATAACTTTCCCTAGGATTTGGTTAGACAGTATGGCAAGGACTGTGGTGATTAAGACATGAACTTGAAGAAATGTCAAGTACTTTGCCAGTCTCCTATTAGAAAGTCTTGAGGCAATATACTTGCAACTAGTATATATGGCCACAGTGATCAACAGTTAATTCCACTGAAGGACACAATTCAAATCTGCCTCCACCATAAAGAGTGAGATGAAGAAAAGGAAGCTTCAAGCCTGTACCCAGGCCAGCATCCCAGAACCACCCTGCACTTCTAAAACTCCCACTCACTGTCAACCGAGCTGAAGGAAGAAGTTCAGAGAAGCAAATGCAAGTAACTGGAAATAACATCCCAGAACTGAATCAAGAGTCAAGCCCAACTCTACTGGAGTAAGCCTGGAAAACTAGGAAGCAGCCATTGCCTTTGGGAGATTGGTAGGGGATTCAAATGACATACAATTTGAGGAATATACTGCCAAAGTTGCCCCCTCAACAAGCTGGAAGGGTAACAGAGGATAATCACACTGCGAGATTATCCAAAATCTCAGTTGGCTCTTCATAACAAACAAACTGCAACAGAGAAAGCAGCTTCAACTGGTACATTTCCGATGGATACTATCAACACACATGAGAATGGATTCAGATCAAAGAGACAGTTGCATTCACTTAGGATAGAAATAAAAATCACTGCATGCAAAACCACTGGCACATTATGCACTAAGCTCACTCTTCAGAACCAGTTTTGGTTGGTTCCCTTATAAAAATGTAATTTTCAGGTTGCTCTCCAGACACAACCCTTATTGAAAGTGATGTCTCACACAGAAGGTATCGTTCTTGGATCCAAACCAGAAAACTCACAAAACGGGTACAATGAAGTGTGGGATCTCTGCACATGGCTGCCTTTTTGAAGTAGTAATTAAAGTGAGACAAATGGGCAGGCTCTGCATAAGAACCTCTTTGCATTAAACAACAGAAACCACAGCCCAATTCCCTACCCTTCCCATCTACCGAATGGCAGGGCTCAAAAAGAACTAATTAGCAGTCTCTTTATTATAAATTAAATCACAGACTTTCTAATGACAGCCTTGTCTCCATCCTTGTCACTTCGGTGTCTGGGTCTCCAACCTCCAGACACCTCAATGCATCCAATACATTTCCACTGTCTATGAAAGCTATCCTCACTCCCCATCTTATGCTACACCTAGGGTCCTCAAAAAGGATCCCACTGGTCTCAGTACTCAGAATCACACACAAAGAGTCCTACTACCATAGATATGCCATGCTCCTCAAGTGTACACACACTCAACATGCACATGGACATCAGCACTAGGTTCTAATTTTTAAATTACAGCATAACCTTACATGAGAGAGGTCAGTAGATCATGCTCCTACTGGCAAAAAGACAAGGTATGTGGAGTGTTTTGGACAAGACTTCTCTCTTGGATTCTTTGGGTGATGACATTCTGTAGAATGTTGATGAGGATGGATTGTGAAGGGAGTTGACAGTTGGAGTAGGTGCCTGTGTGCAGTCTGGGGTGGTTCAAATTATTGAGTGTTTCACTGAATAAACTATGTTTCATCTTCACACAACAGAGTTGCATTGTCATTATATGTGGCGGCAAGCTTTACTAAGTCACCCCAAAAGAAAATACCCCACATGCACACCTATTTGCGGATCTGGACCGGATCCTGCCAATGTCATGACAATCTGGAGAGTGGCTGTGGCTATGCCAGGACAAACCGAAGGGTTGCTGCAGCAAACCGACCTGGGACAGATTGCTAGAGACCGATATATGTCCATAAATATTTGTTTTTTGCCAGGTGTCTCTGTGCACAGATGTGAGGAGAGTAGTAGGTGGGACTAGGCGGCTAATGTAGTGACAAGCAGTACAGGGTCTATTTACCTTTAAAACGTTAATGGCAGCCACATCATGGTGGCCATTTTGAGACATCAGGAACACACCCATAGCATTAACAGCATAGCACTGTGAATGAGAGAGACCTGAGACATAGCACATGCAGACATTTTAATGTGTTGGGGAAATGTCTACCCGGCTGCATAGTGGAGCGCAGATATCATTAGAGAAGCAACCCGGTCATTAAGTGGACTAGAGACATTTAACGCTACAGCATTGGAGAAGTCTATCTGGCTGTGTTGTGGAGCATAGTAACAATCGTTGGGTAACATTCTACAGCGACAGGCCCAAGAAGTAGGTGTTCAGCATGTTTGTGTCTCTCACGGGGCAAGCAAGCCTGAGAGGTCATCAAAACATAATTTTTATTGGTTGAGAATTACATCTCAGCTAATCTGTCTGGCTGCTAGCACTGTTTACCTTTGCTTGCACTGTCACCTTTGAGGAAGATCTTATTCAGTGATTTGTTTCACTGGAGACTGTATACCAGTCTAAGAACTGGATGTTTTGTCATCATATTCTATTAATTGCGGGTTGTACTTCCAATGGTGTGCCACTGTTGAAGTGGTTAGTTGTAAATCAACATGCAGTCCATTAATCCACCACCACCTTTCCTGGACACCCCAGGTGACCCACCTATCCCTTGGAGACAGTGGTTTGAGACATTTGAGACTTATTTGGGGGTAATTGATGCATCTAGGTTAAGACCAGTACAGAAAATATTTCTACTTCTCCATTCTCTCTGATTCGAATGAAGGTGTACATTTAAGCACTTGCCAGAAACTCTTTTTTTTAAAAAAAAATGTTATTGAAGTTCTTTGGTTCATAAGGTCAGAACAAATACAAAAAACATCAAAGTCAGAGCAGAAGTTAACACAAAAATACGTTCAAGTACAAGAAGGGCTAAATTTTTCACATAAATACATTAGTCCAGAATTACTCAAAATAAGATCTCCAAATTTTTTCAAACTTCCTCGTCCCTCCAATTCGTTGTGCGTATAATGATTCACTCCTTCTAACATTCCTCATTTTTTGAAACCAAACGTGAAACAAAGGGATCTGAATTAATCTCCAATTTTGCAATATTAAAGACGTTGCTACTGCCATTGCAATGTACAACTGTTTAACCGATTATTCAAAAAATTCAAGCTCGGAATCGTATCCGTACAACATTAATTTCACATTATACGTAATCTGAATCTCACAGTAAGTTTGCAGAAATCGAAAAATCTCATTCCAAAAGGGTACAATTTTAGAGCAGTAAACTATAATGTGAGACCAATTGGCTGGGGAGAATTGCTCGCATCTAAAACAATTAGCAGATGTAGTAACATACATTTTCGAAATAACCGCCGGGGTATGGTGTAAGAGCCATTTATTAAAAAATAGCATTCTTCTCCAGTTAGATCCACGCAACACACTAAAGTTTAATTCATTTAAAGTCTTCCAAACATTTCCAGAAAGAGCATGGTTCCCTTGATCCTGCCATTTTTTAATGGCTTTCGGGCTCACATCCACCTCAATATGATGAGCTAAGCAGCGTTTCCATTCCCCAGGTTTCCTCAACCGTATAATCAAAAACAAATCATCCCATAGCTGATTCAATGAAAAGGTATTTCTAGGGTCCAGTTGTTCCAACATCTTATAAATCCGAATATAAGAGCCCATTAACAGATAGTTCCCCTGAGTCAGTTGCTGCATCTCACCGGGGGTTAACCAAGCTTCGTCTCTTAAAAAATCTGATAGAGTATTAAACCCTATGCGATTCCACTGCATTACTATATCTGGACCGATTTTAATCCCCGTATATATAAAAATATATTTTAAGGGGGTCCTAGAATTGAAATGCGGGAGAGAATATATTTTAAGGATAGCATCCTGTCGCTTAAAGAACCAGTTCATAATCTTATATCGCACTAATTTTGGAGATTTAGGAATTTGCAAAAAGGAGGGAATCTGAGTCTCATGACAAATTAGATTAAAAAAAGTTAATAAATAAATTTGGACTGTGCAATCCAGTTTTAAATCGCTCTAAATATTGAGCAAAATATGCGCTATAGTAATCTTTAATATTAGGTAAGGAAAGATCCCCTTGTTTTGTGTCTGCATAGAGTATCCTTTTTGCTAATCTAGGAGTTTTTTTGGCCCAAATGAATCCTGAAAATAAAGATTCTACTTTTGAAAAGAAAACCGCAGGCAAAAAACATGGAAAAGTTGAGAATAAAAAATTCAAGAGCGGGAGCACAGACAATTTGATCAGGGCCACACGACCCAAAATTGACAGTGGCAAAGGACTCCATTGTAGTGTAGTTCCTATATTCCCAATGGGCTCTGCGCATTGGAATAATATATTCAGCAGTGTAGACGTAGGACTAAGGTCGACTAGGTCTCTACTGACTATATTAGACTTAAGGTTTGCCAGCTACCTCAGAGGTCACTAGAAACTTTCTCGAATACACGAGGAGGAGTTGAACTTCCCTGGATAGACAAGAAGGGATTACCTTCCGACAACCATATAACATGACAACTTTGCTCCCCCAGAATAAGAGTATATCTCTAGAGTTGTGTGAAACCAATAGACAGCTATTTCACTCAGTCATTGTGCGTTCTTAGTTTCACCAGAGTGCAGAGAAGAGAGAGACTGGCGTTTTCAATAAAAGGTATAATTTATTGAGCAGTCTTCCTTCTCATGCAAGAGAAATGAATTGCCACAATTGCAATACTTAATGTAAAGTAAAGTGCGGACAGTAAAAGGAGTATTATGAAATAATACTGTAAAAGCATTGATATGGTTTCTTAGCCATAAGACACTTTAAAATGGATAAAATATATACATACATATATACATTGACTAACATACTCAACTGGTGCTTCTAAGATACGCCTACCCCAGTGTACCTGTCCTAAGCCTAATACGTGGGAAGGAGTACGTAAGTAGCAGTTTAAGTTAAGTTGGTTTTGCCAAGAATCTGACTCAAGAATTCTCTTTAAGGGTTTAGTCAGCACCGTACCTTGGGAATAGAATGTAGGAGGTCTGGTATCTCTTTCCTCAGGACTCGATATTCCAGCAACCCGCAAGGGTAGGCTGGAAACGCCGGAGCTGGATTTTCTCGGCTGGAGAAAAAGACAGCCTCTTTCTCAGCGCGTCAAGGAGGAGGGGCAGCGTCCGTGGGCTCTCGCATCAGCTGGGCTCTCGGGCAAGTAGGTGGCTGCTCGGCTCCAAAACTACCACCGTGTGTTTGCTTAAGGCAACGTTGGTATATTTATACCTGAAAGGTGCCGAGTTTGACGTAAGGTTTGGACATAAGACGTCAATAAAGATGTCACTAAGAACTGACTGTTCCTTTAGTGTTCGCAGGAGTTTTAATGACAAATCAAAAAAAAGCAAGCAGGGATTTCCCAGGTTGCTGGAGGTTTGGTGTGTCTAAAGAACTCGTTGTGCTTTCTAGGAATCCAAGGAAGTAGCTCCTGTCGTGCTGTGGACTGCAGGGGCTATTTACTAAACATGGATCTGATTCTTTATGCCATTATAGGGATATTATTGATTATAGCCGTACAAGGGCATAAAATAGCAATATTGATTTGGGTTCCTGGATAAAACACATCACCCACTCCACGATCTAATGTCCATCTTTACTAAAACTAAGCAATAGTAAAATGTGCATGTGTATTTCAACCCACCCCAAAATACATCTTATGCATTTGAGACGGTGTATGCAGAATACACGAAAAAAATGTATTGGTACTGTACGCTTTTCAAGCAGTGTAATCATTCAGTTAAGCATGCTTATATATATTTAGCTAAATGATTTGCGAAAATTACACATGAAATGGCTCTTAATACAGAAAAGAAGGTCGAGACCATTCCATCACATATAAATACAGTTGCTGTAAAAATGTGCTAGAGGCTGAGGTAATATATTGTCTCTAGAGTTTCCTAAACATAGAAGCTCTGTTCTTTAAGAATATTTCTACTTTAAGCAAAGTTCATGTGCCAGAAAAAAAGGTAAATATTTTGGAAATTTAAAAGAATTATTTCGCTTTCAGGGGAAAAAATAGTTCCAAATGTTTTCAGCAGCTCTCGTTTATCAAAGCTGAAGGCCGAATTCAGAGTTCAGGCGAACGCTGTGTGCTTGTTGCTTAAAAAGATATTCTTTCGATTCAGGGGAGAACATAATTTCAGACAGACTCGCAAAAAATTGGTCTACGTATTCAGGTGAGAGTTCGACCAAGTTTGAAAATGCCGCAACAGTGCAGTCATGAGAATGATTGCTATCATCGATGTCAGGATCAAAAATGCTCACAGAAGGGGTACCTGGGTGATGCTGCTCTCATCTCGTACTTCACAGCCACCTAATCGTAGTGGTGAAGTCTCAACGAATGCCGTCATCAGGATTGGTAACCGCTAGGGACAACACGATGCATGAGCCGTTACTGGACTTAGCAAAGTATTGATATCCATTGGTACTGCTGATTGTAGTGTAAACAGGTGTCCAACACGCATTCTTCTCCGCATAGCATACATCGAAGCACAGGTAAGATGCAATTTTGCCAGATAGGTCTGAATGAAAGAAACCAGGTCATATTCAGATCTCTTAGCCGGGCTAATCCAAGGACTCTAGTTATGCGGTCCCGATAGCGCATTGCTAGGATCGTTTCTTCCATAGTTGCTAGAGTCTTGTCTGCGGCTTTGCTTGCCATATCGGAGCAGAAGGGTCAAAAATAAAATTCCTGCTACGAGTCCCAAAAGTAGTGGTAGGCCGCCAAAGACAGAATGGACAAAATTGGGAAAGATGCCCAGAACTGCTTCGAAGGGTGTTAGCAGTCCCGAAAAAATTGTCTTAAATATATGTGGGATGCCACTGGCATCAGACATATTTAGGATTTGGCTTAGCATTTCTACGAAATGCACGGGGCAATTTGTTGATAAAAGGGTATGTATCTCTGCTGTTGTCCTTGCAACTAGGAGATCATACGTTTCTTTTGATGACGTTAAAGGCACTGTTGTCTGCAAAAGAACAGACTTCATTCTGCTTAAAGTATCAATTCGTATAGAAGAGATTTTCAAAGAAGGCCAAATCGTCGCCTCCGTATCTGGAGAGTTGTTTGGATACAATACTTGCATACAGCAAGTGACCATGGAAGTAACGCTTACGAGATAGGCTTTTCCTGGCACCATGCCACAACAGCTGTGGTCCATTATTAGAATATAGCTCCCGTTAGAAAGCGTCTGAAGAATGGCTCTATCTGTGCTGCAGGTGTGCCGTGCTGGTGACATGAAAGGTTATTTGAAGCCCCCTCACAGGCCCCATGCAAATGAATACCTTGGCACAGAAGTATACCGCTCAGTGATTGTTTACAATTGTTACCACTAAGAAATACATTCTGTTTCTTTTCACTATAACATGTGTGTGTGTAAGGCAGTTTCCATGATGACTTAATGTACCCTTTACCCAACCTTTCATACTGGCCCGCTGGTATATACTCTTGACAGTATTTAAATTGGAAAGTTGTTATCGGAATTGCAATTATCCCATGTATTATCCATTCAATGACAGGTCATTCTGACATTGTCAATGGTAATCTCTCAAGTTTTTCAATGCTCAGAATTGTATAGTCTTCTCCTTTTTGTGCCAAACTGATTTGTTTATCAGTAAGGTTAAAGATAGAGAATAAAGATGTTGTGTTTATCAGACACCATGGCAAGTAGCCTGAACGCAGATTTTGCAATGTCCAGCCAAGCTGTACAATAGAACGTAATTGGGACTGACCGTGTTGTAACATTAGTAAGTCCTGATCTATTATATCGATAGCAGATGATACAATACTGTCCAGTGAATATATTCTGGAGGACAGAGTCATTAACCCATTGTCCACAACAGAAAGTGATTTTTCCAAATTAATACGATCAATTTCTCGTATTTGTTCTGCTGTCTCAATTTGAGTTATTTTCCAAGCTTCGTTGTACCCAGCGTATATACCGGCCGCTATGAAACGTTTTTGACGCTGTTTGTGAGGTCCCATTATGAAATCACGCAAGTCAGCACCGTCTTTAAGTAAAGTCAAGTGTTGCTTAATTTCAGCCAGTGTGGATGTCTGTAGCCATTCAAGGCATAGTTTCCCTACACGGTATGTTGTTACTATCCCTGGATGTTGTCTCTGGGAGTATCTAGGGTCTGGTCTGGTCATTTGGAACCCCTGTTTTTTGTTCAGGAATCTATCTTGGCCGTTATTTGTGTCTGCTGGCCAGATCAACCATTTTTTCCAATCAGGATGTGTTCTGTTTTGGTGTAAAATATGGAATACGTCTATCTCAATATCTGAAGTGGTATTATTATCAGGTATTGGCTTTGGAATAGACGGTTTGTTTAAGTCTTTAATCTTAGCTAGGCCAAGACAAGTAGTCTGTTGAATGGTTTCATTCAGAAATATTATTTGTTCTGGGATCATGCAGGCTCTTAATAATGCTTCTAGACCTTGGACCTGCCATTCTTTTGTACCCCAGATGGTTTTCGTTTCAATGTTGTTTTTCCAGAAATCAAAACCAAATGTAATCATTTTTTCATAAAATGTTTCAGCATAAATCAATTTAGTATTTGTCAACATTGTTTTCATCCCTGTCTTATTTAACACTTTAAAATAAAACGTTTCTGCATCACTTGTATTAAACCCTGAGAAGTATGGGAATTTCTCATAAAATGTTTTTGAACTGGCTTTTGGTGGAGTTGCACAATGTTCCCATTGATTATACATAAAAACATTTCTAGGTTGAGCAGATTTATGCAAATAGTGATGTGCGAAGTGGTTGTAGCAATACATTTGTTCATAGTTCGATGAACCCTGTAAATAATCATGTTCTGTAAATTTTGCTGACATTACTAAATCTGACATCATATTATTTATGCTTTCAAAGTCCCAATCATCAGAGAATGTACTTGGTTTTACAAAGTCACTTAATGAAACCTTGAACTGATGTGGATATTTCAAGAGTTCGACCGGGCCATAGATTTCGTAATCCGTTTTGTCCCAAGCTACCCCACCGGGTATTGGAATGGCTGTGACATTTACTGATGATAGTTCTCTTTTCTCGATGTGAGATGACTTGTGTGGCTTTAGGACCAAGTTGATGTTCTGACTTGCTGTGCCCATTGTACTGTATTTTCCCTCAATTAATTTTCCTAAACAAAGTACCATGATGAGCCAAAGCAGGAGGAAAAGTACACCTAACACAATCCAAAATTCAATCCATGGAGAAATCAGATATGTTACTTTGAGTTGATGAAAGAGTTCAGTTACTTTATCTTTGAAAGTTTTTGTTGTTGGCATTTCTTCAGGTTTGCTTGGATCTTCAGAAAAGTTATCGAAATTGATGAAGTAGCCAGATGCAGTTCTGTCAATTGTTGGAATTGCTTTCGAATTTTCTTTTCCTTTTTCATTTTTTGTTTCATTAGCATAGTCTGAGGCTACATCATTGTAGACAGGTGAATCTTGACGAACTGTTGTAATTTGGGTTTCAAGAGGCAAAAGTTCCATGGTATTGTTGCATAGTCCTTTTTTATTCACTGCAGGTTTATCAAATGTGATTAGTCTCTCAGTTTGAACCTCTTGGATAGTAGCAAATTTTGGTATTATGCTATTTCTTGGGAGTCCACTGGGCCTACTACTTATTATTGGCCACATGATTGTGGTTTAACCAGGTCGATGGATACAACTCTGTTCTCCTTTTTACCAGCAAGGGGCGGTAGTACAACTGATCTTGTTCCGCTGACAGCTAAGACAAGTACTGCTTTTCTGTAAGAAGGCCCAAATTCCTTCTTCACCGCGATCTTCTCTCTGACCAGATCCCCAATCTTTGGAATCCAGACAGGCCTTGCTCGGACAGGTGGTTTATCTTCAGTGGCTGTTGGCTGCTGTTTTAACTTTATGTTGCTCAGGGCCTTTCTTGTTTCATTTAAGTCCTGTAAAACAGCCAAACGATCTTTGATATCAAAGCATTTTTTCTTATCTTCTACCACTGAAGTTTGACTATCTAAATCCTGAATATACATTCTAGTTCCGAACAATAGTTCATATGGGCTGAAACCTTTTAGAGAATTTCTTGGCAGATTGTTACGACTACGTTGGACACTTGTTAAATGTTGGACCCACCTGTCACCCGAACCTAATACCCTTGCCGGTACAGATTGCTTTATGTCCCGGTTTTTTCTTTCCACAATCCCATTTCCCTCAGGATAGAAGGGACAAGAGTACCGCAACGCAATGCCCATGCTGGTCATGGCCTCCTTATAAGCTCGAGAGCTAAAAGCAGAACCCTGGTCAGAATGTAGCATGCCAATTGCGTATGTGCCGATATAGACTCGCAAATCTTTTATAACATTTCTGGCGTCAGCCGAGCGCTGGTGTCTAAATTGTTAAGTGTATCTAGTCTTAAAAGGAATTTAATGGGATGCTGGATTTTACGTATAGATAGCCTTATGCTAACTATAAGAATGGCCATGGCATTACTCCGGTCGGTTCACTGCTGCGATCTCTGTTGCAGTTCGGACAGCTCTTTACAAATTTGTAATGTTATAGGCTCATCCCCGGCCACCAGTATTCCGATTGTAATTCTTTCAGAGATTCTTTGATCTCTTGGTGCCTAAGACCCAATCCCATGTGTGCGTCCGCTATTAAGAAGACTCTCCTGTTTGTGTTTGGAATCACCCTATCCCCCACTCCAGGGATTTGAGCAAAAGGAACGGAGTTTGCATCAATTATGTATGTATAATTGAGTGGATAGTTCAAGGGTAGTGCTGCACAGTCGCTTTTTGAAGACGTTTTTACTGCCGGCATGGTTTCCCCGTCTATGTATTTTTCTGAATGCTTTTTTTTGGCTACGGAAGCCGGTTTAGTTGCTCCCGCAGCGGCTGTATTAGCCAATGAATTCCCTGCAACGTGAACGCCATCACGTTGATGACTCAGTGTATGTATCACGTGAGTCTTTCGTAGTTCTTTCTGCAAAAGAACTACTTGTTCCCAAAGCTTCTTATGCTTTATTGTGGTACCTGTATCATCCTTGTAATCATTTTGAACCCAGCTCTGCAAGTCATTATTGTAAGATTTGACGCAGAAATGTGAATCGCACACTATTAGTGTCGGGAATTCGCGATCGGCATTTTCAAGCGCCATCTTTAAAGATCTGATTTCAGCTCGCTGAGCCGAACAGTTTCCCAATGATTCAGTTTTTGTTATTTTTGGTCTGAATTTACCACAGTGCCAGCGACCTTTAACAATCGCGCATGCTGTATTGTAGGATTTGTTATCCACATCGTAATGTTGTGCAAGTCTGTCCATATAGATTACACAAGAGTACTGTTGGAGAGGCAGAATTTCGATTGACAGAGGATATTCTTCATATTTTAGATCTTTCAGTTTTTTTATGTTCGGGTCAAAGTAGTATGTCACGTCTTTTGCAGCAAGAGAATTTTCCCACTGTATCCATTTTGGATCCAATGCCACCGTTTTTAGATTAACTGGTGTAAACATTGCCTCAAGGGCTGATTCAGCTGTGAAAACAGTTATTCTTTTGCCTTGGGCTTGGGCTCTTTCGTTTGCTACAATAGTTTGAACCGTATTTACTATATTTTCTGTAAGACTGAATGTTTTTTCAGCATGTGTGTACAAATGTGATTTGTAAACTATTGGTACCGTTTCTCCCTCATTAGAGGTCAGGTACGTGAATCCGCATCTTCCTGGGATGAATCTGATTACAAGGTTGCGTGTGTTGTCACAAGTTTGTAATTTTGTTTTAGCTAACATGTCTGTTTGCAATGATCTCTGCATAATTTAGGATGTAAGTTCTTCCGAAATTCAGAAAACCTAGTATTGATTGTAAGTTCTTCAGCGTTCTTGGTGCTTGGAGTACAGCGCACTTCTCTAAGAAGTTGTCGGCTAGGCTTTTGCCTTCACTTGATATTTCATATCCTAAAAATAGGACCGTTAAATGGGCAATTCGTGATTTTTTAAAGTTGAATTTGTAACCCTCAGCTGCAAACCCAAGTATTATGGTGTTTACTCTTTTCAAGTGAGTATCCAGGTCATCATCCGTGAGACAGATGTCATCGACATAAGATAATGCCTCATCATCATATATTTGTAGTAACTCTGTTACCCTTGCTGAGATACCTGCTTTCAGGTGCAATATTTTGACAAAAGAAACCATTAGAGATGTCTAATGTTGTTTTGTATTTTTTGCGAACAATGTTATTCATTAGTGCTGCACTGTGTGAGTTTTGTACAGCAAATGTTTTGCAACATGAGTTAAGGTGTCAGTAGTCCAAGACTAGACAATATGAATCGTCTGGTTTGGAGACAGGAAACAAAGAATTGTTCATTTGAGAGGTGCATGTTTCGATCACCCCTTGGTATTCAAGTTGATCTAATATCTCCCTGACTTGTTTTTTTGCTTCTTGCTTAATTGGGTACTGCCTTTGTGCAGTTGGTGGACATTTTAACTGGATTTTGAGAGGAGGAGAGTCCTCATCCCATCCTACATGATTTTTATATAATGGAAGAGCTTGAGCTACTGCCCATTTTCTTGCATATGTATTTTCTATGAATTGGAATATGACTTGAGAAGGCAGGCATAATCATTTCTTCGCCATGAGGGCACTCCCTGACAAACTCTGGTGGCCAGTCTTTCTCAGCTAATAGGATGTCATATCCTTTTGAAAGGTTATCCCAAAACAGACCCCTTACTTTTCTAGTCTTTTCTCCCTCTATACGCAATGTTATTTCGTATATTTTATGAGGTTTACTAACTCTGGTATCTGCAGTTTCCACCTGAATGTATTCATTCGTGTCCACTGTCTCCAGATGATTCATCAGGATCTTGCAAGCTATTGTCACTTCCGCTGCACTGTCTAGCATTGTCTGGGCCCACTCCCGTTTTTCAGCTGTGTCCTCAGTATTCTCGGCATGTTTGATTATTTTAATACTGGCTACCTTCTTTCTTGGAAACTGTAATTTTTTACTTTGAGCAGGTTCCTTGTCTTTGGACTTGACGTGCTATTCTCTTTGTTCTGACCGTCCTCTTCTTTCCGATTTCTGTGAGGAAGATCGAGAAAGATTGAGTGAGAAGGATCGAGAGGGACGTGTATCAACACCTTGATATCTGTCGGGTTTTCTTATTTTATCCCTATCTCTAAAGTTGTATCTTTTTTCAGAGGGCTCCCTTTGGGGAGACTTGTCTTCTCGGCCTGGAGATCTCTCTCTACGCTGAGGAGACCTTCCTCTGGACTGGAATCTTTTCCCTTTGGGAGTGGATTGTTTGTATCCATCCCAGATCTTTTTTGGAGTGTTTGAATTATTTTGAAGAAATATTTTTACATGATTTTCTGTTAGTTGGGGTTTTTTACCGGTTTTCCACCCAGACTATCTCTTCCTAGCTCTTCATAGGATTTTTCTATGATTCTGTCAAGTTCATATGGTTGTTCTGCTATATCTGTTTCCTTCAGTTTCTGGCGGATCGCCACAGATTCTGCTTCTCCTTTTATGTTGGATAATAATATAGCCGAGACCTGCTTGAAGTCTTTCAGTAATTTCATACCCAGAGTTAAAGCAGGTTCTGGACCGTATTCATTTTGAATCTGTCTTAGTACATCTGGTATTACCGCCATGGACGGTACACCATGTGTTTTCGTGTAAATGGAAGCAAAGACTGTGCCCCAAGTGTCACAATCCTCCACATGTGGTGTGACCCCCATTGGAAGGCAGATAGTCAGAATTCTGTGTTTCTCACTAGGGGTAGTATTCGGAAATACCGCCTCTATTTTAGTTATTTTTTGTGCTAGCCAAAATGGAATTTGTTCCCGTTTTGCGAGTGTTTTACCAAGACATGATTGTATGTTCTGTGGTGTAATTTTGTTTGTGTTTCCCTGATGAGGGATCAGCTGTGGAATGTTAATAGCTGGTTGGACTGTTGAAGTCAGCATTACATATTGGACTAATTGTCTATGTATTTAAATTAGTACTTTTAGCTGGGCTAAAAGTCCCCAGTCTGACATTTTTTCGATGTCTGGATGTGGTGTGTAGCTAGCTAGTACCGGCCACGTTGCTCCTGGTCTACCTAGTGGACCGAGCCTTGTTATGTGATTATTATGTTTTAGGGCGCCTTTAAACCAGAGCAGGTGCTCTTGGTAATTTAGTGGGATTTCAACGTCCTCAAAAGGAGTGTATTCATCCGGAGGTTCCTCTATTTTGTAATAGTGGAATTCATGTGTTGCAGCGTTTGCTGCTGGAAAGTTTATCCATGAATAGAATACCTCTGTCTGCCGATATTCATGGGCCTCTACCACGAATATGACTGTACCACCTCGTGGTGTCAGTCCGTTTTCTATAAGTTTAAGAGTTATAGTTTTTCTTATGCTGACCGGAATGAGTATAGCATTCGGGTCATTCTGTAGGAGACTCGTATCTTCCTCTAGGAGTTGAGCTGCTATTCTAGCTGCCTCCCTATCATCTTCACTTTCCACCATTTTTACTGGTCGAAAGTTTTTTGTTGCAGATCAAGTTTCAAGGAAACAAAGATTAGGTACACAATATTTTGGAACGCTGTATCCTTCAACGTTGACTAAACTAAAAAAAACTATACATAGGAATTTCTTCCTACTAAGTTCCGGCGAATTTTTTAACCTTTTACCCACTCCAGACGTCTTTTGGAGTATTTACAGGAAAAGGGTCTGTGTAAAAAAGCACGACTGAGTTACTCTAACGTCTTGCGTTAGTTTTATCGCCTTACCAAACGTTGGGCGCCATGTCGTGTAGTTCCTATATTCCCAATAGGCTCTGCGCATTGGAATAATATATTCAGCAGTGTAGACATAGGACTGAGGTCGACTAGGTCTCTACTGACTATATTAGGCTTAAGGTTTGCCAGCTAGCTCAGAGGTCACTAGAAACTTTCTCGAATAAACGAGGAGGAGTTGAACCTCCCTGGATAGACAAGAAGGGATTAGCTTCCGACAACCATCTAACATGACAACTTTGCTCCCCCAGAATAAGAGTATATCTCTAGAGTCGTGTGAAAACAATAGACAGCTATTTCACTCAGTCATTGTGCGTTCTCACCAGAGTGCAGAGAAGAGAGAGACGAGCGTTTCCAATAAAAGGTATCATTTATTGAGCAGTCTTCCTTCTCATGCAAGAGAAACAAATTGCCACAATTGCAATACTTAATGTAAAGTAAAGTGCGTACAGTAAAAGGAGTATTATGAAATAATACTGTAAAATCATTGAGATGGGTTCTTAGCCATAAGACACTTTAAAATGGATAAAAATATACATACATATATACATTGACTAACGTACTCAACTGGTGCTTCTAAGATACGCCTACCCCAGTGTACCTGACCTAAACCTAATACGTGGGAAGGAGTAAGTAAGTAGCAGTTTAAGTTAAGTTGGTTTTGCCAAGAATCTGACTCAAGAATTCTCTTTAAGGGTTTAGTCAGCACCGTATCGTGGGAATGGAATGTAGGAGGTCTGGTATCTCTTTCCTCAGGACTCGATATTCCAGCAACCCGCAAGGGTAGGCTGGAAACGCCGGAGCTGGATTTTCTCGGCTGGAGAAAAAGACAGCGTCTTTCTCAGCGCGTCAAGGAGGAGGGGCAGCGTTCATGGGCTCTCGCATCAGCTGGGCTCTCGGGCAAGTAGATGGCTGCTCGGCTCCAAAACCACCACCATGCGTTTGCTTAAGGCAACGTTGGTATATTTATACCTGAAAGGTGCAGAGTTTGACCTAAGGTTTGGACATAAGACGTCAATAAAGATGTCACTAAGAACTGACTGTTCCTTTAGTGTTCGCAGGAGTTTTAATGACAAATCAAAACAAAAGCAAGCGGGGAGTTCCCAGGTTGCTGGAGGTTTGGTGTGTCTAAAGAACTCGTTGTGCTTTCTAGGAATCCAAGGAAGTAGCTCCTGTCGTGCTGTGGACTGCAGGGGCTATTTACTAAACATGGATCTGATTCTTTATGCCATTATAGGGATATTATTGATTATAGCCGTACAAGGGCATAAAATAGTAATATTGATTCAGGTTCCTGGATAAAACACATCACCATCTAACAAACATGGAATGTATTTTCCGTAGAAGAGGTTCAAAATTAAGTTTATATAGGTCAAAAACCGAGACGGAGAAAAAAAACAACCAAATACCTCTTAGGCCTTGAATTAATACATCCAGCTAAATCTGGATGTAAATTAAGATCCATACCTCCACAGACTATTATTTCGGTTTTTTTTCTATTAATCCGATAGCCGCCTAAGGCTTCGAATTCCTCAAAAAGCTGTAAAGCACAGGACTGAGATTGGATATCCGGCTTAATTAAAAGCAGAATGTCGTCTGCGTACATTTTAATTTTAGCCATGGAGGAAATTGGAGGGACAATATTTACAGAGTTACGTATTGCTACAGCTAGAGGCTCGATGAAAAAGGCAAAGAGAATAGGGGACAAGGGGCAGCCTTGCCTAGTCCCTCGCTGAACCAACACTGTACCTGCCATAACTGAATTATATTAGCTTTAGCACCAGTGTATATATTTTGAATTAAACTAATAATTTGAGGGGGAATTCCAAAATGTGCTAAAATAGCAAATAATGTTGTCCAAACCACCAAATCAAAAGCCTTTTCTGCATCTAACAATAAAATTAAAGCAGGAATCTTCTTAGTCTGAAAATAATCTAAAGCCTCCACCAAAAAGTGAGTATTAGTTACCAATTGACGGCCCACAATAAAACCATTTTGGTCAGGATGAATAAGATCCACCGCAATGGTATTAAAACGCATTGATAATAGTTTGGTTGTGATCTTATAATCAGTATTCAATAAGGTGATAGGCCTGTATGAGTTAGGGTCTTTAGGGTCTTTACCCTTTTTAGGAAAACTAACCACATTGCCTTCGCCAAAAGAGTCAGGTACTTTCCCACCGTCTAACATGGAGTTAAACATTTGAAGTAATAAGTCAGAAAAAGAATTTAAAAAAGCCTTAAAAAATTCGCCTGGAAGGCCATCCGGGCCACAAGCCTTACCCATTGGTAAGTCCTTGACCACCAGTTCTAATTCAGCCTTAGTAAATGGGCTTGACATTGCTTCCTGATCCTCTTGGGAAAGAGAAGGTATTTCATATCTATCTAAAAAATTAGTGAGCTTTAAGTGTTCTATTTTTTTATGTTGCGTATATATCTGTTGGTAATGCGAGAGCTTTATAGTACCAATTGCTGCAGCCTGCGATGTCTCGATACGTGTAGTAGGGCATTTTATCAAATGGATCTGATTCGCGGCAGCTTGCTCTTACGCCTGCCAGGCCAAGTGTTTACCGGTAAAGTTGCTCTCCTCATAAATTTTCTGAGATTGTCTTCGAAATTGCTCCTCACTCTGTTTAAAAAAATTTGCACTAAGTTCACGTTTTGCTTCATTTAACTTATTTTTAACAGCATTAGAGGGATCAAATTGCCGTAGAAGGGTTAAGGCATTTATTTTTTGATAAAGTAAATTTCTCGCTTGCTTGATGGCACGCCATTCCGAGGCATCTTTACTTATTCAAATACCACGAATAAAGGCTTTCAACGAATCCCAAACAATGTGAAGAGGGGCAGTATCCGAATTACATATTATAAACTCTGAAATCTCCAGTTTTAATGAAATAATCCAATTCTCATCCTGTAGATATGCCTTATTAAATAGCCATCTTTTAGGAATGTTATCAACTTCTCCAACCACGAAATCAATAACTAACATAGCGTGATCTGAAAACCCATTGTGGAAGAAACTTTGACAAGAAAATTCTAACTGCCTGGAGGCCAACAAAAAATCAATCCGAGAGGAAGATTTATGTCTTCCCGACCAATAAGTAAAATCTTTTTTTTGTGGATTATGTAAGCGCCAAGGGTCACAAAGATCAAGTATTGTTATATTGTGAATAATAGATCTTCGTGATTTGGGTTTAAGCTGTTTTTTAACTCAACTCAAGTGAATGAGGGTTTGGAATTGGACAACTTTCAGGAGGCAGTTAAAAACTCATTAACAGATTTGATGTTCTGCCAAGTCGGTTAGTTTCAAGACATACATTTTTCAAGAGAGAGCAGAGAACAAGTGAAGATGGTGACAGATAGATATCAGTGTTGTGTAAGCTAGTGGCAGAATGCCGATTTGAAAACAAAACTTTAGTGAGCAACTGATTCATGATCAGTTCATTTGTCACTGCACACATAGGGTGATAAGGCAGAAATTTCCATCTATGGATAATCCTACGTTGCCTGAAACTTTCGGTTTTGTGAAATGTATAGAAACATACCTCAAATCTGCAAAAGAGCTGGATGACAGAGCCCTGAAACACATTAATCCAGTTCACTGCAAGGAATATAAGTGGAAAGTAAATAAGTCTTCTTCGACAAATTACTGTGGTCTAACCAATATGTTTTTAACAGTCCAATGTATGTTTCAGATGCGATAACCCATCTCACACAAAAGGGGGAAAACCATTCTCAGAAAAGAACGTGTAGCATAGAGTGTGTAGCAACATTGGCCACTTTGCTAAAGTGGGCCAGAGTGGTAAACTGTAGTGTAGTAGTGTTGCCGTTCTGTGTAATGACAATGAAAGTGAAATGGATACATTGATCAGTGAAGTTCAATACATGGTACTGGTTGTGAATGAGGGTTAAGTGCAACATGGAGATCCAGAGTACTGTATAGATCCATATGTAAATATTCAGGTTGGGCACAACATTATTGGTAGATTCTAGTGCTAGGATCACCATGGTCATACAAGAGTTACCACCTGTCCGATCGGGCACAAAATATTATTGAGTCCGTTACAACAGATAGAGGTACCCTTACAAAAGATGCAGACATTAGGGAAACCTTTAAGGATTTCTTCCAGGCAATATACCAGGAGGACCTTAGTGTGACATCTGAAAGTATTACGAGTTGGCTGGAGGATATCTCTCTACCATCTTTGTCAGCTGAACAGAGTAATTTCCTAGACAAGGAAATAACCAAGACAGAGGTAGAGGAGACCATACGGGGAGCTAAGGGAGGTAAGGCTGCAGGAACTGACGGCTTACCGTCTGAAATTTACAAAAACTTGCTATTAGAGGTTTCTCCCGTCCTGGCGACTTTGTTCAATCAGATATTGAGGGAAGGTGAGGTCCCTCCTGCCTCCTGGGACAACGCCTCTATAACACTTATCTTGAAGCCAGGAAAGCCCCCAGCCGACTGTGGCTCGTATCGGCCAATTTCAATATTAAATGCAGACTACAAGATTTTTGCTACAATATTGGCTAAGAGGCTTGGTCAGGTAGCCCCGGATATACTGCATCCCAATCAAAAAGGCTTTGTAATGGGGAGGCAGTTATATGAGCTTATTTATGATCTTGTAGGCGCCATAGATATTGCGACGAAGGAAGGTATGCCCCTGTCGGTTCTTACGTTGGACGCCACCAAGGCCTTTGACAGGGTGAATTGGCTATACCTGTCGGAGGCCTTGTAGAAATTCAACGTGGGGGATAAGTTCCGCAGAGTAATAAATTTGCTCTATAGGAGTCCGTCTGCCTCAATACTGATTAATGAGGGTCTATCCGAGCCATTTCACGTAACGAGGGGTACGAGACAGGGTTGCCCCCTGTCTCCCCTGTTATTTGATTTATATATTGAGCCGTTTGCGCAGAAATTAAGAGAAGACACCCTAATTAAACCTTTTGTTTATTGCTAATGGGTTAAAAAAGTAGCCCTTTATGCGGAAGTATTATGAGTTATCACACGCACGAATGCTTTTGAAAACACCTACGGAGACAGGCGTGGGCCTTATGTTTTCCACCTTGCTGCGCTGCGAGGGAGTTGGGCAGGGTAGTTTTTTGTTTAAATTTGCAGACCCTAAATTAAAAAAATAAATAAAGCTGAAGGTACTACAGGAGATGACTAATACCTGGTACAGAGTGAGGCTCTCGATTAAACTAGGTTATCACTCTAGTAGAGCTCCAATATGGGATTTACCTGCGCCCCCAGCCTGGACGGGAGATGCATTAGTATTACCACTCAAAGAGGCTGGAATTGCATCTTGGGCGACTTGTTTATCAACGGATCTTTATTTCCATGGAACTACTTGGTCAACAAAGTTGGGCCGAGATTTTCAAGATTCAAATATTTACAAATCTCAAGTTGGGCTCAGGCACTTCATATACAGTCAACGCGGAACAGCAGCTTGCCTATAGGGGTAGAAAGTGAATTAGAGGCGCGTCTGGTAGATAAACCCCCTGTAAAGAAGGAGATCTCGCTTTGGTACAACATGATCTTAGAGGAGGTAGATGGCAAATTTTGTCTTCCAATGTTATTGTGGGGTGAGTTGATGCCAGGAAAAGATGTGGAAGAACTCTGGACAACTTCATGTAGGGTGTTGTGGGACTTGGTCAAACCCGCCTGGCTCCGAAGGAACCATTTATTCACAATGCATAGGGCCTACTATTCCCCGCAGATGCTGTCTAAATTTTCCCTGACAGGTCCAGTCTCTTGTGCAAGATGTGGTTTGGAGGCGGCGTCTGATATACATATGTTTTTCGAATGCCCGCAAATTACCTCCTTCTGGGACTCCATAAGCAACAAACTGTCCTCGATATTGGATTTTCCCATCTCCATAGATCTGGGCCTTGTCATCCTTGGCCTGAGTGGGAAATCCCGTAGCGCAGCCTCGAACCTGGTGTTTTATTCCATTCTGGCGGCTCGCAGGGAAATTTGCAGACATTGGAAGGATGCCTTGCTGCCTACTTTTATTGAATGGCGTTCCTCTAGCCTCCAAATCTCGAAACTCGATCTGGCAAGGGGAGGGAATCAGGAAAAGAGCGCCTTTTGGTATCAGCTGGATTGGTCATGTTGAACCTGTTTTTTTTTTTGTTTTTTTTTTTCCCCAGGTCCAATGATTACGCAGACATGGTTCACCTTCTGGTTCTGCTGCAGCATGTAGCGGTGCTTTTGGGGCCCCGGTGGGTCGGGCGCTATCGATCAACAAAATAGCCCACATGTCAGAGATTTCTGGCTCGCCAGCAGTTACTGTTGGGATTTGGTCGCCATCCTCCCTACGCTATCCCTGCCAGCTGACGCTGAGACAGTACAATGGCACTGCCTGCTTTTCTGCTCTGTGGCAGTTTTGTTTTGATAGATTGGAGCCATGCACGCGAATGAGGATATAAAAAAAAAAAGAGTTACCACCTGATAGATCCCCCCGTTTCCTATAAAGGATGAAAAATTGAGTTTCAGGGATATTTTGAAGACATTTTGATGTTTAAAGGGAGGTGTATTCAATGTAAAATTAATGTTTGGTGAAAGGGTTAAACATACTGAGGTGGTTTCACTTAGGACATTTGAGCATGATATGATGTCCTGGACCAGTGAGTTCTCAGGTGAACTTGGAAGAATAAAAGGGTTTAAACATACTAACCAACAGCCTGGTTGAGTGCTTTAATCGAGTTCTTGTGGTGTGTGTACAATGGTCTTTATCAAATAAATGTGTGATTAGCACAGATGTTCAGCTAATGTTCTGGTTTTACAGGACCATGCCATATTCATCAACCGGTGTATCGCCATTTTAGTCACTTAAAAACAGGAAACTGGAGACTCAATTTAGACCTGCTTGGATGGCAAGGTTGTTAAAAGACAACGTATCTACTGGCAAGTTGGATTCAGTTGTACGATCCAACATTATTTCAGCTCAGAATAAGCAAAAAGTGCATTATGATCATAAGAGGAGTGTATGTGTGAAACCAATTGTGGGAGTTCTGGTACGAAAAAGACAGTGGTGTTTGTCAAGAAGTGTGACACCAAATTCTCAGAACCATCTGGGACTGACTAAGTCTGTGGCAGTGCTGTACGGGTTAACGATCGCCATTGGTGAAATGCCATCAAAGTTCCTTCTAACCAAGAATCATCTCAAGAAAGGGTGGGCAATATGAAGGGAGTGCCTCCTATCGAAAATCAGAGGCAAAGCTGTCACTCTGCAGAACTGCAGAATGCAGTTCATGAGCCTTAACTGTGAAAGTAGTCTGTTGTTTATTTTGTTCTCCTCTCTGGCATTTTCTTTCTGTTTTGTTTCTTTTAGATTTTTGTTCCTTTCATTGTATAGGTAGCTTTACTTTTACTTTGATTACTGCTGCGTAATTTTTTTTTTAGAGCTCTTCAACAAGTTTATGTTACGTTGACTTTGTCCTTTAAAATAAAAAAAAGGGGTAAGCTTGTGTATTCTTTTGGACAAGGGTTTCCTCTTGGATTCTTGGAGTTATGACATTCTGTAGAATGTTGGTGAAATCAGATTGTGAAGGGAGTTGAGACAGTTGGAGAAGGTGTCCCACGAGCAGCCTGCGCTGATTCAAACTCTTGAGTGTTTTACTGAATAAACTACATTTTGAACTTCACGCCACAGAGTTGTACCATCATTATAGTATGATCACACTACAATCCATGGTACACTGCCACAACCTTTTAATTGATACACTCAGGACAGGGAATGTAGTCCACGGTCTGCTTTGGGGGCATGCTTGGTGCAGGACAGGCATATCCCTCTGCACTCATACTAGATGAGCATGACCCCAGGGTCACAAAAATAATTCAGCATACTAGTTTCACAAGCAGATGGACACTTAGGAAAGGTGCATACCACTCAGGCACAGTCACATGCCAAGGGATGCCCCGCACAGCCTAAAAGGAACTTGCTGGAAAAAACTGGCAGGAAATGTAATTTGCATGATTCATTACAGCTTTGTGCTCCACTGCGAAATCTAGGCCTTGTAGTAAGATGCACCATCTCAGTAACTTGGGATTCTCCCCTTTCATTACCATCAGCCACTTGAGTGGTTTATGAGCCATTTGGACCAAAAACCTGGTACCAAACAGGAAAAGCCAGAACCCCATTGGAGCCCACACTATTGCAAAGTATTCTTTTTCAATAGCAACCCAGTCTTGTTCCTTTGGAAGTAATCTGTGACTAATGAAGTCTACTGATGCTCTACCCTTTTCATCAAGCTGATCCAGTACTGCTCCAACTCCTATATTTGAGGCATCAGTTCATAAAATGAAGGGCTTACCATAGTCATGTGCCTTCAACAAAGGTGCATTACAGAGTGCCGCCTTTAGGTTCTCAAAGGTCGCCCGATACTCCACAGTCCAGAGCACCCTGTTAGGATGCATCTTGGATGATAGGACTGTAGAGGGCAAAAGTATCATGCCACAGCTGGCCACAAACTTTCAATACTAGCCAGTGATTTCAAGAAAGACTCTCACCTGAGCCTGGGTAGTGGAAACCTACCACTCCAGCACAGACTGGATCTTGGCATCTTACAAGCCAGTATTGCTGTTGCTCATCTTATGTTCAAGGTAGACTAAAGAGGACTGCCCAACCTTACAGATGGTAGACTTGATGGTCAGCTATGCTCCCTGTATCCTGATCAACACCAGTTCCAGGTGCCTCAGGTGGTCCTCCCACAAATTGCTAAAGAGAGCAATTCTTCAACTTAGGTATTGCAGAACTCTTCCAACTCTGTGAGAACATGGTTTACCAGGCACTAAAAAGTGGCAGGAGCATTATTAAGTTGTTCACAAGCATTATTAAGTAGTCCAAAAGGCAGACCATAACACAATCCTCTGGTGTAGAGAATGCAGCTTTCTCCTTGGCACTAGCTGCTAATGTAATCTGCCAATGGCCACTGGTCAGCGCAAATATACTTAGGTAGCAAGCAGCACCCAGTCAGTCCACAAGTTCATCACTTGTTGATCACCTCATTAAGGGCTCAGCAGTGCACACAAATGTGCAAGCCGGGGGATCCTTGCTAGGTCACCAATATCAGTGGACTGATGCAAGAATTATGGGAACACTCAATCACCCCCATACCCAGCATCTTGGCAACCTCTGCCTTGACGCAGTCCTGGACTCGGTCATATATCCTAAAGCCTTGCTTCTGGTTGTTAAGCTATTACCTATGTCTATACCATGTACACAGACAGCTGTTGACTCCAGAATCAGTGAAAACAGATGGGAAACTCCTTCCCTCACCTCTCAATACTTTTTGAAGCTCAAGCTTTATTTCAGGGGTAAGTTGTAGCCCATCCACAGAACCATCCATTCAATGGTCAGGAAGTGGCACACTGTATTCCTCAACCTCCTCAGTCATTTCCATGATGCTTACTGGAATCTCTTCAGAGCTATGGCTTGAGTCGGTTCGCATGGAAACCCCTCTTTGTCTCCCTTGTGACATCTATATTCACCTACTAACCTCACAAAATGTCTGCACTATTTTTTATGGCCACACCATTTATCCTCCACAGATCTGAGACAAATGGGCTTCAGCAACAACCCCTCCTGGTACCCATTCATTGTTGCTTTAGGATCATAACAATCACTCCTCAGCTGTTGGCTTGCCTAAAGGCTTTTCTTTGCCAAACTCCTGTTTTCGCAATCAAGTTCCAGAGGACACTCAAATAGTTCACCACATTCTTCTGAGGCGACTCTGAAGTTCCTTCCTGCCCTTTTTTGACCAAGGTGAGTGGATCATACACTGTTGGTGGAGTTTATTGTATGATTAATTAAAATCTTTACAATGTTAAAAACTTCACACTGTTTGGAACATTTAAAAATAGATGCATTAAACAGAAATGAGCGAGATAAAATAACACATAACAGCATTGTGTGCAAAAAGAAAGGCCTAAAATTGTAGCTGTGTTTATTTATGTACATACAGAACTGTAAAGTGCTTAGTGATGACTAAGATGATTAATTTAAGTGTTGTAAAGTGCATCTGACAAGTAGAGAGCTAGTAGCTGGAAGTTGAGTGCAAATGGAGTAGCAGGCAAGTAATTCATATACTGGATGATTCATAGGGACTGAACCCAGTCTTTCTGTGGAATCATTTTGTTGGTCAATAAGAGGAATTGCTGAAGAAGGTCCCACTTCATCCTCAGATTCTCTGTCAGAGTTCCCACCGTTATCTAAAGAGTCTTGTTAAATATTTCCACAAACTCATTTATTTCCTGGTGGTATGTCAAGGAGAATTGGTAGGTCTCACATGTAAGAAGAGATCAAGTTTCTTCTCTGGCCAGAAATCACTCTTTTGGGAAATCAACCCCTAAAAAGATCCTAGGAGTGCCCTAGCTACAATCTTCACAATCATTCTTCACAGAAGTACTGCCTCTGAAAACCTGGTTACACGATTCACCACAACCAAGATATAGTTACTGTTTGATGCTGTAGGTGAGGGAGCAAACTAAATAACAATGGCAATGTCCACTCGCTTGAATGGAATAGTGTAATGATGAGAAGTCCACAAGTGATCATACAGGTTTTATGATAGTTTATTACAAGTAACATTGAGAGACCCCAACAGGAGCATCCAGCAAGGTGCTCAGCCCAGCCAACTGTAAGCTCCAGGCAGATAACCAACATTCTGATAGAAACATCACATGAACATTCCATTAGTGGTAGAGAAGGATTGCATTGAGAATACCAAAATACCACATATCCTCTTTTCTCAAACAGAAAACAAAAAGCCAAAAACAGCCACGGAGAACAGGAGGAAATGAAAGCAAGTAAATTGAGCAAAAGCGGAAAAAGGAACAGCAAAGAGAAAACACTCATAAAAAAGAGCAAAGAAAGAAGAATGGAAAAACATATAAACCATCCTCCCTTCTTACACCATATAAACCATTCTCTCTTCTTACAGAACTTTAAAAAGGAAGAAATAAAGGAAGGCAATAAGAAAAGAGAAAGCACAAAAGAAACCTTAATTTCAAGAACAAAGAAGATGAGGAACAGTAGAGGTGAAACCTCATCTAAACACTATTATCTCTAAGCAGAATAAAATTACGTAATGCAAAAGATAACAGTGCAAAAGTAATGCAAAAATTAGTAATGCAAAAGTAGCAATACAAGTACACCAAAATTGAACATATTTAGCAAAGAAAGCATAAAAGCACTTAAACATTGAAAAAAAACATGAGCCTAAATATGTGAATGTAAAACCAAGTCATATGTAATGTAAATGAAAATGCTAAAGGACTGCAACCCTAGCATAACTCCTCTGAAGGAAACAAAATACGCACACCCTAAAGGGCACAAAACAAAAATAGACGAAATCCGTGTGGACAACTAACATGGTGCCAGGTGGGACGGAAACCCACTACAGTAAAATGGGACTTGAGACCCATAGCAAAACAATGAAATAGAGTAGATGGGACTAAAACCCACTACAGGAAAATGGGACTGTGACCCATAGCAAAAAACAGTGAAATTGAGCAAGTAGGACTAAAACCCACGGCAAGCAAATGGGACTTGAACCCATCGCAAAAACTTTACAAAATAAACAAATGGGACTAAAACCCACTGCAAACAAATGGGACTGGGACCCATTGCAAATTAAATAGGTGGGACTGACACCCACTGTAAACAAATGGGACTGGGACCCATTGCAAACTAAACAGGTGGGACTAAAACCCACTGTAAACAAATGGAACTGAAAACCCACTCCAAATGTAGCGCGTGAACAAGGGATCATGGGACTTAGAACCCACTCCCATCCCAAGGATCATCTATAGAGAACACATTATGCCAACTGGCATACTGGGGTGGTGGGACCTAAAACCAATCCCCAACACAAAGAAAAAGAAAACATGTTTCTAAAGGAAATGGGACTAACCCACCCCTATGCTAACCACAGCTAAAAAGTAAAAATTTTATGGAAATTTAGCATACTGTAAAAATACACAAAAAGCATATAATTCTCATAAGCCTGTTAAATAAAACATTTTACTATGAAAAATTTCATATGACCGTGAAGCAAAAACATTCTCTTTACCCCCATTTCTTTGTTAAAGCTTGTAATAACACAATGTCATTGGTGTGCCTGTCACCGTGTAAAAGTGGAGGCAATCCACGATGTGTGAGCAGGACATAACAGCGCTTCATAAGCTTGGCCAGAAAAGTAATTTAAACACTTGAAATTCCCAACAGCTCAAGTGTCATCAGAAATCCACAACCGAAATATGAGAACAACTTGAAGAAGAAGAAGTCACCAATGTACTCACACGAAGAATGATTGATTGATTTGATTTGATTTGTAAATTTGTAGAGCGCAACGATTGCCCATGGGCGTCTTGGCTCTACTAAGGCTCTACTACTAGAACTACGAATCGCAGATGAAGGCACAGACAGTCATGTTTGAAATATTACAAAATGCTGAAGAAAACTTGTTTTCCTCAAGTTGACGGCCACCAAAGGCACTAAAGTTGTCTGAAGTACTTCTAGACTTGACAGATGTAGGTTCTTCCTTAAGATCGTCGCCAATATGTAATGATGAGAAGTCCACAAGTGATCATATGGGTTTTATGATAGTTTATTCCAAGTAACATTGAGAGACCCCAACAGGAGCATCCAGCAAGGTGCTCAGCCCAGCCAACTGTAAGCTCCAGGCAGATAACCAACATTCTGATAGAAACATCACATGAACATTGATTCCATTAGTGGTAGAGAAGGATTGCATTGAGAATACCAAAATACCACAAATAGCTAACACTGGCAGTGGCACTATTGATGCCTTGGTTTTACCTCCTGACTTACCACTCATTTAGCAAGTAGGACAGGTTCTACAGAACATCTCTGGGCAACTCTGACCAGCAAAATAAATAGTTCAACTTATCATGGGACTTTTTTATGCTTCTGTATCCTGATAAGTGAACCTTGTAGGCCAATGACAAGAAGAAAATACTGTGCACTATCAGAACATTAGCCTCTTGGTATCTTCTGTCTGAGGATTTATGAGCTCACTTTAAAACACTCCAAGTTCACAGCCAATGTAATGTATTTCAACCACTCCTTGTGGCCTTTTTCAGGGCTTTCTTCTGAAATCCACAAGCATGCGGCACTCAGCTTTTGCCTGATGGATTTCCTCCAAGGTAGGTCCTTCAGCAGCTAACAAACTTGCAGCTCTGGCACCTGTTCAGCTTCTGGTGTCTCAGCCTCTTCTCTCTCTCTCTCTAGAGCAGGGGTGGTGGAGAATCTGTCCATTCTCAGAGTCAACCCTAAGCTGCTCACTACCTTTCTCTGCTACTTGCATATCAGGGATGGTCCAGGTTTCTTAGCCCCTTCCCTGCTCATGACGAGCTCAGCTCATCATGCAGTACACTGGTCGTGTGCTTATGACGAGCTGAGCTCGTCATGAACAATGGAAATCTGAAGCCTTCAGCACCGAGCGGGAATTGCTGTAGCAGTCAAGGTGTTATAACGTCCAGCTTGTAGTATAGTCAGCACAGCCGACATGGGCCAAACTATGTAGGCTTCTGGTCATGGTACTAAACCAGGGTCAATCAAATTGATGACCAAGAGACTTCCAGTAGCTTGCTTCTCTCACCCCTACATTGACCATGGCTGGCTTGCCACCAAGTTCCACCTCAACCCAGACAATTGTTCTCATCATTCCCACTAGCTACAAAGCCATTTCCATTGGTACTAGGAACAAACTCATTGGGTTTGAGATACTTTTATTCATCCAGAGTCTTTTAAGCACCTGTTTCACTCAGGTTAGGCATTTTCATCCCATTGATACTAACTTCCAAAACAATTCTATGGCATTTAGATGGATGTGTTCTCCAGAGGTAGTAATCAGAGACAGGAAAAGGGGTAGGTCCTGGAAACGGCTGCCCCGCCAATCACCACTACCATTTATCAAATGGCTGTTACATCAAGTACTAATCAACAGCCCCTTACTAACAAAGTGTTTATAGAATCTGTAAAGGCAGACCTGTCCATATCCTCCTCACTGCCTGGGTCTTCACCCTCCAGATACAGAAATGTATGCAATATACTTCCACTGTCTAGGGAAACTATCTTCACCCATCATCTTGTTCCATGGTACAGCAATGGACATCTGAAATGGAGCTCGCTGGCCTCATTACTCAGACTCACACACAGAGTCCTACTACCATACATGTGTGATGTTCTCACTGTACACACACACACACTCAACATGCCCAAGGTATGTTACCACTTAGGACATGGGTTTCGTATAATAGCAGAACTTTACACGAGAGGGGTGAGTAGACAACATTCTCATTGACATAGAGTAAAAGGTCAGTTCAAGTAACAAAACCCAAAATATTGTACGCTGCACTATGGATTTAAAGATTATACCCAGGACTGAAATTATTTCACTACCTACTTTGAGCATGTGCCCTTCCAGGACACAGGCAGGTCCTGGACCTTATATGCTCAGGGACAGACCTAGGCCTGCGTGCTCACTCTAGATTAGTATGACACAAGCACCAAAAGTACAAGTCAAGTCACAAGTTTCAAATGAAGTTGGGTATTCAGGGCAGGTGTACATACCCATACAACCATGAAGGGAACATTCCCATCCCCAAATAAGCCCTCTGAATGTGCATTTTTTTAAACATTGGGCTGTAACAGCATCTGATAGAGACTACTAGCCGCAGATTTCTTAACGTAGAATTATCCCCAGGGGTGAGACTGGACCCGGAAAACTTTTTGCCACAGCATCCCTACGCGCCGGGGGGGACGTCATCACGTGACTCCGCCCAGGCGTTGTCCGCGTACGTGACGTCAGCGAGGTAAAATAAGTCCCACCCAGGCACACCTATGTCAGTTTTTTCCTTTTCTGCGTGCAATGTGGATCCGGATCATGCTCTGGGCCTGTTCAGGCCTTTCCCTTTCGCTTATTGCGGTGTGTGTGAGAACAGTGTGCGAATGCCTTCGGGTTTTAAGATGTGCTCGTCTTGTGCACGCCAGATGTCGCCGACGGATTCTCACCTCATCTGCATGTGGTGTTTGGAGGAGCACCACGAATCTCCTGATTGTGAGGCGGGCCAGCAGATGAAACCGAAGTCCCGGTGGAAGCGCCGGATGAAACTTCTCTCAGCTCGCATGTCCAGGTCGGCGGCCTCGCCACGCCCAACCCCTGCAGAGGGTTTTCGGGACTGTCGCCTCAGTCTTCGACATCGTCCTTCTCCTAGGTCGCAAGAGCGTCGCTCACCTGTCGGTAAGTGTTGCAGTTTGTTCCTGAGGGCTGGTTTTTGGCCTCTTGGGGGCACGGGCTCTACGAGGGTGGTGCGGCCCCATGTATTGTCCCCTGTCCGCCGTTTCCCGGTGTGGGGGTGACTTGAGCCCATATGGAGACATATGCAGCGGCTTTGCAGGCCTCACTGGCTTCTCCCCCCCCTTCTTCCCCTCCTGGGATGTCAGCGAATCCCTTGCAGTGTGCAGAGCCCCCCGCGGCGTTGCCGGTGGCTCGGGGGCCCAGTGCCGGCTGGTTCGGCTCCAGGCTCAGAGGATGTGGTGCTGTTGGGGTGCAGCACTTCTGAGGTCCCTCCTTCGGCCCACAGCACCTCTGCTCTGCAGCAAACTCCAGCGGCAGTCCCTGTGGTGTCGCAGGAGGTCGTTGGGACTCGGTTCGCACACCCGAGTCTCACTCGGACCTCGGTACATGCGGTGACCTCATCCGAGGCCAAGGGGACGCCGCTTTAGCGCCGGCGGCTGCTGGCCCTGGCGGCGCCACAGGGGCTGGCGGAGGATCCTTCTCATCCAGTCATGGGCCGAGGTTGGCGGGGAACCCCTCAACCTTCCCCGGAGATGGGCTGACGTGTCTTGGCTTTTTCCCTGACGTCGTCTAAGGACGGCTCCTCGCCATCGCCGCAGTATTCACCGGAGGTGCCGCAGGTCCCCCACTTATTCTTTCCAACCTGGCCCTTCCTTCCTCCGGTGGGCTTGGGGGACAGCTGCCTAAGCTTGCAGCTGTCGCCTACTGAGGAGCCTCTTCCCCACTGCGGGCCCTACAGGACGGGTGCAGCCTTCGCTGGTGCGGTTTCCACGGTTGTTGGAATTTTGCGCATGGGTGATCCAGCTGCCCATTTCCCAGCGGAACATCTTCTGGAGGTTCTCCATCAGGCCTCTGGTGGTAGGGAGCAGCTGCTTCCTTCGAAGGTTCGCTCCATTCGTCTCTTTTGGGGACTTGGAGCCATCCCGCCAAGGGGGACCCGGTGCCCCAACATCTTCTGCACCGCCACCATCCGGAGCTGCGGGATCTGATGTGTCTTTACCTCCACCCCTTTACCAGAGGCCCTCTTTTGCAGAATGCCTTTCCCTCTCTGCTGCCGCTGTTGTCTCCCCCGTCACGGGAGGCCCGCTGGCTGGACTCCTAAGGGCGCAATATTTTCGCCTCAACCAGTGCGGCTCTGTGGGCGCTTAACACGCTGTGTGTTTTGGCAAGGACCACTTCTTGCTTGTGGGACTCAGTGGAGTCCCTTATGTCTGCCGCTTCTTAGGAGAGTGCATGTGTTGATTTGAGGCACCATGTGTTAGATGGCAGGGAGCTGGCAGTGTTTATTCTTCTCTCCGCTCTGGACATCACAGAGGTGCTTGTCGTGCCATGGCTTGTTCGGTTGCACTTCGTCGCCATGCCTGGCTTCAGGACAGTGTGTTCCTGGAGAACGTTTGGGAACGGCTGGTGGACCTTCCTTTCGATAGTGCTCTTTTGTTTCATGCCCCTGCGGACTCAGCCATTCAGAGGTTCTTGGCGGGGCTTTGGCCTCCTCCTCCTTCCCCCCCTCAGTGACCTGTGAGTTGATCTTGTTTTTGGGAGGTGTTCTTCTGTTAGGGAGGGTCACCCCAGTTGTGTGGTCTGTGTGCTTCATGTGCATTTGAGTCCTCCTTGTTGGGCCTGTGGTTCTGTTGGCTGCTGGCTGGCCCTTCTTGACTGTGTGTTTTTGCTTTGGGTTTCTACATAATGCTGGCCCTGAGATTAGGCCGTCTGTTTTTCCTCTTTGGCTGCTTGACGAGCCTTCTGCAGGTTTTTCTGCGGGTATTTCTGTTGTCCTCTGTTGCGGAAGTTTTTCCTAAGAGGTTCCCATGTCTTGGGACGGAACATGCCCTATGTGGGGCAATAGTAGCTGTTATATAGCTCTGTCATGCGCTGAGGAGCTGTGGTCGCTTTCGGGCCTCTGCTCTCAGTGGCATTATGGTATGTTGCGGATGCAATCCTCTTGCTGATGCCTTGGAATGGCTTGAGTTGCGCCCGGGGTGTCCTTCGCCGGGGTCACTGCATTGTTTGCCTGGTCTGGCCTGCTATCTGCGGCCTGGCTTCTTGGCTCTGTCTGGTTCCCCTCTTTTTGGGTTGTGTGTGTGGACTCCTTCCTGGAGTGTATCCAGACCTTTCTTCACCTTCTTGCTCTCGGTCTTCGGCTGACGTCTGGATTGCCCTGAGTGCATCTTTCCGTGGTGCTTTCGGTGTCTGGCTGTGCCTGCTGGTGCCGACCTACTGTCTTTCTGCACCATTGTGCCTTCTTGGCGCTTTAGTGGGACAGTCATCCTGGCCTTGTCCGTTTCTTCCAGTGGCTCTGCTTTTAGTTCTACCTCTTCTCCCTGGGGATGAGATGATTCTTGTCCCCCTTTTCGGGCGCGATCTGACTCTGCTGAGCGTTGGCTGGTTCTTCCTGGGGGACCTTGGGCTTCCTTGTCTGCTTCCACCTGCTTATTGCTGACGGCACCGTCCTGTCTAGTCTATTGCCTTCTGGCTGTGATAGGCTTGGCTGCCCTCTTCACTGGGTTGTTCCTTTGGGGGGCTTGCCTTTGCTCTTCCTCTTCTCCTTGGAGTCTCTAGGTTGTTCTTCACCCTCGGTGCTCCTCTTATTGTCTTGGCCTTGGGTGGAGGTTTTGTTGCCTTGTATGGGCGTGGGGTGCATTGGCCTCCCTTCGCCTTGCCCTCTTTTCCTCTGCTGAAGTGAGGACGGGCTGCCTCTTTCTTGTCTTCTCGCATCCCCTCTGAGGTCGGTGGTCCTCTACGTGTAGGGGTTCCCATTGCCTGGGGGGATGGGGCTTTTCGCCCTGTGCGCTTGAACCATCCCCTATGGGACTCTCTGTTATGCCCAGGCGGGTGGGGTCATCTTACAGACCCTCCTCCCCTCTGGGTATGGCTAGGGTATCTATTCTAAGTTAAGGAATCTGCGGCTAGTAGTCTCTATCAGATGTACGAGTTACTTACCTTCGGTAACGATGTATCTGGTAGAGACGATTCTAGCCGCAGATTCCTTCACAGCCCGCCCTTCCTCCCCGTTCTGCGAGGACTTTAGACTTGGTTTTCTGCACTCGCCTCCCTGTGGGTGGCTGTGTCTTCTATGAGTACATTCTTTCCCTCTTTCTGACAGGATGTTCGTCCTGTTTATTTGTTCCCTTTTCCTCCCCCCTTTTTGCATATTGGAGGATAGGTTTATGTGTACTTCGGTGTCCTTATGCTCTGGTTGCTCCAGGTTGGGGCCTACCTTCCATCCTCCCCCCCCTTATATTACTGGGGATTGGGCCTCCTGCCATCCTCTAGGTTGGGGTCTTTTGGCTGTGCCTCTGCCCTTTGTTCCTTATGAGGGTTGTCATACTCTGTGATGGGGGCTGTCTTGGAGTTTTGCCGTTCCTGGTTTGTCACGGACTGGTCCCCTTCATTATTTTTGGTTGGGGTTGTAGTCCTGCTCCATGTTATCATAACATTTTTACATATTTTCTTTGTCTCCAAGGGGGGGGGCTATCTCCGTACTGGCAGGGTTGCTGCTTAGGGCCTGGCTCTGCTCTTTATGGTGTTGTTCCTCACCATTACTTTTTCCACTTTTTCTGCTTTTTCGCACACTGTTCCTATACTCTCAGTTTTGCCTGCTGGCTCCGTGTTGTGGCGCGAAAAAGTTCTCCGAAGAAAATTGACATAGGCGCGCCGGGGTGGAACTTATGTAACCTCGCTGACGTCACGTAGGCTGACAACGCCTGGGCGGAGTCACGTGATGCCGTCCCCCCCGCACGCAGGGATGCTGTGGCAAAAGGTTTTCCGTGTGCAGTCTCACACCTAGGGATAATTTTACGTTAAGGAACCTGCGGCTAGAATCGTCTCTACGAGATACATCGTTACTAAAAGTAAGTAACTCGTACTTTAAGCAGTGTTGTGTGTTAACAGAAAAACTCCAACTGCACTGCAGACATAACCTAAACCCCATTTTTTTCAGACACTGAAAATGGAACTTTGTGTGAACTTTGAAGTTGGCCAGCATGGGAACCATTTTAATACCACTTCCTTCTTGCTGTTTCCACTTTTTCTAAACAAACTAATTAAGCTATTACATTGAAATAAAATGCATATACAGTTAAAGAAGGGAAAGAGGTGAAAATGGGATAGCATTAAGGTAGAACAAGAAAATGATTTAAGGAAATTAAAAATCAAATCGTTTCGAGAACAGTTTGAGGGGCCGCTAGATGCAAGTGATTCATAGTGCAGGATCAACTGAAAGATGTATTCCTTTGGGATTCAAGAGTAATGAGAACAAAGGACCTTCTTTGTCCTCTGGTCTTGGAACTCTAAAGGCCATTTTGTGAGGTTTGTATCCTTAAGAGTTTGGGCAGCAAGCAAGGATAGTGAAAGGAATAATCTGACTAGGACAGAGTTCTAACAAAGAAATAGAAGCAGGACTTGCACAGCGAAGTGAATCCAAAAGTTAATCTGTGTTGATGGTCTGTGGCGAGCTACCAGGGATGACGCTGTCTGTACCAATCAGCGTAAGTTATAAAGACTAATACACAGCTCCCTCCAGTCGGAGGAAGACTCTCCGGTGCTCAGCACTCAAATGACAATGAAGTCTAAAGGTTCAAACAAGTTCATGAAAAAGTTAAATCCACAAGTTGGAAAGGTTACTCCAGTTCTTTAATCTATACTCAATATATTCATGAGTGGTGAAAGATTGCTTGAAAACCAAATTCAATAAGCATAATCCATGAAAAGTCTCATTCAATGTTAACACTCCCAATCCCAATGCATTTCGGGCTACTGTATAGCCCTTCCTCAGGGGAATGCTCTACAAACATAAAGAAGAACAACATGCCATCACTAATGAGTTCATACATATCAATAAGCAACTGTACAATTACTGACCATATGCCATGCGGTGCACTGATATAAACTAGAGTATCGTGAAGTTCCCGAAACCTTGCCCCATGCGAAAAGCCTAAAAGTGATGTTTTACTTAGACAAAGAGAAGTGAACATTAAACGTGCCGAATTGAGCCAGAACAGCATGCATTGTAACATGAATATCAGACTCGCTAAAGCCAATAAGTAAAAAGAAAGCCTGTCAAACGTGACGTTGCGCAAAAATGAATAAACGTGCCCAAACATAAAATAAACAGAAAGCGGTGACCCGCGACGCTTGCAACAATAATAGTATCAAAGTGCCTTTTCAGAACCATCATTTCCAAACACTGGTCTTTACTCAGTCTTGAACCTGACTTTCAGGGAGCCTTTGCAGAACCACTGTTGTGTGCATACACAAGGGGACGCAATTTGAAAGAAATTTTGTCTAAACCCAAGGAACGACATGAATCAGAAACATTCAAAGGACTTCGACCCTGTTATAATTGCAGTAATTGCAATAATTGCATTTTAGGTAATGTCACCAACCATCCCATAAAGGGTCAACCTATCAAATTGAGAGTCAACGCTACATGCAATTCTGCCAATATAATCTATATCCTGAAATGTCCCTGAGGGAAATGTTACATTGGTCACACATAAAGAAAAATAAGAGTGAGACTCTTGGAACATAAAATCAATATAAGAACTGGGAACACTAAATCTACAGTAGCGGCACATTTCTTGGAACAAAAACATACAGTAGCCCAATTAAAATATCTCATATTGGAGCAAGTGACACCCACACATAACAACAAAAACACGTTATTGAAGAGAGAGAACTTCTGGATCCGATTCATGGCGACGATGCAGCCACACAGATTAAATGATAGGATGGAATTCCTATGCAACTTATAAAACTGTATAACTGTGGACAGTTGCTGTGCATCTTATATCACACTATAGTTTTGGCACCCGCCCTCTTTTTGCATAAGCAAAGATTTATTGTTGTGTTGTCATATTTTTGCCATCATCACTCGTTTCTCATCACATATTCTGGTTTAAGGCAGTAGCACACCAGGGTTCTTAGTTTCTTGTTCATTGTTTGTATGTGTATCTTTATTTCACCCTTCTAACATGGCGCTCGCGTCCCTCACTGTTTACAGTCCTTCGTTCATTTTTACCTCACTCGCCGCGCGTTCATTTGTTATTCTTAGACCGCCGGGTCTACAGACCCTGAGTAGGTCGCGTTCAGCAAGCTCCTGTGCACCTTCTTAAGTAAGTACCTCTATTGAGGACCGTTTTTTACGCGTTTTCACATAATGACCGAGTGGGTCATTTACACGATTCTGGGCTTACGGGCGGTGTATCTATCAGGCACTTTGATACTATTATTGTTGCAAGCGTCGCGGGTCACCGCTTTCTGTTTATTTTATGTTTGGGCACGTTTATTCATTTTTGCGCAATGTCACGTTTGACAGGCTTTCTTTTTACTTATTGGCTTTAGCGAGTCTGATATTCATGTTACAATGCATGCTGTTCGGGCTCAATTCGGCACGTTTAATGTTCACTTCTCTTTGTCTAAGTAAGACATCACTTTTAGGCTTTTCACATGGGGCTAGGTTTTGGGAACTTCACAATACTCTAGATTATATCAGTGCACCGCATGGCATATGGTCAGTAATTGTACAGTTGCTTATTGATATGTATGAACCCATTAGTGATGGCATGTTGTTCTTCTTTATGTTTGTAGAGCATCCCCTGAGGAAGGGCTATACAGTAGCCTGAAATGCATTGGGATTGGGAGTGTTAATGTTGAATGATACCTTTCATGGATTATGCTTATTGAATTTGGTTTTCAAGCAATCTTTCACCACTCATGAATATAATGAGTATGGATTAAAGAACTGGAGTAACCTTTCCAACTTGTGGATTTAACTTTTTCATGAACTTGTTTGAACCTTTAGACTTCATTGTCATTTGAGTGCTGAGCACCGGAGAGTCTTCCTCCGACTGGAGGAAGCTGTGTATTAGTCTTTAGGACAGAGTTCTGCCATGAAACAGATTCTTATTTGACACATTCATTCTTTGAGAAACCCCCACTACACCACAGTGAAGTTTCCTATTTCATAGATCATTCTCAGCTTTGAAGCCCTCCAGAGAACAACCTATATATCCTTCGAGTTATCTTCTTCGGGGCATCTGTTGCAACCGCTAGGGATATTAAGGACACCATGCTGGATTTCAAGATTTAATCATTTTTCTTGGGTTGGGGAGACCATGGGGCATATCAGCAACACTTTGCGATAACTATCGCCAAGCGTGCTTAGCCCTCCTTTCCCTAATGCCCGCTATCTCAGGTTTTTATCGCAGAGATATCGCATTATTAACAACGTGTATCTTCAAGGTGATAAAAATTCCTGCAATAGTTGGTTTTCCAGCGATGTTCCCTGCAAAACGGCGATTACCTTGCTGATACGGCCCTGTGGTCGTAACAGCAGAATCCACCCCCTATGTTAGGGGTGGCTAAGTCAAGAATTTAGCAGACGTTTGTTTTTGGAGAAAACAGCAGTTTTCTCCAAAAACTAACAATTGCTAAAATGCTGGGGCATCCTTGCTGATAGCGCGAAGCCGCGCTATTGATGTCCTGACATGTAGTGTATGTCAGGAACGTGCACTTTGCATCTCATTAGAGATGCAAAGGTAGGCGTAGTGCAAAAGGGTGCTAACATGCGAATATGCATGTTAGCAACTGCTTGCTGATAGGGCGATGGTTTTATCTCTGCTTTTCTGGCTTTTGAAGCCAAAAAAGCAGAGATAAAACCCTTGCTGATAGGCCCCCAAGTTTGTGGTTTCTAGGTGACACCCGATTTATCTGTGGTCTTTTCACAAACCTGAAAGGTGTTCGGAAATTCCGGGAGTGTCTCCCATTTTTGCTTTCTTTGTGCTGCTTCTGATCCTTTTCGTATATCTTTGGGAGAGAGAACTCAAGTGTTTTGTCTTCTGACATGGGCTTGAATGCTAACCAGAGCAATTTCTGGTGATTATACTATTTGCAGGCATTCCTCACATCACCCCTCGTGTGTGTGAAGAAAGTTAATTAGGCCATTAGACATGTATCTACGAGGTATTCATCTATTTTAAGAATATTACATGGCTTCATTAGGCTTTGTTTGGAACGAAAAATTTATTTTTCTTCAATATTTATGAACGGTGAAAAAACAAAACTACCAATCATTCATTTTTTTTAATGGGAGAAATTTTGAAACATTTTAATCCAAGTACCAGTAAAACAAATACACCAATGTCTTCTCACTCTCAGAAAGATTACTGCCCTAAACTGCACCTTACAAACAAGTTTCCCTGTTGACAGACATGAGGATACAAATATGAGATCTGTCCAGAAGCCTTTGAGATGGGATCGGAAGTCGTACACAATGGCAGCCAAATCTTATTTTCGGAGAGGTGTATACTGTTGATCATGTGTCTTTTGCAATACTACATGTATTCCTTCATTGGAAAGATGTTCAAATGGTGCACAGAGGCCAAAAACCCGGAAACTCAAAGTTTCTTTCTTTTGATAAGCGTGTTAAACTGGCAGGCTTTCCAACTGGGTTATACTTATGACAATAGTTGTAAGAGAAAAAATGTGTTACTTACCTTTAACTGCAGTTATCCAGTATTGATATCTTTCATATATTCACATGCCTGAATAATTCCCTGTCGTTGGGATAGGAGTCCCCGGTACATAAATAAAGAAATGTCTTATGGACATATATATACATAGTAATAGGCCAAGGGCCTCGCATCAGTAACATTTATTTTATTTTATTTTTATTTATAACATTTTATTGAGTACATCAGATTGTACAACATACATTGCAAAGGATTGTACTGTGCAGAAACATGCCCAGGTCGAACAGTAAACACAACAACACGTTGCCGATATATACAGCAAATGGACGATGGTACAGTTCGCAACCCCCCTGCCTGGTTGTTACAGACATATCAATGCATGCAGCTACTATGAAGTAATCACCTGAAATAAAGGAGAAGAAAAACAGAAGAAAAAGACTTCATCCGAGTTTAAGAAACTCTCCCGCACACACACACACACACACAGACTGCTCCACAGCCACTGCCTTACATGGATTCTGTTTCACTAGAGGCCAATAGATATTCTCTTAGAGGGCCCCAGATGTCCTTTGGTCTGGAAGAAACGGGCAGCTCCTCTGCATATAGTTCCAGTTGTTCTAGACAAAATACCATGTCCTTGAGCCACCCCTCTGTCTTTGTGCTCAACCTGCTATCCCATGTAAATAGTGTTCACCGTTTCGCCAAAAGAATGGCAACTCTCACAAACCTACCTACCACCCCTTTTATATGAGGGACATATCCTAGTAAACAAACTAATGGTGTGCACTGCAAGTCCAGCCCTGTCATAGTGCCCAAAAGCTCCAGGACCTTATCCCAGTAACTGTGTACATTCTCACAATGCCAAGCCAAGTGGAAGAAGTCCGACCCTTCCGCACCACATCGCTTACAGCGATCTACCTCCCTGAGTCCCATCCTACAGAGCTTTTTGGGTGTGGGATAGGCTTGGTGCAAAATTTCAGATAGATAATATGCAAATTGCTGTTTGACGTTAAGCTTCCTGTCAAGGAACAGACCTGCGCCCACTCCTTGTCAGTGAGAGGTGGAACCCCAATCATGTTCCAGCGCGCTAAACTCCTGTCCGGGGCACGGGTCGTGTCCTCTTGGACTATTTTATATAGTTTTGTGATCAGCTTTTACCGTGTGGGTGCAGTAATTACCATTTGCAGTGCTTTCAATATTTCGGGCAGGGAAACTCGCAAAATGATCTTTCACCGCCCTTCGTAGCCTGAAACAGGTGAATTGAAATAAAAAAGTAGGGTTCTGTATGTATTCCAGATCATCACTCATGATGTATGAACCTCCAGGGTATAAGTCTCCTAACTGGTCAAGGCCGACCTCTGGCAGCGCAGTGACTGAGCCCTGATCCTGAGTAACGGACAGAGAAGCATGCCCTGTGATGGGCAGGGCAGGTGCATATAAGGGAAGTTTGTCCGACCGCCTACCGATAGCCTGCCACGCATCGACCATAGGGTAAATCGTGTTAATCTCCTCTTTTGGCGTCTGCCCCCGAGTATATGTGATGATGATGCTTAATAGGGATTGGATGCGCGTCACCTTCTTCCACCGCCACATGCGGGATATAGTCATGAGGTTTAAACCAGAAATATGCATATTGGGCTTGCCCACAAAGGTAATAGACATAAAAATCCGGAGTATTGAACCCCCCCTGCTCAAATGTCAATGTCATTGTTTGCCAACTGATGCTCGGCTGCTTGGAACCCCAAACTAGTCGAAGTAATTGAGTTTGAATCATTTTAAAAAGTGCAATTTCAGCCGAATGGAAATGTTAAAAAAGAGGTATAACAACCTGGGAAGGATAATCATCTTTATCGTGGCAATACGATCCGCCAGAGAGAGCGACAAACACACCCACCGATCAACCTGTTGGACCAGCGCAATATAAGCCCTGCCGTAGTTCTCTCTGATCACTATGTCGGGATTTCGATGGAATCAAACACCCCCAGGTATTTTACTGGCTCATCTGACCAAACTAGAGGGTATTCAACCGGGGGTGGGTCAGTAACCGCTGTCAGCGGGATAATGGCCGATTTGTCCCACTTTATTAGAAGACCCGAAAAGAGACCAAATTTGATGTATTCTCGAAGAATTGGGGACAGGTAACGCTGCGGCTCATGGACGTATAGGACCATATCATCCGCATATAAAGATATTCCCACTGGACGGTTGTTAAAATTCAATGCAGCAGCTCTGTGACTCTGACGAATTTTACTCGCCAGCGGCTCCAGCACGATGGCGAAAAGAAGTGGGGAGAGCGGGCACCCCTACCGGGTGCCCCGCTCTATCTGGAAAGGTTCCGATGTAAGGTCACCCACCCGGACCCTAGGTGACGGCTCTGCATACAGCACCTGTATCCATCGCACGAAAACCATAGGGAAACCCATCTGATGTAGGACATAAAGCATGTAGCGCCACTCTATGGAATCAAACGCTTTTGCAGCGTCAAGGAGCACTGCAACCGCGGGCAGGTCAGGGTTAAGGACATGAAACATGGCAAAGATAGTGCGCAGGTTTAGGGAGGCAGACCGGCCCGGGAATGAACCCAGCCTGGTCTGGAAGTACTAATAATGGCATCAAAGGTTGCTGCTTCGTGGCGAGAATCTTTGCCAGTATCTTTGCATCTAAATTTATTAGGGACAAGGGACAGTATGAATCACAGCGCTCCGGAGGCTTATCTTGTTTCAAGAGAGTAATAATCAGGGCCTGTCGCATCGAAGGGGGGAGGATGCCTGAGTCATGTGCCTCCGCATAAACATTCAACAGATGCGGCACCAATAGATCCTCATATGCCTTATGAAATTCAGAGCTCAGGCCGTCAGGCCCGGGGGCCTTATTATTAGGTAGAGCCCGTATAGCCTCTTTGATATCTTCCTCCTCAATGGGAAGACCAAGGTACTTTCTGAGAACGTCAGAGAGCCATGCGCAGGCCGTGTCATCTAAGTAATCATTCATGGCCTTCTCGTCCATACCACCCCGTGACGAGTGCAAGTCCGCATAACATGTTCGAAATTGGTCCACTATGGCCTGTTGGGTATGATATTCCATGCCATTAGTGTCCACTATACGGTCTATGGGGGGGTAATAGGTCCTGTCTTGCAGCTTCCGTGCAAGTATCCTGCCCGGCATCCCACCCTCACCATAGGATCGCCCCACATGCCACTTGGACAAGTACCTTACTTCGGCGTCAGCTAGGGCATTATACTCCTCAACATATTCATGGATTTGAGCCAGCAATTCCCTAGATGGTCTACGCTGATATTCTGCCTCCAACTCACCCAGGGAGAAAATTACAAAAAACAATTTGATGGACAGAATGTAGATCAATGTCTTACATTCACCCCAGTACAAGGATCTGGGCCTAAATCCATCGTTTTTTGCACTCCACACTACCCTGGGTTAGATAATGGCTTTATGCAAATCAGCTCTGACGCTGTGCCCCATGGGAACAGTCCAGTCCGAACTACACAGCCATATCTTTCCCAGACCCGAATCAAGCATCCGAGGACCGGACCGGTTTCGAGGTAACACCTCTCATCAGCCCGGCTAGCTTGACTCCAGTGGTGTGGAGGCTCTGGGACCCACGTCTGAGCTACCCCAGTACACTCAGGGAGAAAATTACAAAAAACAATTTGATGGACAGAATGTAGATCAATGTCTTATATTCACCCCAGTACAAGGGTCTGGGCCTAAATCCATCGTTTTTTGCACTCCACACCACCCTGGGTTAGATAATGGCTTTATGCAAATCAGCTCTGACCCTGTGCCCCATGGGAACAGTCCAGTCCGAACTACACAGCCATATCTTTCCCAGACCGGAATCAAGCATCCGAGGACCGGACCGGTTTCGAGGTAACACCTCTCATCAGCCCGGCTAGCTTGACTCCAGTGGTGTGGAGGCTCTGGGACCCACGTCTGAGCTACCCCAGTACACTCAGGGAGAAAATTACAAAAAACAGGGTCAGAGCTGATTTGCATATCGCCATTGTCTAACCCAGGGTGGTGTGGAGTGCAAAAAAACGATGGATTTGGGCCCAGATCTTTGGACTGGGTTGAGTGTGTGACATTGATCCACATTCGGTCCATCACCTGTTTTGTTTGCAAATTCCGCCCTAAGTGCGCTGGGGATGCCCAGACGTGGGTCCCAGGCACTCCACACCACTGGAGTCAAGCTAGCCTGGCTGATGAGAGGTGTTACCTCGAAACCGGTCCGGTCCTCGGATGCTTGATTCCGTTCTGGGAAGGACATGGCTTTTGTAGTTCGGACTGGACTGTTCCCATGGGGCACAGGGTCAGAGCTGATTTGCATATTGCCATTGTCTAACACAGGGTGGTGTGGAGTGCAAAAAAACGATGGATTTGGGCCCAGATCTTTGGACTGGGTTGAGTGTGTGACATTGATCCACATTCGGTCCATCACCTGTTTTGTTTGCAAATTCCGCCCTAAGTGCGCTGGGGATGCCCAGACGTGGGTCCCAGGCACTCCACACCACTGGAGTCAAGCTAGCCGGGCTGATGAGAGGTGTTACCTCGAAACCGGTCCTCAGATGCTTGATTCCGTTCTGGGAAGGACATGGCTTTTGTAGTTCGGACTGGACTGTTCCCATGGGGCACAGGGTCAGAGCTGATTTGCATATCGCCATTTTCTAACCCAGGGTGGTGTGGAGTGCAAAAAAACGATGGATTTGGGCCCAGATCTTTGGACTGGGTTGAGTGTGTGACATTGATCCACATTCGGTCCATCACCTGTTTTGTTTGCAAATTCCAACTCCCCCAAGCGCACTTCTAAATTGAGTTTGCCCCTAATATCTTTCAGAATCCCCGCCGATGTGCCAATACATGTCCCCCTTATCGTTGCCTTGAAGGCGTCCCAGAGGATCGCCGGACTCTCAACCGAGCCTAGATTCAGTTCAAAATATTGCACAATGGCCTCCCTTATAGTGTCAACAAATACTGGGTCTAAAAGGGACTCCGCGCTAAACCGCCATGTGAATGGCTTGTGCGGTGTGGTAGGCACATTCAGTTCAAGGAGAACTGGGTTGTGATCAGAAAGGGTCCGTGGTAACCTATAGATCGCAGCTACCCACCCATTCACCTCTGTACTTAAGAGCCAGTAGTCAAGTCGAGGCCAGCTGTTAAATGCAGGCGTAACATGAGTCCCTGCGAGCACCCCTTCATTTCGCAAAAGCCAGGCATCGACCAACCCTCGCTCCAGCATAGCATCCCTCACGCACTGCGCAACCCTGACCATGTGCACCGCAGTCGAACCGGACTTATCTACCCTCGGATTTAGATAGGTGTTAAGGTCGCCTCCCCACATAATCGCCACTTCCGGCCAGCTACGCAAAACATTAAACATCTGAAGATAAGGTGTAGTGTCATCCATACATATTGACAATAATCACCAACACGCCCCCCCAGTTTCCCCAATACTATCGCCCAGCGACCCTCCGTGTCAACGCTAGTTTGGATGGCAGTAAATGGGACCCCGTTTTTAACCAGAATGAGGACCCCTCGGGCATAGGTGGAGAACGAAGACGCTAGCCGGAAGGCCGCCCATCGACACGCCACCCTCCCCTCTGTATGCTTTCTAAGATGGGTTTCCTGCAGAAGGGCAATTTTTACATTATGCCTATCGAGTTGCGCTAGTACTTGCCTTGTCTTTTTAGGGGTATTTAAACCTCGGACGTTCCAAGTGATACATTTATATGTTACATTCGTCAGTTATTACAACAAACATCTGCATAATAAGAGCAGCAAATTTCAAAGCAGGTAATCATGCAGCCACAGAGCAGAAGAAAATGAACTGCCCCCATATACCGTACCATGTTGAAGACAGCAATCAAACACATCCCCCCTCCCCCCACCCACTTCAGCGCCCCAAATGTGCTAAAGGCTTGACCCATGTAGAACTCCCAACCCAATAAACACAGCAAAAACATATAATTCCAGTGGGGATCACCTATGAGGACACGCAGCGTCCATTACCACTCCCACAGCTAGTAGGGAGGGGGCCGCTGACATCATTTCATTCCCTAGAACCAGAGCCACCCGTACTACTTGAAAATATGGCAAAACATGCCCCAACTGCAATACAATGTACATAGCCATACTGGGCAGCCAATAAAGTACTACAACAGGGTAGCACCATCTAAGGCATAGTCCCACAGCAGGAATATGATATGGTGATCCATTACTTTAGTGTTCCGGACCCAGAGGGGCTTAAGGGGCAGTACCAATATAGTATGCCGTGGAGGCCTTGCGTAACGAGAAGCAAACAGTGCTCCTCCAAAACCAGTCTCAGCACAACACCACCCAGCTAAAACTAAAAGGACGGAGACTAATAAACACAGTTATATGATACGACCTGCTTCGCCCTCATTGTTCACTCATCGATGTCCGATGTATGAGCCGGAGATGCCCGTTGGCATCGCAGGGATTTGGCATGCTCCATGGCATGCTTAGGATTCGTGAAGATTTTCGCCTTCTCTGCAGTTCCAATATGCAATCGTGCCGGATATAGCATGGCATATTCTCCTTCATCAGCATTTTCTTGACATGTTGGAATTCCTTTTGAGCAGCCTGTACCGCCGCCGTGAAGTCGGGGTAAAAAGATAATGCATTCCCTTGATGAACTATCGAGCCCTTCTGGCAAGAGATGGGCAGTATAGTGTCCCTGTCCCTGTAATTAAGCAAGCAGACAATGATTGGCCTCGGAGCAGGACCAGGCGGAGGGCGCACCGCCAGAGACCTGTGTGCCCGTTCCACAGCAAAGAGAAGCAACAATTCATCTTTATCACATATCTCCTGCAGCAGCGCCTCCATAAAGTCCTCCAGACGCCCTACGTTGGTGGACTCAGGAAGGCTCAAAACGCGGATATTGTTGCGCCGTGAGCGCGCTTCAATGTCCTCATTCTTGGCGCGGATAACCTCCAAAAGTTTCGTAATGTCAGATGTTTTTTCTGCCACCTGTTGCAGGCCGTCCTCCGTGTCCGTGATGTGCTGCTCTGCCTCACCGATGCGAACTGCTTGCTTGTCAAGTTTCGCAGAGAAATGGTCCATTCTACCATTGATGGCCTAGATTTTCCCATCAATTGCCTGTAGGCTGGCCTGGATAGCTGCTAGTGATTTTTCGAGCGCTGTGGAAGCTGGTGGTGCAGCCTCTAATTCTGAGTCCGAAACCCCGCTCTAGGTGGTTTTGCCCCCCTTGCGCAGTTCAAATGTGAGGCGCAGCTGCGTCTTGTCTGGCTTCCCCATGTCTCCGCCGTTCGCCCAGCCGTGCGGGCAGCTTGGAGCCTAGAATGTAAAAGCTCAAAGCCCCTGTCCACCAACGATAATCAGCCACCAAATGCACAATCCACCAAGGCACCGTAGTGGACCCAGCAGCAGGACTCTCAAATCTGCCTGTGGTGCCAAGTAGTGCAAGACGGAATAGCCTGAGAGCACCTTGAAAGGGCCTAGACCACCAGCGTCATGAACCACTGCGCCTCACACCTCTGCCGCTCCACCGCCAAGGTCTGCCAAACGAGGGAGCAGCTGGACAGTCAAAGACCCCCCGCAGGCACAGGTGGCACCGTGTAGTGTGCCCTTGCAGCCCCCCAAATTATGTAGACAGTTGCACACAGGCCCCGCAGCTCCTCTGTAGTCGTACTCACCGCCTAAAGCCTGCAGCGCAATGTCAGATATACTTGGCACACGTAGCTGCCGAATCCACTGTCCATCTGCCTCGCAATCCACAAATGCGGCAGGGGGGCAGAGAAAGTAGGCGCCGCACTCCAGCGGCAATCGCAGGACGAGGCCAAACGCGGCAGCACCACCAGAGGGGAGAGGGGAGAAAACACAGCCGCGGCCCACACCCAGCCGCGGGGCCGGCCGCTGTCATGACACGGCAACCCGGCTCGCGGCGCAGGGCCTGATGGCCGCCCCCACTGCAGTCTCCACCCGCCGGGACTCCTCCGCACACCCGCAGCGGACCACGTACTGACGGCCGCAGTCTTCCGGCTCCCTGACGTCCTCTCGCCACTCCTGCAGTTCAGACACACGCCGCCGCTGATCCCAGCAAGCTCGGGTCGCGGCACACCAGCTCCGGTCGCGGCTCAATACGGCGCCATTACAGCAGCGCCAATGCATGCCACGTGTCTGCGAGCTCGGCACCCGGCAGCTCAATGCGGCCCAAAAGACAGCAACGGACCAGCAGGTCAGTCCTGGGGTTCAAAATTGAATATGGCTCAGTCTGGGCAGGATATTTCCAGGATAGTATACGGCGGCCGGCAGAGCAGCACTACGTGCAGCCATCTTGCCGATCGCCAAGTCACGCCCCACAGCCTCGCATTAGTAACATATCCATGTCCTTTTGTAAAAAGGACCAAACTTCTAAGAAGAGCCAATCAGCTATCACCACCCTCTGGAACCTTCCTGCAAGGAGCTCTAGTCCCTCAGATTTTCGTAAGCACAGTGCTAAGTAGGTGTATTACTGAGAGAACTAAAGTGATCCCTTCCAGGGGAGGTGGGTGGGTTGCATGTGAATCAATGAAAGATACCAATACTGGATAACTGCAGTTACAGGTAAGTAACGCATTCCTTATCCAGTATTAGGGTATCTTTCATAGATTTACATGCCTGAATCAGAGTAGTAAGCAATGATAAGCACATTTCGGATGGTACAATATGAAAGGCACCAGATAATAACATATCAATGTGAAACATAGAAGGTATCAAAATGCAATTAAAGACAATAGAAATGAATACCAGAGAGAAATGTGCGTATATAGAAGAGGATGGCGGGATGAAGAGAAAGGCTCACCTCTAATGAAATAGTTGACGGAGCACTTCTTGTCCCTCTGCTGCATCCTTCATGAGTTCTGTATCCAAGCATAAATGCTTGTTAAACGTATGCGGCGTCTTCCATGTTGCCGCTCTGCAGATGTCTGTAATGAGCACTCCTCAAAAGAGCACCATGGAGGTAGAGATCGCCCTAGTGGAATGGGCTTGAACCTTGGAACGCAGGGGTTGTCTGTGTGACAGAAGGTAATAGCTGCAGAGATCCATCGAGAAATACCCTGTTTAGTTATTGGAAGACCTTTCCTTGGTCGACTGAAAGCCACAAAGAGTTGGTTTGTTTTGCGAAATGTCTTTGTTCTGTCAATGTAGAATTTAAGGCAGCATTATAAGATCCAGAGAATGTAGAATCCTTTCTGCTGCCGTTTGAGGATTTGGAAAGAAGGATCGTAAGACTATGGGCTCATTGAGGTTAAAGTCTGACGGGACAACTTAGGATTTGTCCGCAGTTTCACCCTGTCGTGTTTGAATTGAAGGAAAGGGTCCTGCATTGAGAATGCATAAGCTCACTTACTTGCCTTGCCGAGGTAAGGGCTAGAAGGAATGCCGTTTTCCAGGAAAGATACTTAATATCAGCTCTGTATATCGGCTCAAAGGGGGGTTTCATAAGCTGGACAAGAACTGTGTTAAGTTACCAAGTAGGAGGTAAAGACTTCATAGGAGGGAACATCCTGAATAGGCCTTTAAGAAACTGTTTAATTAACCTACCAGACCAAAGAGAAGGGCCTGCAGAGGATCTTCTGAAACGGGATATTGCTGAACTTTAATGGAAGCTTGTGCAAGACCTGAATTCGCCAGATGGAGAAGGTAAGGCAATATTTGTTCCAGAGAAGATGAAAGAGGGTGTATCTTCTTTGACTTGCACCAGCTGCAGAACCATTTTAGGGAATATGTTTTGTTGGTACTGTCAGCTCGAGCCCGAGCCAGAACTGCCCTACAGTCCGGAGGAATGTCTAGGCCATGGAATTCTCTGAACTCAGGAGATAAGCCGATAGTTTGAGTGAACCTGGATCCGGATGTTGGACTTGCTGCTGGCTCATTGTGAGAAGAGAGGGAAACGGCTTCAACGGGATCGGCGGTTCCAGGGACAGGAGATTAAGCTCTGTGAACCAATGCTGGCACGGCCATGCTGGAGCTATCAAGATGAGATTGCAAGGTTCTGCTTTCAACTTCCTGAGGACCCTGGGAATCAGGGGAAATGGAGGAAAAGCATAAGCAAAGACGTTGAACCAGGCGATCGAAAAGGACGCCAGCTTGAGAAGTGTTGGCATTTGGCGTTCTGCTTGGTAGCGAATAGGTCCAGGTGAGGAGTGCCCCATTGGGAGAAAATGCGGCTGAGAGTCCGCTGATTCAACTCCCATTCATGGCACATTGTTTGTTGTCTGCTTAGTGAGTCTGCAAGAACATTGTCTGTTCCTGGGACGTACTCTGCCCGAAGGGAAATGTTGTGAAGAAGCAACCAATTCCAGATTTTTTGTGATACGTGAGATAGTGTGAGAGAACGGGTTCCACCTTGTTTGATAGTGCATTGTCGTGGTATTGTCCGTCCGCACAAGCACTAGAGAATTTTTGATCCTTGGAAGGAATGCCAGAAGAGCTAGGTAGACAGCTCGCAGTTCAAGGAGATTTATGTGAAGCTTCCGCTTGGAAGGGGACTACCTTCCGCTGATCCGTAGTTCCTGGAGGAAAGCTCCCCAACCTTCCAGGGACGCATCTGTTGTGATGGTATGCGAAGAAGCTGGAAGCAAGAAAGACAAGCCTTGCAAAAGGTTTTGAGGGCGAATCCACCACTGTAGAGCCTTGACCATGTGAGAGGTTATTCGATTGACACCAGCGAATGACCCTGTACATTGGACCTATTGAGCTGACAGCGCTTCTTGAAGAGGGCGCATGTGGAGACGACAGTGCGGAACCAGTAGGATGCAGGAAGAAATCATCCCGAGCAGGGATTTGAAGAGGAGCACTGTGAGACTTTTTGAATCTTATGTGATTTGCCAAGGAAACAAGCCTGTCTCGCTGCTCTTGTAAGGGAAAAGCCGTCTTCTGTGTCGTGTCGAGTATAGGGCCCAGGAAAGTTATACGCTGGGAAGGTTGGAGGGTGGACTTGTCCTGATCGAGAGTGAGTCCCAAGCGGTCGAAAAGCTGAAGACAGGATTTGGAAGACCTGATCACGTCTTCTAGAGAGGGTGCTTTGATGAGCCAGTCGCCTAGATACGGAAATACTTGATGGTGTTTCTGTCTGAGATATGCAGCCACCAGAGACAAGTATTTCATCAAAATGCGTGGCGCTGATTTGAGTCCGAAAGGCAGGACCCGAAATTGGTAGTGCCTGCCCACCACAGGAAACCTCAGGAACTTCTTGTGATTCTGGTGGATAAGGACGTGAAAATAGGCCTGAAGATCTAAGATCACCATGTGGTCGTTTGTGTTGAGAAGTTGTAGCACCTCTTGAATGGAAACTATGCGAAACAACTGTTTCTTTAGAAATTTGTTGAGACTTCTCAAGTCTAGTATAGGTCTCAATTTCTTCTCCTTTTCCGCACCAGGAAAAAACGGGAATAAAACCCCTTCCCCCGTTGACCAGGAAGAACTCTTTCTATAGCTCCTTTCCGGAGCATCAGTAAAAGCTCTAAGAGTAGAAGACGTAAGTTCTTGTGAAGCATAGGTGTTTGAGGAGGAATTTTTATGAACTCCAGCGAATGTCCAAATTGAACTAGTTGGAGGACCGACTGTTGTTATCTTTTTCCAATTGTGCAGGAAATGAGAAATTCTTCCTCCAACTCTGGAGGGTGGAAAGGAAGTGGAGACCGGTGGCAGTTAAAAGTCATTGCCGCCGAGCGGCGTCTTTCCGTCGACCACCTTTCCCTCGAACTGAGGACTTAGTGTAAGACGACTGTTGTCGCTGTGGACGCTGCTGGTTCGGTGGCCGATATTGTTGATTTGAAGAGTAGGAAGAACGGTAGTGCTGGTAGTCTCCTCTCATAGAAGACTGTCCCCTTCCTCTTGATCAAGGAGGGTTTTATAATTGCAGGGTACCCAAAGCCCTAGCCGTATCGGTATCCTTTTTTATGCCCTGAAGAGCGTCATCTGTGTGTGTGCCGAAGAGAAGCTGACCGTCATAGGGTATATCAAGAACTTTAGTTTGTACTTCCGGTCGGAATGCCGTCGCCTTTAGCCAACCTTGGTGTCTTAGTACCGCAGCACCGGCCAGTTGGCAAAAACCTGCCTGCCATCCATCGCGCAATCGATGATCTCGGACGCCGAACGTTCGCCCTCCAGCAAGATCTTTTTTGCTTCTTCCTTTGACTCTTCCGGCAAGGTCCTAAGATATGGGGCAATGTCTGCACACATTTGTCGATCATAACGTCCTAACAGTGCCAAGGAGTTGGAAGCACGCACTGTTAATGCTGACATGGACAAAAAACGTTTCCCAATATTATCAAGCCGTCTACCATCCTTATCTGGAGGGGCGGTCAGCAGTGCGGAAGGATTTTTAGATTTCCGCTGAGCAGCCTGTGTGATAACAGCCAAGTTTGGGGTGTCCAGTCAGGCAAGCTGGAGCGGTGTCGGGGGGCGCTAGAGGGCGCACTGCAGCATGGCCGCACTGCCGTGAGGCTCCTGCAGCCCGGAGCTTTCATCCGGTCATTTATCCTCTTGACCATCACCATCCCCTAATCTAACCCTGGACTTTCCCTTGGTAGGCGTTAAACTGCACTCGGTCCAACTCCCGAGCCGATCGGAGGTTCCTGGCCGGAGTTAGGAGGTCCGGAGGATTCACCGGCGGGCGCTCTGGAGGTCAGGCGCTCCGCGACCCAGCGACTCGGATCACTGTGGCCCGCTGCCTCACACGTGGGGTGGAGGCCTGATCCCCTCCCCCCTCAGGGAGTCTACGAGATTGCTCGCCTGGACGTGGCTGGCTGCTGTGCCGGGGGCCCGTGATCGGTGGCAGAGGGTGTGCAACGTCGACACAGGTGCCACCCTGTACTGCGGTGGTGGAGCTGCGGCAGGGGCGCCGATTCACCCCCGGATTTGAGACACGGCCGATACACAGGAGGGAGTGGCGGGGCATGTCTGCCTGCTCGTGCCCCCGTCTGTGGTGATTTCCTGGACGCTTGGGCTCTGCAAGGTACGAACGGAGGCGGACTGTGGCTGGTGATACGGTCTAGAGAAGGACTTGTTGGTCGCGTTACTGGGGGCCCGCATTTTCCTCCATTTGGCGCCATTATCGGCGCAGCAGCTGCTGTGTGGCGGAGCCTGCCGTGCTGGGACTTGTGGCGGAGCGCTGTGCTGGCTATCCTGGTGCCAGTCCCATCTGACTGCGCTATCTACCGGTGCCCCCTATGGTGCTTTTCTGTGCCATACTGTCTTAGATTGGACTGTTCTGCTCCTTGGTGAACGACATAGGAGCTGGGGCCTGCGCATTGATCCTGTCGCACTCGGTAAGCGGCTCTACCTTCACTTGTCTGTGTTGTGCTGTGGTGGACCGCTGCTGTCTCCTTTCAGCCTCCCCTCGCTTGCTGTCGTTGTAACTGCCCCCTGCCTTCCTGGAGGCAGCAACGTGGTGTGACTATTGGAAGATACTGGCGATACTGCGTGGCTGCACGACTACTGCGCCCCACTCTTGGATTTTGCTCTGCTGCCTGCTCTATTGGGCGCATAACATTGGTTGGTGTACGGGGGCTTGTACCCGGGGATCCCCTCGCCTCCTCTTACTGTGGGAACTGTGACAGGCTGTGTGTGCATGACCATGGGGAAGCCAGACAATAAGCAGCCTAAGCTCTCATTTGACTCTTCGGCCTCTAGGAGGGGCGCTCGCTTGGTGCAGGAGGCTGGGAGCTCCCGCTCTCCTCCCCCACCTATCGCTGATGCCAGTCCGGAGTCCACTGCCCCGGATTTCCAGCAGATGATGCAAGAGATGCGGCAAGGGTTCGCTACCATTGTGGACAAAGTGGACAAACTATCCTCGCGCATGGACGCAGTGGTGCAAAAACTCGATGTCCATGAGGAGCGCCTGACCACGGTGGAGCAGCGCATCTCGGATCACGACGACACTGCGGCCACTCATACCACTCAATTGGCGAGGATGGACAATATACTGAGTGTAATAGCCGCCAAGAATGAGGAGTTGGAGGCGAGAAGTCGGCGTAACAACATATGTGTTGTAGGTGTGCCGGAGACGACAAACGTGGGGAAAATGGAGACGTATGTGGAAAGGCTATTGGTTGGTGCGGTCGGAGCGGAGGCGTTTTCCACGCAGTTTATTGTGGAGCGGGCACACAGATCCCTTGGGCCACGTCCGGCCACAGGCGCGGCACCGCTCCCTATCATTGCACGCCTCCTGAACTATCGGGACCGTGATGCGGCTCTTCGTGCGGCTCGCACCACCCGCTCACTTTCCTTTGAGGGGGTCAATTTCACCATCTATCCGGACTTCACCCCGATGGTGCAGGAGCAGCGACGCAAATTCCTGGCGGTCAAGAAAAAGCTTAGGGACCTACAGGTAGACTACGCCTTGCTATACCCTGCGAAGCTGAGGGTGACTCATCAAGCGAAGCAGACTTACTTCATGAATCCGCAGCAGGCGGAAGACTTTGTAAAGCGTCTCAAGAGGGAGCGTGCTGCTGCTGGCCGGCAGGACGAGGCGGGACAGGATGGCCACCGCTTGGTGGGAGAGGAGGAGGACACCTGACCAGGTTTCTAGCGGCACACAGGCTGAGCTACTTACGTTGCACTGACGCTACTATGGCTGCCCTTGGAGTCTAGGGTTTCACAGGCATAACTGTTAGGAGCGGATGTGTGGATCGCCGGTTCACTTCGGGATTCCGCTTGTTGAGTCTGTTGTTGAGGCGATGGTTGATGATAATACTTTGCTCCGGGCACCCTCTCCCAAACTGTGCCTGAGTCGTATCTTCACCTTGCGGCTGAGGGATCGGCGTAGTGTGAGAGAGTGGTAATGTGCACCTCTGGTGGGCACTCCAACGGGAATACCCCACCATTGTTAAGTTTTCTTGTGCTACTGGTTTTCTGTATGGCTGGATGGATGAATGGAGTGTGGGGAGGGGGGGTGGCAGGGGGTCCTGACAGGTTGGGGTTGGTCAGGTGGGTGGAGGGGGGGGGAATGCCCTGGTAGGTTCTCTTTCGCTTGGCGGACGTACTTGGTGCGCGTTGTTCTTTGGATGTGATGCGTGCTTGTTGCACGGTTGTTCTTCTCTGTGTTGGGAAGGGGGGGTTTGTTGCTGTGGATGGAAGACGGCATGGATGAATGTGGTATGCGGCGCGCAGGGTGTATGGTGTATGCAGCAGTGAAGAATCGCTGCATAGAATTGGGGACTGTGCCTGGTGCAATGTTTCAGCGGTTACTGTCGTACATTCCTTGGGTGTGATGTCAGTCGTGATGTTAGATAGGATATCGATTTTGTCTTGGAATGTGCGTGGACTTAATGATGCCAGGAAATGTCGTAATGTACTGCAATATCTTGATTGGCATGCCATACAGGTAGCATTACTGCAGGAAACGCATTTGCGCCAAGCAACTGCACATGCGTTCGGTGGGAGGTGGGCCTCAGTGAGGAAATTTTCATCGTACTCCTCTTACACACGTGGGGTTGTTATACTGATCAGGAAATCACTTACATTCCAGGAGCTAGGATCACGAATAGACGCAGACGGGAGATATGTGCTGTTGTGGGGAAGGATTGGGCAGATTACTGTGCTTTTTGTGAATTGTTATGCACCGAATGTTGATACACCTGCTTTTTTTCTTACACTGTGGGGCCATATTCTTGAGGTAGATGCCTCGCATATTGTGTGGGGGGGGGGATTTCAATTTGGCACTGCGGGCTATCGAGGACAGGTCAGAGGGGAGCTCTCAGTACAGTATTCAGGCCAGGGATGTCTTACGGGGCATTGTTGAGGAGGCAGGCTTGATTGATAGTTGGCGATATATACACCCCACGGGGAAGGAGGGCACACATTTCACAGCACAGGCCCGTACCTGGGCGAGATTGGACTATATCTTCCTCTCCAGGGGACTTGTGGCGGGACTAAAGGGTGTGGCGCACCTCCCCAGGACGTACTCAGACCACTGTCCAGTTAGGGTTGTGTTATCGGTGCCTGGACTGCAAAGGCCGCGACCACCTTGGAGACTCTTTCCATCTGCCCTGTTGGATCCCATCTTTAAGGCGGAGCTCGGCGAGGAAGTGGAAGCCTTTTTCCCGAGGAATAGGGGATCTGTAGTAAGCATGGGCGAATTTTGCGAATCTCGCGTTCGCGAATTTTGCGGATTTGCGAACTCGCAATCCGCAAAATCCGCGAATTCTCGCAAATTTGCGGATTTTTTTTTGTGTTCGCGCGGGTTTCTGCCAGTTCGCGAGGGTTTCGTACAATTTCGCAAACGCAAACTTACCTGTCGGGTCGCAAGTTTTGCGAACTTGTTGTTTCTACGTGTCCAGCCTGTTTGGGACACTCTTCTTCATCACTGCCACTCTCTGACTACTCATGCCACCCTCTGGCCCACCCATGCCACCCTCTGTTTCATCACCGCACCCTCTGGTTGTCCAGTGTACATTATTTTCGGCAAAGCAAAGCACACCTTCCCTGCCTCAAGTGACCTGAATTAATTTGGGGCTGATTAATGTGTCACAGAATATTTTTTTAGCTGGCACCTGCTTCCTTAGTGCTTCCTGATTAGTGATCTTTTGCACTTGCTAAGTGCTTTCATTGTTGCAAAATTAGTTACAACACCTGCCCTGCCCCAACTGACAATAATGAATTAGGGGCTGATTAATGTGTCACTGGATTTGAACTTCCAGCCTGGCTCCTGCTTGTCTGCCTTAGCTGTAATTCAGGACCTTTGTGTAACTATTCTGAGGGTCAGAGCAGGGTCACATAATAGTTGCAAGTAGGTAACTGAACTCTGGAGGGGCCACTCAGGAAGCACTACAGGAAATGGCTACTAATGATGAGCTTGAACTTTTGAACCTGGTAAGTAGTTTCAGTTTTGCTAAAATCGTATTTCTGCAATTTAGCGCTTATTCGCGGGGCGCGAAGTTGAACTGGGAAGCCGCAAACTCACGCGAACAGTGCGAGCAAGCCATAAAATCCGCTGCTCGCGGATTTGCGGATTTTGCGGGAAATTCGCGAATCTCGCGGACTGCGAATTTACCGAAAATCCGCAAAATCCGCGAGCGGAACGGATTTTCCGCCCATGCTTAATCTGTAGACAGTGTGGAAGTGATATGGGAGGCATTTAAAGTTACAATCCGTGGGGTCATGATCTCCAAGAGCTGTGGGGTACTCAGGACTATTGTTCTTACACTTGCGAGCTTAGAGGCTGATTTACGACAATTGGAGCGTGGGATGCTGGATGGCCCTGATCCTGACCTCATGCATCAGTTTCGGGGTAAACTCTCAGAGTACGAGGAGGAGGCAGCACGGGAGGCGAAACATAGGGGGAAATGCTGGACGGCGAGGAGGTACTGTGAAGGTGAGAGGCCAGGGAAGGTGCTTGCCGCACTTACGAGGCATCAGAGGCATAGTTCAGATGTGTTGGAATTGGTCTTACCTGATGGCACCCGCTGTAGGGACACGAAAGACATTCAAGACACGTTTATACATCATTACACACACTTATACACCACGCAGCAATCAGGAGATGTGAGGTATGGGGGGTTTCTGGATGATTTGGCGCTCTGTTGGCTATCCGACGATCATAGAGCGTTTCTGGGTAGGCCCCTTGAGGTGGATGAAATCAGAAGTGCCATTATGTCCCTTAATAATGGAAAGGCCACAGGACTGGATGGGCTACCCGCCGAATTTTATAAATGTTACGTGGATATTATGGCTCCGGTGCTTCGGGAGGTGTTCGAGGACTCCCTTGAGGTGGGGAGACTGCCGGGGTCTATGAGGGAAGTTGCTATCACTTCATTGCTCAAACCTGGGAAGGATCCCCTGGATGTGGGGTCCTAAAGGCCTCTTTCATTGCTCAACTGCGATGTCAAAATACTGGCCAAAGTGTTGGCGACTCGGCTCTCTGAGCTTATGCCCGTTATAGTTTTACCTGACCAGTCGGGTTTTGTGCCTGGCCGGGCAACGTCTCATAATCTTCGAACGTTATTCTCCTTGATTCCGACAATAGCGCCTGAGATCCCGGTAGCTGCTGTCTTTTTGGATGCTATGAAGGCGTTTGACTCAGTTGAATGGGGTTACTTGGTAGATGTTCTGTGCAGAATGGGCTTTCCTCGGATTTTTATCTCCTGGGTCAAGTTGCTGTATACCGATCCGGTGGCGAGGGTGGTTGTGAATGGTGTACTGTCCTCCCCTTTTCCTATCACGAGGGGGACTCGACAGGGATGTCCCCTTTCTCCCCTCCTGTTTGCCATCGCAATAGAGCCTCTTGCATGTAGGGTTCGCCAATTACACCAGCGGAGTGCGTTTAATTGTTTCCAGCGTCAAATTGGGATATCTCTGTATGCGGATGATGTTACCCTTTATGTAAAAGATCCGCAGTTGAACCTTAACGCGATACTGCGTGAGTTTGTTGCCTTTGGCGGTATCTCTGGAGTGCATATCAACTGGCAGAAATCCCAATTCTTTCCGCTCACTGCAGCGGTTTACCGCTTCCCACTTGACTACCCCCTGGAATGGTGTGATTCGGAGCTACGATATCTTGGTATTGTTGTGGCTTTGCACAAGGAAGAGACGATCAGGCTAAATTATGGCGTCGCTATAACTAAACTAGCAGATAACATTACTAGATGGATGTCGTTGCCTCTTTCCATGGCGGGTAGAGCGTCTCTGATAAAAATGGTTGTGTTACCCCGCTTCCTTTACTTGTTTCAAAACATTCCATATCACCCTGGGGCGTTTTTTTTCACGCGTCTCCATTCGGAGCTGATTCGGTTGTTCTGGGGGGGCAAACAGGCACGAGTGGCATGGTCTACGTTGACGCTGCCGTATGTCGATGGGGGCTTTGACGTCCCAGATTTTGAACTTTATTATGTTAGCGCCCAGGCGCACTATGCGTATCACTGGATGCGCCCCACGCCGTTTATGTCTCAGGTAGCTGCTGAACAGTGGGTTGCTCATCCTCTCCCATTGGAGGGCATGGTGCTGGGGCATGTTAAGGAAATAGACACTCACCAGACGACAGTGACATGTACGGTTGATGCCTGGAAGCGAGTTGCGAAGACGTTGGATCTTGCATTTCTCTACTCACCTGCACTGCCCCTGGTGCATCACCCTGCCTTGTCCTTGTTGCAGGAGACGGGATTCCAACGTCTGTGCAAACGTCTTGCGATACTTACCTGGGGGGACCTTTTTCGTGGGGGCACCTTCCGTACCCTTGAGCAATTTTTTGGGGGTGGAGAATACTCCCCGCTGGAAATGTTCTATTATGTCCGACTACGGCAAGGCCTGAGGTCGCTGCTGCCTGAGTTCCCCAGGGAGCCGGGCGTGGCTTTACCACTCCATGTGCTGTTACTCTCCGATGGGCGTCATTTGGTGTCTAAGTTGTACGGTGCCATCAGGAAACAAAGGGTTGCGTCGCCTAGTCGGGTACGAGAGCAGTGGAATGTTGAGCTCGGAATTGCTATTTCTGATGACCAATGGGCATACTGTTGTGGTGTGACTGCCAATATTTCCTCTAGCTGCCGTTTAAAAATCATACACTATAAATTCATACAACGATTCTATTACACTCCAGCTAGGAAACTCAGGTTCCGTTTAGCGGAAGACGATAGATGTGCTCGTTGTCATGCGGCGGGTGCCGACTTCCTGCACTTGGCATGGGAGTGTGGGCCCATTTCAGAGTACTGGGTGCAGGTTCATGACACCCTTCGGGTCATGACTGAGGATGGGGTGCTATTCGACCCTGTGGTCCTATTGCTAGGTTATACCAAAGAAGTGCCGGCACCCTATCGTCGTATTTGTGGATGTGGCTTTACTGTTAGCGAAACGGCGAGTGGCCTGTTGTTGGGGGCGGGGCAGGATACCGCGGTTCGGGGACTGGCTGAAGGATATTATCTATTGTCAAGACCAATTTAATGTATGCGCAGAAATGATGCCTGTGCGCTGTAGGCCTAGGGACTTTTGGGACCCACTACAGGTGTACCTACTTACCAGGGCTGTGCAAGATTCTGATTCGGACAGTGAGGATCGGGTTGGGGTGGGTTGACGGGGTCTCGCTTGATAGGATCACACCTCTGTCTACAACACTCCATATGACACAGTGACCGGGAAGGTCTCTATATACTACTGCTTCTTTACGTGCATGGCTTACACTGTATAATCATTGTGTGGGGGGAGGGGCCGCATTGCCTGCTCCTCTGTGGTGATGCTTGGAATGCCTCGACTCAGGGACTGATGAACTCTGGATGTGCACCCACTCTACTGGTGCTGTTCTTCCTGTAGAGATGTACGGTTGATACCCACATTATTGATGTACTTATATGTTCTGTACTGCTATGTTCCACCTCGTGTATTTGCTGATATTGTGCTCCCACTCCTGCCCGCCTTGTTCCCCATCTGGACTTGGCACCTGGACTTCCCATGTACGCTACTGCATTGCGCTGTTCTCTGAATCATAATATGCTTTGTGTAAGCTGCACTACTGTCTTTTGCTTGTCTTCCAATAAAAAGGTTTACAAAAAAAAAAAAAAAAAAGCTGGAGCGGTGTCCGGAGCCCTGTATTTCTTGTCCAGCCTCAGTAGCACCGGGGGTAGAGGAGAAGGGATGTGCATAATCTTTACACCCTGGTCCCATATATAGTCGATAATAGGTATAGACCTGACAAATTTCTTGAAAGGTTCTTTAAAGTCATAAAGGAAGCAATCCTGTTGGTGGGAAGGCATAGGTATTTGGAAACGCTGTGCCACTCTCTCAAGGATGTTATGGAAACCCCCGATATCCTCAGGAGTCGAGTCAGTATGATTAGGAACCGGGGATGCTGGACAGGGAATTATGTAATCACCCCACTCATCATGTGTCGATTGGGGATCTTGAAGTTCCCCTTCCTCATGTGGTTCCTCCTCTTTCATCATCCGAGGAAGGTGGAGGCTGTGAAGTGGAAAGGCCAGGTTGTAAAATCAGGGGCGAAGTCCGTGGTCTTGGCGGCGGAGAGGCCACTGGAGGAAGTGGAGACATAGGCGAAGTTGGAAACCTCTGTTTATAATCAGTTATTAGGAATTGGAGGTCGGAGACCAGGGACGCCGGTAGGCAAATCATGTTAAGTGGCATGGCACTCCTCATGATAATCCACCTGGTCCTCCTGCTCCTGTTCATCATAGTCCGAGCTGTTGCGATACTTGACGTGAAGTTCAGATGGGCTTGTCACAGTTCTGAACATACTGCCATCACCAGAATCTTCCTCCTCCAGGAGGTGTGTAGGTGGCAAAGGCTGGACCCTACTTGGAGAAGTCAAGACCGGTGTTAGCGTGCGCTTTGTAATCTTAAGGTGGACATACGCACTATGTTGTTTGGGTTCTGTTGTCGTGGACGAGCCCGTCCACGGAGAAGTCGTCGACGGTGAAACATCGACGGGCACCACCACGACGCCAACACAACGGTGTTGGCGTCGAAGGTGTCTTCGTCGTCGGTGCCGCCGTAGTCGACAGAGCCCTCGTCGACGACAGGGTAAACGTCGACGGAGTAGTCTTCGTCGACTTAGGCGTGGGCACACTCGTCGGCAATCTTAGAGCTGACGATGGCTTTGACGTTGACGACGATTTCTTTAATTTTATCGTTGACGAGATAGACGATGAAGTGGTCGATGTCGGCGTGGATAAGGTCGAAGACGCCACAGAAGTGGATAAGGTCGTCGTCGACGAGGTGACAGTCAAAGATGTAGATGGAGATTTCCTCGTCACTGAAGCCACCGTCGACGAGGTGGAAACAGGCAAAGCTTTAGAATGTGCCTCTGAAGACTATTTGTGCGTCTTCTTTTGAGGTGGCTGCGATGAAGGACCTGGAGAGGCCACTCTAGGTCTCTTTTGAGAGGAATGTGAACACTTGGAGGAACATTCACTCTCCTCAGAAGACACAGCTTGGTCTTTATCTTTAAGCCTCTGCAGCCAAATTAAAAGGCGTCCTTCCCTGTCTTTGAGGGTTTTTGAAGAAAAGGTACAACATAACTTACAGTCCTTTGAAGAATGATCTGGGTAAAGGCAATAGAGACAGTCCTTGTGTTGATCATCCACATGAAGTCTCTTTTTACCACAGGAAGCGCAGGACCTAAAAAGGCCTTTCTTAGGAGTATCTGCCATGAAGAACTCCACACAGATGAAGGAATTTTGAAGAAAAAAGCACTGGAAATCCAGAAACTAATGAAAGCTGAGCAGAGCTCAGTGGAGACTCCCTTAGCACATGCAGTAGAAAATCTGAGGGACTAGAGCTCCTTCTAGGAAGGTTTCAGAGGGTGGTGGTAGCTGATTGGCTCTTCTCCAAAGTTTGGTCCTTTTTACAAAAGGACATTGATATGTTACTAATACGAGGCCCTTGGCCTATTACTATGTATATATGTCTATGAGACATTACTTTATTTATGTACTGGGGACTCCCGTCCCGATGACTGGGAATGATTCAGGCATGTGAATCTATGAAAGATACCCTAATACTGGATAATAATTGTTAGGCAGAAGATCTGAGCTAATTAGAACATTCTCATTAATTGAAGACAATGTGCTTTTTAAACAAATATGTTCAATTGTCATTAATATTTTCAAAAATAGTTTTTTAACCCGTTAACCGCGGCGGTAATTCCGCCGTGGTGCGGGCGTTTCCGTGCGCGGGTGGGGCCGCGTCGGCCATTGGCCGACGGCAGCACTGGGGAGGTAGTGTTGCCGTCGGCCAATGGCAGACGGCAGCAAGGAAAGGGTTAATCTGTCCGACACAGGATGAAATAAATACTGGCACTGCACCACATACTATGTAATTGGACATGTTGCTTTTAGAGGTCGGATTGAAATCCTTAATGTATGTTTAGGCAAGTGGTCAGGTATACTGGCACAATCATACAATGGAACGGATACATTCTAAAAAAACACACTCAGAATATATTTACTAATGACATCTAGTTAAGCTGAAGTTTTTATAAACAACAGTTATAAGAATAGTTATTAGCAAAGAAGCCTTATGAAAAATGGAAAGGGATGAGGTTGTATATTTTGCCATATGTAATAAGAGGCCTAAGAAAGGTACTCCGCTCTTAATAAAAGTTGCCCCCTTTTCTTTTTACATCTTACTCTTCTTACTGTACTATGTAACAATAAAGATAAGCTAGCAGATAGTACAGGTAATAAAAACAGAGGGACTGGCCATGGATCTTTACATGGGATGTGTTTTGGGTGGAGGATGGCAAGATGTGCTGGCAGTGGTTTAATAGGTGAGCAGTTGGACAAAGCAGTATGATTATAGAGGTATGGAATTCCTATTAACCAATGCCCTGGACATATTGTTTGGGTTCATAGACAACGGGTTTTCATTTTTATTTTGTCCTTGAGACAAGTAGGCCCAATCCCCTGCAGCTCAAAACTGTGGACCAGGAAATGGTACTCCTAGAAAATATTTATGAACTGCATTTTAGAACAAGCAAATATGCATGCGTGGATTTGCCAATGTAAAAATCTGCCGAACATTTACAAATTCATTGTTCTTCCAACCCCTTTTTCCTAACCCTGGAAGAAGTTGTACATATGCCCTTGTCAGGAGTACATTTTCAACCCTTCTCAGTGTCGGAAAAGATAAGAGAAGAGCTGGTGAACCCCTAAAATGTCAAAGTTAGTAGATTTGCACAGACTCAAAAAGGCATTCTAACCCTGAAGCTATTGCTTACCGCTACCTCGAGCCCCAGTATATAGATCTGCAGAAAGGTGGCAAAAAAGTGAATTGATAATATTCAAACACCACTATAGCATGAGCCATGGCATTATGGTATTCCAAGTTTTTTTGCCCTGAGCTGCGCCCTTAGGCCTTTCCAATGTACTACTTTTCAAATATTCCCGGACTGGTGGTGTTGTACTAAATAAGCCTCCTGCAAAATTGGGGGGGGGGGGGAAGTTTCTCTTTCCCCAAATATTATAGGACCAGAATTAGAATAGTAATTTTGACCTTCAAGTGTCTGCCACGCCCACTGCTGTTCTGAGGGTACAGGTCAGGGCAAGAAACACGAACAAGCTGGCATAATCAGAGAGGCTGTTATCAGAACTCTTAGACACTGATTTTTCTGCCATAATTTGTTGCTGCACTACGAAGCACCAAAGGGGCAAGTGGATTTTGTTTTTACAGGATGAGTAGATTAATGAGGCAACCTGTCCCATGGACAGGTAGATATCTTATTAAATTCTACAGCACTGACATAATGTTATTCAACTCATTAAATACAAGTTGATAATGTGTGAATGGACTTGGGAGAAGAATTTCTTCTGGAGGCAACTGGTCCACATATAAAAACAAAATAGTAAATCAGTAGCAGCAGAAATGTAGATGATTCAATACGTATATTTGTTAAATTTATATTCTGAGCTAAAGAGTTAGAAATCCATTGATGAATGTGACTTCTGGCACACAAAGAACTTGCAAGAGGCATAGAGCTCATACATTGCTGACAATTAGTTGGCTTTATTGTTACTCATTTGTTTGCCTTTTATTTGTTGGCTTGCCTTCCCTTTAATGTATTTGTCCATGCCCTGGAACATCTTATCGATAGGTTCACTTGTATCTTCCACTGCCCACATTTAACTAATTTTAGTTTTGGTAAAGCACTCCATGAGGGTGCACATGTGATCCAGCTGCTCTCTCATGCTCCATGGTGCTCTCTCTATCATGTGCTCCCCCGCAAATCTTTTTTAAAGGACCAGGCAGTAAAAAAAGTGTATAGCACCACCTCAGTTTCGTTTGATCTATCTTAGATCAGCAATAAAAAAGCCACTGTTGCACTTGCTTGATGATGAGTGTGCGTGCATATCTCATCACACATGCACATGCCTACAAAATGACACTGCAGCATCATTGTGCTACGCATCTTTTTTCTTTGTTGTCCTGTGGCCATGCTGTCCAGCAGCAATACAGCATGCCAAAAGGTACTGGCAAAGCCAAAAGGTCCCAAAGGTGTGATCTGTTAGGTTTGCCAAAGCTTGTTTTCCATTAGGAAGAGGTGTGGCGCCGCAGCCAGGGCGACTGACTCCGGAATCTGGGGATCACGGTTCGATCCCAGGCTCCGGTGGCAGCTCAGCCGGGCACCATGTGACTCTGGGCAATAGCTTGCTTAATCTTCCCGATGGCCCCCAGCGCCTAGAGACCCTGACGGGTGATTGTGCGCTTTACAAATGTGGATTATTATTATTATGATATTGGGTGTTGGCAAACCCGAATGAAAAGTGAAGGTGTCCTGAGTGTTTAGATACAAGAAAGGGGAGATAGTGATCAGTAGCCAAGGGTTTTTACTTTTCTGCTGAACTAAGATATCTTGGGAAAGGTATTTAACAACCATCATGCGATTCCATTGAGATTTTGCCCATCTACAGAGTTGTGTACAATGTTTTTCATCCGACAAGATAGCAGAGTGGATAGTCATTGTCTTCACGAGAAAGAACTTCAGCTCAATGATTGTTGGACTGCACCAGACCCTTGCATCTTCTGTGTTGTTTCCAAAGTTAAGAACTTACTGGTACAGTCTTTCAGTCCTTATTCACACTGTAGTGTCCAGCGGAAATGTGTAATTTTAAACTGTGCTGTTGTGCAGCTTATTTTTGGAGCAGTGTATGACCAAAAGACACAGTACATCTTGGATTACGTTTCACAGGACTTGTGGGACATTAACCATGTGGAAGTCACTGCGGTACACCGCATTGGATGCGAACAGCAATATCAAGCTTTGGACAAGGAGCTCGGGTGAGAGATCGCTCATCGGAGTTTAAGCTTTGCTCTTTTAAGCGATATGTTTTTTTGGACTCATTTTCTTTGTTCCTTTTGAATGAGTGGTTGTTTTTTATGCATAGTGTGTGCGTTGCCTGTTACTACCGTGTGGGTGCTGTAGGGATTTCTCCATGTTACTTTTAATAATGCTTTCTACTGACTACGGTGTTTTCCATGTACTGTTCCTTCACCAGTCTTTGCGTGATTGGGCTGTTTACATGTTGTCTCTTTTGCTATTTTAGTGGGTGAGTGTATTCCAGTACATTTTATTCGGTTTCATGGGGGAGTGATCCACCACCACCGGACAAAAAAATTCTGGAAGCTGGTACTCTGCATCATTGATGGCCATTCCCTCCTGCAGAGCCCACGTCGTATAGGGAAAATAATATTAAATAAAGTAGGAGTGAAGTTTTTGTAGTGCTAGTGCCTATTATAAAGTTCAAATGAAAAGACTCCAAGAAAACATTAGCCCAAAAAAATACATTGGTGCTTTATATTTCACATAAAACACAACATTTAGGATAGATTAGTCAAAACACTCCCAATAACAGGTGAGGGGTGTGCTTGGTTTTCTCTACAGAGACAGTCAATGTGTGGATGGATTCTTGCTTCTACCATCCTTAGGTTATGCTCCACTTCCTGTCTTGAGCAGTACCTGGAAACGGGAATGCTCACAAAATGTTGTAATATATTCTGCTGTTTTATATAGCCAAACATGACCCAAAGGTATTGGAACGCCTTACATGATCATCTTTTACATTACACAAGCACACATTCAATTCAATTCATAAGTCTTTATTTCGATTTTTAGATCATAAAAGACGCTTACAGCAAATAGTCATATTCAAATACTTTTTAGTTTTTTAAAATTACCCTCCATTAACAGTTAATAACAACCACTAAACACTGCATCAATTATTGGCCATCCAACAATAATTTAACAAATAGGTTACATAAATATAAGCAAATATTAATTAAATCTAGTTAAACATTATTATACAGTTTTTTTTAAACCATTTCTGTAGTTAAAAAAAAAAAAATTAACTTTATAAATTCATCATTAAACACATTCTATAGTTTCAGGTGAGGTTAACTCATAAAAAGACATTAGGGAAAAAGGAAGTGCCACTAAAATATCACTGTAAGCTCATTTTACGTGACTGGATGATCCACATCCAGTGAAGGAACTTGGCCACAGCTATAACCACAGCCTGGGCATTGTCAGTTCGAAGGATCCTGACAGACTCACAACCTGTTTTGAGACCTAACTGAACACAAATGGGTTAATCCAGGATAATCTAGGGACCTTATATTCAGGGCAGGCAAATAAGATGTGCTCAGAGTCTTCCCGCTGGGTGGAGCAAAAGGGGCAGACAAAGCCTTGACCCCCGCGCCACCTTGCAGTGAAGGCATTGAGTGGTAATGTCCCCACCCTGAACTGGTGGTATTTCTTCCTGTCCCCCGGGATGGTAATCCAATCCAATCCCAGTAACCCTCAAAGGCTGGAGAGTGTTTCAGTCCTAGGAATTCTGCCGTAAATGATGGTTCTATCCATGGCCAAATCTTTTTACCTCAAGCATGTTCCGGTACAGGTCTCTAGATGTTTTCCTAGGTGGAAAGGTATTCCCTGTTGGGTCATCCCACAATGGGGATAGGCCCATGGCCGAATATATTGCTTTTACCTCCCTCAACCATAATAATTTGTGAGCCCTATCAGCATCTCTAACCTCGAGAAAGGCTTGTGCATACTAGGAGAGTTCCGGGGTAACCCATAATCTCCTCCAGTAGGCACACATTAATTTTTCGTAAGCACAGGGAGATTAAGTGATTTGCCCAAATCACAGGATGTTGAGCAGACACCAAGAATTGAACCTGGCTTCCCAGCGCCTCAATCTTCAGCTCTGGCTGTTACACCACATCCATGCCCCTATACAAGATATCAGAAAAAGGGGTTCCACAAAACATACTTTCTAAAGCCTATTTTCAGCACTTATCTGTGCATACTTTGAACAGAAAAGCATTTTTTCTTTGTTTAATTGTGTTCTAGGGCTGCCTTAATGATCCATGACTGATAATTAAAGGGAACAAAGATTGAAAAGTCACATTACAAATGAATTCATACTATTTTATTGATAACCTTATTTAGTGTCAAGACAAGACCTTTTTCAGGCTCTTTAAACAACAGATGGCTGGCATTTTTCTTTTGGCAACCCACCCAACTTTATATTCCTTTTAATGAAATGCATTTTCACACTAAGGCAGTAAAAAGGAAAATCCAAATGTAAGAAATAGGCAGAGTGGGGGCCCAGGGGGTACTGGAACCAGAAAAAAAAGACTCTGTAACCAGCTTACAAAGGTATGTAAATATTGTAATTACATTTATATAGTGCTTTCTACCCCTGACGAGGCGTCAAAGCGCTTTTTAGGCAAGTAGCACGCTACTCCGGAACCCATAAAGGATTAGTGTTGAATTAGTATAGTAAAATATGAATGCGATTTAAGTGGTGGATGGGTTAGTCAATTATTTGGATTCAGAAGGATAGCTGAAGGATAGAAGAGGTAACAAAGGTTTGCATTTATATAGCGCTTGTTACCTCTAAAGGGGTGTTGAAGCGCTTTTTATTTTTTGGGGACAAGTAGCACGCTACTCGGGAAACCCATAAAAGATTAGTGGTGAATTAGTATAGTGAAATATGAAAGTAATTTGAGTGGTGGATATATGTAACCCACCCCAAAAAATGTATCAAGTTTAGCAGTGTTCAACTCGTCTCTGGCAGGTCAATTACACAAGGTGTAAAGCTGCCTACACATAGGAACATGGGTGAAATATGGACACAAATGTTCAGAGTAAATTTAAGGAAGCACCAGGCTCACCTCAGCATTGAAGCTGGGTCAAGTCCATTCACTGAGGTAGTGGAGCCTGGGTGTAGGGCTAAACATGTAGCCCTGCCCCTTTTCCTGCGACATCGAAACAGTAGTAAAGGTCAAACAAAAGCCTGAACACAAAACCTAAAAAAAGGATTCCACATCTGTTCAGCCTGCAATTATGTCTTTTCATGACCCGAGATTAGGAAGTTATGAATGCCATTCAAATTTAACAGGAATGTTTAAATGGTTTGCTATCAATAGGTCAGTTTTCGGTTCAGACTAACCCTAAGCATATGTAAAAAAACCTGAACAGTTTAGCAGCCATTAACCATTCTGATATTCCATATCGAGGCAGCATAAAACGGGTTGCACTGGGGATGTGCATTTTGTGCTCCTTATTTTTTCCTTTTTGCTATTTTCTGCTTTTTGTGGCCTTTTGTGTGATTTGTACCCTTCTTTGAGCTTTTTGTACTAGTTTCTGCTCGCTTTGAGCTCTTGTTTGGTTATTTGTGCTCTGTTTCCAAGATATACAAGGGTAGCACATGATCTTTAAAGACCTGTGAAAAACTCGGGTGTGCCGGAGATAAGACTCCAGACATAGACCAGACGAGTCCCCAGCAGCCCGAGCTGCAGCAGCAGCTCAAAATGAGACACACAAAGCCTAATGGGCCTGGAAGGAACAATGAAAGGTTAAGTAGTGGGGTGAAGTGCGCGCCCCCCCCCCGAGGGGATGCTGCGCCCCCCCAGGGGTGCGTGTCCCACAGTTTGAAGACCTATGTTCTAGAGCAGAGTTCTTCAATCTGTGGGGCGCCCCCCCGGGGAGCGCAACACCAAAATCTTACCTTTGTTCCTCTAACTGTCACACCATGAAAGTCTTCACCCATTTCAAATGGGGTTTCTTTTTCTTGGAGAAAGCCGCTAACAGAGGGTTGGAGGGTGGAGGGAGGGTAAATTGAGGAGGTACTACCTGCCCGTGCTTTTGTTATGTTAAGAGCAGGCGTATTAACCGTCCCAGAAGGGGCTTAATTCGTATCGCTGAAATGTTTCAGCTGCAGTAGGAGGCAGGAAATCTCTCTCCTCTGCTCAAACCGAAAGCAAATGAACAGACAGTACTGTTCCTTTGCGTTCTATTTCATAGCAGAGGAGACTCCTTACCTCCCACTGCAGCTGAAGTATTTCAGCTCCACAAATTAATGACAGTGCGAGAAATTATACTACACTTTCATTACACGCCATATTTTTAATACATCCGCTACCGATGACAGAGAGCAAGCTGAGTTCACGGACCATCCGTGCACTTAGTGGACAGGTGGTCATCTTACATTTGTTAGCAGATAGTACGAGTCACCATGGCAGGGGAAATTACCATCTTGGGATCTGCAGTTTTGGCTCTTCTGTTAGCCGGATATTTTGCACAACAGTATTTGCCGCTGCCTACACCAAGAGTGATTGGAATTGATCTTGGGACAACGTATTGTTCTGTTGGGGTATTCCAGCCTGGCACAGGTGAAGGGAAGGTCATACCCGATGAACGCGGCCATCAATGTATTCCAAGCATAGTGTCATTCACAGAAGGAGACGTATATGCAGGATATGATGCCTTGTATCTCGCAGATGCTAATCCCTAGAACACCGTATTTGATGCAAATCGATTCATAGGCAAAGCCTTCACTCAGGATGAATTAAATCATGAAAGTAGCAGGTATTCATTCAAGGTTTTACACAATGAACCCTTCACTGTAACTCCTGAGTATATTGGATCTCAACTCCTCCTAAAGTTAAAGAAGATGGCTGAGAAATATCTCAACATTCCAGTGTTAAAGGCTGTCATTTTAGTACCAGCAGAGTTTGATCACAGCGCTTAATTTGTAAAATAAAAAAGTGCCGGTGCTAAAGATTTCTCAGAAGAATGGGGTCATTGCTATCAAAGGTTAAGGTGGTGAACACTAAGGCTGCGTTGTCTTGATTTCACCTAATGCCTCTCACATTCACCACCAGAACTCCCTGCCCCTTTACCTCACACTTTCACATTCATTTTCCTCCTTTTTCTCCCTTTGTCACAATTTTTCAGTTTTTCTCTGCCTCCTTTTCCCTTTTTAGGTCGAGGACCGAAGGCTGCGCTTGCGCAGTCTCCGGTGGGAGATTTAATGTTTTGTAGTATGGGGGCTTGAACCCGCCTCTCTCTTCTATTGGCTGGCTCCCTAAACGGAGGCCAGCCATTGGATGAGAGGGGCATCACTCCGATCAAGCCCCGTCTCTTTCAGGTTCGGGGCATTTTTGTTCTGTTCTTTCTACTTTTTAAGCCCCGTCCCTTTTTTAGTTGTGGGCGTTTTTTTTTATTTTTATTTTTTACAGGGCCGTCTTTTGTCCATACTTTAATGTATACTTGTCTTTGTTTCTCATTGTTTGTTTAAGTAATCTCGTTGTTTAAGTAATCGAATGTCTTTTTGTTATTTTTTATAGGTCCAACATGCCCCGTGTCGTGTGTTTGCCGCGATTTGCACGGAGTGTTTCCAACGGCTTCGACGGTGTCTCCCTGTACCGTCGTGAATGGACCGCTCCACCAGTTATGTATGCTGCGGTTTCCGTCTTAGAGTTAAGCCATTGTGTCTCTTTTTGTCATCTGATGTGTTTTTTTGTTTATGTTGTAGGTCTACCCCATGTCCTGTCGTCTCCCTCTACCGCTGTGCATGGACTGCTTTGCCCGGTAAGTATTCTGCGGTTTCCGTCTTAGAGGTAAGCCATTTTGTCTCTTTTTGCCATCTGATGTGTTTTTTTGTTTACTTTGTAGGTGTACTCCGTGTCCTGTTGTCTCAGTGTACCGTGGTGCATGGACTGCTTTGCTCGATAAGTATGCTGCGGTTTCCGTCTTAGAGGTAAGCCATTTTGTCTCTTTTTGTCATCTGATGTGTTTTTTTGTTTACTTTGTAGGCCTACCCCGTGTCCTGTCGTCTCCCTGTACCGTGGTGCATGGACTGCTTTGCCGGTAAGTATGCTGCGGTTTCCGTCTTAGAGGTAAGCCATTTTGTCTCTTTTTGTCATCTGATGTGTTTTTTTGTTTACTTTGTAGGTCTACCCAGTGTCCTGTCGTCTCCCTGTACCGTCGTGCATGGAACTGCTTTGTCCGGTAAGTATGCTGCGGTTTCCGTCTCAGAGGTAAGCCATTTTGTCTCTTTTTGTCATCTGATGTGTTTTTTTGTTTACTTTGTAAATGTACCCCGTGTCCTGTCGTCTCCCTGTACCGTCGTGCATGGACCGCTTTTCCCGGTATGTATGCTGCGGTTTCCGTCTTAGAGGTAAGCCATTTTGTCTCTTTTTGTCATCTGATGCGTTTTTTTGTTTACTTTGTAGGTCTACCCCCTGTCCTGTCGTCTCCCTGTACCATCGTGCATGAACTGCTTTGCCCGGTAAGTATGCTGCGGTTTCAGTCTTAGAGGTAAGCCATTTTGTCTCTTTTTGTCATCTGATGTGTTTTTTTGTTTACTTTGTAGGTCTACCCTGTGTCCTGTCGTCTCCCTGTACCGTGTTGCATGGACTGCTTTGCCCGGTAAGTATGCTGCGGTTTCCGTCTCAGAGGTAAGCCATTTTGTCTCTTTTTGTCATCTGATGTGTTTTTTGGTTTACTTTGTAGTTCTACCCCGTGTCCTGTCGTCTCCCTGTACCGTGTTGCATGGACTGCTTTGCCCGGTAAGTATGCTGCGGTTTCAGTCTCAGAGGTAAGCCATTTTTTCTCTTTTTGTCATCTGATGTATTTTTTTGTTTACTTTGTAGGTGTACCCCGTGTCCTGTCGTCTCCCTTTACCGTGGTGCATGGACCGCTTTGCCTGGTAAGCATGTTGCGGTTTCCATCTTAGAGGTAAGCCATTTTGTATCTTTTTGTCATCTGATGTGTTTTTTGTTTACTTTGTAGGTCTACTCTGTGTCCTGTTGTCTCCGTGTACCGTGGTGCATGGACTGCTTTGCCCGGTAAGTTTGTTGCGGTTTCCGTCTTAGAGGTAAGCCATTTTGTATCTTTTTAGTCATCTGATTCTGATTTTTTGTTTACTTTGTAGGTCTACCCTGGCTCGTGTCGCTGTGGCAAGTTTAGGGTACGTTATGGAATTTTTTTCATTTTGACATGTGCTATTTTTGTTAGTTTTTTTGTTTAATTCACTTTTTTTCTTAGCATTTGTTTGTTTTATTATAACAAATCTTTATTTTTTGTTAGATAATGTGTTTATGTAATACTTACTAGTTTAATTACCAAATGTAGATACTGTTTTTAATTTTTGTTATTGATGCTTGTTATTGACGTGGATAGTGCGTCTATTAATTACGTTAGGGTGGGTCACGTTTTCTATTTAGACAGCAGTCAGCGATATCTCCGGTGGACTCTAGAAATCACCGTACGCAAAGCAGCAACGTACAGGTAAGTGGAATATTTTTTTCATGTATGGGAAATGTTAATAATAGATGTATTTTATTGGCCTTACATTGTGTTTTATTGTTATTACAGATTGTCATTGCCTCGTTTGATTTTAATTAAAGGTAAGTCTACATTTTTTGTACAATATTTTTACTGCTAATTGTATGTTCTATTTTGCAATGTTTTTTGTTTTATTCACTTAGTTTTTTAATGCATTATTTATTTTAATATAACAGTTCAATATTGAAGTTTTTGACGAAAGTGCTGCTAATAGTTTTGTAGGGAAATTACCTTATTTGAATACGGCAGGGTGGGGCACGTTTTTTATGTAAACGCCAGTTGGCGATATCTTCCGGCTAGTTCTACAGGTAAGTGCAATTTTAGAGTGATGTTTATGTAATTTTGTCTCTTTGTGATCTAATATGTTTTTTTCTTTTACTTTTCAGATATACACTGTCCGTGTCGTCTTCGTGTTTGTCTGAGATTTTTAGATGTCACCTTCCGTGCAGCGGCGACATACAGGTAAGTGCTATATTTTTATATAGTTAGAGATTGCGTTTGTGTTTTGTAACATTATATTGTATTGCAAGGTGGGCCCTTTTTCCATTTAAACAGCAGTTAGCGATAAATGTCCGGTCGACTCTGCAATTTACTGTCCGTGATGCAGCGACATACAGGTAAGTGAAATTTAAAAAAAATATTATACAATTTTAATAGTTAATGTATTTTGGCTCTTTTTAATGCTATATGCATGACTCACTATGTTATTGCAAATTACTGTTGTGCTTTTAATATTAATACAGTTGTTATTTTGGGTTCAAATGTGTTCGTGTTGTATTGCATTATATTGTGTGTAAATTTCTTTTGCGTTTATTATAGTTGGTAGTTTATTACAAATATGTTAATAATGTTTGCAGGTATTCGTAATTGATTTTTTTGACAAAAGTGCTGGTAATAGGTTTTTAGGGGGAGTACCTTATTTGAATACGGCAGGGTGGGGCACATTTTTTATTGTAAAGGCAGTTGGCGATATCTTCCGGCGAGTTCTATAGGTAAGTTCAATTTTTGAGTGATGTTTTTGTAATTTTGTCTCTCTTTGTGATCTAATGTTTTTTTTTATTTTTACTTTTCAGGTATACACTGTCCATGTCGTCTTCGTGTTTGTCATTGAGATCTTTAGATGTCACATTCCGTGCTGTGGCGACATACAGGTAAGTGCTATATTTTTATATAGTTAGAGATTGTGTTTGTGTTTTGTTACATTATATTGTATGTCAAGGTGGGCACGTTTTCCATTTAAATAGCAGGGGCGATATATGTCCGGTCGACTCTGGAATTTACTGTCCGTGATGCAGCGACATACAGGGAAGTGCAATTTTTTAAAAAGATTATAAATTTTTAATAGTAAATGTCTTTTGCCTTCTTTTAATGCTATATGTATGACTCACTATGTTATTGCAAACTACTGTTGTGCTTTTAATATTAATACAGTTGTTATTTTGTGTTCAAATGTGTTCGTGTTGTATTGCATTATATTGTGTATAATTTCTTTTGGGTTTATTATAGCTGGTAGTTTATTATAAATATGTTAATAATGTTTGCAGGTATTCTTAATTGATTTTTTTGACAAAAGTGCTGGTAATGGGTTTTTAGGGGGAGTACCTTATTTGAATACGGCAGGGTGGGGCACGGTTTTCATGTAAACGGCAGTTTTCAATATCTTCTGGTGAGTTCTACAGGTAAGTGCAATTTTTGAGTGATGTTTATGTAATGTTGTCTCTCTTTGTGGTCTAATGTGTTTTTTATTTTTACTTTTCAAGTATACACGGTCCGTGTCGTCTTCGTGTTTGTCCGTGAGATTTTTAGATGTCACCTTCCGTGCTGCGGCGACATACAGGTAAGTGCTATATTTTTATATAGTTAGAGATTGCGTTTGTGTTTTGTTACATTATATTGTATGGCAAGGTGGGCACGTTTTCCATTTAAACAGCAGTTAGCCATATCTCCGGTCCACTCTGGAATTTACTGTCCGTGATGCAGCGACATACAGGTAAGTGCAATTTTTTAAAAATAATATACAATTTTAATAGTAAATGTCTTTTGCCTTTTTTTCAATGCTATATGTATGACTCACTATGTTATTGCACTATGTTTGTTATTGCAAATTACTGTTGTGCTTTTAGGATTCTACAACAAGGCGGTGCACGTTTTTTATTTCTATAGGCGGTTATCGGTATGTTGTGTGGAGATCAAAAACTGTTTTTCTTTCACGTTTTGTTTCCTTTTTCTTTACAGGGACTTATACATGTGTTTTGAAAACTTCATTTAAAGGTAAGTTTTATCATGTCTTTTTTTTTTTTAGTTCACAAAAATTTTTATTGAGAGATATACAGAGAGCATTACAGTCAAGAGCATATATCAAGCATGGTTCAAATGTTAACGAAAGCATAGCATAAAGGGAACATAAGGGGGATAAAGTAAATATAAACAATAAGGAAATTAGACATTGCATCAGTACACATTGCAGGTGTCACAACAAGAGGTGCGAGACAATCGTACATTCTAGTAAGATCAGTATCTTGGAAAAAGGCGCAAGACGTTCTGTGAAAAGGTATGTGTCAGCAATTAAGCTGATAGGTATTGAAAGGGCTCTATCAAGAGAAGTACATGTGGCTATCAGGCAATCATGGCGGCTTGAACAGGTCGAAGTGAGTGTCGAGCGAGGACCATAGTGTCCTATGGGGGGTCTGCCATGGTGTAGAGGCCAGCGCTATATTGTCGGCTCCTCTAAGATTTGAGATCCAGTTGAGCCAATGGGGGAAAGAGGCTTTGCCTGTGTCCTTCCAATTATTCAATATGATTTTAACCGCCGCCGTCAGAAGCAGGTCAAATAGGGCTTTGTCATTTTCATTGAGGGTGACGGCTTTGGTAAAACCCAAGACTAAGGTTGCAAATTCTCTCGGGAGAGAAATATGTAGTACTTTGGCTATGAACTCGAAAATTCTATCCCAGTATGCGGTGACACGAGGGCATTTAAATATTAGGTGTTCAAGGTCCCCACCCTCCGCCAGACAGTTTCAGCAGGAATCATCTTCTTTGATGTTGTGCAAGAAGAGTCTCCTGGGCGTTCAGAAGGCTTTGTGGAGTAGCCAGAATTTGGTTTGGGATAGTGTAGGGCTAATTTTGTGTTGTGTGGTTGACTCCCATATTCTGGCCCACTCTACTTCGGAAGTTGGTGTGGAGGAGTATGAATCCCAGAATGCCTGTGTGGAGTTAGTCAGGTTGGACCTCTGTGGACGGATCATTTTGTATATTCTGGACACCTGATGGCCAAGTCTATTGAGTGTGTGTAGGTAGCCAGGAAGGGAGGGGTGATGTCGTTCAGATCTGCTTTTGTGAGTGCCACCTTGAGGTGCAAGAAATAGTAGAAGTCTATGTGTTGGAGTTTAAATCTACTTTGTAATTCGCAGAAAGGGAGTGGCGACGAACCTTCAAATAGTTGGTGAGGGAAGTATATTCCTCTCTCTATCCAAGTAAGGTTATTTAGTGGTTCCCTTTGTATAATAGTTTGTTGTTGTGCCACAACGATTCCCATTTCGAGTTACGGAATTGGTGAGGTAAAAATTTGCTTACATGCAGGAGGGCTGCCTTCGTGCGTTTGAAGATGGTTCCTGAATTTACAGTGGGTTGTAGTTTGGTTGTAAGAAGGGCGGAAGGGTCAAGGCCTCGAAGAAGGGATTTTTCCACCGACAGCCACACCGGGGTGTAGTCTGTGTGTGGAGTTAGCCAGAATGACCCCTGTCTGGCCAAAAAAGCAGTTTGATAGAGCTTAAAGTCAGCCAGATTGACGCCTCCCAAGGATTTATCAAGACGTAATTTTTTCAGGCTAATTCTGGCCTTTTTTCCTTGCCAAAGGAAGGAGGAAAGCAGTTTATCAAGCTTGGAAAGGAATTCTTTGGAGAAGGTAAGTGGTAGCATTGTGCTCAGGTAGTTGATTAGAGGGGATATCATCATTTTTATAGTTTCCACCCTACCCCACCAGGTGATAAATCGTGGGGACCAGCCATTAAGGATTCTTTTAACTTTTGTCAGTGTCGCCGTCTCGTTGTGCTTGAGTGTACTCAGCAGTTTATCGGTGAATTCTATCCCTAAGTATTTTATAACTTCTGTTTGCCAAGCTAGACCCGAGTTACCAAGGACTTCTTTGGTGGTGAGGATGTTTAGTGGTTTGACTCCGGATTTGTCCTTGTTTAGCTTATATCCAGACAGGGCGAGTATTTGCTGATAGAGGTCATGAGTCCCTCGATTGATTTGGCCGGATTATCTGTAGCGATCAATATGTCATCAGCATATGCTGCTAATTTTATCTGAGAATCTCCGAAGGAGACTCCCTGAATGTCTTCATTTCGTTTGATGTCAGTTAGAAGGGGTTCAAGGGCCAGAAGGAAGAGTGCCGGTGAAAGTGGGCAACCTTGTCTAGTGCCTTGGTAGAGGCGAAATGGATTGGAAAGGGTGCCGTTGAGTGCTATTCGAGCTGAGGGGGAGGAGTATAGGGCCATCACCATTGTGATGAAGGAGTGACCGAGGTTGAATGAGTGCATACAGTGTTGAAGAAAGGACCATGAAACCTTATCGAAAGCTTTTTCAGCGTCCAGGGTGATCGCGACCATTGGAGATTGGCAATTGTTAGCTTTCTCTAGTATATGGCACAGGAGTCTGGTATTGTCGTTCGACATCCTGTGCTTCAGGAAGCCAACTTGCGATGGGCTTATCAGATTGGGGAGAACATTGTTTAATCGATTTGCTAAGATCTTGGCATATATCTTGCAATCAAGATTTATTAGAGAGATGGGGCGGTAGTTTTTGATTTGGAGAGTGTCTTTCCCTTCTTTAGGGATTACAATATTGTAGCCTCACTCATTGAGGGTGAAATACACCCACTGGACGCGGTAGAATTGAAAACAGTATGGAGCGTCGGGGTAAGTTGGTTTTCAAAGGCTTTATAAAAAGATGCAGTGAAGCCGTCCGGGCTGGGGGCTTTGTTGTTTTTCAGAGATTTGATGGCCACTGAGATCTCTGTTTTACTGATTGGGGAACCTAATTTTAGTTTGTCAGCTTCTGATAATTTAGGGAGGTCGAGAGACTCAAGGTAGTCGGTGCAAGCTGCTATGTACAGCGGTTTGTCATTCTTGTAAAGCTCTTCATAGAAGGTTTTAAATGTGTCTAGGATTTTGGTCTGGTTGGTGTGGGTGTTATTTGCGGAGTCTTTTATTGAGGATATGGTTGATAGCTTTTGTTTGTGTTTGAGGTATGAAGCTAGCAATTTACCCGCTTTATTCCCTTCGCACAACTTTAAGGCTTTGAAACGGTTGATCCATACACCCGCTCTTTTGCTAGTGATGGCATTGTATTCATATTTCTTTTTAGTTAGGAGGTCGAGGGGCTTGGGATCTTGGGGGTTGGCTTTATGTTGGGCTTCTAAGGTTCTGATTTCTATTTCCAGTTGTTCCAGGTCTTTGTTTAATGCTTTGTTGGCTTTGGCTCTGATATTTATAATGACTCCACGGATCGTGGCTTTCAGAGCGTCCCATAGGGTGTTAGGCGTGATATTCGGGGTATTATTTAGCAGTAAGTATTCCTCAATGGCGTTAGCTATTATGAGTTTGTCGTCGGGGTTAGTTAGGGTTTCCTCGTTAAAGCTCCATCTTCTAGGTGGACGGATCGACAGGGAACAGGCAAGCTTGGTGTGGATACATGCATGATCAGAAACCAGTTTGGGGCAATGTCTGTTTCTTCAATCAGATGTGTGAATGAGGTGGATATTAGGATAAAATCAATACGCGAATAGGAGTTGTGCGGAGCAGAGTAAAAGGTGTAGTCTCTCCCATCGGGGTTCTGGAGCCGCCATGAGTCCTTAAGGCAGTACCGCTCACAGAGGCGTAGTAGGGCCTCATGCGAACGTGAGGGGTGGAATGAGCATTTGGACTGTCTGTCTAATATGGGGTCAAGGGGCAGGTTAAAATCGCCCCCCACTATCAGAAGGTTGTCTTGTGGGATATGCTCCATAGACCGAGAGACTGAGTCCCAGAATGCGGGGTCATCGGAATTAGGGCCGTAAATATTCACTACGTGTATGGGATCATCCTCTCTACGAAGATGGGCCACTAATAATCTGCCTTCTGTGTCGTGAGTGTGTGATAGTAGTGTCAGGTTGGCTTTTTTCGATAACAGTGTGATTACTCCACCCTTTTTGTGTGGCGCAGGAGAGGACAAGACATGGGACGACCAGTGAATGTTAAGGAAGCGCAAGTCATCCTCTGATAGCTTGGTTTCCTGCAGAAGGACGATATCCCCTTTTGTTTTAGCAAGATAATCAAACACTTTCCGCCTTTTCACAGGATGATTAAGTCCTTTGACGTTTAAGGAGATTATGTTAAGATCGTCTGTTATTGAATTGGTGTTAGACATTGGTGAGATGGAGAGCTGGCGGAGATACGTGAGTAGATCGAGTCGTCGTGACATATTCATGCGCATTACATTGGAAATATTGGTTAAGTTTTAATGTGAAAGTTGGTAATAGGTTGTAAACGTTGGAGTGTTGAGATGCAAGCCTACAGACAGGGAAGGGGAAACAATAAGGAAGCCAGCGGACTTGGAGTGTTGGGTTGTGAGTGGTATCTCTGCGTAGTTCAGACACCCCTAAAAACAGAATACAATACAAAATGAGGTGAAAAATTCTTAAACTCTGACGTGTTCTTGCTCCTACATACTCTCTCTTTTCCCATTCCCCCAGGTGAACCCTCCCTCTCCCCCCTCCCTGCCAAATACGTACGTAGGGAGTGCGACGACAGTACCGTGCTACGCAAAACAGGAGTAACAATAACAGTGGTAAGTACATAGTAGCAATCCCAAAGTTGAACGTAGTTGGATAGTATATCAAACAAGTAAGTGTCTCAGAATAAACATTTTAGCAAAGATACTATTAAGCAAGCCTTCCTTAGATAATGACCTATTATAGAAAAATAAGTAGGCAAGGAACTGTTTTACTATTAAGCAAGCCAGGTTTAGGTATTGCTCTAATTTTGAAAATAAGTAGGCAAGGAACTGTTTTTCAAGGCAATGGATCTATGCAGGTATCTCGCACCTGGTGCCCCTTTTGGGTTAACTTACCCACATCATAGACCCACAACAAAGACGAAGTTGGTGGAGTATTAGATCTAGGAGTGTGGGAGCTACCTGGACGTGAGCATGTTGTATTAATTGTACTAATGGCACTAATTATAACAAGCTACACAGAGCAAGGTTCATTAAGAAACGCAAGTAGTCTTACATTACAAGAAGTCACTGATTTGGCCTAGGAGGCCTAGACTATAAACTCACGGTACTGAGGACTCGGTGAGACTGAATGTCGGTTTTTATGTCCGGAAGTCATGAGTCGAATAAAGTACTTTGAAGAAAGGTCCATCATGAGGCAACCGCCGCAATTCTTCTGTAGAAATAAAAAAAAAACAATGAAACTAACTGACTGCGTCTTGTTGGTTCGGACATGTGGACTTTCTTTTGTTGGACAGACCAATTGATTGTTCCATTTCTTGAGTCGGGCAGTCTTTGAGGTGGTGTGCCAGGTCTCTCGGGTCCGTGAAGAATCTTGGACGTCCATTTACCGTGATTTTGAATTTGGCGGGCCCTGCGAAAGAGAAGGGGATGTTCATGGACCTAAGCTTGGGTCGGAGGTCCAGGAAGCCCTTGCGCACATCTAACGTATCCTTGGAGAAGTCCTGCGTGAAGATGATCTTATGGCCTTCCCAGATAATGGAGTGATTTTTCCTTGCATATTGGAGAATCAGTTCAGCGTGCTGAAATCTAAGCGGTTTGCATATCATTGGTATGGGCCCTTTAGCATGATTGTTCGTGAAGGTAGGGATCCTATGCGCCCTGTCTAATTCGAGGCCATGTTGGAATTCAGTCTTGGTGATCATGGGGATCCACGATTCTAAGAAAGCCACGCAAGAATCAGCATCTTTTTCTGCGTTTTCTGGTATGCCGAAAATTCTAAGGTTACCCCGTCTGTTGCGGTCCTCCAACTCAGCATTATGGCGTCTGAGGGTGTCGGTGACATTTTCCAGGCCTTTGATTCTGGTTGCCGCCTGGCGCGATAGATCTTCTACTTCGCTAATGCGTTGCTCTGCTGCTCCCAGGCCTGATTTTAGAGTGCTCATGTTGGCCCTGATCGCCGTCAGTTCGAGTTGCATTGAGTCAGTGTTAGCCTTGGTTGATTTGGAGATATCCGTAAGGTCTGATAGTTTCTTTAAGATCATCTCCATCGTTGTCGCCATGTCCGCTTTGCTTTTAATGGGAGAGTCGGAAATCAAAGGCTCTGGTTTCACCTTCTTTGGATTGGTTCTGTCTTCCCTGTTCGCCATTATGGTAGGGTATGTTGGCACTAGTAGTAGCCGCAGAAGGAGATCGATACAGGAGGGCGCGCGTGAGTATACAGTGGTTAGTGACCGATGCGTGGGCGAGAGCGGGTGGTCACGGTACCAAGGTCTCAAGGATGAGAGGGAGGTACGAGCCAGTCACCAGAAGCACAGGAGCGTGGGCAGACGATCACTTTCGTTAGCGGTGGATTTGTGTTGGGCAGTACCTTTTATAGGAAAGAATAGTACTATAAGACCTTACTTGCAGGAGTTCGCCTCCACGTGGCTCGAAGAACAACATCAAAGCGCTCATTCCTCATGCCGGAAGTAATGAGGGTTATTGCTGGGCGGAGGGCATATGCTGGCATAGGTTTCTGTCTTCTGTCCGATTCCGCTGATTTGGTAGAGGTTCGAGGGCTCTGGTGGCGTTCTCCCTGCTTATAGGGTATGGGTTTGTGGTGGGTATAGATTCCCTCTTTTCACTGGCATTAGTGAGATTTTAGCCCAGAAAAGATCTTGATCAAGGGCTGGGTAGAGTGCCTCGTTTAGTGTTGGGGAAAGTCGTTTGTTACACTTTTCCCTTGCTTATTTGGTTGACAGGCGATTATAAAGGAGATCGCGTAATAGGAGGAGCCGCCATTTTGGGGTCAGGCAGGCCGTGCCGGTCACTGTGTTGCCGCGGTTGAATTTGGTAGTGATCCTCACCTTATAAGGAGATTGCCGAAGGTCTGGATGAGTGCTCGTTCCCCCCGTCACGTTGGCCTCGAAAGGTGGTGATTGAGAGCGGAACCATCGCGCTCCGTCAGGCGAATCTATCGTGACAGTGTGCGCCATTTTAGGAGACTTCTGATGTTGGCGCATGGAGGGCTGAAAAACCTGCTTTAAGACCACAGGTACGGGACCACAGAACCCATTCAGGCATCCGGAGGGTTCCACATTTCATGAGACTACGTAGTCCTCGAGTTCCAATCGAATCGTGTTCCGAATCCAGTGGGAAAGGGTCGTAGTCGCTCTCCTGTGATGCGGAGCTCCAGGTTAGGCGGCCATTCCCACTGCCGTCCAATCATGTCTATCCGGGCTCGTGTAGTCTGCTGTTGGCGTGTGTTTCGTAAACCATGTGCTGTTTTGTGCTACTCTAATGTACTTCTCTGTTTGTTTCCTAGCTCGCAATTGGCTGGTGTTCGGCTCGTGTCCTATCTATGCATCGGCTGCTGTTTGCGCGTGTCTTGCTCGTGTATTCTGCTGTTGGCGTGTGTTAGGTAAACCATACGGTGTTGTGTGCTCTCCTAATGTACTTTTCAGTTTCTTTTCCAGGTCGACCTTGGCTCGTGTTCGACTTTTGTCTTCTTTATGCGTCAACTGCTGTTTGCATGTGTTAAGTTGCATTTTGTACTCATATAATGGATTGTTCTGTTTATTTTACAGGTCGGCATTTTCTCCTGTCTGGCTCATATTGTTTTTGTGCAACTGATGCTGATTTGCGCGTGTTAGGTAAGCTATCTTATCTTTTATGCTCCTTGAATGTATTTTTAAGTTTGATCTTTAAATTAAGTTAGACATGTTATTTTTTGTGCTCCTCTAATGTTTTTTCATTATTTGTTTTCCAAGTTGATCCTGCCTCGTGTCATCTTAATAAGAGCTATTTTATGTTTTGTACTCCTGTGATGGATTTTTGTCTTTTTAGGGGGTCAACCATAGCTCGTGTTTCCTACTCATATCGTCGCTGTGCTGCAGCTGCTGTTTTTTGCGTGCTACGTTGTATTTTTTCATCTTCTAATGTATTTTTTTTCTTTTCTAGGTCTACCCCATCTTGTGTCAGTCTCGTATTGTCTGTATACAGCAGATACTCTTTGCACGTGTTAGATAACATATCTTGTGTTTGGGCCTTCTCTAATGCATTTTTAGTGGTTGTTCGAAGTTAGGTAAGACATCATGTGTTTTGTACTCCTCTAATGTTTTTTTTGGGGTTGTTTATTTTCTAGGTCTACCCCAACTCGTGTCTAGCTTGTGATGTCTCTGTACAGCAGCTGCTGTTTACATGAGTCAGGTAAGCCATCTTGTGGTTTGACCTAGTATAAGGACGTTTTCTGTTTGTTTTTCTAATAAAGTAAGCCATGTTCTGCTTTGTGCTCCTATAATGTATTTTCTTGTTTGTTTTATAGGTCTACCTTAGCCCTCAGCTTGTGTACTGCTCGTGTCATCTCTGTGTAGGGGCATGTCTAAGGTAAGTCATCTTGTGTGTTGTGCTTCTTGAATGTCTTTTCTCAGTTACTTTTCGAAGTATTTTCAAGTTTACTTTCCTCCTGTCGTCTCGGTGCAGCGACTGCTGTTTGCGTAAGTCAGTTAAGTTATGTTGTCATTTCTGCCCCTCTAATTACATTTTCTGTTTGTCTACACGGTTATCACGATGTGGGTCATTCTCTGCACCGGCCTGTCTAAAGTAAGCTCTCTTGTGTTTTTTACTCCTAGAATGTATTTTTTATTCGTTTATTACACTACTAGTAGAACTGTTTATTCTTTTTTTATACGGTGTTGTATTTCTTTTATCTGTATATATAGTATCGTTGTGTTTCAAATGTAATGTAACTGTATTTTTTTAAAAAGGTCTGATGTAACTACATGTTTTTTTTTTAAGTCAGACAACTTGGAGCCACATCACTTTAAGACTAACACCATCCTTTGTTTTAGGTTTAGCCAAAAGTCGCACCTCCCCACTAACAATCCGAGAAACTCACAACGACAGTCCTTTCATCCTTAGGGACATGCTCCGACTTCAAATTAACATACGGCTCGACAGGTACACCCTACGTGCGGAGCGCCACATTTGAAACATAAAAAAAAAATCATTTTCTCCAAAATTGACGTAGCGATTTGATAGAGCTAATGTTTATATTGTATGCATGCGGCTATGCCTGCAAGTGTATGGAAAATTTAAGTAAGATTTTGTTTTCTTTTTAAAGTAGTATGTAGCTCGTGTTGATTAATTTAAGACTGTCGTTTCGATGTAACTTAGGAAGCCATGAAAAAACTACCTTAAGGTAAGACTGTTTATTTATTTTACACACTTGCTTGTATGATAGTGCATATTTTTTTACGAAACTTTAGACTGCACTTGCGTATTTTTTTTTATTTTAAGCAAGACTTTGTAGAAAATGCGGTGACAACTTGGAGCCACTTTGCATTTTTTACTGCTGTGTGTGTCTGTATGCCTCTGTGTAAGTATGTAACCTTGTGTAAATAGCTTTTTTTGTAAGTGACTCTATGTGTAAGTGCCAATGTCTGTGTGATAGTGGCTCGGTGTAAGTAACTGTGTGTGTGTAAGTAACTATGTGAACAACTCTGTCTAGGTGGCTCTGTATGTGTGTATGTCTGGCTCTGTATGTATAAATTCAATACGTCATGCATATGCAAAGGAAAAAGCTGTTAGCATCGTAATGACAATGCCATTGATTTACCGATTAAACTATTGGCAATTAAAATTGTAATGCTATTTATTTATGATTTTTAAAAAAACATCAAAAATAATAAGCAATACCAATAGCTCTACCTTTAATAATGCCGAGACCATTGCATTGTAAATGCTTGTTGTATTTTCTCTCTTACTTGGGATCAAATTATGTTAAGAAAATATAAGTGCTAGTACCTAAAATAAGTGTTGGTGGGTCCTACCGGCAAACACTGGCTTGCAATAAAGATTGCAATACTTTAAATGGGACAGAACTAATAATTCGCTATAAAACCTTATATATTTAATTGTGAAGTGCCTGCCCTGTTCAAAAGCAAGCAATACTTTTAATGAACCGATTTTCAATATATCAGGCACTGTTCAGCAGAAGTACATTACTTTACGTGGGAACAGATACTCCAAAACATATCTATTTTTAGTGGCACAGCACTGACAGCATCAATATAAGCAACGAAGAGTATGTCACTCCCCAGAAGAACAGCAACTCTTCTTTCTTGTACTTTTGGGGGGACGTACATAAGCACCTAGTGTATGTTTCTATCCTCATCTGTTTTTAACCCACACCAGTGCTTATGCATGTATAAATTAGTAGCTTAAATCAGGTGTCAAGTGGGAGGATCTCTGATGATGGCAAACATGAGTGAGAAAGGGAAAGAGCAACTAAGTGAGATAGAACAGAAAAGAGAGGAACGGAATACGAGGCAGAGTATGATGGAGATCAAATGAAGGAGAGAATTAAGAGGGAGAGATTGCTCTGTTTTCCTATGCAGCGTGAAATGACAAAAGATGCTGTAGCAACCGCTATGTAAAAGCAAAATAACAACAATGCACGCTCAAATTTCATGACCTGAAGGTACTAATTCAATAATTCACATTTGCATTGTTAGAATGCTGAGCTATATAGAGAAGTTATTTAATAATAATGTTATTGAGGGGGCGTGGCTAGCAGCCGGAGGGAATGGTCGCCTGTTAGAGCAGCTTCTCGGCCCTCGCCTGAGTATCCGCCACTACGATCCGTTTCCAGGCGTGAGACTCCCCGGTAACCGGGAGGTTCACAACAGCTGCCTTGAGTGCACCTCTAAGGACCGTAGCTAGACCCTCCACCAACGCTGCGACGGCGAAAACGATCGGCGAAGAGCCGTCCCCTGGCGGCTCCTCCAAGATGGCGGTCAGCGGGATGCTCCGGCCCGGAGCCTAAGGTATCGCCGGCACCTGGGACGTGGTAGGGGCCAGTCACGGAGAAGCCTCACCCTCCGGCGGTCACTGGAGTGTGTCGGGCGCCCTCCCTCACCACCTGGGGGACAGAGCGCCATCCATGGATCCCGCGACAACACAGCGGCGGCGGCAACGAGACTCGCCGCCCGGACTTCGGGGCGGAATCCACGGCACGCCCCGGCTTCAAAGCCTACACATCAGCCGTTCATGGCACTCGGGGGCCCCAGCACTGGAGCGGCTGCTCTGCCTCCCACTTTTGGCCGCACTTGGAGCCTCTTCTCCCCCCTGACTCCCGGTGACTCCTCCTGCATGCAGAGGGCCTTTCATTTTGCCAGGAACTCCATAGTGCCCACTGCACTGGAAGTAAGGCTGCAGGCATCGCGACCTGGGGGGGAATCGCTGTAAGTCCCGCAGTCCGGGGCTCCCGCATGGACGACACTTCCACTCTACAGCAGCAGATGGCCCAGCTTCAGAACCAACAGCGGCAAATGGGGGACCTTCTGGACGATTATGAAGAAAGGGCAAGACGGGACAACATCCGCATCTTGGGGGTTCCGGAACGGATGGAGGAGCCAGCGGCTGACCTCTTTGTTGAGGATTTGATCTTGAAACACCTCAAGCCCAAACATCTGTCTAATTATTTCTCAATTGAGCGGGCTCTCAGAGTCCCGGGAGGAAAGCCGAAGCCGGGCGCCTCCCCTCTCCCTATCATTGCGAGGGTCTTCTATTTCAGAGATCGAGATGTCATCCTTCAGGCAGCACGGGCAGGGCCGCCACTACAACTGGAAAATGCCCGCATCACACTTTTCCCTGACTTCACGAGGAAGGTACAGGCGAGGAGACGCAGTTTTTTGGAAGTCAAAAAGGGACAAACACATAAAATACTCTATGCTGTTTCCGGCTAAACTGCCTGTGGAAATGGAGGGCAAGGCCTGGTTTTTCATGCCCCCGAGTGAGGTTTGGGACTGGCTGGAGGGTTGGCGACAGGTGGGAAATTCTCCCAAGTACTCGCAGAGCATCGAACGACCATTCGATCAGGACCCTCTGGGGGAGAGCCAAGAGCTGTTCACCGCAATTAACCACGACGACCGAGACCGCTTGGCCACTCTGGGTTTGGCGTGCGGGGCTGCCAGGATGTTGTCTACACATGTTGACCTGTATGGTATGATTCCTACCTTGGGCAGCAGGCTGTATCTTAGAACTTGTATTCAATTCCTCGCGCTCCCCCCCCTTTTTTTACCTAAAAGTTAATGGTCTGACTAGAACTGGCAACGTTCTTTGTATTACGCTGAGGTGCACAATGATACGTTTTTGTTATGAGTCTTATTTGCCACCATGATTCCATTGGTCTCAGGCGAGAGGCATCAACGGCTCACCAGGTACCCCGTTAATGGTTGGGTGGGCTACAGGCACTGTGCCGAGTTTGGGTGTGGATAGTTTCAGATCCGCGGGCAGGGAAGCAGGGTGGGGGGGGGGGTGGGGGGGAGGGTGGAGGGGGGTTCTGGGAATGGGGTGGTTTGTTTGTTGGTTTTTTGTTCAGATGTACAGCACATTGTAGTTTTGAAGCACAGTGGTCACAATGTTTTTCTTTTGTACTGATCCGGTCACGGCACGACGGGGTAGAGGACGCAAAGCCCACTTCTCCGTTCCGTTTTCACCCGCACCATCAACATGCCAGACCTCCTTAATTGTAAATTGACAATGACGTGGAATGTTAACGGATTGGGAAACAAAATAAAGAGAGGGGTGGTCCTCCAGTTCATTAGACGCCATGCCCCGGATCTGGTCCTCTGACAGGAGACACACTTGGTGGGGAACTGTTGTCGAGGACTCCAGCGGGGGGGATACAAATTATTGATCCATGCCGGTTTTACCTCTGGCTCCCGCGGGACGGGGATCCTTGTAAGAAAAACTCTTGCACTAGCACCCACGAACACCTGGGCTGACCCATTGGGGAGGTTCACTGTCCTTGAGGCGACTTGGGAGGGTCTGAATTTGAATGTAATCTCTTCTTACCTCCCACCGGCACTGGGTGGAGAGGCTCTGCGAGTCCTCGGTAAACTCATGCTCGACCTCCCCCCGGGGACATTGGTCATAGGGGGTGACTTTAATCTGACTATGAATGACCAATGGGACAGACACCCACCAAAACGCTCCCATAAGCCAAGCTCTGACCTGTCGGACTTTACACAAGCAATGGGACTTGAAGATCTCCGGCGGCTACAGCACCCATCTACTCCACACTACACTCATTAATCGAATGCCCATAAAAGTATGTCCCGAATTGATTATTTTCTCTGCGGCAGATGTGGGATGCCTCCGTAACATACGGGGACTCCCCCGTGGAATATCAGATCACTCTCCCCTCAGTATTGATCTCACTTACCACCAACAATTTTCCCGCCGGCCGATAGTTATCAGTCCGTGGATCTTGAAGATTCCGGATATTAAAGATGACCTGATCGAACACACGGACCTCTATTTTTCTGAAAATGTCGGCTCGGTATCGTCAGCAATAACGTTATGGGAGGCCTATAAGGCTGTCCTCAAAGGTAGAGCCCTGTCCCTAAAAGTAGGTTATGCGCGTCAATATAATGACCAGGTAACTCAGGTAGAGACTGATCTGCTTCTCCTTGAAACGGCCCATAATGCCGATCCTCCGGAGGAATCGGCCCGCCGGCTCCTTATGAAGCAATTGGAATTTAAGACACTGGCCTCGGAGTTGTCGCAGGCACGGCTCCTCCACACCCACCACAGAATTTACGAATTAGGAGATCGGGCAGGCAAAATGCTGGCGTGGCTGGAGCGTTGTGAGCAGGGCTCGCGATGGGTCCCCTTGCTTCTCCGGTCCGACAGCTCCCGGGTCATAGATCCCCAGGAGGTGGCCGAAACCTTTGCGGATCACTTCGAACAGGTCTATACGTCCAGAGCTCATTACACCGCCGAGGACTCGTGGTAACTCCTGGACGAGATGCACCTGCCCACCATGTCGGGGGATGAGAGAGAGGAACTAGACGCGGAACTCACGGTGTAAGAAGTCAGTAATGCCATATTCGCCATCAAGTCAGGTAAGGCCATGGGTCCCAATGGCATTCCCATTGAGTTCCTGAAGGCCACAGCCTTGGGTATAACCCCCTACCTAAAACAAATGTTTGAGGAGAGCCTCGAGAAAGGCTCCCTACCATTGGAAAGGTGATTGGCTTCCATTGTAGTTCTCCCCAAACCGAATAAAGCTCCAACGGACTGTGGCTCGTATAGACCAATCTCGTTAATTAGCTTGGAGGCTAAGGTCTTGGTCAAACTCCTTGCTACCAGACTCCACCACTAATACATGCTGATCAATCGGGCTTTCTCTCAAATCTAAATACGGCCTTAAATCTCGGTAGAGTCAATAATGTGTTGGGCAGAAAGCCATATCTACAAGAAGAGGCCGCTATCCTCTCTCTTGATGCTGCAATAGCCTTCGACTCGATCGAATGGCGGTACCTCTTCGCAGTTCTGGCGAGGTTTGGTTTTGGCCCGAAATTCATTCAATGGGATAGGCTGCTGTATACCGGCCTAATAGGGCAGGTACGGATAAATAACCACACCTCCAGGCAATTTCCGCTACATAGTGGGACCAGACAGGGCTGCCCCTTGTCGCCGCTGCTTTTTGCCCTCACTCTGGAACCGTTAGCTACTGGGTCCGCTCCGATGTTTCCATACGGGGCCTCAATTGGAAAGAGGAAGTCACTGATAAAATCTCTCTCTATGCCGACGACATTTTGATTTACATGACGTCCCCGTCATCCTCCATCTACAATTTATTTCACGTAGTCACAAATTTTGGGAGATACTCAGGTTTTTCCAATAATTGGATGAAATCAGTCCTATATTTATTGCATGGCCCCCCCACCCGTTTTACCCCATGGTTATTCTATTCTCTTGGCACCTGACAGTTTTAAATACCTAGGGATCTTCATTACTCCAGACCCAAACTTATTTTATGACCACAACCTAAAGGGACCATTGCAAAGATTACATGATATCTCCCATTGGAGGTCATTACCACCGTCTCTCCCTGGGAGGGCAGCCCTGTTCAAAATGTTGGCCCTCCTGCGTTTTTTATATGCTTTTCAGAATTGCCCCTTTCCTATTGCGGAATCATTGTTTACCGCACTGGACGGAGACCTACGCCTGCTATTGTGGGACGGAAGAGCTTTATTATTATTATTATTATTATTATTTAGAATTTTATATAGCGCGTAGTTACCCTCGGGCATCCCAGCGCTTGTCCAGGCAGCAACAATAGCAACAGAACCAGATCAATCACATCACATAGGGAATAGATGTGTGTTTCAGAAGCTTCCGAAAACGAAGAGTGCTTTGCGCATCGCTCTCCGCAAACTTACTAAGGGATGGTACGACGGTGGCATCGCACTGCCCGATATGCGCTTGTACTATTGGGCTTCCCAGCTAGTGGCTGTCAATTCGTGGATCCACGGTCCACCCACAAACCCAGTTTTTCATCTGGAGAGATATCAAACGGGATGTGAGGGGTACTTGGGAGCCCTCTATAGTAAACCAGTTCGAAACCGATATATTGGTCCAATGTGTCAGACGACAGCCCTATGGCACCGGGCCACAAAAAGACTGGGATGGTCTGATAAGTTCACCAAAGCCACTCCCCTCTGGTCCTCTCGGGCCCTTGGCTCCCTGTGCTTCCACCTGGGTTTCGACAAATGGGACACCATAGGCATATCCACCCTAGGAGACATGTTACACAAGGGGATGCTCCTCTCCTTTCCGGAGCTTCGGAAGAAACATGCACTTACACAAGGGGAGGCCTTTCGGTATCTCCAGATTAAGCAGCCATTCTCAGGACCGTACCCGACCTCCCTTCCCTCCCCGAGGCCTCACCCCTCGAAGACAGGTTACTCTCTGAACTCCTCCTGACGAAGGCCTTCTCCTGTACATACCGTAACCTTTTTAATAACTTACCTGACACTTTTCAGGCCCTGCGTGACAAGTGGGAGGTGGATGTGGAACGTCTAGAGAAGAAAGACTGGCGAACGGCGCTGATGTCCCCACGGGAGTCAGCCATTAGTCATCGTTTTCGCCTGATACAACTTAAAATCCTTCATAGGGCATACATGTCTGGCCCCCTACTTGCGAAACTCGGCAGGCGCCCGAACGACTTATGTCTGCGGGGCTGCGGCTTGACTGGTACTTTCTATCTCACACTGTGGGACTTCCCCGTGGTTCAGCTTCTGTGGACCAGAGCATTCAAGAAAATGGCAGAGGCGCTGGGGAAGCCAATCCCATTGACTCCTAGGGGAGGACTCCTTAATGTGTGGGAGGCAACGGACCTGACGGAGATAGAACATCAGTGGTTGGCCCGTGGCTGTCTCCTCATCAAACGCTCCATATCAATGAAGTGGGGGTCTCCTGATCGTCCTCTGGTGGTGGGCTGGACCACAGAAATGGACAGGGCTATTGTCACTGAAAAAACAGTTTACAAACTCAGAGGGTGGCCCAAGAAGTGGGACAAAAAATGGGGTAGTTGGAACGCATACAGGGGGCAGATCTGTAGCTCTCCCACGACAGACATGGCCATGGACAGGTCGAGAATTGTGCATAACGACCCAAACTTATGAGTATTGTTCAATGTGTTAGCGTACATGCCAGCTTATGTTTTCCTTTACAGTTTTGTATAATTGCAAGTGGAATGGGTTTCAACCACGTCCTTGATTATTATACATTGATGTGCTCTGTCTAAATGTCATATTATGAGAAACTTCCTAATTTCTATGCTTCAGTAGACTAAATGTGCTTTGCAATTGTGTATTCAATAAAAATATAATAAAAAAATAATAATAATGTTATTAACCACCCAGAGGCAATTTAGGTTGTGCCACGCAACATACAGTGGAACATAGTAACATTGATACTATAGAACACAAAAGGTCTGGACTAGATATCCAGAGTTGTGTGTCTTAGCTGTCACATACTTGGAGGTGTTAGGAATTACAAATACTTGGTTATGCAGGCATGAATCTTGGCTCAGGCTCTCACAGCCGCAACACTCACCGGGACTCGAGAGATAAGAACAACACACTGCGCCGAGTCAGAGAGTCAGAGAGGTAATTATATCATGAATGCCATATGTGATGTGCAGACGCGTGTGGACCCGGCCCTGATACGCAAGTGCCGGTGCTAAACACCGGAAAGCAGTGGCACAAATTAAGCACTGATTAATGAATGAGAAGTTGAAACAAATAAAATATGCACAAAGAAACACTGGAAAAATATAATAAACATTAATATGTACTTATTGTCACTGTGACTAAAAAAGTGGGATTTTTTTACTTATTAATAGGTGCCTATAGTCAGTGTAGCTAAAAAGGAAGGATCACCTGTGGCATCAACTCGAGCATGGGTAGGGTAGAAAAGTAAGGAGTCATTGAGTTAAGAATGTTATTAAAGTCGCACAATACAGAGCACATGGGGAGCTAAATCCAGTATGGATGTGTTCTGGAAAAACGTCATGGGTTTTATATACTGAGGGTGGGCTCAACTTGAGCTATATAGATAAAGTAAAATCATGAGTTGCTTGCAGGTTTGGGGGTTGTACGTCTTCAGAAAACTAAATGGCTGCTTCAAGTCCTGTCTGTGATAGGAGACCAACATTTTAAAGCAGGAGTTTCAAAGTTTATGCTGACCTTTCCATACTTTAACTTCTCTGTAGGCATGTTTGCAAGTTACACTGCAGCTGAAATTAGTCTGTTCCTTTTTTTCGGTTTTAACAGAGGAGATGTCCTGCATCCCACTGCATCTGAAGCATTTCAGCTTTACGAATTTAACCCCATCCTGGGAGGGTTAGGTCTTCCCAGAAAGGAGACAATATTTTTTTTATATTTTCTTTTTAAATTACACAAGCAGACGCGCAACGCCCTCCGGGCAAAAAGGGATTCAAGTTGCAAAAAGAAGAATGCCAGGCATGTGTTTAAACAGCCTGCAAATTGCTTGTCTTGACACTAAATAGGGTTATAAATAAAAAAGGTATGTATTCATTAGTAATGTGACTTTTCTGTCTTTGTTCCCTTTTATTATCAGCCATGAATCATTTAAGCTGCCCTAGAAAACAATTAAAAGTGCTTTCTATTTATATTTGCTGTTCGAAGTATGCACAGACAAGTGCTGACAATACAGCTTTAGGTGACTGCTTATATTTGTACGGCCTGGGACATCAAAATAATGAGCTGGCAAAACTAATCATAAAACTGGAAATTTGTTGCAAGATCAGCACATTTATTTCCTCCACCCCCGATCCCTGGTTAATGCCATAATAGCAATAGTTTAACTTATATCTCAAACCCTACGCTGTCGTCAATAACATGCTAAGTTACTTCAAGTGTCTGGGAATGCACCTTGCATTCAGATAACTCACTCGTCATTCACGCCCTTCACTTTCACGCTCACCCTGCACTCACATCGATCACATTGCACTCACACTAATCCCCATGCACTCACACTATTCACTCGCTGACCCTGCACTTACAGTGATCACTGCACTCACAATGCACTTGCGCTGTTCACACTGTACCTCACCCTGCAGTCATACAAGCACACTACTCAACCTGCACTCATGTAGCACTTCACTCAACTGCCCCCCTCACTGCTTAATCTGCAGTCTCACTCAAATAAACCCATCACTAACCATTCATCCATTCGTCCCACTCTGCACTTACATCCGCACCCAAATTCTTATGGTCACCTCACGCACCCTACAGTCACTCCTCTTACCCTACTCTCAAACTGTCGTATGGCTCACATGCACTCACATGGGCCCTCCTGCCACCGACAAAGCGCAGAGGTTTAAAAAAGATTGAACATTATTTGCCGGATATGGCTCGGGATATGCGTGTGGCGGTCGATTATGTAGTGTACCAGATTCCAGAAATTTCTGTCAGGTGGTGGGGGGCCCAACATCTAAAAAATTCAGCTGTGGGGGGGCTCAACTTCCAAAAGTTTGAAGACCTCTGTTCTAGAGTGACAGTTGTATGCAGAAGTGATGATGGTGGAGTATGGAGTGCCACAGGGATTGAGCCTCTCACTGCTTTTAATTAACCTTCATGCCCAACTTTCTGATGAAGTTGGGATCGAGGTTCAAAACTAAGCGGGCAAAGCTCAATTGGCGATTGGAAAAAAATGCCAAAGAAAAGCCTTTTTGGGCACTGCTTGTGCTGGATGGAATTACCTAAAGACCTCAAGATCATCAAAGAACTCTACATAAGTAATTTTTAAAAACTCTCCTTTACTAATTGGTTGTTACCAAACAGTAATGTTGGTCATTAGATGCAAACCCAATGATTGATTCATTGGCTTACAGTTCACTGACTTATTCAGGTCTGGTCAACTCTGTGTGTGTTCTGAAGTTATTGTTTAAGCGTTGCATGAAAATCAGTCACAACAGCCCTCCTTGATGCAGACCCCAGCCACAAACACAAAATGGATCTAAATAGATTTTCCTCTTGACCAAATTGTTGTTTTTCCTTTAGTTGGGCACCTTGCTGTACAGAAATGTAACATACAATATAGAATTTTACAAAGACAAAAAACAAGCACAAAATATTTAGTTACCGATATAACCACATTTTATTCGGACAGAGGAACATGGAAAAAATAGATTAGTAATATACATCATAATATAATATCTCCTTTTCGTGAGTACAATGTGTACAAATATTTGCCTGACATATAGAAGCAGGAAATGATTGTGCATAGAAATGTATGCAGATGAGGAGTACACACTCTACATAGAGCAAAGCAACGGAGAAAGAAATGCGATGGTGGGCACATCTTTCTGTTCGAGCACACAAGGTTTGCAGACACCATATCTGTGCTGGGGATGACCCGATAATTTGCCTATGTACAGCTCATTGCATTAGCACACTTAAGATGCACACAAATTTAAGCCATAGACTGACTCTCCCCAAAATAAAATCTACGTGCACGGATCGTGCATGTCTAGGAGTTATCTGGAAAGATGCTCTGCAGGGAGTTCAATACATAAACAGCAAACTGAGGAATAACTGGTCCTCTGGCACTTAGAGATAATTCTGAAAGGTGTGACTGCACATCAAGGGTTATGCATTAACCTGGCCCGTCACTGTAATGTTCTATACATATGGAAGATTCTACTTTCTTTACATTCTAGCCATGAAACGGACTCAATGCACTTAACCTAACTGGTGTATTGACAAACATCCTAAGGTATTCATTTTTTTTAAAAACTAGAGTAACTCACAAAAAAGAATACTCAAAACAATAATTATTAATTAATTAAAAAAGGAATAGTGTGAGCACCTTTTGTCCTTTCAGGAGGAATAAATAAAGGGTGCATATTGGCTGCATTCCAAATCAAATCTAGACAAAAATTATGTTTTACAAATCCTTGTTTCACGCACTCAAGGCCCATTGTGCGTCAGCCAATGCGTCACGAAAAACTAGCAAAGCAGATATCAGAACCAGCCTCTGGCTCACATGTGGAGGCACAAGAATCAATTAAGTAACCCAAAAATACAAGTTTTGCTACAGGCTAACCACTTCTCTTCAGAGAAATGCACCTCACCAGTTTGACACCTTGAGGGTGTACCTTGCATAGAGAACTACTGAATACAGACACAAAGCCTGCTAGCGCTGTGAACAGACACCAGGCCCAGTAATAGTGTGCAGCAATTCTCCTCCGTGCCTCCTGGTCAAGCAAGTTTTTTAAAAATTGTGCTTCGTCTTTCTGCTGCAGACACACAGCGTTACACACAGTAGGAAGGAACGCTTACACCTGTACTAGTGTCTAAATACATGGGAACGTACAGACATAGCACTAAGAGAGGTAAGGGAATAAACCCGTCTGCAAAGATTGTTTTTTTAATCACGCAATACGTTCATCTGGACAAAAAAAATCTTATAAATGCTTACCTAGTATTTTTCTCAAAAACTTTACAAATACGTTCTGTTTTACAAACATCATCATTTCAACCATTGCGACAAACCGTGTGCTGCATGGCATAGGTAGCAAAAATAGAAGCTTCATCTGATTTATTTATTTTTGAGTAATAGCAGCGCTGTAGGGAACATGGCCCGAGAAACCCGTTTTGAAGGTAGTGGTTGGCAGAATTATTCTATCTGTACATTATTTCCTAATTACTTCTTTCAATCAAATCTGTATCTCGGATCCTTAATCAAACACACCATTGGCACACATCTTTCTTCCTCGGAATGCTTAGACAAAACTATTGTGCGAAGAGAGCATAACGTCTTAGGCATCGTTTGTCTCCGGTGAATGTACCGTGTAATCAGAGGAGACTACTTAGGCACCTTTTATGCAATGTAGATCTACTAAAACCAAACAATATTCATTTCACACTCTTTAAACCGGCAACTGAGCAAAGGGAGACTTCAACCCATTTTAAGCTTGTATTTCACATGCCAAAATGTAGGACCGTCTGTAAAGCCTTCTTTTATATAATTGGTTGTATGTATCGCATTACTAGCCAATCTGGATCTTACCCCTCCAAGACTTCTCTTAGTTACAATGGAGGCCTGTCAGTGAACAAACCAGCTCTCTGTATTACAATCCTACTTATTTTTCAGCACATACTGGGCAAGGACCATCAAACAAGAAGGGCATTGAAAAGATGGGTGAAGCAGAAGAAACAGAAGTAAAATGCTAGAAGGTAAAGAAGGTTTTTATATTAAGATGCCAAGTTTAACATTAGAAAATTCAGCTCTCACTAATGCTGATTACTGGTTCTTTTAGGCAGAGAGGACATTTGCACCAGTTAGGATTTTGAGACTACTAACCAGTTAGAAAACTCGGGTCCTTAGCAAATGAGAAGATATCTAATGGCTAACTGGTCTTTCTTTAAAAGTTAGTTCCAAAATGGTGAATGGCCTTATTTAGCTGGCATCATGTTACTGTCCCTCAGCTGGGATGTGGATGCCATCATCAGAATCGATAGAATTCATGATGTATGACAGCTGAGTATACCTTGAAGCCCTTGGTATTGCAGCTAGGTGAGCAATATCAGAGACAGTATGATACATATTTTTTTCTCAAATTAAATTGTGAGATACACACACAAAAATGAGGAACTGTATGTTTTTTTCACTAATCATAATCTTGGGCAGTTAGATGTGGCTCATACATCATAACAGTTTTTTGTCATATTACTTGTGGTATTAGTAATATGGTTCAGACCCAATATGTCATTGTCACATGCCTATGTATTTTTGCTTACTGTAGTCACTTTTAGCTTCAGTTCACCCTATATAGAGTCTTCTAATCGCTTTATATAGTACCACTGATTTTCATCCCTCCAGTAAGGCGGTTGGAAGGTTAGTGGTATAGTGGCTTGCCTAACAGGAGTGTGGATAATTGAGCCCCTTCTGCAGGATCTGCCCTCCTAGTTGGCAGAAGACGAATGACGGTGAAGTGAGGAGTTTAGCATTCTTCGGCTCAGTGGTAAGTGTATACTTCATGCGCAGAACAATATTTTGGATACAGATTTGGTAAAGGTTTGAGTTTCAGCTAGCTTTCCCTCCCTCCACCCACTAGTATTGGATTATTGAGTAATTTGCGAGGTGTGTTAGATTGTGCCTAGGATGTTGAGGGGATAATATTTAGGGAAGCAAGACTCGTGGCGCTATATGTTTTTTTCTAAGCCCAATGAATTTATAAATAAATGGTTACACTTGAGACAGGGTCCAGGGTGACAAATTATAATGTAGGTGCCGGTTGACTCTTCACTCACTAGTAGAAGCGCTAGCAGGTATGTCACATTTATAAGCAAATGACCATGTGGATGCGGAAGTGTGATGGTTATTCACTATGAGAGGAGACACTTGGCATACTGGTCTCTATTGGAGGTGGGAATTGTTCACACACCAGGTGAGCATTTTAGGCACCGAGTGCATGACCACTTGGTTTAGAGCCTTGAGGTTTTGGAAATGGGAAATGGTGGACTTAATTTCTCAGAGCACCAATCACCATAGGTACTCTCAAAAGAGATGGATGCATTAACTTCAGACAGTAGACTTTAAGTTTTGTAATTTATGGTTTGATTTTGACATAGATTTAATAAAGACAGAAACGGTAGATGTTATCTACACCCACTCAATGGTGGGGAGTAACTCAAGAGGTGGAGCTAACTACATATATTAAGCACATTGTATCAGTGCTGGCACTTCGGTTTTTCCACTTTTTGTTTTCAATGTGTGCAATTGTCAGTTGACTAAGTCCTGAAGAGGCCCCTTAAACAATTTGGGGTCGGAACATCGACAGCCTCTCCCCCACCACCAATTGGTTGGAATTTGTAACTAGCAAGACGGGTTTGTGCCTCCGAAAGGACTGCCTGCAAAAAACTATAAATATTCTGGACATGACACTACAAAGAGGTAGACGAGAGGTTATATAAACATGCCCTTAATACTTACCAAAACAACATAAAGTGTGATCATTGCACATTTTATTCACAATTTTACTTAGGCTTAACACCAAGGAGCCTACAAAATGGCTAGAGAACCCAGAGCTGCCCTCGGCCATTAGGAAGCTGGTACAATGTCTTCCCCTAACGAAGACGAGCAGGAGGACCACCTTAGGAGATGAAAGTTCGGTTCTTCCTTAGATCCTAACTCCCTCTCAAATTCTAATACAAAAAGCAGAGTTGATTGGGACAGTGTATTTTGAGTTATTCACTGCCTCTCTGCAGTCTGGAATAGTTCTAAAATCCTGGAGAAGGGCAAATGCAATTCTCCTTTAAAAAAAATCTAATGATGACCCTAAGTGTTTTTCGAACTTTAGACCGATCTCTCTGCTACCTCAAAGATTCTCTGAAATATCGTGAATACGTAAGAGTTTTTCGCCACCTGTAACCTTCTGCACCCATACCAATCTGGTTTATGGGCATTGCATAGCACTGAGGCAGTATTAATGGAAATCATGGAATCCATCAAGTAGAGGCTAGATCTTTGTCATAATGCTGTACTAATTTTGCTGGACCTATCAGCTTCTTTTGATACTGTTTCACATGAGATCGTGCTCCAAAGGATGGAGACTATTGGGGTGGGTGAAGTGGCTTTGAGATGACTTGGCTCTTTCCTAGATCATAGAGAACATGCGGTGTGGATGAAACCCTTCTACTCTGATATGGAAACATTAAACTGCGGGATGCCACGAGGCTCTCACTTTTCCCCCTCTTTTAAACATTTATATGGCTCATTTGGCTTTCTTGGTAGAGTCATTCTGCATCAAAAATGTTTGTTTTGTATGTAGATCATACACGACTACTGCTCTCTTATGTGGGTGATTCAGCCTCTGCTAAACAAACACTTACATGTGGAAACTGTGATGGATTGGCTCAGAATTAATTGCATACAGTATAACATGGACAAGATGAGAATCTTGCTGTTTGACCATGAACCACTTCTGGCCTGGACAGGTGCTTGGCCAAGCAACTATATTTTGCCACATACTCCTGTGGAGGTAACAAGGAACCTGCGAGGGCTGTTTGATTTTCAGCTCTCCTTCAAAGCTCAGATACCTGCAGTGGTGGAATCCTGCTCCTGGATTTTAAGAATTTTAAAGAAATTCCTGATCATTCTTCCATGGGATGTGCGGATAAAAGTGGTCAGGGCATTGATTCTCTCCAGATTGGACTGTGTAAAAGTCCTCTATCTGGAAATTCCAGATCATATACACCGTCCCCAGGTGGTGCAGAACACGGCAATTCGCCTTTCTGTTTAAACTGTCTAAATGTTCCTCTGTGGCCCACTTCGGGGAGCAACTGCACTGGGTGTCAGTCTACATGAGAGTGACATTTAAGGCCTGAACAATCACACACCGAGCCTTACACAATACACCGTCCAAATATCTTGATGAGAGGATTCTCGAACTCTGCCCTGACAGGGCCCTGTGCTCGAGGAATGAACAGGTGATAACTGTCCCCGCTTCAGAAGAAAGTGACGAGGGTGCCTCTTTTGCGCTACTTGTTGCCACAAATTGGAATTAACTTCCTCTTCTACTTAGAGACCTTCTGGATGAGGCTTCTGTCAGAAAATCCCTAAAATTGTATCTGTTCAATTTATAAGTTGTGCTCCCCCCCCAGTCTTTTGCCTTGGTGCCAGGACACTTGTTGAGTATCTGTTCCCTATCCCCTGCAATGCATTCATTCATTGTGGAGTCACTGGAACTTCCCTGTTTCTTTGTTTAAATGCAACTATACAACCTTTGGGGACTGTATAGTGTCTTTTCTTTTATGCGTTGCAAAAACAACCACTGTGTGACCACTGATCGTCTGCACTATATTCACCTTCATTACATAAAACTGTATATGTTTCAATGTAATACATATATGATGGAAATTGTTACTTTGTCCGGTATTGTGGTTCCTGAATTGTAGTTTCTGTTCAATTAAGTTCGATTAAAATTATGATGTTAAGTAGATGGCAGAGTCCTCTAACTCAGGTCTCTCTTTCTGAATGAGTTCCATGTGAGGTACTGTTCGGATAGACATCTTCGGAATACCAGCATCTGAGTTCATAATGTGTTTCATGGTGCACGAGATGGACCTCCTTGTATTACCCTTAACAGTTTTCCCACTGATAACATATTTATATTCATCTTTTGAAAGGTGCCACGTGGAACGAGTACTTTAAAAATACATACCTCTGAACTGATGAATATTTAGATTCTCCTTGTGTTATTAGGGTTAGATCACCCAGCTGCAGGCTGGAGGAATCCCAACATTTGATGATGTAGTCTCACAAACTGCATACATAAGATGTAATGGTGACCTTTATAGACTCCGGTGGTACTCACAATCTTACTACCAACAAGTGCAAAATGTGACAGCATCTGCCGAATTTCACTTAAACAGAATATGGCCTTCTGGTAGACTGTTAGTCATAACAACATATGCTGGGAAGAGGTCTGGAGAGGCTTCTAATCAGATGCACATTAACCCCTTCCATGCTCATGACCAGCTCAGCTCATCATGAGGCACACTGCTCGTGTGCTCATGACGAGCTCAGCTCGTCATGACCACACCCGTTTCTATTGACCATCAGCACAGCATGGAGATATCTCAAGCAGCCAAGGTGTTAAGGCAGACTTGAGGGTCACACATAATCCACCAGCTGGTGATCACTCTGACATTTTAGTGGCCATAATAAGGATCAATAATTCATCGTTCCATGTGGTGACAACATCTGTGTACTGATAGAATAGGAACATCATACCTGTTGCTGGTTTGAAAATCGTGCTTTAACAGTAGAACATACAACATAGCTAGGGGAAAATATTGCATGTCTGTTACCACAATAATCCATGACGACAAGACTTGGACGGAAACTACAAAAATGTTGACCTGTCCTTTGGGTAGTGGTTGAGGGACTAGGGATGAAGTGTGGTTGATATATCTTTCAGCTGTAGCTGTTCCCTCCCTTTCACACACTCAAAGACACTCCATTATGTAATATGCTCAGCGGTTGGAAAGTTTCCCAGGATTCAATGCATCAAATGTATGGAGACGGGTATTTTACCGAAAAATACCTCATACATTCGTTTCTCTTCAGCCATTACTGAAAGTACATCCTATAAAGTTGGTTTAAACTGAAACTGAAGAAGCTTCAATTCCGTGTTCCCAATTAAAAGAATTATGTTGAACATATGTGTTATAAGTTCAGTAAATTAAAATCACAGTATTCCGTTTGGCAAATAGGCACGAAAAAGATGACTGCAAACCAATGACAGCAGCCTGAGCTTAACATATGCTTCACCACAAATGCAAGAAGTGAAGGAACATTAATGCAGTCTTTAAGGGTTATTCTAGCTCAGTAAAATAGATAGCTGTGTGATTGATGTAAGAATGCCTTCGACATCACAACACTAATGCATATACTCTACCATGCTTATGCATTTAATAATGCTTTGGACTGGGAAGATATTACTAGGTGCATAGTGCTGTGCAGCGGAACAAGTTTTAACAAGTAAACAATGGCTGCTGCAGTACAATCTCACCTAACCTCTAATGCTGGTTAAACATGGCTGCCATTTTGTAATCAAGCAGTTTCTGTGTCACTAAACAGCATTGCATTCTCAATGGTGAACAGAAGCATAAATGACTTTTAGTTAAGATAAATAAATCTGAAAACAGCATTTTTCATGTACCAAAATAACAAATCTTTTCATTAAAAAAATTATGGAAGTTCTCGAACAGGTTCTTTGGGGGATCCTTCGGTATTAAATATAAATACAAAGCCCCCTTACTCCTTTTATAAATTACACGTATTTCTATTTATAACGCTTACTATCCCAAGAATAGTTATTTTAATGGGACGTTCCAGTTTCACTTCTGGAAAAGCACACACACATTCTAACAGCATCTCTTACAGGTACAGATGAGGTTTTAGGCACATCTGTATGTAATTAAAGGGCGAACAGAGAAACTTAAATGGGGTCTTTTCTTTCACCATCTTCCAGTCGTGGCCTAGATATTTCTGCTAGGTCTTGGAGGGCAGCTTGCAAGATCCCCACTTACCAGATGCATCCACCAGCTTGTTTGCTGGGTGTTTGTATAAAGAACTCTGATATGTAATCTAGCAATGGCACAAGCAGTCATTAAAAAGATGACTGACGAGTAGACTGACAACTGTTTGCATTTACTGACCTGTCTAGAATACTCAGGCATGCACATCAGAAATACACTCACACCATACACGCGCACACCAGACATTCATATGATATGGACAAAATCTAAGTCTTTGGAATCCTGCTTTCCTCGTATAAATATATATCTCCTATCCAGCACCTTCCAAAAGTGCCAACCAAGTTCATCTATTTCTGCCCTTGGCGATTTCCTCTTTCATCAGTTGTCTAAGTTTTTGACAGTGATATTCAACACCTTAAGCCCCATACACAAAACTTCTTTAAGGTCCTCACTACAAGTGGTGGTTAATTCCAATGGGACCAGTAAAAGGTTTTCAGAGGACCACTTTCATTATAAATCTGTTCCACCATCCAAAATATTCATGCGAAAAACCTGGTAAAACATGCAGGAATGGGGCATCACGGATCCCCACACGTTGTTGCTCCAAAACGTGTATCCCCTATTATGTACGCTCCCCCCGAATTAACAGAACCCTCACATAAATAACAGGGATTACTCCTGGCTAGATGTAACGAAGGCCAAAGTGTGCAAAACTTACAGAGTAGGAACAGATTAATCTAAAAGGGCAGAATATGCATTTTTACAAACATCCAACTGTTAAAAATATATGCAGCGATCACAAGTAACATCACCGGAATCCTGAACACTTCTACAAACTCTCATAACAAAAGCTCTTCAAAAATCAAACTATAAATATGCAATGAACTCATTTTTGAAACAGGCCCTTCGTATGAGTCAAAATTAATGGATACTCTGTAAAACACAAACATGAAGGAATAGACTTTGAATTGTACAGACGTTGGTCAAACACAATGATCAACTGCAGACCAGTAAGATGCAAACACTGCAATGTGCAAATGTGTATGCTTGAGCGGACATTATGCAATGTAATCATGACAGCCTCGCATGCAAAATAACAAAGAAAAATCAAGTTACTTTCTATTTACAGTACATCATGACACAGGCTTTCTTGGCATTTGGCAACACAATGACGGCATTTTCCGTCAATACCACAGTACATCAGCTTGGCACACAACTGAAGGGCAACACCACAAATTTATAAAATAGAAATTCTGTACAAGTGCACTTCTCAAGCAAGAATAGCATTTAGTTGCCAGAACTTTGCCGAGTGAACCCACAGAGCTGCTGGAGGGTCTATATATGTTACTGATACCAGTCAGCCCCTCACTGAGTTGAATGAAAATTCACTTCTTTAAGCTGCTCAGTATTTACCACAATGTTCACTAACATAGCATCATATTGGTACCATGGTTCCATACATAACACAAGCAGACTGTCATAACACAAATGGCTATAAATGTGGGTGCGTTAAAAAAATTCACCAGTAGCCATCCATGTGGTCCTTCACAGACCAGTTCCTGGTGGACCACCACTCTCAGCTCGTCTCCAGACTAAGGTGTTCTCATGTTGCTGTGGAAGGCACCAAAGCTTTGGCGTCAAAGCACCCTGATCAAATCAAGCCAACAGAAGAAAATGCAAAAATCAGATATTAGGCTCTTCTGATGTTTTACACAACAGAAATTCCACAGCTTGCAAAGAATCCTTCATATAGAACTGGCATGCCTCAATCAACAAATATGCCCGGAATTACAGTAAAATATCCGATTTAGGAGTGGTCTGCCAATGGACATTTTAGCTACTAGAGTTTCTCACACAGGTCTCTCACATATTCTCTCATGGCATGTTAATATCTTTACCTCCCAGTTTAGGTTTTTTTCTCGAGAACAAATTCAGCTATATCCTGCAGGCTTCTTATCAGAAAACTGCACGGAAACTCAATTACATGACAGAATTCACTGATCGCTAATCGATAGTGAGTCATGGCCTTCAGTCCCAGCAAAACAAAGCTAATTTTGGGATTGTTTTTAAGTGCACAGATTACTTTGAGTCAGCTTTGTGAAGAGAATCCCTTCAGACATTTAAAAAAAAAAATTCTGTCACCTTAATTTATACAACGCACCAAAGTCTCACAGCACAAAAGCCACCCGCTCTTTTAGTTTCAATAACTTTTTGGTTTCGGGCTCACTTCGTATTTTTAAATAGGTGTTTTTTTTATCCAGTGTATTTCTCCTGTGACACATTATTAACTTCATAAATAACACCACCACCTAATTAGCACATAGGATGCTGACATGTTATTAAAAATGGGAATAAAGTGTGGATATAATTATCTTAGCGTTCCCCATCAATTTTTCCAGACCAACTTCTTGTTTTGTTTGGCCAACAGGTGTGAATAAAAGAAATAGATGACGTCAAAGATGCGCAAGCAGCACACATTGTACGATCACTTGAGCACTGAGAGAGAAAGCCATAGGCATGTAAACAAGCCACTGTGCCATTTTTCCTATATCCATGGGATTGAAGGTGCTTTGCGTAAAGCTGTGCGGGCAGCACAGGGGAAGGAGACCTGGCTAGATACTGCTAGTGAAAAAGGATTCCTAGAGAAATCAACGTGCTTGAGTCAGTTAGTCAGTTGTCTAGCATTCCAACACAAGCTCGAGGCTTCAGTCACTCCTTCCCATTTTGGAGATCAGTTCATCACAGATCTTCGTCAATTCTTCAATCTCTTGATTCTGGAAAAAAAAATGATTGAATACATAAAGCCTTCTCTCATACAAAGGGATGCAAAATACAACAGTACAATGCTCTAAGTTAAAAAAAAAAACATCCTCCTCTGTGGCCTGATGGTAGAAGCAAGAAAACTGTGGACAATAAGAACGATCATGTTAGCTGTATTACATGGAGGACAAAGATACGACGAGAGAACACACCTCCAGCACAACAGTGCTCACAGTCCAGCATCACATCTACGTTTGCATCTTGCAGTAGCGACTCCTCCGCTATGGCGGAGGAGAGTTGCCCCACTGCTTTTAAGCAGTGCCAAGTAGAAACATGAAATGATAATAACTTGAGAGTTATCATTTTATACTTTGTGTCCTGCTGCTTTGCAGGCAGATGGGAGGAGCTGCTCTGCTCTCGGAGCAGGGAGGAGTGGTCTGCCCACTCCTAAGTGCGCAATGACTGTTTGGTCGGCCCTCTCGGGCCACCCAAACCAGTCATGCGCACTTTCCCTGTAATTCAGCCTGCATGGAGAACATGCCCACCGCTCCAGCCCCTGGCTGAGCACCGTGTCACGGGGCTCAGACCAATCACAATGCTGCATTGCAGCGTTATGATTGGCTTAGGGGAGGGAGCCTGGCCGCCTGCTTCCTGTTCCTGCAGAGGCAGGAGAGCAGGAGCAGAGACACGGGACCCCGCCTCAATGTAGGTTTATCTATTTTTTATTGCCCCCCACAGCTACCTACCCCTGCCCGCCTTGCCATCTGCGAGCCATGCCAGCCTCCACTGGCATCTTGGAATTCCCCCCCAAAAAAATCCAATTAAATAAACACATCATCAATTAGCATGTGAATTGGAACACTGCGAACGGTCAGAATGCTGCCTTGGTGAGCTTTACACACTTATTTAGGCCTGTTCTGGGAAACATCCCATTGCTGTCAGCCCCCAGCACCTTCAGCGTGTTCATGAAACTTGCACCTCAGCTTCTCTCCACCTCCCCCCATAGCTCAAAGCTTGCATCCAGCTAACATCATTCAGGTGGAGCTGTGATTTACAGGGAGCTATTGAGAAATAACCCCTGAGGCTGGAAGCGGTCTCCTGCCTTCCTCGCCATGTGGATGCATCCCTGAGGTTCACCTCTGCCTCTTTCCCAATTCTCATGAGCTCTTTTCACAGAGCCTTCTCCTCCTCCACTTTTATTTTGGAGGGGGGGAGGGGGGGCAGGGAGTTATGCTAATAGACATATTGCCCTTACCTGATGGGCAATAACAGCAGTTAATTGCACTTTCGTGTCAATATGCTCCCTCATCTATGGTGCATAATTGCAGGGAGGGTAATTAATATCTGTTAGCACCCGTAAGGGTAGGCAATATTGCCTAGTTAGCACCACATACTGAATTCCAAGCCAATTAGAAATCCATCACTTATTGCTTATCCGCTTTCTAATTTCAGTGGCAAGGACATTTAGTGGACAGACCGTGGGCGCATTTAATTATCTCTGCAGAGTGAGATTAGGGGATGGTTCGAGGGACTAGGGCATATGATTTTTTTGTAGGAAAGTGTTTACATACAGACAGGAAAAATTTAACTTGTAAGTTACAATCCTGTGGTGAATGCCCACATGAGGTTTGACAGAGGAACTGGTACCCAGCTTGCTTTGCGTCTGTTATTAAGTGCAACATTGTGATTAACCAAGGATTCTGCAGAGTAAATGGCTGGATTATTAATTAGGGTCATGTGCAGAGATCGGAACTAGAGTTTATTAAGACAAGGAAGGGAAACATATTAAACATTACCATAAGGTCATGGCATTTTATTTTTTCGGATTGATGCATCGATCGACTAGTTACCTACCTCGGAATGCCCTGAACAATGCGAGGCACTGCATTTTACTTACATCCTACAATTGACAGCCTCAATCTAAGTGTTGACAGGTCCACTTGGGGACATCTTATTTGGGTCTATATCTATATGGAGAGTCAACAGGTTTTCTGAGGACTGTGATTCACAAAGTAAAGGAGTGTCATGGAAATAGTATGTGAGGAGTGAATCTGCCCACTTGATTTCTCATTTGTTTAATGGTGGCTCTCCTGCACCAAAGGAATAGTCATCATGCTTGTATCTGCCAATATGCTACCGTCGAGAGTAACCAACTTCTGTCATTGTTTTGGGTGATGGGACAGATATCCTATGAGAATTTGTTTTCAAGGCAATTTAAATCTCGCTGCTGTACTTCTTTCATCTGGCATGGTCAACTTGTGCTTCTGGGGTGTTCCACCACCAGTGCTGCATCTTATAAGACTACTAGAAACCTGGGTAGAGGGAAATCCCTGAGTGACAGGTAGGACTGATCCTTCTGTGAGCTGTAGGAGCCTAATTCGATCTGAAAAGATGTAAGAAACCTAAGCACACAGCAATGTTTTCCTTGATTTCTCAGTAGATCCCAAGGCTGTTCAGTACAGACAGCCCTCCACTACAGATTTGCTTTCAGTTTGGCGAGCCTTACATTTGTTACTGTGAAAACTGTAAAGACTCTTTGAGAAAAACATCTGAAGATGTTCAACACAGAAGTGTCAGGCTTCTGTAGACTGGCTCCACTACACAGATGAGTCACAGTGATGTACGGCAGATTATCTCAAACCCACATCCAACTTTTGTTTGGTCGCCTAGTAGGCACCAAGCTCATGGTAGCAGAGGTGTTGGGGGACTCCATTTGTACATTAATCTCAAAAGGATTACCAAGGAAATGAACAATCATGTGTGCAACCAAAATTATTTTCTCTTTGTAGGTACAATGATATACAGTGAAGATTCATAATTAAAGGCCCTTGACACCTTGCACCGTGGACTGGCTACCTTACTGATTATCTGCAAATGCAGAATGCTTGCGATGTAGAGCTTTCTATGTAAAGTTATAGATTTTAAAATCGAATATAGTAAGTGTATGATGGAGAAAGATAAGTTTGTCTTTGTTCCTAAATTGATTTCTGCTATAGGATAAGGACTATTTAATCCAGCTGTACTGCACGCATAGTCAGCTAATGCATATACATGGCTCAGTTCAGTTTAGGCAATAGCGTAACTGCAAAGGCATCGAGGGAAGTACACATACATAGACCAAAGATCTCAGCTTCTCTTTGTGACTCCACCTGTAGTCTGTATTAGGCCCCTTCCCATCAAGTATTCATTTATTTAAGAAGTCTTACATAGTGGTAGCAGGCACAGTACTATGGAAATGGAATAATACACATTTCAAATTAAGAAATCCAGTAAGAAGAAGTTCAGCTGTGAGGACCATTTGCAACTGGTTAAAGGAGTGTTGGCCTAACAGCACAAATGCTATGTAGGTCAATTAGAGACGACATCGGAGAGTTAAAATGAAATGATGTTGGTCTTTACAATGTTGATAGCCATGACTATGAAATAAAACTAAAACAATTACCTTTTGCTGCAGGGCTCTTTCCAATGAGTCAACTTTCATCTGTTCTTTCCGAAGACCAGCATGAAGAGCAGCACTCTCAGACTTTGCTTTTGTACGCACCTGAGCTATTTCTTCATTGGCTCTAAAAATAGTAAGACAACATTAATTAGAGAAAGCATTTCTTGCATAATACTCGTAGCCAATATGTGGTAATGCCATGTTTAGCATCCTACCAGCCCAGGTACACATGGAGAGTATTTTTACACGTCTTTATGTATTCTGCTGTGTGTAAGTCAGAACTCAATATTCAAAGCCTGCCTTCAACTCATCCCTCCAATGCTTACGTCACAGGCCTACAGTGTACAGTGGGTACCAAAAGAGTTCCTGCGTTTTTTATATAAAAGACACTACATTTCCTGCTTTGTTAATTAAAAAGTAACAACTTTTCAAAATAGATAAATAAATATACAAATAAAACATTAATAAACACACAGAGGATCAAATGGTATAGATGCAGTTATAATGCTTCAATTAATCTTGGTAATGCCGGATCCACACATCTTGATTGGGTCATTGGAAACTAGGAGCTGGTAGTCATAGTGTCCATGATCTGCACAGGTGAGGTGGAATCTTCAACAGTCTGTCTGGACCGAATCTCTACATTGACATCGATATTTGGTGAGTGATGGGCCACATGTCGAAAGTGAGAGGAATCTTTCATAAAGGACTTCCCAGAACCCTGGGCAGTCACCATGTGTCCTTTGGTGTTAGTGATAGCAAATATTTCAGCCTTAAAAGGAGCATCAGGCTTTCTTTTTCTAGGTTGTCTGACAAACACTTAATCTCCTCTTGTAAAGGTGACATATTTGACATGACTTCGTTTGTCAGCATGTATTTTCATATTTTATTTGTGAACAAAGTCCTTAGTATGAATGTTTTCCTCAGTCCTGGATCAGAGGTTGGTCCTTTGGGGCAGCTTGATCGTCACGGCTCTTCCAAACATTAGAGTTACAGGGCTTTCCTCGGTCGTTGAGTGATGGGTCGAATTGTAAGCTCGAAGAGAAGTGTTCAAAACAACTTTAAGGTTGAGCTTCTCCACTGCAGCTTGCTGAACAGCTTTCTTCAGAGTACTCATGAACCGTTCTACCAGGCCATTGGCCTGGGAACAAAGAAGAGGGCTTTTCTGATGGTTTTTATTGAGGTTATTTAGAAAGGCTTTAAATTCTCGAATGTTAAAGGGTCGGATGTATTCAGATTTTAAGATTGCAGGTACAGTCCATGTTGCAAATATTCCATCTAATCTTTGAATAACCTTTTCATGTGTAATGGATGAAAGGTCTTTAACCAATGGAAAACAGGAGTATTCCTCAAAAACGACTAGTAGAGGATGTCCATTCTGAGGAAATATGAATTTTTATGATCAATTGTGTCCCCTATCTTAGACCCCAACGACTCCGTGTACGCGTTACAAGTACATGTATGTTCCCTCCACTTCCAGTTATGAAGACGTAAATGCATTTGCGTCCAACGTTAACATGTCCCCTTTCAGAACCACCATGAATGGGTCGAATATTCCGTTCCTAAGTATGCCTTGCCAACGTCTTTATGTGGTGTACTTTACACGTTTTTCAACTCTGGCGAAGTAGGCCCTGAATTCTGTCATCGAGCCTTTTCCTGCCTTCTGACTCTGAATGCCTCAGCCTGGGCCTGCATCTGTACCCGTGACCTTTGGCTTACTCCCTGCGCGGCTAGCGGTGCCTGGCTCATCCTGCCGGCCTGCCAAGACTGTATTCAGCCTTCAAGTTATCTGCTCCACTCCTCGAAAATACATTCCTGTCTAGTAGTTCAAGTAAACATCCTTCCAGCTGCAGAGCAAAGGGCCCGGCCTCACTGTCTCTGTGCAAGAAATTCATGGCTCCCGTTACCATGGAAGGCCCATGCCCCCTCGCATCTCATGCAGACACGTAGACGCTTACACACGCACTCACAGTCAGTATAGAATAGCCTCTGTCCGAGAGACCTTTCCTTCCAGATAATGTAGTTCCTTAAACACAAGATATTAGATACGATTTGGGATTAGGTTGTTCTGACATCCCAGACTTCTGTCTCCTCATGTAGGGCTAAATGTCAAGTCCCCTTCACCCTCCAGTTACACGTCAATCACACGTCATGCTGCCTGCGCGCGCATCCCTGCCATGTATTTTTGCTGACACTGCAGGATTCTCTTATGGATCCACCTACTTGTGACATCATGTTAATGACGTTTCTAGTACACGCCTTCATGCACGCCTATTGTAACACCTTTTCATTACGTATGTGTATTCTTATCTCTCCTCTCAGCTGTTACGCCTTCTGCATATGCCTTTACTGTAATGCATTGACTATATATATGAATGATTGTCAATAAAGTATTGTCTGTCAGTCCCTTCCCGAACCTACGTGGTGACGGAATGGTATGCCACCTTGGCTCGAGCCAAATACCCATTCCTTTTTAAGGAATAAAACTCCTTTTGAAAACCTCAAATATCACGGATTTTGCCTCTTATTTTTCTGAGTTATTCTTATTGAACTTTACCGCATAAATTAAGTATAGGTAATTTAAATTTACCACATAATTGGCGCCCGAACAGGGACCCCTCCCCCATCTCACGCGCCGGAGGTGCATTGCAGGCCTAGCCCCCTGCCACAGCCGGACGGACAACTACGCGTACCCGCAGGATTTCCTGTATCTCCCTCAGGCCAATGGAGGTGACTGAGGCTGCGATCAACACCCAGACGAGGCGGTGAGGAGTGCGGAGGATCCCGACCAGAGCCTAGCTGAGAGAGCAAGATCCGAGGTATACAGAGGCCCACCAGGTTCCGAAGTTCCGAAGTATCTGCGTCACGAGTCGAGTACGGTCCAGTCCAGTCCAGTATCCGAGGCCTTCCGTTCCGTGCTTCCCGGTGAGTACCATTGCTGGGGACGCATCTAGACGTGCGCATTAATTTGTGCCGGTCAAGACGGGTTTGGGTACACAGACCTGGTCTGCACTGTTTAGCAGTGTATCTGTACTGTTTTAGCAGTATATCCTGTCTGCACTGTTTAGCAGTGTATCTGTACTGTTTAGCAGTACATCTAGTATCATGCAGTTAGCTAGTTTTATTCTAATCATTGTTGTTCGTTTTAAAATGTTTTAATGTGTTTTCAAAATGTCGTAGTATGAGTGATTGTTCGATCTTCATTATTGTGATTATTGTGTTAATTGTGTTCATATCTAAGTAGGGACCAAGTAGTCTGAGTTTTAAGATGCCGTTATTCTCCAAATTAAGACAGATAAAAACTAGAAAAGGGATACTCGAGGAAGCTGTTCCCATTCCACCTAGGGACACTCCAGGGTACTTTATGTACCACAAACATGGCCTAGATGCCGTTTTATATCTTGATTTATGGGTGGACTACACCAAGGATCTAGCAGAGAATCAGAGATGGCCCGCTGCTGGGACATGGGATGCAGATTGCATCATGAGAGTAGAAGAAGCATTATGGAAAAAGAAAGCCAGACAGTCACAGAAAGATGCCATTGAACTATGGCGTAAAGAATCGCATAGGCGTACAGAAAAAGCACACAGAAAAGAAGAGAAAAGTAGAGAGGATTCAGAAAAAGCCTGAGAAAACGTATTAGTTGAGGAAGGTATCCGAGTAAAATTAGAACAAGTAGATAGACAACGAAACACCCTTATGAATGGTATGTATCCTCTGCTGGCCGAGGGTTTACCTAAGGCCACCCCGGAAGTACCAAAGGATCTGCCACCTCCATTGCTCCCGACTAAAATGCATCAGAAAACCGCAAAGGATATTTTCCTTTCTTCCTATCTAGACGATGTAGCCCCCGAATATGTTAATACCGTACCGCCGCACACACCCCCTACTGGCGGCGCTCGACCCCGAGATAGTATACTCCCACCTCCGCAACGAACTCCTTCTCCCGTTCCGCCCCCTGCACCTGTTCCCCCAACCCTTCCTGCACCTATTCTTCCGATCATACACCCGTCAAATCCTTTTGGTCCTGGCACCTCGGGAGGGGCGACAGGTTTCCAGACAGGTTTCCAAACCCCACCACCAACACATCGGTGGACTTATAGGGATTTAGCACTACAACGTACACCTCAAACAGCCGATTTTGACATATATAAAGAACGTCTCTCAGACTGTAGATATGATCCAGTACCCGGTAAAAATTATGACAGAATGATGCTCGCATCAATACGATTACGACGAGTTACCAACTTTTTATTGTTACTACCAAGAATGGTTGATCATCTAGACAGAATATATCATTTTGTTCAAACGGGGGAAGGCCCTGAAAGTATTGGCCAGGCCATGGCTCACCAGAAAGTTGACACTCAAGCCAAGTTATTACGGTTTTTCATAAACTGCCTAATAAGAGAACAAGATAGGCCTGGTGTAGACCAGGAAGAGATGACAGCACTCAATAAATGGGGTCAGAATATAGCCGATGGGAAACATGATAAACAGAGTTGTATAAAAAACATGTACCAAAGAATCAGAAGCGCAGTAATAAAAATACATGAAAAAAGACAGTTAGAACCAGAAATAGAATCAGACAAGTTTGAATCCTCAGGGGAGGAGGACCCACCAGAAACGGCGACAGGACAAGCACAATTACCAGTTAGAGAAACGATAGCTTATGTAGGTAAGGGAAGACCCTATAATAATTCAACGCGTCCAGTACGTCCAGAAAGTAAAAGAATTTTTCAGGAAGCCATGTGTAATCCGAGAACTCCTGAACACTTATTTCAAGCCACAGATAACAGACTTCGAGAACGAATGGGGTACCATGTACTCGATTCTATGGATGAACAGGAATTAGCTAGGTCAGCAGTACAATGGGCTGACAACCCTGAGAAATATAGTGATGATGCGTTAGCACACACATTTTTGAATATGACACCAAGCGAACAGCGTTTAGCTGGTACATACATGATACAACACCTGCTCTTATTATATAGAAGCCAACATTCCGATCCAGGTCCCCTGCCTGATATATTAGCAGAACTACTCATGAATAAATGGAGAGGTTTAGGTACCGATCTAATTAAAGTTATTCTAGAACATCGGCACAGATATAGTGCCTTCCTATGTCCACAATCTGATTCAACACACTCCATGGAAAGAAAAATGTATTACATAGACAGACAGAATCCGTTACGGGAGGTGCACCCAGTCCAGAATACTGATAATACACTTAGACGCGTGTTTGTGTACACGCCCATAACTAAAATGGAATTATTGGAAATGAAAAAATTAGTGCCTAGCCATGACAAAGATCCCGCAGGTTTTCACCGTGAAATAAAAGACATGTTACTCATGGGTGATTACACTTATCCAGACCTTATGAAAATATTGAAAGTACTACTGCCTGCTGGTATTTACGAGAAACTCAAAGAAAAAGAATGGAAAGTGGGAAATGCAAAGATTGATTGGACTGCATTAGAAAACGAAGAAAATACCTGAGTTCCAGGCCTAGGGCTTGGAGACAAAGTTAAAGCGTTACCAGGATTATTAGTACAAGTATTGCCACGTTTATTAGCAACTAAAAAGGAGGACTGGGATGCTATCTCAGCCTGTAAACAGAAACACGATGAAGACACTAGTGATTTTTATTCCCGATTTGAAAAATGTTTTGGTATTAATAGCGGCCTGAAAGCAAGTAGCGAGTCGTACCCACATCTTTTTGTAACGAAATTAGTCGAGAATTCCCTGCCCCAGGTCAAGAACAGGGTACTGAAAGTCGAAAGCACTTGGCAAGCTAATACTCCTTCACAAATGTTACAAATGTTACAGTATCACCAGAATAGAATTAGAGAAGAACAAGAACACGAACAAAGACGTATGAAAGACACGAAAATGAAAATGTTAGTTGCTCAGTCAGTTCCAGCTGACGGTCACAAGAAGGGTGCGACCCAGCCCAGTAATTCAACGGCTCCTGTTAAAGGGGTATGTAACTATTGTAAACAGCCAGGTCATTATATAAACGATTGTGCAGTTCTGAAACACAATATCTCCACGGGTAAGACCAAGGAGAGACCACGTCCACCTAGACAAGATCAAGCTCAACAGCAAGTACCCCAGAATATACAGCATATACCACCTATGCCAGCTTCACAGCAGACCGTAGCAGTACCACAGCAACAGCCTATTGCCGCAACACAAAACACGACACAACAGATGTACCAGTATGCACAAAATGACTACCCCGATTACCAGCGATACACATGAAACAGCCTAGAGAGGGAGTTTGGCTTGCCTCTTATTGAGGTTCCTGTAGATCAAGAGGGTCCTTATGTACACAGTCAAGTATTAGGGAAAGACAGAAAGTTTTTAATTGATACAGGGGCAAGCCGTACAACGATTAGTCATGATGAGGTTCCAGGGGCACCCCTCTCAGGCTCACAGAATGTTTCCCTTGGTTTTTCAGGAAAACCCATTATTAACGAAGTATCACAACCTCTTCCTCTTGCAGTCGGTCCTCTGACACGGACTACAGATTTATTGCTTACAAAATCATGCCCGGAAAACTTGCTAGGTATAAAGACACTGAAAGCTCTAGGAGCTATAATATGCTGTTCTCCGGAAGGAGTACGATTATTCTTGTGAGATTTTAAAGGTCATTATGTACTGAGAGACATGGATCACCGATTACAGAATGTCCCTGCACATTTGTGGGCACAAGGCCCACTGATGTAGGTTGTATGCACATCACGCCATATCGAGTCACACTCAAAGCAGGAGTAGTATTACCACGAATTAGACAATACAAGTTACCCCCAGATGCTGTAGTGGCTTTACTGAAAATCATTGACGAGCTCATTGCACAAGGAGTGGTTGTGGAAACCGACTCCAATGTATGTAATTCTCCTATTATTCCAGTCCTTAAACGTACTGATCCAAATGCACCACCAGTTTATCAATTAGTTATTGATCTGCGCGAATTGAATAAATGCATTGTACCACAGTATCCCGTGGTTCCAGATATCTCTTCATTACTGACAGCCATTGATCCAGAGGCAGCGTTCTTTACTGTAATTGACCTCAAGAACGCCTTCTTTAGCGTCCCAATCGATCCGGAAAGCCAATACTTGTTCGGATTCTGTTTAAATGGACGAAGTTTCAAATTTGCACGCGCACCTCAAGGATTCACAGAAAGCCCCAGCATCTATAGCCAAGCACTGAAAAGACAACTCAACAGTATCCACATGCCTGTTAACACCGCCCTACTTCAGTATGTCGATGATCTGTTGATCACCGCCCGAAGCGAACCTGAATGTGAAAAAGCATCACTGACGGTTCTAAATTTTCTGGCTGACAAGGGGCACAAGGTATCCCCTTCGAAGCTGCAATTCTGTGTTCAGCAAGTTGTGTACCTTGGTCACTTGCTGTCCAAAGTGGGGAGACAGCTCACACCTGATCGCATCCAGTTAATTGTAAACATGACACCACCCAAGACGCAAAAGGAGGTGCGGGCCTTTATAGGCCTCACTTCGTACTGTAGACAATGGATTCCCCAATACGCATTCCTAGCAAAACCACTTATTCAGCTGACAACTCAGGAGGCAGCGACATCGACTGTCCTCCCTTGGACTCAAGAACATACACAAGCTTTTGAAGACTTAAAGAAAGCCTTATGTCAAGCACCAGTTTTAGCAACACCATGTTACAGTAAGCCTTTTACACTTTTTGTCACAGAACGTGAAGGCACTGCTTTGTCAGTGCTCACTCAGGAACAAGCAGGTTCACACAAACCGTGTGCTTACTTTTCTAGCACATTAGATCCAGTAGCCCAGGCTCTGCCTGCGTGCTTGAAATCAGTTGCAGCGACAGCTTTAGCAATCAGACAAAGCGATTCCATAGTACTAGGACATCAATTGACAGTACAAGTTCCACATTCCGTGGAAGTACTTTTAAATCGTACACAGACCCAACACTTGACTATAGCAAGACTAACAGGTTATGAATTGACATTGTTTCAGCCACACATAGAAATCAGACACTGTAGTACATTGAATCCTGCCACACTTTTGCCATTAAGTGGCGTAGACCCATTGGCACATGATTGCATTGAAGTCATTACTATTACGACAAAACCCAGACAAGACTTGACAGACGTTCCATTACCAGACCCAGACCTGACACTTTATGTGGATGGTTCATGTATGAGAACAGGTACAGGTGAATTAGTGGCCGCCTACGCAGTCACGACAGACACCGAAGTTATTGAAACCAATTGTATCGACACCCTGTCAGCTCAAGCAGCAGAGCTCATCGCTCTGACACAAGCCTGTATTCAAGCCAAAAATAAGAAAGTTAACGTATACACTGATTCACGTTATGCATTCGGAGTTGTTCACGACTTCGGAGTCCTCTGGCGAGAGAGAGGTTACTTAACTTCTCACGGTGCCAACATTCAACACGGTCCCCTCATTCAAGCCCTGTTAGATGCAATACATCTGCCTACTGCAATATCTATTATGAAGTGTAAAGCACATACAAAAGTCACCGATATCATTTCCCAGGGTAACGACCTGGCAGATCGAACAGCTAAACAAACTGCTCAGAATCGAACTCATGTAACTAACTTGACAAAGACAATAGTTCCGACATCGACACACTGCATGACAGTCAGGGATCCCGCACATGATGTAATTGACATACAGACACATGCTACACCAGATGAAATCAAGAAATGGACTGAACTAGGAGGGATCCAAACAGATCAGGGATGGATGACGAAGGGAAAATCTATATGGTTTCTCCCCGACTCTATGGTTCAAGTCATCATTAACACGATACATAGCCCAGCACACCTAGGAGAAAAAGCCATGCTAGACAGTATTCAACATATATGGTTCAATAAAAACTTACGAGCAGCTGCCAAACAAATAGTGCGTACTTGCATGATATGTTGTCAGTTCAATCCAGGAAAAAGCATTCCCGTAGAGCAAGGTGGATTTCAGCCTCCCGATCACCCTTTTGAAGTCCTCCAGATGGATTATATCCAGATGGAACGTTGTCGAGGATTCAAATATGTCCTCGTAGTCGTATGTGCACTTTCCCGATGGACAGAAGCATATCCAGTCCCAGATTACACTGCTCCGACCACTGCCAAGCAGCTGGTTCGTGAATTTTTCCCACGGTATGGTTTGCCCCGTATCGTGTACTCAGATAACGGTCAGCCATTCTCATCCGAGCTAGTGAAACACATTACACTTCTGTTAGGCTATCAGTGGAAATTCCCAGCATCCCGAGGCAGCAGGTCTCGTGGAGCGTCATAATCAGACTCTGAAAATCCGACTTTCTAAAATCTGCAGAGAGAAAGGCGTTGACTGGATAGTAGCCTTGCCAGTTGCCCTTTTCTATATGAGGATGGTAGCGCATTCTTGAACCGGGCTATCCCCGTATGAAGTGGTCTTTGGTAGGCCGCCAAATATGTGGGGGACGCCTATACCTCGTAAAATCACAGATGTTGACTGTATTATGCTGACAGATTACCTTGCCTCCTTGATGTCTGCACTACAATCTTGTCGTTCACAGGTAGCTGCAGCCTTTCCCGACAACACCGAGGTGAAGCCCCATGAAGTGGTCCCCGGCGACTTTGTCTTCGTTCGTAACTTCGACCGGAGAAGTCCGTTGGAGCCCCACTGGCAAACTCCGAAATTGGTTCTTCTGACGACGAGGACCGCTGTGAAGGTTGAGGGCAGAAAAGGGTGGCTACACTCTAGCCACATTAAGAAGTTTCACGGACTTCCTTCGGACTTGGACTCTAAGCCCTGCCCTCCTCCACAGACTGATTCAAAACTCCCCCTGGTTGAGAAAACCGCCTCCGAGGAATATAGACTAAAACTACGGTCTAGCAAGTCAGACAGTTTAATTGTTTAAGTCCTCCTCTAGGTGAATCGGTTAAATTAGTTTCTGACATGTATCCCCTAGACCGAGATAAAGAGAGAGATAGACAGATACAGCTCAAGAAACGTGCATATTGTAAATCACTTCGTAGTCACTGTATAGTGACATTATTGATTATGTTTTTCCTAAGTCTGCTGATTATTGCTGCCAGTATATTATTGCATATATATTACCCTATTTTCAAGCGTGCACCATCTGCTTACAACGTCACTGCTGAACATTCTTTTAGCGAATTACCTCCACACGAATTGTCTTACAGACTTGCGCTGCGCAACAACACATTCATTAGTATGTTACATCACTCCCATCAGACCAACAACGCTACAAATTGTTGGATATGTGGCCGACTCCCTCCCTACCAGATATACAAGGGAGTTCTGCCCCTCTTTCCGTACCCGTTCACTCACAATGGCTCATGTGGTGCATGGTTTAGACTGATTAATTCTTTAGATTCTGATACTATAGTTTATGAAGGAAATTGGGTTTGGGGAAACCTGAACTTAGTTTTGCTTAAAACCTTCTACCCTAATAAGGAGGGACTTACCACCAGGACAGGAACTGATCTAGAAAATGAAGTATATGGATTAGGTAATTATACAATTAACCTCATGATTTTAACAGTTGAATCCGAAGCTGCACCAGTATTGCCTGCTATGTCAGTATTACCAGTCACAGGTGAATTATGTATCAGAAAGAATGGTTCAGTACACTTAGGTCATAGTAAATGTACTACTGTGGTCGAATTCAGTGATCAAGGCAAGTCTACATTCAGAGCTACTCGTCATTCCTACTTCGTTTGTGGTCATACCGCATACATACGCTTACCTTTAGATTGGGATGGTACTTGTTATATTGCATTCCTTCTGCCACCTGTTTTCCTAGCCCCTCCTGATTATCATAGAAATACCAATCTAGTAAACAATAGACTTCGAAGAGATCTCCCGATTGTCGACTACACTGAAACGGCATGGGAGCAATACACAGACTTCAATAAAGGTTTCTTTCCCTACTTAGGTGCTGTCTTTAATAGTAAACTGATACGCAAATTAACTAGAACTCTCGAAGCAGTAGTGAATGAAACTACTTCCGCCCTAGGCAACTTGACAGAGGAGCAGTCTGCTATGCGGGTTGTTGTTCTTCAGAATCGTCTTGTCATTGACGTCATCCTAGCAGATAGGGGCGGAGCCTGTAAGGTCATCGGGTCGAGCTGCTGTGTTTTCATTCCAGAAAACGCGCCAACAGTATATAAAGCTATAACACGTCTCCATAAGATTGCAAGTTTGATACATCAGAATCCCGGCACCTGGACTTGGTCCGGTTGGTTCTGGACAACGTTGACCACCTGGGGATGGAAGATCCTATCCTTCCTAGGTATTGGCCTTCTTATAGTATTTAGTTGCTGCCTATGTCTGCAGTGTGGGCCAGCGATTTGCGGCCTGTGTGCCACATCATGTATTCCACATTCAAGTCCCCATTCGAAACGCGAAAAGAAGAAAGAAGAGCAAATGATGTTACGTGAACAGATTGATCGATTCATGAGGATCGATATATCATGAAGGGTCCGTAGGGGACAAGGAGGGAATGAGGAAATATGAATTTTTATGATCAATTGTGTCCCCTATCTTAGACCCCAACGACTCCGTGTACGCGTTACAAGTACATGTATGTTCCCTCCACTTCCAGTTATGAAGACGCAAATGCATTTGCGTCCAACGTTAACATGTCCCCTTTCAGATCCACCATGAATGGGTCGAATATTCCGTTCCTAAGTATGCCTTGCCAACGTCTTTATGTGGTGTACTTTACAGGTTTTTCAGCTCTGGCGAAGTAGGCCCTGAATTCTGTCATCGAGCCTTTTCCTGCCTTCTGACTCTGAATGCCTCAGCCTGGGCCTGCATCTGTACCCGTGACCTTTGGCTTACTCCCTGCGCGGCTAGCGGTGCCTGGCTCATCCTGCCGGCCTGCCAAGACTGTATTCAGCCTTCAAGTTATCTGCTCCACTCCTCGAAAATACATTCCTGTCTAGTAGTTCAAGTAAACATCCTTCCAGCTGCAGAGCAAAGGGCCCGGCCTCACTGTCTCTGTGCAAGAAATTCATGGCTCCCGTTACCATGGAAGGCCCATGCCCCCTCGCATCTCATGCAGACACGTAGACGCTTACACACGCACTCACAGTCAGTATAGAATAGCCTCTGTCCGAGAGACCTTTCCTTCCAGATAATGTAGTTCCTTAAACACAAGATATTAGATACGATTTGGGATTAGGTTGTTCTGACATCCCAGACTTCTGTCTTCTCATGTAGGGCTAAATGTCAAGTCCCCTTCACCCTCCAGTTACACGTCAATCACACGTCATGCTGCCTGCGCGCGCATCCCTGCCATGTATTTTTGCTGACACTGCAGGATTCTCTTATGGATCCACCTACTTGTGACATCATGTTAATGATGTTTCTAGTACACGCCTTCATGCACGCCTATTGTAACACCTTTTCATTACGTATGTGTATTCTTATCTCTCCTCTCAGCTGTTACGCCTTCTGCATATGCCTTTACTGTAATGCATTGACTATATATATGAATGATTGTTAATAAAGTATTGTCTGTCAGTCCCTTCCCGAACCTACGTGGTGACGGAATGGTATGCCACCTTGGCTCGAGCCAAATACCCATTCCTTTTTAAGGAATAAAACCCCTTTTGAAAACCTCAAATATCACGGATTTTGCCTCTTATTTTTCTGAGTTATTCTTATTGAACTTTACCGCATAAATTAAGTATAGGTAATTTAAATTTACCACAATTCTCAAGAGGACTAAAGAAATCAACAGCAATTTTCTACCAAGCATGATGTGGCAATTCTGACATTTTCAAAGGGTGTTGAATAACTTGAGATGAATACATAACCGGCTTTTAGCTCTTTTTCAACCCTTTTGTCGAGGTAAAGAAACCAGCCTCTGCCTCTGGGAGCTCTCTTTGTGGCAACGATCCCTCGATGTCCCTCATGGGAGGCGTCCATCACTTGTTGTTGTGGACTCTCTAGAATAACATTTTGCGTACTTCGCAGGATGAGGTCTTCTTGAGTCACTGATAGTTCATCGCTTACACTTTTTAACTTTAAATACTCACGGTCATTAGCGAATGAAGAGCAATAATGTCTTAACTTCAACATGTCACTTTCTTGGCTCGTGGTAGTGACAATTTGTTCTTAAGACCTGGCATGCTCAATTTTACAATAAAATTGATGTAGGCTTCTGCTGTCTTAGATGGGGTGTGAGGGCACTGCAATGTCACTCTTGAAAACTAATCAGAAGGATTCTGATCTTTCCCTGGATGATGAAGAATTGTATAAAAGTATTCTTTTGAATTTGGGATTGCTAAATATCATCAGCTTGATGGTCAGTTACTACTGTGAAAGGCTTTCTATACAAGAACATGTGGTAATATTCACAAGCCCAGACCACTGCCAAACTTTCTCTGGTTGCGAATAAGCACATTCCATTTGTGAGAGGCTTTAACTGGTGTATGCAGTTGGCTGTCTGTTGTGCTGTGCCATGATTGCGCTCAAACTGACAGGGCTAATGTCAACTACAAACTCTGTATGAAGTTTGGCATCAAAGTAGGCCATTTCAGTGGTACTTTTTGGGAAGCTCTTCTCACATTCATGTGACCAATTAAATGACACATTCTTTTTCATCAGTCTATATATTGGTGCACTGACCATAGCAAAATCTTGTTTGTATCTAGAACAGTAACTGGCCATTCCAAGGAAAGATTATAACATAGAAATATCCTGTGGGGGTTTTGCAGTAGATAATGCCCACACTTTAGCTGGATAATGTTTCATATCCCCATCGGAAAAGACATGGCCAAAGAATTTCAAGCTTTTCTTGTGGAATTCACATTTGTCAGCATTCAGAGTTAAACCTGCATCATTCAGCAAATGATATACCTGCATGAGAGCTTGGTCATGTGCTTACCGAGTGGCTTTAAAAATCCAGGGTAAATGCATTTACTACAGGCTGTATGATACGGCAAATGACGTATTGGAAAATCTCTACAGTAGACGATACACCAAAACACAATTGATTATAGCGAAACAGACCACTATGCCCAGAAAAGGTTGTAATGTACCTAAATTATTCTTCAAGTTCCAATTGGCGATATCCTGTATTTAAACCTGTGTTGGGAGAAGAACAACACAATTGAATTGAGTTATCATATCAGCAATGTGTGGACCTGGATGTCACGCTCGCTCAATCGCCTTGTTGGCCGGATGCTTGTCAATGCCTATGCGTACAGCACCGTCACAGTCTCTTTTAGGCACTACTACAATGAGAGAAACCCATGGTGTTGGACCAGTGGAGCGTTCAATGTTGTTTAAGGGTGCTGAGGCAGACCATGTGTAGACTTTAGCTTTTGAAATCATAAGTTGTGGCAAAGGAGACAATTCTTGATGCATCTCCTTAGGCATGATATTTATCGACACAAAAGTGTCAATTATGAATGGTAATGAACACCCATTTATCTTTGGGTAATCTTCGGAACATGTTTGAATGTCCTTGGTGCTTTTTCATGTCTATTTTTCTTAACTTTTAACTTTTCCTCACATTTGACTAGTCCTACATGTGCATGCCTTTTTTTAAATAAACATCAACATTGCACAATTGCCACTGTCACTTTCAATGGAATTTGATACTGAGACACATTTTTTAGATGATTTAGATGATGATTGACTTTGTTTGGTGTTGACCTGCCTCAGTTGGTTTGACCACTTGGCCTTGTGAGAGCACGTCAAACGTCACTGAGGTGGCGTTTGATCAGCTATTTTGTCTTCAAGCTGTGATACCCTTCGTTTTCTCTTCGCCTTGCAAGTTGTCTCAAAATAGTTTGCTTTACCACACCCAATGCATATCTGTTCACTGGAGGGACATTTACCTTTGTGAGGAAATAACAGTCCACATCTGTTGTATCAGGTTTTCTTTTCTGTGGAAACTTTGTGTCCCAAGTAGATGTACTTTGGTTTACTGTTTATGGTCATGACTGATGAACTTTTGGGCACCTCAAGCATCCATGTCAGTCGCTTGACGATCAGCAAGCTCTTCAGCGCGAGCAGCCTTAGCTCAGAGTCTCCTTCAGTATTTGTTGATGACAGACATCTATTGATAAATCTGAGGGGGGTAGCTTCTCCATCATTAAATTAATTGAACTTACAGTGCTTCATCAGAACATCAAGTCTCTCAATAAATTCATTGATGGTTTCACCTGATCTCTGGCATTCTTCACTGAATATGTATCTTTCATAATCTACATTTGGCACTAGATTAAACTTGACATTCAAAGCTGTTTTTATTTGATTGTACGTCAAATAACCTTTTTGTTTCTATCCATGTAGTTCATCTTTTACCAATATTGTCTTTTTCAGAAGTATCAAATCCTGATGGCGGTTTTAAGAATGCAGCAGCGGTATACGCATTTGAGGACAGTAATGGTCGCTCAGGCGCCTCAAGTGTAACCTATTCATGCAAAGTGTCTCTAGTGCCTTGTGATCTGCTGACTTCAGATGGTCTGTACTTCACACAATGAGCAACATACAGCGCCCCGCTGACATTGACAGGATGCTACTTGAGAAAGAAGCATACCTCATTTTGAAATTTAACTGTATAACAACTGGCTTAAACAATATGTCAGAATTGTCAAGACTGTGAGACTTGGAGTCATACTGCCCGCTTGTAGGTGCTTAGGCTGTAATGAGTTGAAAGTAACATTGACTTTCTACTTTTTGACTCAAAACTGTGCGAATTAATCCTTAATTGTTCATGATCGTTATGCCTGTCTTCCCCCTTCGCAAACAATAATGGGGCATACTAAATAACCTCCTGCCAATCACGAAAATAATCACAATGCACTCAAAAACTCCGAAACACTCCAATTCCCATAATGCATCTATTCTAATAGCGGTACCGTTTTATACTCTGGTAAAATGGCCACCGGCTTTACATACGAGTAAGGAGTGATTGAGAAACACCGGCCACGCAGAACGCATTACGAGGTATTGTGATAAACACGCGCAGTACTGCCCAAATTGTGTTTAAGGTATGCCTCGAAACCGCGAGCCATCTAAGACTATGTTTCTCTTTCTTTAGAGAACGACTACATTGTGGCATAATCGGAGCTCGCGAGTGTAAAAGAAAGATGAGCCCGGTATCCGTGCAGCCCCGGACGGGGCGGCAGACGGGGGCGAGAGGCGGCACCTCGTTTTACATTAATACAGGTACAAAAGTCCTTGAAACTTGACAATATTGATAGACGAACTGCTTTCCCGGTTTTTGTAAATAAACCGTGCCCTGACAATCGCATTGTTTAAACAGGTGAACGTGGCCACCATCGAGAAAAAACGAAGTACCTGACCGCGACCACTACAGTGGAATGCATGACAGGTATGACGGGCACATGATGTTAAAATAGCGCCTTAAGTTTTATTGAAATAACAAGGTTGCTAAAAGCACGTTATGTGTTATTTAAATAGGATTAAAGCACACAAGAAACAGAGATTCCTCCGCCCCTTCTTGCATCGCAAGACTGCTCTGATTAAGGTACGAATTCCCTAAACATTCCAACAAGTTGTCACACTGTCCCATGAGTTATTTCTACAATTGTGAACGATTTATTGTTCATTTGTAGATTTCCTTCATATTTTAAAAAAAAGTTGCTCCACCTGAGACCTGAAGAAAGGATTGTGTCCATTAACTGAAGTTTCCACAGGTTATCCACATAGGAGCACACAGGTACATTTATATTTTATCCAAATGGTGCGTGTTTTTAGATAAGAGGCCATTAGGTTGCCATTAAAACTTTGTTTTTTTGCATCCTAACAGAAAAATAACAGAACAATAACAGAGCCCTGATGATGGTTTGGGCATGTATGGCCCGAACTTGAAACGCGTCGGCAAATCCATCAAGAGCCAGCTTTAACATCTAGTGTTTCTTTCGATAAATTGATACATGTATTGTTGCTCTTGTTATGAATCAGATGTTTGAAGGAAAATAATTTTTGATTATGGAAATGGTTTAATATATTGCAAAATTGATTAACTGCAATTTGTATTGTTCGCTGGATGCTTTGTTGATGTTATTCGCTTGAATATTTTTGTAATACGTTTCATGTTTATTGTTTATTGAGTAAGTCAGTACGTAAATCTTTGTATTGTGTATTATTTTTCTGCCATCACAACTAATTTTTTGTATGCAATCATATGACTAAAAGGTATAAATAAATATACCGGACCAGGTTTATTGAATTTGTTTATTTGGTCCTAGTTGAGATTATACTATAAGTAGACTGAGAAGGGGGGCACTTTTTTTTGTGTTTGGGCTTCAGGTTCAGCCATAACTTTTGGAGCTTGAGCTTGACCTCTACCCTGGCTCTCCATTGGAGCTCCATCTGATGGCAGTCTAAGGAGTTGTTTTAGCCCTTACACGCAGCTTTAGTGGCAGGTCGCTTCATTTGGGGACAGCTTTGCAAGTAAAATACCCGACACTCCTTTAGGGGCCGCTTCACAGCATGTTGTGACATGATGATTTGTTAATGGTTTCGGTAAGTATATCATCCATGAAAGGAAATAACTATAATATTTGGTTGTCTTTGCACTTAAAAGTTTCTTCACAAACACAGAGTTAATCTCTATTTCAGAGCTCATGAATTTTAGTTTAATCTGTACTGAACAATTGCTTTGTGTTGCTTTCATAACCTAGTTGCATCCACCTTTAGCATTCCTACTCCGTATAGCGCATGGCATTAATTCGCATAATGGCTCAGTTACTTTTATGGGCGGACATTTCATTCAGTTCCTGGCCACCGACATGTAGACTTTCAATGTTGCTTTTTTTATCTGCAAGCATTTTTACACAAGCTGAGTTTTTCTGCACTTTGACTACGGCACACATGGCACGCATGAGCAGTTTGCTGGACCAGGGCAAACTCTCTGGAAGAGCACTTTCCTTGTACGGGCTTCATATCCCCTATCTCGTTGCCATTTGTGGCATTCTACCAGCCAGGTACTCGCCAATTACTACGCCACACATGGAGAGTAATTTTACACATCTTTATTCCGCTGTGTGTAAGTCGGAACTCAACATTCTAAGGCTCCTTTCAACTCATCCCTAAAGTGCTTACATCACAGGCCTTTGGTTTGCAGTGTGACCAAAAGAGTTCCAGCTTTCTTTATTTACAAGACACTAAAACATGGAGAAATCCAACTTTGATATGAATAAATATAGTTGACTGGTTGTGTTTTTTATTTCCTAATTTAAAATTTTTCTTGCACAAGATAACAGCTTTTACAACTTTGAGCAATGTTCTAGGTGATGCATATAAAAGAAGCATAAAAAATGACTTAAAGACAAATAAATACTCACCACAATCCCCTAACTATCCACCCTCAAATCTACTTTTATATGCCTCTAATGTCATACATTTCTGTGCCAATCCAGAAATTACTAGGCATTCTACATTTATCCTTATCCATGATATCTATTTTTCTTATGCAGCTTATTATTCCTTCATTTCGAATACTATTCTCTTTCTGGAGTAGGGCACTAGCTTTCAATCGTTTAATCATAATATCAATTATAAACCTAGCATGCAATACATTATATGCTGGATCTGCTTTCATCATTTTTCTGGAACTCACAAAATATTTAGCAGGCTAGCAGGATAAGAGCCCTCCCAATTATATTTGAGAATTCTCCAAACCTACCAAATAAGTAAGAAACGCAAAACATATAAGAGACTTCCTATCGTTTACAATCTGGAACATTATATTGAACAATTTCTGTTATATTCTGCAGTTCTCTCAGGTGTCTCTTTAAATATATAATTTGTAAAATTGCTATTTTAAGAGAGATGTCAGTAGTACCAACAGGTGTACAAGTGCTAAGGAATGCTCCAGTCAATACTCTTGCTTGCTGAATTTGGTATCTTCCTTTCTAGTTATTCTAAGTAGGTTTTTTTTAAACGTGGACATCTTTACACACCTGCTTTTCAGTCTGAATAAGAGCTCAAATATAATTTCTGATCCATCCTACATCTGTCCATTCCTTCATTAATATACTCACAGCAGATTTTTGTAACACAATAACTCTCTTTTGAAAAGAAGAGTAAGTTTCATATTGATGTTCATGGAAGTCCTGTAAAAGTTTGTTACACACTACAGGAAAGTTGTGTCAATTTAGCAACTGTGGAGTGGAAGAATACATTTTACTACAACGATGTAAAAACATGTATCTAAGATTTTAATTTAAATCAATTACAGTAAATTAAGCTGTGGATTAACGATATGAAATTTGAATTGGCAAATAAACTAAAATAAATGTTTGAGATAATAAGTTGGTATTTAAAAAAATAGCTTATTGTTTTCATTTTTTGGACCTACCCACTTTCTGAACTCAAAAGAAAATTAAATCACTAGCAAGCATGCACATTATCGCTCTTTGTGTTTAGAAATGTTTTAAAGCCATTTAGCTTAAAAAGCTAAACCCTAAATGATACGCAACCGAGGTCGAACCTGCTGAAAAGACCTCCAAGTATTCTAATGTGGCTCTGTGAGCTATACTCTCATGCTGACATCTGCAGGTCGCAAGGTTAAATCCCAGCACTGCTGGCTCAACATCCCATGGCTAGTAAATTCAGTACAATTATTTTGAATAAAAGTAGCTCCTCCTACTCACAGTGCTTAGAATATGTAAAAAAGTTCTGTGAGTCACTAAATAAAAGGAAAACGCTACTTACCAGTATGCATCTGTTCTTGGCATGTAGATCTGCAGATTCCTACACTTTGAATTAGATCGCCACCTGGTGTTGGGCTCGGATGATTGCATGTTGTTGTCGTCTTGGAAGAAGTCTTTGTAGTCACGAGATAGGTGACTCCTCTCTTGGACGATAGTGTGCATGGGCATCGGCTCCATCATTAGATTGTTTTTCGCCATGATGGGAAATGATGGAGTTAGTAGAAATAAAGAAGGGATGTCCATGCATGTATATCTAATTAAGATAAAACTGGAACAGATACAGGTCCTGGGGAGGCCGGAGGGCGTGTAGGAATCTGCAGTTCTACATGCCAAGAACAGATGCATACTGTTAAGTAGCATTTTCCGTTTGAGGCATATGAGCTGCAGATCCTACACTTTGCATTGATTGTGCAGCAATATCTCCCCTAGCGGTAGTCACCTGTATCTGTTGCAGTAGTTTGAAAGAGAGTTTTGAGGACAGCTTGGCCTACTGCAGCTTGCTGAATAGCTTGCACATCAACACAATAGTGTTTAGTGAAGGTGTGTATTGTAGACCATGTTGCTGCTTTGCAGATGTCTTCTAGAGTAGTTCCTATATTCCCAATAGGCTCTGCGCATTGGAATAATATATCCTATAGATGTGACGGAGGACTTAGGTTGACTAGGTCTCTATCGAATATATTAGACTTAATTGTGAGTGCCAGCTAGCTCAGAGGTCACTAGAAACTTTCTCGAGTTCACAAGAAGGGATTTAGTTTCTGACAACCGCATAAACGTGACAACTTTGTTTCCCCAAGATAAAACTGATCTTTAAAGTTGTGGAAACCATAGATAGATATTTTACTCAGTCATTCGTGCATGCTTTGTTTCACCAGAGTTTGCAGAGAATTAGATAGACGGGCGTTTTCATTAAAAGGTATTTATTGAACAGTCTTCTTTCTCAGGCTGAAGAAATGAACTGCTACAATCGTAATACTGGTTGCAAAGTATAATGCGTACACTAAAATGAGTAGGATAAAATAATACTGTAAGAGCGTTGTATGGTTCCTAGACCATAGATAAATACATACATAAATAACAGAGGCTAAAAAGTACTCAACTGGTGCGTCTAAAATACGCCTACCCCAATGTACCTAACCTAAGCCTAGTACGAGGGAAGGAGAGAGGTGTAGCATAAATGTAGTATTCTTTGCCAATAATCTATCCAAGATTTCTCTAAGGGTCCAATATGCTCTGTACCTTGGTTTAGAATGAAGAGGTCAGGCTCAGGACACGATTGCCAAACAACCCGCAAGGGTAGCTTGGAAACACTGGAGCTGGATTTCTCGGCAAGAGAAAAGACAGTGTCTCTCTCAGTGCATCTGCTGGAGGGTCGGCTTCCTTTGGCACTTGCTGTAGCAGGATACGTCGGGCAAGTAGATAGTTGAACTGCTCCAAACCACTGTGTGTTTGTTATGGCAAGTGTGGGCATATTTATACCTTGAAGGTGCCGAGATTGACGTAAAGGTGGACATAATGACGTCATCAAAGAGTCTCAGTTCTTTGAAGACTCCATGAGTTCTTGGACAAGTCAGTATAAAAGCAAGGGGAAGTCCCTAGCTGCCGAAGCCGAGTTTTCCAAGAAATTGTTGTGGATTTTTGGAAACTAGTGGAACTAGCCATGCCGTATTTGGACTGCATGAGCTATGTCTAAATATGGTTATGATTTCTATGCCTATATAAGGATATGGTGATTTATACCTATTTAAGGGCATGAATCGGGAAAATTACAGTAGGGTCCTAAAATACTATACAATACTAGGGGAATGTTTCCTAAGAAAGCCATGGATGCTCCTAGTTTGCGTGTGGAGAGCGTTCCAAGAGGAACTGTTAATGTACGTTTTGCCTTGTGATAGTATATTTGTATACATTTAACAATCCACCTTGCAATTCCTGATTTAGAAATGGGGTTGCCTTAATGTGGTGGAGAGAAAGCTACAAATAGTTGCTTTGTTTTGCAAAAGGATTTGGTCCTATCGATGTAATTGAGAAGAGCTCTTTTTACATCTAGTGTGCGTAGAGCTCTCTCTGCTACAGAGTCTGGGTTTTGAAAAAACACTGGTAATTGTACTGATTGGTTTAGATGAAAAGTGAGTAATTACTTTAGGAAGGAATTTAGGATTAGTCCTTAGAACCACCTTGTTACGGTGTAATTGTAAAAATGGTTCTTGTATAGTGAAAGCTTGAATCTCACTAACTCTCCTAAGAGAGGTAATAGCAATAAGGAAAGCTGTTTTCCATGTGAGAAATTGCAGTTCACACTTATGTAAAGGTTCAAAAGGGGGACCCCATGAGCCTGGTAAGAACAATGTTTAGGTTCCACACTGGAGAGGGTGGTAACCTAGGAGGAATGTTTCTTTTTAATCCTTCCATAAAAGCTTTTATTGCCGGTACTCTACAAAACAGACAACATATGTCGTTATTTAAACATGCCGCAATGACTGCAAGATGTAAACGTATAGATGAATATGCTAGATTACATCTTTGTAAATGGAGAAGGTAACAGTTAATATTTTGGATGGAAGCATTTAAAGGATCAATTTGATTATTAGTGCGGTAAATGGCAAATCTCTTCCATTTAGCAGCATAGCAAGCTCTAGTAGTAGGTCTTCTGGCTTCTTTAATGATATTCATACAGTGCGGTGGCAGGTTACGGTAACCAAACTCTAAGACTTCAGGAGCCAGATCGCCAGATTCAGTTGACCTGGATCTGGATGCCTGATGTCTCCACGGTTCTGCGTTAGCATGGATTGTGTCAGAGACAGTCTTTGGTGTGGAACTAGAGAGAGTTCCAGCAGTGTGGTGAACCACGGTTGGCATGCCCATGTGGAAGCTACCAGGATCAGTTTGAGCGACTGTTGTCTGAGCTTGCGTACTACTAGTGGTATTAGAGGGATTGGCAGAAAAGTGCACGCAAATCTGCCTGACCAGTTCATCCATATTGCATTGCCCTTGGACAGTGGGTGTGGAAACCTGGCGGCGAAGGTTGGGCATTTTGCGTTTTCGTGTGTGGCAAACAGGTCTATGTCTGGATGACCCCACTTGTGAAAGAATGGTTGAAGAACTTGCAGATGTAGTTCCCATTCATGAATCTGTTGGGTCTGTTGGCTTAACAGATCTGCTATCTATGAACTCCTGGAAGGTGTTCTGCAAGCAGATATATCTTTTGTGGAATGGCCCATCTCCAAATGTTTTGTGCAAGCTGTGACAGCTGCAGGGAATGTGTGCCTCCTTGTTTTTGTATGTAGTACATGGCTGTCATGTTGTCTGTCCGGATTAAGACAGCTTTGTTCCTTATGTGCACTTGGAAGGACTTTACTCTAGGAAAATCGCCAGCAACTCTAGGTGATTGATGTGAAGCACCTTTTGTTGAGCGGTCCATCTTCCCTGAGTTGTGTGGTGGAGCAGATGTGCTCCCCATCCTGTCAGGGATGCGTCTGTTGTCAGTACTATCTGTGGAACAGGCTCGAGGAACGGCCGCCCTCTGGACAAGTTTTTGGTGTTCCACCACTGCAGAGAGCGATGTGTGTGGCTGCCTACCAACACCAGGTCTGTCAGTTGTCCTTGTGCCTGATTCCATTGATGTGCTAGACATTCCTGCAATGGGCACATGTGCAGTCTTGCATATAGTACAATAAAAATGCAAGATGCCATGATGCCTATTAATTGCATGAACACTCTGGCTGGGAGAGAGTGTTGGTTTTGATACCTTGTGACTAAGGCTTGAATGCTCTGTATCCTGGCTGGACTGGGATAAGCTAGAGCTCTATTGGTGTTTATGGTAGCCTCTAGGTATTGATGTACATGAGGGCTTTAGATGTGACTTGGCGTGGTTTATTGTAAACCCCAAGTTGTGCAGTGTCTGAATTGTTTGAGATGTGTGTTGAACACACTAGTTGAATGACTTGGCTTTTATGAGCCAATCGTCTAAGTATGGGAAGACATGGATATGTTGTCTTCTGAGATGTGCTGCTACTACTGCTAGGCACTTTGTGAACACTTGTGGTGCAGTTGTGACCCCGAATGGAAGGACTTTGAACTGATAGTGTTGTCCTTCTAGTACAAATCTGAGATACTTCCTATGAGAAGAATGTATGGGAATGTGAAAGTAGGCGTCTTTGAGGTCTAGTGTAGTGAGGAAATCGCCTTGTTGCAACAATGGGAGCACTTGTTGTAAAGTGATCATGTGAAAATGATCTGAGTGTATATACAGATTGAGAGACCTTAACACCTTGGCTGCTGTGACTTTTCCCCTCCTGTGCTGACCTTCTTTGAATACTATTGTTCATGACGAGCTCAGCTCGTCATAAGCACAGCTCCACTGTGCCTCATGACGAGCTGAGCTCGTCATGAGCATGGAAAGGGTTAAATCTAGAATTAGCCTTAGTGTCCCATCCTCTTTGGGTAATAGGAAGTAGAGTGAGTAGACTCCTGTTCCTTGATGTTGCAATGGAACTAACTCTATTGCATCTTTTTGCAGCAATGGTAGAACCTCTTGTTGGAGCAGTGTTAGATGTTCTATGGACATTGGTCGCTGTCTGGATGGTATATTTGGAGGGGTAGCCGTAAGCTCTAGGCAGTAACCGTACTGGATAATCTGTCTTACCCACTTGTCTGTTGTGATGGAATTCCAGACAGGTAGGCACTGTGTTAATCTCCCCTCTACAGGAGTGGGATGCTGCTGGGGGAGCTGAAGGAAGTCACTGTTTAGTGCTGGAAAAGGATCGATTGTTATTACCTCAACCTCTTCCCTTATTGTTATTACCTCTGTAGCCTCTTCTAAAATATCCTCTATTGGAGGTTGTTTGCGTATTGTTTTTAAAGATTGTAGATTTGTCTGCTCCAGTTTGTTTGGAGCCTCCTCTGTAAAAGGAGCGACGAAAAGAGCCTCTTGCTTGAGTACACTGCAGAACTCCCATAGATGTTGCAGTATCAGTGTCTTTTTTCATTTTCTCAAGTGCTACGTCTACCACTGGACCAAACAATTGTTGTTGGTTGAATGGTTGATTTAAGATGGTTGTTTGCACCTCTTGCTTAAACCCTGAAATGCGTAGCCACGCATGTCTCCTAAGGAGGACACTAGTGTTTATTGCTCTAGATGCAGTCTCTGCTACATCAATAACGCACTTGATTGAGGTATTTGAAATTAGCTTACCCTCTTGTATATGGTCATTTGCCTGTGCTTATATTGGTCAGGTAGATGTTGTAAAAGGGTTTCTAACTGGTCATAATGAGCCCTGTCGTATCTTGCGTGGAGGGCTTGTGTGCTAGCTATACGGAATGTATTGCTAGCTTGTGCAGCTATCCTCTTGACAGAAGCATCTATTATTTTTGATTCCTTATCAGGAGATGGTGCCTCAACTGATGTCTGTGAATTTGCTCTTTTTCTAGCGTTTGAAACGACTAGGAAATCTAAGGGTAGCTGTCCTTTAATGTAAGCAGGATCCCCAGGAGCGGACCTGTACTTTTTTTCTATGCTTGGGTTTATGATCCTAGCTCGTACAGGATCTATAAACACTTCTGGGGTATGCTTAATGACCCCTTTAATCATGGGTAATATCTGAACAGACTTTTGTGATTGTTCAAATGTGTTGAACAAAAAATCTTCTTCTGCCTCATCGGAGTGCATTGTTACATTATGATAGATGACAGCCCTATTGAGTAGATGTCCAAACCTAATATTATCGTCAGGAGGAGATGGTTTGGATGGATATGTATGTGGGTCAGGGATATCCGGTACATCTTGTGGGTTTGGATATTGTCAGTCTGGTGCATCACTAAGGTATGGAAAGGGCTCATCTGGGTCTCCCCCATCCCCTATGTTATACTCATCATCATTCTGAGGAGGTGTTTGTGGAGGTGAAGAATGAGGTGGAGAATTTTGTGGTGAATGAGCAGGTGAACTTTGAGGTGAAATGTTAAAAGGAATAGGAGGTGAAAGAGGAGGTACAGGAGAAGAAGGGTGCATAGGTGATGTAGCAGAGTCCTTCTTCTTGACAGGCACTGGAGTTGAAGGTGCTGTATCGAGCTTCCTCTTTCTATGTGGTATAGTGGAAACGTCCTGTTTTAGGATCTATGTATATCCTTTTTTTTGCAAAGGATCAGGTCGAAAAAGCTCTTCTTCTTGAGGAATCTCTTTCGGTGCCGATTTACTCGCCTCCGGGCCTGGTTTCTAATGGTCTTTAGCCTTAGGAGTTGTTGTATAGTACTTTGGCGTAGTTTTCGGCACCAAAGGTAATGTTTTCGGAATCGAGGCCTGGTTCGAGGGCTTGGAGGCATCGGAAGCCGGCTTTGTAGGTTTCGGCACCGAAGATTTTGGGCTGGAAGCTGTTTTGGTCGGCTTGGAAGCGCCGGAAACAGGCTTCATTGGTTTCGGAGCCGTCTTGTCTTTAGGAGTCGACGGTTTCTGAGTGTTCTTCGGAACGGGGACTTCTTTCGGTTTCGGTGCCGAGGGAGCTGGTAGTATCAGCACATGCAGTTTCCTCTGTATGGAGCTACCAGAAGGCTTTAGTATTTTCTTCGGAGCCGGGCTCGATGACGGGGCTTTCGAAGCAATGTTTCGGTCTCGATTGGGCCCCAAAGGTGGAGTTTTGACCTTAGCCTTTGGTTTAGGTGTTGGGGCTGGGGGAGGGGCAGTCGTACTCACACATTGACCTGATGGTATGGAGTCATCCGAGTTGTCTTCCTCAGATACGCTTTGGAGATCATCGGAATCTTCCTTGGGGACACATGGACCTTCGTCGAAGATATCCACCGGTTCCGGAGCTGATCTCTGCACGTCGACAGGCCCTCCGTTCTCGAATGGTCTTCTTGGATCGAAAGGACGCACAAGCTGTGCAGCTCGACTCGTCGTGTTCAGGTGATAAGCACAGGTTACACACCTCGTGATGGTCGCTGCGTGGAAATTTTGCTCCACACACAGGGCATTTTTTGAATGGCGTCCTTTCCATGAGTTGTAGGCCTCACCACGTGGGTAGGCCCATCGGCCCGCGTCGACGGCCGGAATCGAACTGATGAAGTCAAGTCAATGGATATTGATGTCGAAAGTTGTTTTATAAAGTGTTGCGCGTCAAAGCCTTTGGAAAGTAGATTTCGAACCGGAGCGGAAAAGTTGCATTCGAACCCAGTGGCTGAAAAAACAATCTAAGGATGGAGCCGATGCCCATGCGCACTATCGTCCAAGGGAGGATTCACCTATCTCGTGACTACAAAGACTTCTTCCAAGACGACGACAACATGCAATCATCCGAGCCCAACAATGTGTAAAGAAATTAACGCATTTGGTAATACAACTAGGGAACAGACCAAAATGTAAAGCACAAAAATCAATTAAGAATTTGACAAATTCAATTTATTAATAAAATTACATTCTCAAGTGTTTAAAAAACATGATCACTACAATGTTATTAAAAAATACACAAAATTACGTATGAAGGAAATATTCGTGACACAATTATACAAGAAAATACATAAAAATTAGGTGGCAAACAATACAAATTATCGACGCGCGTTTCGGCGTTATCAGAACGCCTTCATCAGGAGCCACATTCGATCTGTAAAACATGTTTTAAAAAGAGTTAGACACAACTCTGGATCGGAAAAATCATAACCAACAAACAATTGTATAAAAACATCTCATTGTGCTTACATAGTAAGGATATCCCTACAAGAAGCAGTTACCAAATGTAGCTGCAACTGATACAAACTAGTCGATGTATATTTGAGCAGTAATTGGACCCCACAGTTTATAATAAAAGAGGGGGGAGGGGGGGGGAGGGGGGGGAAGGGAGGAGGTTCAAAGTCTAAATGGTATCAGACTTATCTGTTTTTCATCCACTAGCAGGTGTCAAGTGTATGCACTATACCATTGTTGAGGTAGTTACATCCGTTAGATGATAATAATCTAGATATACATTCTTCTCTGTATTCCTACCTGGAGGACACAAGATGGGTGTTCTCTATTGATTCTGGATAAAATCCAACATCTGTTTTCTTAACGGTACTCTGAGTCACCTGGTTAAAAGATGTTTTTGGTCTGAAAAAGATATATTAATTAACCATATGTACCCCTATGATCAAAGCGTTGTTTTGGAGGGGGAAATTAAAATCAATTTATTGCACTTCTAGATACAAGCATATTTTTATAATGACAGAGCTTATTATGTAAAGGATCATTTGACAGGTAACTATTCTACTCAGTCTCTCATTTTGCATGGTTTCTTCTAAGAATTTACAAAGATAGTGAATACCCCTATTTTATGTTTGTCAGAGAAGAGGGAGGTATCGAAAATCTCTCCTTCGTTAGGTGAATAGCCACATATAACACTCAAGTACCTGGGATGGCCCATGCTTACCATATATATAAAAAGGTGTCGGTGTCGACGCGATCTCAGCCCGAAATTGTGTTATAATGCCGATATGATTACAACATGCTAAAAATAAAGGGCATAGACCATTACTATCATGCAAGTCATGAATGGTAGATAACATACAAGCAACATCAAGTATTGCTTACCAAAAACACTGGAAGGGCGAGCCGTGGCTTCAACCTGTCAAGAGCCAAATAAGTCACAAACTGTGATATTGTAGTGGCATCTCGCAGCCGTTGGTATCTATATGACGGTTCCTAAAAGGGTTTGTAAAGTGTGAACAGTTATTGTATTATAAAATACTTCTGAAACTAGTCTAACGGCTGCATTGTGTGCTGCACATTTACTAGCTTACCCAGGATAAAAGGGATACAAGTTGCAATCTCAGCCTGTAAAGCGCCAGGAAAATATAAGTCTCTTTATATCTGTTGCGGCGTGTCACAATTGTTGATTTACACGTGTTCTTTTCCCCCTAAGATAAATATAGAACCGGACTAAATTATTCAAACTTACGGTGCTAGCACTTCAAGTTAAAGCAATCGCAAGGTGGCAAGGCATATCCGAGCAGGTTGCTTACCGAAAAAGATAAAATTCGGTCCGTGTCTTCAAATGTCGCCAGGGAAGTACCCGTCTCTTAAGAATTATAGCGGCGTCTCACAGCCGTTAAGTTACACGTGTCTCTTCCTAAGATAATTATGGAACCGAACTCAGTTATTCAAAATTACAGCGCCAGCACTTCAAGCTGAGTAGTAAGAGGCGGCGAGGCATATCTAAGTGGATTGCTTACCGAAAACGATAAAGTTCGGTCCGTGTCTTCAAAATGAGAGACTGAGTAGAATAGTTACCTGTCAAATGATCCTTTACATAATAAGCTCTGTCATTATAAAAATATGCTTGTATCTAGAAGTGCAATAAATTGATTTTAATTTCCCCCTCCAAAACAACGCTTTGATCATAGGGGTACATATGGTTAATTAATATATCTTTTTCAGACCAAAAACATCTTTTAACCAGGTGACTCAGAGTACCGTTAAGAAAACAGATGTTGGATTTTATCCAGAATCAATAGAGAACACCCATCTTGTGTCCTCCAGGTAGGAATACAGAGAAGAATGTATATCTAGATTATTATCATCTAACGGATGTAACTACCTCAACAATGGTATAGTGCATACACTTGACACCTGCTAGTGGATGAAAAACAGATAAGTCTGATACCATTTAGACTTTGAACCTCCTCCCTTCCCCCCCCTCCCCCCCCCTCCCCCCTCTTTTATTATAAACTGTGGGGTCCAATTACTGCTCAAATATACATCGACTAGTTTGTATCAGTTGCAGCTACATTTGGTAACTGCTTCTTGTAGGGATATCCTTACTATGTAAGCACAATGAGATGTTTTTATACAATTGTTTGTTGGTTATGATTTTTCCGATCCAGAGTTGTGTCTAACTCTTTTTAAAACATGTTTTACAGATCGAATGTGGCTCCTGATGAAGGCGTTCTGATAACGCCGAAACGCGCGTCGATAATTTGTATTGTTTGCCACCTAATTTTTATGTATTTTCTTGTATAATTGTGTCACGAATATTTCCTTCATACGTAATTTTGTGTATTTTTTAATAACATTGTAGTGATCATGTTTTTTAAACACTTGAGAATGTAATTTTATTAATAAATTGAATTTGTCAAATTCTTAATTGATTTTTGTGCTTTACATTTTGGTCTGTTCCCTAGTTGTATTACCAAATGCGTTAATTTCTTTACACATTGTTCATTTCCCTGCATTACAAATCCAGTATTTGAACAGGGGGTCCTTGTTGTTCACATTGATCATCCGAGCCCAACACCAGGTGGCGATCTAATGCAAAGTGTAGGATCTGCAGCTCATATGCCTCGAACACAAATTATTTCCATTACTGCTACCCACTATGTCACATGTATCCCTATCACATTAATTGTGCCCAATGTTTTATACTTAGCCTCAATTTATTTCTGAACTAACCCTTGAAGTTTCAAGCTACCTATAAAGGAAAGGATAATGCTAAGCTACACACAGTAAATGTACCATATTTAAAAGAATTTGTAGGTGCATGCATTTAACCAGTAGCTAAGAACAGTTATCCCCACCAGAGGCAGACTCATGTATTAGATACTTCCTCATTAAATCAACTCCACCAAAAGTATACCCAATATTGGAAAGTGGACTGGATTCTGAATCTCGAATCAATAATGCATGCTGGCTGGGGAAGACTTACTTGTTCAACTTCTCTTCTGCGTGGATTTTCAGAGCTTGGTACCTCTGTTCCTCCTGTTTCACTCTCGTGAGGTAATCCTGAGCACACTTTTTCAAGGCCTCTTCATTCTAAATGAAAGAAACATTTGGAATGATGCCGACTGGATAATGTTCTCTAGTCCCTATTCTGGGGTCACATGCGCGGTGCCAAAATAGGCTTGATAATTTTTTTTAAAAAACTACTGAAAAATTTAAGAAATAGTCAGAAACATTGCTAAATTTCAAGAAGACAAACATACTGCAAACACTGAGGAACTCCACGTAAGGCCACAGCAAACATGAAATACATGGTGACGCAGACAGGGCATTCAAAAATAGTCAGTTAACTCCCAGGAGAACAGAAATGCTGTTATAGAGCACACTCCTGATTGGATAAACCACCTGAAAATCCTCATTTCACTGTAGAAAAGCAAGAGAACCAAACTGCTATTGTAGCACAGACATCAGAACACTAGATGACACCAATTCGCTGGAAGAACTTGAACCAGTTTTGCTTAGTATAGATGTTGCACATGTGAAATGTCACAGTTTAAAAGTGGTGACAAAAAGACAGCGGTGTTTCAAAGCAGCTTACATTTCTAGAATACAGTAGGAAATGCGGAGTGGAGTCTTTTGGGAATTCCTTGTTAAGAACAATAGGGATTCAAAGAAAAGGATGTCCATGAAGAGACAGTGGTTAGAGGACATTGAGTAGTTTCCGAACACTAAATGGTGATACCAATTAGAAGAGTAGGTTTGGAAAAAACCTGCAGCATAGTGGGAAGTGGAACAATGAGCCTGGGAATCTCTCGTCACTAAAGTGAGTGATCAACTTTACAGGGTGTTGTTAAAGACGCACCCATTTTGCTGAGAAGGGAAAGAGGATGGGGTGTGCTTGAAGAACAATCAATACCAGAGGGGAGGAAAGACATTGGTGGTTGGGACGGTGTGTGGTGGTGGACCCACTCTTATCTGTACCAAGTGGTAAATAAGCATTAGCAAAGCCAATAGGTCTCGCTTATGCAAAAACTATTGCTTTGCCAATTTGTTTTAGCCTTGTTGTACACCAGCGTGGCTGCTGTTCTGCACGGCTAAAAGTTACAGGGGTAAAGGAGTGTGTGTGGAGTGGAGTGTCATACAGTGGAGTAGAGTGGAATGTTATGAAGTGGCATAGAGAGTCATGGAGTGGTGTGAGGTGCCATAGGTTATAGTTGAGTGGCATGGAGTGGAGTAAAGTGGAGTGGCCTAGATTGGAGTGGTATAGCATGCTATGGGGGAGTAGAATGTCAGAGTGTAGGGTTGTAGAGTGGGAATTCACTCCCCACCTACCTTCGCCTTACCCAGAACCACCTAGCATTCAGAAAGCAACTTAAAACGTGGATATTTGACAAGTAATCCTCCTCCCCTCCCTAAGCGCCTTGAGACCCTCTGGGTATGTAGTGCGCTATATAAATTTATGACTTGACTTGACTTGACTTGAGTCGAGTGTCAGAATGGAGTGGCATAAAAGGTGTTACGTAGAGGGAAGTTGAGCGTTGTGGAGTAGAATGGCATGGAGTGGAGTGGATTGACCTAGACTGGAGTGGCATAGAGTGCAGTAGTGTAGGAGAGTGGAATGGCATAGAGTGGAGTAGAGTGTTGTAGAGTTGAGTGATAAAGAGTGGAGAGGCAAAAAATGTCAGAGTGGAGCGGGGGAGTGGAGTAGTGGGTCATAGAATATAGGGGAGTAAAGTGGGATGGAGTGGCCTTGGGAGAGTTACCCCTAAATGATTAGTGGTGAATTAGTATAGTGAAATATGAAAGTAATTTGAGTGGTGGATATCTTATTCAGTTATTTGGATAGAGAAGGGTAGCGGAGGGATAGAAGAGCGAAAGAGGTTTGCGTTTATATAGTGCTTGTTACCTCTGATGAGGTGTTGAAGAACTTTTTCAGTGAGTAGCATGCTACTCCAGAACCCATAAAGGATTAGTGGTGAATTAGTATAGTGAAATATGAAAATTTGAGAAGAGGACATGTTAGTCTGTTATTTTGATTGAAAAGGATAGTGGAGGGATAGAAGAGAGAAGAATTTAGACTTTTTTGTTTAGGGCATAGCAGTAGGAGGAGGCTTGGGATGAATAAGAAGGGATGTAGAGTGGAAGAGTAAAAGGGAAGAGTTTAAAAGGCTTGTTTTGGGGGTTCGGTATAGTAAGAACAATTGTTACTTACCTGTAATCAGGTAGTTCTCCAGTATTGGTGTCTTTCATAGATTCACATGCTTGAATATTCCCCCGTCATCGAAGTGGGAGTCCTACGGTACATAAAAATAGCAATAAATGCTAAAAAATATATGTACGTGAGAACATGACATAAGAAAGAAATAGAAGTAAATACATAACTGAAACCTCTAAAACAATTCCTCCATAGGAATGCATGATAGAGAGAGAAACACTTGTAACATATCACTGTCATTGTGTTAGTCCAAACTACAGCCAATCAGGCGCCAGCACCCCCTAGAACCTTCTCCTTAGAAGATCAAGCCCTCAGATTTTCGTAGCACCAAAGTGACCAAGAGTACATGAGGAGAAGAGAGCCTCTGAGGGGAGGAGGGTGGTCGCATGTGAATCTATGAAAGACACCAATACTGGAGAACCACCTGTTTACAGGTAAGTAACAATTGTTCTTCTCCAGTATTAGGGGTGTCTTTCATAGATTCACATGCTTTAATAGAGTAGAGAGCAGTAACCTCCAATGAGATTGCTAAGCACAGCATGGAAAAGCTCGAAAACAGTAGTAATACAGTCATGGAAGCTTAAATAGCAATCATTGAAAAAATATAAAGGAGGAGGGAACAGAGGCTCACCTTATTTGAAAAGATGACGAAGTACTGCCTGTCCCACTGCAGTATCCGCCTCATTGATGGCGTCCAAGCAGTAATGCTTGGTGAAGGTGTGCCTGCTGGACCATGTCACTGCACGGCAGATCTGATGAAGTGGCACACCAGCAAACAGGGTGGTGGATGAAGACATAGCCCTTGTAGAATGAGCCCTCACCGAAGACTGCAAAGGCTTGCCAGCCTGTTGATGGCAGAAGGCAATGTCGAAGAAATACAACGGGCAATCGTTGGTTTGGTAACTGGATGCCCCTTACGCAGTCCTCCATAAGCAATGAACAGTTGGTCGGACCTGCGGAAGGAGGCAGTTCTGCTAATGTAAAATTTAAATTACAAAAAACAATTTGATGGACAGAATGTAGATCAATGTCTTACATTCACCCCAGTACAAGGATCTGGGCCTAAATCCATCGTTTTTTGCACTCCACACCACCCTGGGTCAGATAATGGCTTTATGCAAATCAGCTCTGACCCTGTGCCCCATGGGAACAGTCCAGTCCGAACTACAACAGCCATATCTTTCCCAGATCGGAATCAAGCATCCGAGGACCGGACCGGTTTCGAGGTAACACCGCTCATCAGCCCGGCTAGCTTGACTCCAGTGGTGTGGAGGCTCTGGGACCCACGTCTGAGCTACCCCAGTACACTCAGGGAGAAAATTACAAAAAACAATTTGATGGACAGAATGTAGATCAATGTCTTACATTCACCCCAGTACAAGGATCTGGGCCTAAATCCATCGTTTTTGCACTCCACACCACCCTGGGTCAGATAATGGCTTTATGCAAATCAGCTCTGACCCTGTGTAAAATTTAAGGCATCGCTTGATGTCCAAGGAATGCAATCGCTGCTCAGCCAGAGACTTTGGCTCAGCAAAGAATGTTTTCAAAAACACAGGTTAATTTAGATGGAAGTCCGTAGGCACCTTAGGTAGGAAAGATGGGTTGGTGTGAAGCACCACGCCCTCAGGTTTGAATTGAAGATAAGGTGGTTTGATAGTAAAGGCGTGGAGGTCACTCACACGACGAGATGAGGTCAGAGCAAGAAGAAGAACAACCTTCCAGGTGAGGAACTTATGTCCGCCCTATGGATGGGCTCAAATGGTGATTTCATAAGTTGCGACAAGACAACATTGAGATGCCACGGTGGAGGAGGGCGCCGAATAGGTGGGAACTTCCGGAAAAGCCCTTTGAAAAACTGGCGGATAATTCTGGACGAGCAGAGGGAGGAAGAGCCATCTTGCTGGAAGCGAGAGATTGCAGCTAGGAAAACTCTCAAGGTAGCATGTGAGAGTCCAGATTGAGCTAGACTCAAAAAGAATGGAAGAAGCTGCTCCGGAGTAGAATGGATTGGATGGACATTTGCTGCCATGCACCAATGACAAATCTCTTCCACTTGAGTTTGTAAGTTTTGATGGTAGACGGAGCCCTAGCATGAGCGAGGATCTCTCTGCAGTCTTGCGAGATATTTAAGTTTGCGAAATCAAGGTGCTCAGGTTCCATGCCGACAATTGTAGAGTGGATGGATCCGGATGGCAAACCTGGCTCTTGTCCATCGTCAGGAGGTCTGGACGAGGATGAAGAGGAATGGGCTTGCACTGGGAAAGAAGGAGCAACTCCGAGAACCACGCCTATCTGGGCCATCGAGGAGCGATCAATAGGATGAGGCAGGGCTGCCTCCGCATCTTCCACAGCATCCGTGGCACTAACGGGATCGGTGGAAAGGCGTAAGCGAATGGATCGCACCAATCGATCAAAAGGGCAATCCCGCACGATCCGGGGTGGGGATGCCACCTTGCGTAGGACGGGCATTTCCGATTCTCTGGTGTCGCAAAGAGGTCTAGAGATGGGCGACCCCATCGGTAAAACACAAGATCCAGAGTTGGTTGATGCAGCTCCCATTCGTGTGTCGACGATGTGGACCTGCTGAGGGAGTCTGCCAGGATGTTTGAAACGCCCGACAGATGCACCGCCGTCAAGGTTATCTGATGACAGAGAGCCCAATCCCAAATCGACTGAGCCAGTCGAAACAAGCGTTGAGACTTGGTCCCTCTCTGTTTGTTCACATAGTGCATGCTGGTGGTATTGTCCGTTTGAATAAGCACTGACTCCCCTTGAACTACAGGAAGAAACAACTTCAGTGCCAGAAAGATCGCCATCAACTCTAGCCTGTTGATATGCCAAGAGCGTTGGGGTGGAGACCATTTGCCCTTGATGGAGAGGCCTTGAAGATGAGCACCCCAGCCGTCCAGAGAGGCGTCCGTTGTGAGCATGAGATCTGGCGCGTTGACGAGGAAGGATGTTCCAGTCGCCAGGCTGGTCGACTGTGCCCACCAGCACAGACCCTTTCTCATGCGGGCTGTAACGGCCACCAGGTCGTTGAAAGATCCGGAGACCTGACGCCACTGTACGTCCAGTTCCTCTTGAATGGGACAGGTCCGCAGTCTGCAATGTGGAATCAGTGCAATACAAGATGATGCCATCCCCAGAAATTACTTTAATGTCCGGACATAAATGGACTGCCTTGATCGAATGAGAGACACCAGACGGAGGATTTTCTGTTGTCGTTCGTGTGAAACGAGCGCCTTTGAAAGCATTCTGTCTAAGATTGCTCCCAAGAAATTCCTGGTTTGCGCTGGTGCAAACTGTGACTTGTCGACATTGATGGCCAAGCCGAGGGATTAAAACACATTTTGACAAAGACGAGTGTCTTGGCTCAGTTGATGGCGTGATTGAGACTTGAGGAGGCAATCGTCCAAGTATGGAAAAATTTGGACGCCTCGGAGGCCTAGGTGAGCCACCACAGGAGCCAACACCTTCGTGAACACACGAGGGGCGGATCGGAGTCCCAAAGGCAACACCTTGAGTTTGAGTTTAAAATATTTCTTGAGCACACGTACACCGAGCGGTTTCATGGCGCTATGGAGTACTACAAATCCTGAGGGACAGAAGGAACGGGGCGCCTAAGGTGCAGTTAGGAAGGGAAGGCTTGGGTAAAAAGGAAGGTTTTGAGTGCCTTGCGAAAAAGAGAATACTGGGTGCAAGATCTCAAATGAGCCGGGAGGGAATTCCAAAATGTGGGAGCGATTGTAGAAAATTTGGAGCCGCCCCATTTTTTCCTTCTAAAACGGGGAACTACGAGGAATTGTTGAGTAGATGAGCGCAGCTCCCTGGATGGGACATATGAGTGAATTTCGGATGTGATAAAGGCGGGGGCTGACCCAGATCGGGTATTAAAAATAATGTAGCCCAGCTTAAACTGGGCTCGTTCCGGTATAGGGAGCCAGTGCAGGGACTTGAGGAGAGGAGTGACGTAGTGTGATTTGGGTAGATTGAAAACCAGGCGAGCCGCCTGGTTGTGAACCAACTGAAGGCGTCTCGTGATGTACGCAGGCATGGCACTATAAAGGGCATTGCCATAGTCCAGGCGGGAGATAACCATCGCTAGGACTATGAGTTTGAGTGCGGAGAAAGAGAAAAAGCGAGAGACTTTGCGGATGGTACGGAGGGAAAGGAACGATGAGGAAACAACGGAGCTGACTTCAGAATGAAGAGAGAGTTGGTCATTGAGTTTGAAACCAAGGGTTTTTACAGAGGAAGAAGGGGTGGGGGGGGGAACCAAGGGAAGGGGGCCAGAAGCGAGAGGACCAAGGACTGGAGCAACCACCCGTCAGCACCAGCTCCGTTTTGTCGGGGTTTAGCTTCAGGTGGTTGTGGTTCATCCAGTCTTGGATAAACTTCATGACTGAGTGGAAATTAGATATTGACTGGGGGGAGGAAGAAAGGGAGAAGATGAGCTGGAGGTCATCCGCGTAGTTATAAACGGAGACCTCCAGCTGTTGAAGGGCATAAATAAGAGGGGAAATGTATAAATTAAATAGCAGAGGGGAGAGGGAAGATCCCTGGGGTACCCCGCATTGAACTGCCCGGAAATCCGCAGAGTAGTCACCCAATTGCACAGCTTGGGAGCGGTCGTGCAGGAAGGAGGACAACCAGACCAAGGCCGAGCCCTTGATTCCCGCCGCTCTGACACGGGACAGTAAGATGGTATGGTCAACCGTGTCAAAAGCGGCGGGAGATCAAGGAGGACCAAGGCCTGGGAATGGTTGGTGTCCATGCCCTCTCTGAGATTGTCAAGGACCGATATGACTACGGATTCTGTGGAGTGAGCGGGGCGGAACCCAGCCTGCCTAGAGGCCAATACGTTGTTCGTCTCCACAAAGGTGCTCAGTGTACTGGTTACATGACGTTCCAGTACCTTCGCCAGGAATGGTAAGAGTGAAATGGGGCGGTAGTTGATGGACACCTTGAACTGATAATGTGTCTCCCCCATCCTGAAGCGCAGGTACTTTCGATGCAGTTGGAGAATTGGGACATGAAAGTATGCGTCCTGAAGGTCTATGGTGGTCATGAAATCCCCGCTGGCCAGAAGACGCAGGATCTCCAGTAGTGTCAGCATGCGGAAAGATTGGCTCTTTAGGTATCTGTTGAGAGCCCTCAAATCCAGAATTGGTCGCCAATCTCCCGTCTTCTTGAGTATGAGGAAGAAACGAGAGTAAAACCCCTCTCCTCCCTGAGACACTGGAACCACTTCGACTGCACCTTTCTGAACAAGAAAACGGACTTGATGGTAAAGCTCCTTGAGATGGGTAGGAGGCGGGCCAGACGGTGGAGTATGAGGAGGAATCTTGACGAACTCTAAGGTATGACCTTTCAGCACAATGTCCAAAACCCAGCGGTCCGAGGTGATAGACCAGTGAGAATAAAACAGAGAGATTCGACCTCCAACACTTTGGAGATGACAAAAGTCATTGGCGTTTGGGAGTGGATCCCCGATAGGATGACTTTCCCCTATAGGGCTTTGAGGACTGTTGTCGATTTGACTGCTTTTGGTTGGAAGAGTAAAGTTGGTTGCTCTGATTGTAGGAGCGATATTGAGATTGTCCTCCTCAAAAAGTGGAAGAAGTGCTGCATCCGCGTGCACCCCGAAATGGCTGCTTCCGAAATTGCAAAGTGCCCAGTGATTTAGCCGTATCAGTGTCCTTCTTAATGGACTCTAGAGCTTTGTCTATGTGTGACCCAAACAGCGATTCACCATCATATGGCATATCAAGGATTGAACTTCCTGCCGGAAGGAGGTGGCCTTCAACCAACCCTGGCGTCGTAAGGCAGCCGCAATAGCAAGCTGGTGGAAACCAGTGCCCGCAATATCGACTGCGCAGTCAATCATCTCTTCAGATGCTCTTTGTCCGTCCTGGAGGATTTGCTGAGTATCCGCTTTGGAAGAGTCAGGGATGAGGTCGACTAGGGCAGATATGTCCGACCACATCTGCCGGTCGTAGCGGCCCAAGATGACTAAGGCATTCGCCGCCCGAACTGTAGTGGAAGCCATGGTGTAGAATTTTCGTCCAATGGCGTATAGGCACCGACCTTCTCTATCTGGAGGTGCGGTGATTGGAGATGCTGGATTACGGGCCAGACGCTGTGCTGCCTGAGTTACAACCAAATCCGGCTTAGGGTGAGAGACCAGGCATGCTAGTGAACCAGTTGGGGCCTTATATTTCTTCTCAAGGCGCAGCATTTAGGCAGGCAACGAATTCGGAGCCTGCATGAGCTTAACTCCCTCCTTCCATATAAAATCGATTATTGGAATCGTGTGGAATTGTTTGAAAGGCTGGTTCTTGAAATCGTAGAGGAAACAGTCCTCCTCTCTCTGTGTCCTTGGTAATTTAAAGCGCTGAGCCGCTCTATCCATCAACAGATGAAAACTGGCAATATCTACTGGAGGGGAATCCCCAGATTCTCCTGGCGGAGGGGAGGGCGTCTGCATTTGGTAGACGTCCCACTCTGCCATGCCGGTTGCGGCATCATCATTATCCGTATCATCGTCGACCTCTCCGTCGTCCAGTTCTGGAATCGCCTCATCATCCGCATCCTGTGAATACACAGCTGTGTGAATCTTGACCGACGTTTGAACCTGGGGTGAAGGCGTCGGTGGCAAAGTTGGTGGAACAGATGGCGGAGCTGTCGCAGCAGGTGATTATCTAGGTGTACCTTGTGGCGTTGCTGGAAAACGCCGGTTGTAGTCGTCCAACATATGCTGGAGATTTGAAATCAAAGACAAAGGCAAAGTAGCCATTGGAACTTGGATGCACTGTTCCTCAGCTTGAGACTCCTGGTCGCCCCCGTCGTCGTCACTGCTGGAATCTTGACATTTGATGATTAGATCAGACAGACTGTGGGCCGCCCTGAAAGTGCCATCCACATCATTACCAGAGTCCGAGTCGTGCTCAGAGGTAGTGGCAAACATAGGTGAAGGAGGCTGCAGATCTGGAGCAAACAACTGGTGGCATGGTGTTTGACGGCGATGATGTGAAAGATCGGTGGCGACAGATGCAGAACCTGAAGAAGGTAAAGGCACTAGAGGCAACAAGGCAAAGGAAGATGGTGCCACCGTTGACGGTGCCGTCGACGTTATCGTTGATGGTGCTGAAATGGCCGTCGATGAAAATGACTTCGATGAATCCATCGTAGACAGTAGGCTCGTCGACTAAGCCGTCGTCGACGGAGTCGTCGTCGATGGAAGTATTGTAGATGGCAAAGCAGCCGACGAAGTCGTCGACGCAGGAGACACCCCTGTAGACGGAGCCCTCGTCGACGAGGCTTTAGCCGACGGAGTCTTCGTCGACGACAAAGACTTTTTGATGGCTTTCGTCGACGATGCTGGTTTCTTCATCAACGAGTTGATGGGAATCGTCGATGAGAGTCTGAAAGGCCAATGAAACTCTCGTCGACATTAAGTCCGTCGACGAGACCGTCGTCGACGAGGTAAAAGCTGACGTCGTCGTCAGTGTCGACGATTTAGACACTGCAGATCTCGTCGCCGGAATGCTCCCGTCTACGAGGGAGGCAGCAGAAAACGCCTGAGAGCCAGGTCTCGTGGTCGCAGCAGTAGTAGGAGCTGGTGGGGACACCACAGAGGCCAAAGGCAGGGCCAGTTTCTTCTTTAGAAAAGGAGAAGGCTTATCCTGCACACTACCACGCTTAGAGGCTGCAGTGGAGGGTCCAGATTGAAAACTCTCAGCATCAGACGTTTTTAAGACGTTGGAGCCAGAGGAGGAGACGGCCTTCTCTGTCCTTTAGAGTCTTGTTAGAAAAGGTTCTACAAAACTTGCAGCTGCCAACTTCATGCTCAGGGTAGAGACAATAAATACATTTCTTGTGGGGGGTCCTCTTTAAAAAGACGCAACTTCCCACAAGAAGAGCAAGGTCGGAATAAAGACTTCTTACTTGACATGATGAAAGTTCAGGAAACAAGAAGCAGTTGAGGAAAAAACTGAGCAGAGCTCAGGGAGACTCCCTTCACGCGACGTGGGGTAGAAAATCTGAGGGCTTGAGCTTCTGAGGAGAAGGTTCCAGAGGGTGCAGGCGCCTGATTGGCTGTAGTTTGGACTAACATAATGACAGTGATATGTTACAAGTGTTTTCTCTCTCTATCATGCATTCCTTTGGAGGAATTGTTTTAGAGATTTCAGTTATGTATTTACTTCTATTTCTTTCTTATGTTATGTTCTGACATACATATATTTTTTAGCATTTATTGCTATTTTTATGTACCGTGGGACTCCCACTTTGACGACAGGGAATATTCAAGCATGTGAATCTATGAAAGACACCCCTAATACTGGAGAACAGAGGGGTCAGATGATGCTAGGAGGGGTAGAGTAGGGGAGAGTCTAGAAAGGGTTATTTTACAGATCATGGTATGGGGTTTGGGATTAACCCCTTCCATGCTGGGCCGTTTCCGCCGCTGTGCGGTAAACAAAAGAACAGGGCGGGGCCGTGACGAACCCCAGCCGTCATCAGCACACGAGCGCCGCAGAGCGTGACGGCTGGGGTTCGTCACCAGCATGGAAGGGGTTAATGAGTGTGTGGATGTAGAGGGCACCATGGAGTGTAGTGTCGTAGAGTGGCCTAGAGTGAAGAGGCGTAAAGTACACTGGTGCTGAGTATGCACAGAGTGCAGTGGTGTGGAGTGCATTGGTTTTGAGTAAAGTGGTGTAGACTTGATTGGCACAGCGTGCAGTGGCGTAGAGTAGAGAGGAGCAGAGTTATATGGAGTAGAGTGGGGTGGTGCAGAATTGAGTAGTAGAGTGGCGTGGAGGACAGTGGTGTAGAGTGCAGAGGTGCCCAGTGCTTGAAATGGATAAATAGAAGTGCAGGTACTCTGTACCAGAGTACCAACTTGTTTCTGAGAAGTGCTGATACTCTACAATTAAAAGTATAGCATTTCTTTTGAGAAGTGCCAGTACTCTCCCTCTCAAAATAAAAAAGTGCCAATACTCCGTACAGGACAGTACCTGCCCATTTAAAGCACTGATTATGCCTGATGTTTTATACTTCACCTTAAATGGAGTTGAGTGTAGTGGTGCAGAATGGAGTAGTAGAGTGGCGTGGAGGACAGTGGTGTAAAGTAGATTGTTTCAGAGTAGAATTAAGTGGTGTAGAATGGAGTGGTGCAGGGTAGATTGCAGAGGCATATAGTTGTGCACAGTGCAGTGGCCTAGAATGGAGTAGTATAGAGTGCAGTGGTGCAGAATAGATTAGTGTGGCATAGAATGGAGAGGTAGAATGTAGTGGTGTACAGTGCCTTGGCATAGACTGCAGCAGAGTGGTGTAGAGTGGTGCAAAGTAGAGTGCAGTGGTTCAGAGTACATGGACATTGAATTTGGTGGCAGGGAGTGCAGTCTTGCATAGTAGTGCCATAGAGTGAAGTGGCACAGAGTGCAGTGGTGCATTGTGCCATGGCGCAGAGTAGGGTGGTGCAGAGTGCACTGATGCAGAGTGCAATGGTGTAGAGTGGTGTAGCGTTCAGTGATGTAGAGTGTTGCAGAGTAGAGTATAGTGGTGTAGAGTAAATAGGGTAGAGTATAGTGGTGGAGAGTAAATGAAGTAGAGGGAGGTGCTGTAGAGTGCATTAGTTCTGAGTAAAGTGGTGCAGAATGGTGCAGAGTAGAGTGCCACTGGGTAGAGTGAGGTGGCATAGCATGTAGAGACATAGTAGATAGTTTCAGAGTAGAGTGAAGTGGCGCTTGGTAGAGTGCAGTGGCATATAATAGCGGCGTAGAATGCAGTGGGATTGAGTGCAGTGTTGCTGAGTAGAGTGACAGAGTGGAGTGGTGCAGAAGTGAGTCATGCACAGTGGAGTGGACTTATGTGGTGTAGAGTGCAGTGGCGAAAAGCACAGTGGTGCATAATAGGGTGGGGTAAAGTGCATTGGCAGAGTAAAGTGGTATAGAGTAAAGAAGCGTAGAGCAGAGCGGCGTAAAGTGCAGTGTCCGAGTGCACTGGTGCATAGTAGATTAGAGTGGGGTAGAATAGATTGGTATAGAGTGTAGCAACGTAGATAGCATTGGCGGTGGAGTACAGCAGAGTGCCATAGAGTGATGCAGAGTAGAGTGAGGTGGCATTTAGGACAGTGGCACAGAGCAGAGTGGTGCAGATTAAAGTAGCGTAGAGTTCAGTGTCAGTGAGGGCAGTGTTGCAGAGTAGAGTGCAGTAGTGTAAAGTAGAGCTGCGTCCAGTGCATTTTTGTAGACTGCAGTGGCATAGAGTGCTACTGAGTAAAATGTGGTGGTGTATAGTGCAGTGATGCAGAGTATATAGTGGTTTTGAGTAAAGTGGTGGAGAGTGTGTTGGCATAGGAGCAGCGGTGTGGAAAAGAGTATTGTAGAGTGCAGTGGTGCAGAGTAGATTAGCATGGCATAGAGTGTATTTGCATAAGAGTGCCGCGGTGTAGAGATGTGTAGAGTTCAGTGTTGGAGAGTGCAGTGATGCAGAGTAGAGTTGCGTTGAGTGAAGTGGCATGGAGTGGTGCAGACTGGAGTAGTACAGGGAAGAGTGCAGTGGCATTGAGTGATGCAGAGTAGAGTGGCAGAAAGTGCAGTGTTGCAGAGGAGACTGTCGTAGAGGGCAGTGGTGTATAGTAAAGTGGCATATAGTGAACTGGTGTGGAATGCACTGGCATAGACTGATGAAGAATAGATAGGTGTAGAGTGCAACGGTGTAGAGTGCAGTTGGCTTAGAATGCAGTTGTGGAGAGTGTTGTAGAGTATTGTGGCATGAAGTAGAGTGGTACAGAAGAGTGGTGGACAATAGAGTACAGTGGTGTATAGTAGAGTGGTGTTGAGTGCAATGGTGCAGAGTAGGCTAGATCATGCAGTGGACTGGCATAGAGTGGAGGGGGCAAGAGTAGAGTGCATTAGCGTAGAGTGCAGTGGCATAGGGTGTAGTGCAGAGTAGATTAGTGCAGAATGCAGTGGTGAAGGGTGCAGTGGAGAAGAGTAGTGTGGACTAGAGTGCACTGGCACAGAGTAGAGTGGGGTGGTACAGAGTAGAGTGGAGTGGTGCAGAGTAGAGTGCAGTGACAGAGTGGAGTGGTGCAGAGTAGAGTGCAGTGACAGAGTGGGGTGGTGCAGAGTAAAGTGAAGTGGGATGGAACAGTGCATAGGATGGTGAAGTAAAGTAAAATGGAGTATGCATGCTGTGCTAGCATACAGCCATTACAGACAGCACATCTTCAATTTAAATGACCAATACATTTGTACAGACATACAGTTTTACTGATGAAAGTATACAACGCACAAATGATAATGTGTGGAAATGTCATCACCTAGTGTATTGATTTGTTTTGATTGTATTCAAATATTTGTTTCCAACACACTTCAGAATTAATAAAAAATGTGCATCATTTATGATGTCCTAATTCTGAAATATCTGTACAGTTCAATTAGACATTTAAATGTTGTTGTGTTCTAGAAAAGAAAAAGAAAATCCTACAGCCATTACGACCAGCACAACCTCAGTAGCCAGTATGATTGTCACATAAATCCTTTGACTTTGAAATCAGTGAAAGAAAAGTAAACACCAAGCTCCCAGGAAATCAAAGCCTGACATGTGACCGTAGTCTTGGACTACACAGCAAATGTCTTCTAACAAAGGACTAATCTGTCCTTTTTGTGCACCTCTATCTTTCCTACGGAGGCATTGAGGTGCCTCCAGGGTGTACTCCTCCTATTGTTTGGTGATATCGATTAAGGGGACCAGGAGTATTCCCATGCAGAATACCCTTTTTCTCTCATTGTTTTTTCTACACAGCAAATGTGGCGGGTTATGAACAAGATTTCAAGGCCTGATTACAGAAATTCAGTACTGGTGGAAGAATACAGTAAATAAGATTTGGCCAAGAAAAGGGACGATCTGTAGCTGGACAGCTAAAAACAAAGAAAGCCAGCAAACAGAAAGCAAGCAAATTTAAGTTATAAGCCACAAAGCCATGGTAAACTACAGGTGGAATGCATTCCCAGGGAAGCTCTCCGAATGTCCCTAGGATGTCGTTAGCAAACCAGACAGCAATCTGGTAGGCTTCAATCTAAAAGGGGTTAGATGAGCTTATAGCGGTATCTACACCTGTAGAATGGTAGAATGTGAATGACCTTGCATTCAAATCTCTTCACCCTTGTGAATACAGTAGCTCCTAATAGGTTAGAGGTGTCTAATCAGTTAGACGTTAATAGTATACGCTTGTAACTGTTTTTTAATGTTACATAATATTTGGGAAATATAGATATGTGAATTGAGAAAGCTTGCCAACATAGGCCATATGTTCTATAAATAAGCCAAATGATTGGGTTCACCCAAGTCTGCCGTTGAGCCACGCCGCATTGCCGAGCTTGAAAAGGTATGCACGGCTCACCTTTTTGAAGCCCTCGAGGACTCCTTTTAAGTTCTCGTATCTCCGGAATAGTTCAGACAAAGACCTTTCTACAGAGTTCAGGTCCGACACGGCTTGGTCCTTCTCCATTGTGATCTGCTGGATGCTCTTCTGAGACGCCATGCTGGTCCTCTGTTCATCTTCTGCTTAACATAATAAAACATACACATGGTGAACTATTACTCTTTAAAAAAACTTGCAGATCAAAACCAACACATATGACCCATTACCTCAGTCTATGGAAATGTATTAAATAAATCAGGGCAGTGGAGTGGATCCACAGATTCTGTCATCTTTCACCAGCTTACGCAGCGTATTCAAAGACTCAAACATTAATTACACGAGGAATGACTCATGAAACACACTCTATAAGGTAACGATAGATTTATTGAATGTTATCTTTACCTATCATCTGTGCAATTGTTTTTTCATATTCGGCAACAATTTTTCTGCAAAATAAAAGAGATAGCATTTTTATTTTTATTTTAAATAAGTATTCACTATTTTGTTTGAAAGGTGAAACTAAACATAGCTTTCTGATAAAGTGAATATTTTCAAAAACATTTAAGCACTAACATGAGTTACCAGACAGTAATCTTACAGGCAATTGATATTTGCAGGACGTGGATTTTACCAATCTTAATGCTTATTCCTGCTACTAACCCTCTCTTAGGACCAACTCTTGCTCACAATAAGGCATTTTCTTAAGCTCACCCATCTTCATCATATTTCCTTGACTTGGCAACATCAGATGGCACTTAATTTGGACTTCGCCCTCTGAAGTAGCTATCAGTGCCTCCAGATGCTTGTTGGTTCATGAGTGACCACGCTACTCTCTCTTGCCTGAACTTTTCTATCAAGTCCCTTTATTGTAGCCAAATGCTGCTGTAAATCCTGCCCTTCCACCAGAAGTCTCTATACACTGTCCAAAACAATCTAGTGCTTCTGCTGCAGCTTGTCAAATTGGAGCATTAAAAAAGTGAAACGCGAGTTTCTTTTAAGCACAATTCTGCTGCGTGTCCGACTCCTCCCACTTCCTACTTAACTTAAATACTGTACTTTACAATTCCATTTCCCCGCTTAATTTCCAGTGATTGGATCTGATGTGCACTTTCTTTCCCTTGATGTTCCCGTAACCTTTATCCCCTGCACGTCTCTGTGCTCTCCCTTTTCTACTTCCAGTTCAGCTATCTCCTGTCTATGCTGTGTTAAGGGAACACGGATTTTTCTGAAAAAGATTTGTGTCTGGAGCCTCGATATATTAGGCTAATTTATGACAAGTATGTTTATATAAAAAATAATTTGATCAAGGTTGAAAAAAGTCTTAAAACGCATGTAACAGCACATTGGACTGAGAGTAAACGGATCTGCAACGGGTTCTTCAAGTGTAAAAACTGCTTGAGGAATGCAGTAAATAACGACCTGAGCAGAACACCTGGCACAGCACACTGTGAATATACATTGCTGGTGCGTCCTTTCGCTGCCGAGTAGGGCATACAACCCTGAGATCCAACAAAGCCAATTTAATTAGGATGAAAATACATACAGTACCTCATTTCCATGACCTCCTGTCTGCTCTCTTCGTACCGTTGCTTCCATCCTTTGGCTTCAATTTCTTTCACAAATATCTATAAGAGGCAAGAAGAGATGTGCGGTTTTATAATTATGTGCAAAAAACATGTCCGATACTTCTAAACCATATCAGGAATCGAACAACTGTCCACCCACTCTACCAGTTGCAAATCACACATGCAACACAAACCACTTCAACAAGAACCGTCAATTTTGCTATTTGGCATCTTTGTTTTGCCTTACAAGGCAAATGGGTGGTTAAGTCAACGTTTTCTGTAATTTACTAGTGCTATTTTGGCCTCAGTCATAGGCAACATGTACTTGGAATTATGAAGTTATGGCCCACTAATTTCCAGAAGATGTTTGTTAATCAAATACAATGTCTTTGCCTACTCTAGCCCGCATATAAACCAACCAGACAGCACATACAATAGAACTAAGCATGTGTAAGGATAGGATGTTGGGCACCATTAACCTCAGCCAGAAGTCGAGGTGCAGCAAATTAAAAGGAAAATGTAAAATGTTGGGACTGATTGATTTAATGTAAAGATAAGTTAAACTCTCTCCAGTGGGATTTGTGCAGTTCTGCGTTATCCAGACTGACATTAGGAAATTAAAACAAGACAAAGACAAGACATGAGGCTTGGGTGCATGCAGCACAGAGAGCTGGGGCTGTTAGGTGATGAGTGAAGAAGGTTATAACAAAGAGGCCTTTATTCGGTGGAAAACAGTGTGCTCGATGTGCTGAATGAGAACAGAGAAGCTTGCTAATTAATCATCCCTAGGAGTTCAGGGGGGAATAACTGGGCTGGAAATGTAGGCAAATACCTGTTTATGTTAAATTTACCACATTTGCGGCACTTTAAAAGGCAGGTGAATCGAAAGGACAAACAAGAACGTTGTAGGATGCTATGAGAGTTCACAACAGATACATGTTGTCTCCGGTTGGGTGTTTCAAAGGAGAAAAGCGCGTGAAACAGATCTCTTGATTATGCGGGAAGTAAAATAATATTTTGAAGTCAAGCTTGTAATGTCGCGATACTGCATGTTAGCAGTCTAGTGAATCGCGCACGTAGACGTGCTCATACGCGGTGTCGTATGGAGGCCGCGTACTGAATAAATAAAGGAGGCGTGGCCCCAGGAGTTAGTCCTGGACCACGCGGAGCAACTAAATGGTGTCCCGGGTCCATTATTGCTGCGGCGCCTGTTACACGCGCGCCCGCGCTAAATAGAAGCCCGACAATGGCGACGAGGGTGTAAAAGACCCCACGCTGTGCTCCGATGGCCGCTCCTGCCTGCCCGCCGGAGTGCCGATGCTCGATCTGCACCCAGAGCCCCAAATGTAGTCAGCCCAGCTGAGATCCCCGCTCCGGCCACAGCGCTGGTGACCCCGCGTGAGTGTGCTCATTACAGGGGGTGTGCTTTGCAGTGTGCACCCCAGGGGCAAGTCTCTAGCCTGGACTGGAAGCATGAACGTAAGAGGCGCTAAGCATCTGCAAATGTTTGGGGAGGCATACGCCCACTAAAGCTGACACAGGAGGATCCCTGTCACCGGAGGTGGCCCTGTTTTCGCCATTTTTCACGGCACAAGCCCTGCTCAGAGGCCTATTGACGAGTCCCCTCAGGTGGGTGTCATTTCCTGGCGACCACAGCGTCTGTGACCTACCACCAGCTCACGAAGGGACCCCACGTGCCAATATGGCGGCCATTCCCCCCATTGGACCATTTGTGGTCGATGGTGCACCTGCTTCCCTGGCGCCAAGATGGAAAGACTGGACAGAGCGGTTACAATTCTATTTCGAAGGTGCTGGAACGGCGAGGGAACAGCGCAGGGCACTTCTTCTTCACCTAGGAGGGAAGGATATCCACAGAATCTACAAGACCCTAGTAGAAGCGATGCCGCAAACCTACGTCACACTCCTCAATGCGCTCAACGCACATTTTGAACCCATGGCCAGCAAGGATTATGAACGTTTCATATTCCGGCAAGCGCGACAGGAAGCGGAAGAGTCACTAGACGCGTTCCACGGCAGGCTGAAAGAACTCGCCAGCACCTGTGGTTTCAGGGACGAACAAGAGGAGATACGTGGCCAAATAATTCAAGGGTGCTACTCTTCCAACTTACGAGTCAAAATTCTCCAAGAGGATGGAAAACCGCTAGCCGACATCCTAAAACTGGGCCGCTCTAAAGAGCTATCGCAGGCGAGAGCATCTCATATGGAGGCAGCACTCCATAGACCGGTGAAAGCAGAGCAAGTCAACACGGCTGAGCAAGTGAATGTTGTCCGGCAAAAGCAGCGACAATTTGGAGGAAAGAAGCCACAAGAACGCAGAAGAGAATGTGGATACTGCGGAGGAATGCCCCACCGTGCTCAAGACTGTCCAGCGCGCGGGAAGAAATGCGGCGCATGTGGACGCATGAACCACTTCGCATCAGTCTGCAGGTCCTCCAAACAAAAACCAGAGGCGGGCCACGCAATCAGAGAAAACCCAGATAGCGAAGACATGGACGATGATTCCAGCGACTATGCGGTCCACTACGTATTTGCCATCAATCAGCCACAAAGGAAGAAGAGGCGCCTCCCAAGATGCCGCATAAGGTTAACCAACAAGAAGTGAAGGCTACCATCGACACAGGAGCCTCGATTGAACTCATGGCGGCAGATGTGTACAACCAACTGCGGGACAAACCCACTCTCAAGGCAGCAAAAATCTGCGTCTTCGCCTATGGGCAAAAGACTCCAATCCCGCTAATCGGATGCTTCCAAACGGAGCTACGCCATCAAGACAGGAAGGTCCCGACGACTGTCTACGTAACCAAAAAAGGCAGCGGCATGCTCCTCAGCGGACGGGCAGCGGAAGAACTCCAACTGATCTTTTTCGCAATGGCCGTACTGGAGGAGGAGTTGGATGCCATCCTCGATTAATTTGAAGACACGTTTCAAGGCATTGGGTGTCTAAAAGGAAAAGAGGTTTCCCTCCACATAGACCCGTCCATCCAACCGGTCGCCCTCAGACACCGTAGGATAGCATTCCACCTCAGGAAAAAGGTGGAAGAAGAACTCGAGGCCCTCAAGCAACAAGGCATTATCGAGAAGGTCAGCGGGCCCACCCTGTGGGTATCGCCAATCGTGGTGGCGCGAAAACCCAAACAGCCAGGACAAGTCCGCATATGCGTCGACATGCGCCTACCCAACGCGGCAGTCAAGAGGGAGCGACACTTAACGTCCACCATTGATGATATCCTGGGAGAATTAAACGGCGCAAAGTGGTTTTCCAAGATCGATCTGCGGTCCGGCTATCATCAGTTGCCTCTGCACCCAGACTCCAGGTATATCACCACCTTCTCTACCCACGTGGGCCTCAGGCGTTATCGACGCCTCAACTTCGGTATCTCAAGCGCAGCCGAAGTCTTCCAAAACACCATCAGGGAAGTGTTAAGTAGACTCCCAGTGGTTTTGAACGTCAGTGACGACCTGCTCATATATGCCAACACCATCAAGGAGCACCACCAAAGGTTAAAAGGGGTATTGCAGAGACTTAAAGACTCAGGCCTAACGCTGCACAGGGAGAAATGCCAATTTCTCCAGAATAAGATCAGCTTCTTCGGATACACCTTCTCCGACCAAGGGATCGCTCCTGACCCTGACAAAGTCAAAGATGTGCAAGCAGCCTCAGCCCCGACGAACATATCAGAAGTGCGAAGCTTCCTGGGCATGGTAAATTTCTGTGGGAGGTTCATCCCAGATCTATCCAACCTCACCAGGCCCCTCAGGGAACTCACCAAGTCGACTACCCCCTGGCAGTGGGGCGATGAACAGAGCGCGGCGTTCCATAACACCAAGGCCGCACTGTCAGCAGAGAAGACCCTGTCGTACTTCGACCCGGCAAAACCGACCAACATAGCAGTCGATGCCAGCCCCTATGGCCTGGGAGCGGTCCTGACGCAGCGTCAAGGAGAGGAAGACTGGGCGCCCATTGCATACGCCAGCAGATCACTGACCGAAACGGAGCAGCGGTACTCCCAGATTGAGAGGGAGGCCATTGCCATCCACTGGGCCTGCAGACACTTCCATGTATATGTGTATGGGCATCCATTTACCGTCTCCACAGATCACAAGCCCCTACTCCCTCTATTCCGAGGGTCGGTCTCCAAACCACCACCCAGAATAGAGAAGTGGATCCTGTAACTACAGGAGTATGATTACCAACTGGAGTTCAAACCGGGGGCGACAAACCCCGCAGACTACCTCTCCAGACACCCCCGAGCAGCAACGAAGGGAGAAGAAAAAGATGCGGAGGAGAAGGAAGAATACGTCAAGGCGGTAATAGAGAGGTCAAGGCCGCTACCCATGAGCATAGACATGATAATTGAAGCAACCCGCAACGATGAGGTCCTCCAGCTAGCTGTGAACGCCCTGCAGGCCAACGACTGGAGAGCCCTTCAAGAGTCACTGAGCAAAAGGACACCACAGGCAAGAAACGCTCTAGAAGCACTACTAAGAGTACGGGAAGAACTGTCCGTGGATAACCAAGGGTGCTTATTGAGAGGGCCCCGAATCGTGATGCCAACGAGCCTAACACAACAAGCCATCAAACTCGCTCATCGTGGGCACCAAGGCATGGTAAAAACCAAGAGCAGACTTCGTGCAAAAGTATGGTTCCCCGGACATGGACACCAGAATAGAGCGAACCGTCAAAGAATGCTAATGGAGCCAAGCAGCGGGACAACCCGACTGCCCCCCCGGTCATCACCGAAGACAACCCGCGAGGACCCTGGGAGCGCGGGAGCGCAGATTTCGGACACCTGCCGGATGGGAGACATATGCTCGTCATCATTGATGACTTCACTAAGTATCCAGAAGTGGAAATCGTGACAACACTCGCAGCCAAAGAGGTCATAGCCAAATTTGAGAAAGCCATCGCCACCCACGGCATCTTCCAGTGGGTTAAGACCGACAACGGACCGCCCTTCCAGGGACAAGAGTTCGCAGACTATCTCGCTGAATGGGGGATCCAACACCGAAAAGTGACGCCCCGATGGCCTCAAGCAAACTGAGAAGTCGAGAGATTTATGCGCACTCTAAATAAAGTCATCCGGATTGCCCATGTGGAAGGAGCCCCATTAGAGAAGGCGATCTATTCTTTTCTCAGAGAATACCGGCTCACGCCACATCGCACTACGCAAGCCGCCCCCGGCCCATCAGCAATGGCAAGGATAGTCCGGGATACAATCCCCAATCACCATACCTGGACTCCAAGTAGCTCAAATGCAGAGAGAACACTGTTCAACCGAAGGAGGTCAAATGACTACGCCAGCTTCCGACGGAGGGCCAAGGAATCGTCCATAAATGAAAGAGATCACGTCTATGTGAAAGACAGATATCCGGGAAGTAAGTTCAGACTCCCATTTGAGCCCCGGCCTTGGACAGTCACGCGCTGCACCGGCACCATGGTGACGGCCCAGCGAGGAGGAGAGACCGTCACACGCAACGTCTCATTCTTCAAAAAGGCATCCAGTCCAACAGAGGATCACCCCTGCCAAGGACCCAGCCAAGACTCACCCAGCCGGCCAGAAGAGAATCATAGTCCACTCGGAAGTGAAAGCAGCACCAGGAGTGAAATCTCAGCAGCAAGTCCCGTTGCTGCTGAAACGCCAAGAACCATCAGTCCTCAACCACCCACGGGAACCCGGTTCTCTGGAATCCAACATCAAGAAACCCCCAAGAGAGTATTGTTCCGGGGAGAAGCCGCAGGCTATGGGCTAAGAAGAAATCCAGCCCCGTCTTCACAACTGGCGGACTTTGCCATGGGGCTGAGTACAGACTTTCGAGCCACGAGACTGGTAACCGGCCGGATGGCCCCCATCATTCTTTATCACTAATGCGTTACCTTTTTGACTGTGAGGTATCTGTTTATTCTGTTGTTCAATTAAAGGTTGAAAGGAATGTAATGTCGCGATACTGCATGTTAGCAGTCTAGTGAATCGCGCACGTAGACGTGCGCATACGCGGTGTCGTACGGACGCCGCGTACTGAATAAATAAAGGAGGCGTGGCCCCAGGAGTTAGTCCGGGACTACGCGGAGCAACTAAATGGTGTCCCGGGTCCATTATTGCCGCGGCGCCTGTTACACGCGCGCCCGCGCTAAATAGAGGCCCAACAAAGCTCAGACATTGTAGCAGAAAATCTGAGTCAAAACATTTCATGGCACAGCAATCACATGAGGGTACAGCAGTCAGTGGCTAGAGAGACTCTATATTCCAGTATATAGAAGGCTCTCTTGCAGTTGGGGAGAGTAGCAACATTTTGACAACATGGGGTCAGAGAAGCACAAGGCAGAAATAAAGTAACAGACACGTGGACAAAGCTACGGAAGTCTCGGTTAGGCCTTTGATCCTCTTTTCGGTTTAATGCACGCACGTTGCACTGGTACTAATCGAAACCAGTCTACTCGTTTGTTTTGGTTTCCTTTTGTAACTGAGTATTCTGAACTGTTATGTGCACGATGTGAATAAAAGAAAGACCTGTTAATAAGCTTCAGTGTGGTAATAGTGAGGGGTGGGAAGAGCAGTGCAATTACTTGGTCACCCTGAATAACAGTGGCTTGGGACACTTGTGAAACGGGAAAGTGTAAATAAATGTACAACTTGACGCCATTAAGGTGTTGGCAATGATAGGGGTAGCAATCCCTGCCTCGCCTTGGGTTCCCCTGGAGCTCCATTCGCTATCGCTGGTCTTGGGGATAATCCAGGCAAAAAAGAAGTGAGCAGGGCAAAATAAAAACATTCGTTTGTCGCTGTTTCACTCCTTGACATTCTCCTAATGCTTCACTATCATAGGAATCTGTTTCGGGGTTGAATGGGGGACAAGGGGTCCAGCCTGGAACATCAGCAGTTAAAGAATGCCTGACACTACCTAAAGCCTTTTGGTGAACTGATGCCCAGGTGTGTTCGTATTAATAACATAATGCTGCATATCATGACAGTTTCTAGTAAAATATTTTACCTATTACAAAGAGAAACAAAAGTGTTCCCCTGTCATGTCAGCACCGTAATATAAGTGGCATCTAAAATAGGCAATAACCATGCAGTTATAATGAAGTTAGAGCAATGTCAACTGTGATGTCACCAGGGCTAAGGTCATGCGACATCTCTTCTTGTGATATCATTAAGGTCAAGGGGTGAATGGTGTTACTTCCTCAACCCCTGGCATTTTGGTGGATCCAAGTCCATGGAAGACAGTTGGACATAGACTAAGACAACGGTATAGGAGGAGCGTACAGAAAGTGGCATATTACATGAGGATTGTAGCTTATCTAAAATTAGGAAGGCTGTTTTGTAAGAGGAATGTAGTGTACCTCAAACAGGCAATGATAAGTATATTACAGTTAGAAAGTCTTTTACTTGCTGACAAAAGATCTCTTCTCTGGTGCATAGATTGTCAGGATTTTCATCTCTTGCAAATGGAGTTAAGTATGTCTACAACGTTTCTACCACAACCTCACAGTCCAGAAACAACAGAATGAAGTGCGCACACTGTCAGGCTATCAAATTACTTATAGGTGAGGTTCCTAACTTACCTAGCCCTTTCTTGGTTTCTAGTATTGCTCTGAATTATGAACCATGTAGGTCTGTGTATCATACAGTTATGTGCATTTGTAAAGTGCACTATAACCTGCGAGAGTATCCTGGAGCTGAGCAGGTGGGTATGCCGAACCCTGCCTATGGTGGGTTAATTAAAAAGCCAGGTCTTTAACTTCTTGGGTAATTTACGAAGAGGAGGAGGTGGTTCTAATGAGAAGTGGGTTGCCATTCCAAGCTTTAGGAGTGATGATAAAGAACACTCCTCCTGATCTGGTTCTGGTTATGCATGGGATATGCACAAGTAGGAGTCCTGAGGAGCGGAGATGTCTGGGTGGTTGTTGGAAGGAAATGCGACAGTTCAGGTAGGTGGGGCCGAAGTTGTGTAGTGCTTTGAATGACTGCTAGAGGAGTTTGAAATGACTTTGTCAGTGTATTAGGAGCCAGTGGAGCTCTGTGTGGGAGTTTGAGAAGGAGTCTGGCTGCCGAGTTCTGGGTGGTTTGCACTCTTCTAGTGTGTTTCTTGGTGATCCCAGCATAGAATGTGTTTACTTTGTCCACACGCTGGTGACTAGGACATGAGTTATATTTTTCTAGTGTCACTTGAGAGCCATTGGAAGATCTTCATCAGCATCTTCAGGGTGTGGAAGCAGGATGTTGTGATGGCGTTGACTTGTGCAGTCATGTCCAGTTTGATGATTATTCCAAGGTTCCTGGCACAGGTCCAGTGTGTGGGTCAGAGTTTGGCCAGCCACCGGGTGGAGTCCCATGGTGAGTTGTTCTTGCTGAAGATCACTACATCAGCCTTCTTGGCATTGAGCTTGAGACAGTTAGCTCTCATCCATTTAGCGACTCTTGTCAAGCAGGCGGTGAAAATATTTGAGTTGGGAGTCTTATTCAAGAGGGAGACATCATTTTTCCAAACGTCACTATATGCAGACCTTGGCTCAGTAGCTCATTCCAGTAGTACAACAAATAAACTGAGTGTCATTCCTAATGCGCCCTTAACTTTTTTTGGAGCCCCTCAAAGGAATGTTATGCAGCCAGTCTAAAAGCAGCTAAAGTTTCAATCTTTTATAACATTATGCCAGTATCTGTTTAACAACAGCCTCTCTGCAAGAGATCATGTTCCTGACAATTTATGTGCCTGCCAATGGTAAGAGCAGAGGAAACACTACTATGGGGTAAAGTTCAGACTTTCTTGGTGAGGCAACTAACCTAGATGAGCAAAAGCAGCAGAAAAGTGGGACAAAGCAATGCTTAAAAAGCATAATGCTTAACTATCTTCTGAGTTCCTTGCTGAACGTTGTACCACAAGGTTTCCTTTGGACCATATCCATGAGCAGCCGCAAGCTAAGACAATATTCTTCAGTTCCTATCTTCCAAAGATGACCAACTTATTGTTGCACCCAACTTTGATGGTCTTCCAGTAAAACCCTATTAATTAGTAAAATCAGTAAGCCATGGAGTAAAACAAACCTTTTTGAGTTCGATAGAGCCACAGTGGGTAGAATGGCGCCACAAAAGAAAAAACACCAACAATCAAAAATCATTCTGCGTTACGACAAGTGTACAAACAAATATCTTGCACAATGAGATGGAGAAAAAGGCCCGAACACATCAAATGAAGGAGCTAAGTAAAGTTTTTAAAAATCGAATAAATCTTAAAAGAAGTTATTTTGTGATAGATACTGAGACAAATAAAAATTGGCGACTGCAGACATAGTCACACATTTTTAGGTCGTCTGCTCACAGCACATGCTCTTTCACTGAGAGGAGTTTTGTTTACAATGAAGGTCTTGGATCCTGCCCATTGCTTACCATTTGTTGGCTTCAATGTCTCTAATTGGCCAGTGGATGCCAGGCGTCACTTCCTGTTTCTTCTGTAGAGCTTGAACCAAGCACTAATTGCTTCCTCTTTTTAGTATCCATCCTCTGTTCGCTCTGTGATTGAGGTACTATTTCTTCTTCCACTCCACCTTGACCGTGGTCCTCTTCCTCTCCCACCCACTACCTCACCGTGTTTTCTTAATCAGTTCAAAGAAATTAGGTACCATTCTTAAAATGCCCCCGTAAACTCACTCGTCTTGTCTATTCGCATACTTCCTGCTGTGCTCATGCGCTACCTCATCCTGAAACCGGTGTGGTGATTCCTTAATAAGCAGATGCTGCTGTTTCCGTAACATCTGCAGTGTGCAACTCGAATGTCCCACACCTTGGACTTCATTGCTATAATTTAATCTGTGTGCACACCTCCAATGTTTTTGACAACATGCGCTGTTTAACTTCTGTAAATAACACTCATGTTCCTTGCATTTTCATTTCTAATGCTACATGCATATTTTGGACTTTTTTCCATCAGAAAAGCACATCTAATCGCAAACTAAACCAAGCACCAGCAATGCCAACAGGTCTGGCATTGCTGCCAGCCTTTTGGCAATTCTAGTTTAAAAAAATGTTTTTTGTATAATTATTGTTCAAGAAACTGCCGGGCGGGCCCTCATCAATATAAAAAAAACACACACACATTGGCTAAAGGCAAAAAAACATTTTTTGGGTCTCAAAAAAGCAAAAATCCCTGGCACTGAAGGGAACTACTTTGTGTGTGGATGTACTCCTGGTGAAAGGGCAGCATGTAGTAACTCATAGTGAAGTCAGTCAATGGCTGAAGTGGGCTAACATTGTTCTTTGAAGCATGTTGGAGTGAGTGGAAGAAAAATGTGAATGACATAACAGACTAATGGAGGAATTCTGTCTGAAAACTCCTATGCGTAAGTATGTTATACACATAATGTTAGTAAAATCAAAAGGTCTTGGCTAATATACACTCAAAAAAGCCAAGTGCTCTGGCATTGGCTGCCAGCCTCTTGCATTTGAATGAGAGAAGGTATCTGATAGAGAAAGGGACTATTTAGCTTATATTCAGAATTTGTGCAAGTTGATGTCAAATAGCAGCAGTCTGAAAAACAAGGCCACTTTGGAAGGAATTTACAAAAGAATTAGCAGCAGATGAGTTATGACAAAGATGGTATGTGTTCTATGTTTACATCAAAAGCCTCCTGCTATCATATTAAGCTCTAAACTCAAGACAATACTAAAGTAATAATAAAGTAAGAACACTGGCACTGAATAGAACTACTGTGTGTGCAGATGTACTCTTTCTGAAAGAGCAAAATGCGCTACTGGCTAACTACTAGCTTAAGTAGGCCGACTCATTGCTGCATGCTGTAGAAAGCGGAAGCAAAATGTGAATGACACAACAACAGATCAATGTATGAAGATATCTTGTTAAAAGCCTCCTTAAGTAAGCATATTATATGTATAATGTTAAGTATATTATATGTATAATTTTAGTAAAATAAAAAGGTCTTTGCTAAAGCCAGACGTAAACAATGCAATGAAATAATGTTCAACAGGACTATGCCTACCAGACTTAATTTACTATGCATGGGTTTGTCTATTGAGGAACGGGAAAATGATGTTGAATGAACTGGATGGTACAGACAACAGAAGAATGTTTAAGGTGATGCTTTTGGATGTTAAAGGGGAGAGCAAGGTTTCATCTATAAATTTGGTGATTTCAAACACTTTTAAAAAGGTTTGTTTAAAGATCTTGTGCAGACTAGCTACCACGTGGTACAAAGTACGAAAGGAGCTAAAAATTAATTATTATAGTGCCCTCGCTCCAATTTGGGATGCTCCTGGCTACCCGGAATGGACAAAGGACTCTTTGCCAGTTGCTCTGAGGAAAGCAGGAAGATCATATTGGAAGCAGCTAGTTGATGACAGTGCTTTACTATCTTTTGAAAGTTTGACAGACATAACTGACAATAAATTATCTAGGTTCAAATATTTGCAAATGAGAAGTTGGCACCAAGCAGTTGGGCGAGGTGTGGGCACCTCGAATGAGTGGAAACTGAGCTGACAAAGAAAGTGGCAAAAAAGAAAGAGGTGGTAAACCTACACTGGCTCCTGATTGATCTTCCAGAGGGGAATTTTAATCTACGGATGGAGCTGTGGGAAAAGAGCTTGCCCGGTATCCATCTAGAAGACTAATGGCAAGTATCTTGCGACATTTTGTATTCTATGGTGCAGGCTGCAAATTTAAGGAGAAATCACATTTTTTGTCTCAATAGGGTTTATTGGGCACCCTTAAGGCTTTCCAAATTTGGGAAGGGTGCCACTCCGAAATGCCCCAAATGCTTTCAAGAAAAGGTAGATGATACTCACATGTTTTGCACTGCCCAATACTGCAACATTTCTGGGCTGTTGTAAGTAATGGTATTTCTACAATGCTTGAAAGGCAACTACAGGTAAGCCCAGATTTGGTTTTCTTCGGGTTTCTGGTATGGCATGAATCTATATATATTGACACCAAAAAACTGATGTTCTATTTAATTTTACTAGCCCGAAGAAAAATATGTACAAATTAGATAAAAAAATGCCCCCAACTGTGAGAGACTAGGTTAACACTGTGAAATATGTAATTAATTTGGACAAGGTATCATTGAAAAAGAAAAGAGATTTTTGGTTACCATGTGTCAGTTGGTTGGAATCTGTGGTCCTATGATTATGTCTCCACACCAAAATACTTAACCACTCCGGTTACCGGCTGGTCAGTTCCAAGGGAGAGCGAATTCTAAGGAGAGGTTCTGTGTAAAAGTGCAGTATCTTTGGAACAGAGTTCTCTGGTCAGTGCCGATTAAGTAGGGGGGCCACAGAGCTTCAATTATCTCTGTTTATTATCAAAGGCGAATGAGGAATAAAAAAAAAACAAAAAACAGATGCCTGCCTGGGCATTGCAACACACTTGGTACAACCATCTGAACAGCCCTGGTGAAATGTGACAGCTGCAGTACAATTTAGATGGGGAGAGAGGGTGACAGATGTGTGTGCATGCCACACAATGCAACACCACATAATGCCATGTCACGCTACACCATTCCGCTCCACGCCACACCATTTCACACCACACTATGCAACCCTACACAATGCCACACAATTCCACTCAACGCCAAACAATGCCACAAAATTCAGCTCTACTGCACACAATTCCACTCCATACAACAAAATAACAAAAAATTCCACTCTATGTCACACAGTTCTATTCCATGCCACACTCCACACAATGCCACACAATTTCACTCCAATCCACTCCACACAATTCTAATTTTCCCCATGCCATACGATTCCACTCCACAAAATTCACCTCCACTCCCCACAATGCCACACAATTCCACTCCAAAAAATGCCACACATTTCCACTTCAATCTACTCCCTGCCACACAATGGCACTCCCCTACCACATATTGCCACACAATTCTACTCTGCACAATGCCAGACAATTCCACTCCACTCTGCTCCATGCAATTTCACTCCACAGCATATAATGCCACATGATTCCATGCCACACAATTCAGTTCCGATTCACACAATGTAATTTCACTCAATACTGCACAATTCTACTCCACTCTATTCCACACAATTTCACTCCACGCCACATGATGGCATGCAATGGTGAACCCCATTCAATACCAGACAATTCCACTCAACTCCATGCAGCACATTTTCACTGCACGCAACATTATGCCACAGTTCCACATGCCACTCCACACAATGCCACATAATTTCACCACCATGCCACACAATGATACTCCACACCTCACAATTTCACTTGACACCACACAATGCCATGGTATTCCTCTCAACAGCACACAATGCCACACAATTCCTCGCCACTTAATGCAATTCCACACAATGTCAAAAAAACTCCACTGCGCTCATTTCCACGCCACACTATGCCACTCCACATCACACAATTCCAGTCCAATCAATTCCACTTCACACAATGCCAAACTACTCATTGCCACACAATTCAACTCCAAATGACACAATCCCACTTCATACAATGCCAATACACTTCACACAATGCCATGCAATTGCACTTCTCTCAATGCCACACAATTCTAGTCCATACCACATAATTCCACTCCACACGATTCCACTCCACACCAAACAATACCTCACAATTCCACATCACTCACTGCTACTCCACATAATGCTACTCCATGCCACACAATGCCAATCCACACCACAATTCTACTACACTCCACGTCACACAATGCCACTCCACAACGCACACTGCTACCCCATTCAACTCCACTCCACACAATTTCATTCCACACCGTGTGCCACTCTTCTCCACAAAATACCACTCCACACAATGCCACTCCACACTACACAATGCCACTCCACACTACACAATGCCACTCCACACCACATAATGCCACTCCACTCAATTTTAATAATACTTATATGCACTTACTACCCCATTCCAGACATTGAAGTGGTTTGTGGCATGCCACTCAACAGCACTCAACTCAATGGCACTCCACTCCATGTAACTACACTCCGTGTCATGCCACACAATGCCATTCCATGTCACACAATGCCACACAACACAATGTCTTTCAACTTCCGGAAACATAAAGCCACTCCACCAAAGCCAGTTGATCTCACATATGTGAGACCCATTGCCTTGCAAATGCTTGTTTGATTTTGAGCCATGTGATGCACTGGAAAAAAATCTTTTAATTTTGAAGTAATGTGCCTGGAAAAGGTGTTTAAATATTGATTGAGCACTTTGACAAAATTGCCTAAATCTCAAAGTCCCTGAAGATGGAGATTACACCAGAGAATGGTGTCTGTAAAACATAACAGGACGTAGGCCCAAACATGCTTCCACCTTTTAGGAAATTTTGAAAATGGTGAACTTTGTTGTTAACAGCAGTTTAATTTGTTTCACTGGTAAGCTGAAGCTTCCTAATTCATAGAAAAATTGTATATTTTTTACCCATTTACAAAACTATGGTAAATATTGGATCCAGTAGTTTAGACGTCTATAAGTCTTATGATGTTGGATTAAAACTATTTAAAAATCCACAAGGAGTATTTGCAAGAATGGACCAAACTAAGAAATGCAATGCGTGATGTCCACGGAGGCTCCAGAAAGGACCTGCCTACTATTGCCAACACTTTTTCTTGTCCTACATCATAGAAAGAGGAGAGCTTCAGAAAAAGGACTCTGTGTACAGAGCCTTCTGGATTCTCCCTGACTTTCAATATGTTGGATAGAAGTTGAATCTAGATGAAATACTGAACTGACTGTGAACTGTGAATTAACAAGCACAATAAAAAGATTATGCAGTTAGACTACCATGAAGGTCTACGAATGTTTTGAAAACATATGGAGTGCAACAATCACAGAAAATATGGAAATGAAATAGGAGGGTCTGCTGGCATCATTGCATAAAAAAACGAATTTTTAACAATAAATTATTCAAGTGTATTTGATCGAGTCAATCTGAACAAGTTGTGAAACAAAATGCTGGCCTTGCGCGATGATCCTCCCATTGTACTTGCCCACTGTCCCTTATTTTTTCCTGACCTCAGATCAAAAACAATGGTGAGAAAGAGGGCCTGCATGCATCTAAAGAACAATCTGAAGAATCTGTATTTTTCAGCATCTCTGGGATTTTTCTTGAGGGGCAGAGTAGATATTGAGGGTAACAAATGTGGATTGACACAGATATTTAGATTACTTTTGTCTTGCATCCTATACCTGTTCCACAGACAAAACTTGCAAATCACCGACATGGTGAGTTATTCTTTGTATTATAGGAGTACAACATAATCTTTAAAATAATTAAACTATGATACAGAGTCTGACAGAGAACTTGAGTTTGATTGAGGTTGTTTCAATTTTTTGAATTCCACAGTGTAGTTTGCCCAAAAAAAAATATTTAAGGAAAAGCAAAAGGAGGATTGCATTCTAGCAAACAATCAATTCTAATTAAAGATGAAAGTAACCAAAAGCTATAAATACCTGATTTCCTGTCTCATGAAGGTCGAGCAGTGTATGCTCTGTATTAGGCTTTGCCTCAACAAAATGAAAAGTACCTTCTAGAAATCCCTGCTTAAGTCACAACCCAATACACATTGTCACTGCAACACCAAAAATGGACATACATGGACAAAATTCATCACACCATCCTAAACCATCATAACCAAACCCAGATTGTCATTAAAGTATTGTTCTACATTGTTCCAAAACCTACATCAACACAACCTCATCAGCATATACGCCTACATCAAAACTCCTAACATTACAAATCAATTAACATAAGCCTATAAATCACCACAAACACATCCACTATCAATACAAGACCATTAAGTTATACATGAGCATCATCCTAAAAATCTCCTACATCCACATCACAACTCCATAGCTTACCATTATGACATATCCATCCATTCATAATCACAACACAATTTCTTTTCATTGCTCCACACAGCACAATGTTACATGTTTCAACAAAGCAATATGATTTCACAACTCCCTACATCGGAACATAATTGGTCTTTACAAATCAAAGCATTATCAAATGCAGACGCGGCCGAAACAGGTAAGAGTGGTGGGGCAGAGCAGGGAAGTAGACAGACAACAGGATAGGTAAAATAAATAAAACCACTTACCTTGCACTATCCGCGTTGCTGACTCGACAATGCAGCGAGCGCAAGGTAAGTGGTTTTATTTAATTTTTTATTTCATTTTACCTAGCCCATCATCTATTGACTCCCCCGCCCTGCCCACTGCTCTTACCTGTGCCGGTCGCGCCTGATCAAATGATGATACATTAGGATGATATGAAATGGTTTGGGAAGAGATTGGTATGTGATAAGGGGGAGAGGATGAAAAGGTGCTGGGTTTACTTATCAGTCTACTCTGGTTTGTATCTCCATGCGTCCATAAGAGAACAATCAAGTTACCTCTTCTCTTATTAAAGTGAGTACAGCAGCCTTGTCTGACTCGCTGAGGCTGATACCATCGGGAGGACTTTCTGTCCCACATCCTCCGGTGATGGTGGGCCCTGTGGGCTTGGTACTACAGATGTCCACAGAAGACAGCAAATTATTCTGCAGAGAGAAGAGGCATTTTTTACTTCCAATTTTCAACTGCACTTGTTATAAAAAACCTCCAAGACTTAATAGATCTTCGTTCCCATTCATTCATTTGGGAACACTTAAGGGTTAAAGGGCATTGGAACCTGACAAAATAGATGACCACGTAAGGCAATAAATTAAGATCACCTTTCCAGCCTTTGGGCCTAATTTAGAGTTTAGCGGATGAGTATTCTGTCAGAAACAAGGCCGAGATCTTGTCCACTTGGTTACCAGTGGCATAGGATATAATCCACTTGCAAAAAGGCAGGCAGAATATTCACCATATTTGTGACCAAGTAACCCATCTGCCCAACTCCAACTTAGATCTTTACCATGAAGTCTCCATAAGACTGAAATACCTGTACCGAATTTCAGAATACCTGTGCACTGAATTTTTTTTAGCTAATCCAATGGACAGTATTTGGGAGAGATAGGTGGCTCTGTATTCCCTAGTAAGTGAAACAGCAAAAAATGTACTTTCCTTCGACTACTCTTGAAAGGGTAAAATGGTCATCACTGGGTCTATTTTGCAGCTCGCTATCAGGTTTCCATTATTTGCTTGGGGAGCAGTCGCTGAAATCTGTGTTGGATGTGGTTAAATACTGACAGCCTATGTTTGTCTTAACTGGAAACAGGATCAGGACAGCCATAATTTTACAGCTTGTTGGAGCAGTTATAAAATATTGTTTCCTTATCCCAATCAGTCTGACCATGCCACAACAAAACCCAGAGTGTCCCGATCTCCTAGGGCATGCTCCTCTACACAATGCAGTAGGTGAGGCTGAATTGGTTTGCATAAGGTTTTCCTCCTGTAAGGGCTCAGATGAAGTAGGAATGATGGTAATGCAGCCACAGGTGCTGCCAGGTTTGCTTTAACACAGGCATTTACATTTTCAGTTCCTTCCAAATTATTTTCGATTCATGTGAGTCAAAACCGAGGTAATCAAAAAGGAATATGTTTTATTTTGCACCAGCTTCAGACTACTTCTAGAAGACCATCACTTCACTGTACGTGAGGTTCAAATAGATATTGTAGCATATGCATGAATTAAATCGTTGCAAAAACAGTTCTATAGCACAAGTAGGAGTTAGTTGGAATGGACAATGTGTTCTGAGCTTGTCACAATGGCTATCCCTGCAAAATACCTTTTCAAACTATTTATCTCGCACTGACTAATTGTGAATAAAATCACAGAGCTGATTGGTATGACAGCAGAAGCTAGTAACAAAATGGTGTAAAATAGATCTGGGATCAACTTCTGTTATGGTGATGTAATCTTGTGTAATTTTGTGTTACGCTTGTTACATGAAATTGCCAAAATTACAATATTATTCCAAGTTGTGTAATTATGGGCGGATCTTGACAAAAAAAAAGTAGCACCAGTACTCGGGAACAACACGTAAAACCAGAACGCGAGCAGCTGCTGTTTGAGCAGGTTGTATTTTTTGCATTCTTTTTTTAAGTTTGAAATATGTCCTCACGTTCAAAATGGACATGAGGATGTATGTATCTCGCTCTAAAATATTGCACCAAATGGTAGTTTTACATTTTGCGTAATTCTGTATAATTTTGCTGAAATGTCAGTTTTAAAAAAAAAATGTGTTTATTATTCACCAACAAAACACATACATTACAGGCAAGCAGTCTTTGCGGTTGCATGTACTTGCATATCTTTTGAAAGCGATATTCGCCTATTTCTGTACAAAAGAGGCTAAATAGAAATCTATTCACAACCCGAACATCCGACATCTATAATTTTACTGAAATTCCACATAATTACACAAAAGCACATTATCCGAATTTTGCACTCCCATAGCATAAACCAGGGATGGGATAATGCTTTTCAAAATTATTCAGATTTCATGTCCACTAAGAAAAAAAATATGTCGCACAGAGATATATTACATTTTTCATATTCGAGACAGTGATCGCGCCTCTCTAGTTGTGGTTTAGGTCAGACTTTCCATTGAAAAGAATTTTTTTCTGAATTTTGGTGCCATTCGATGAATCTGGATAAAACCTTCCAAAACAGAACTACATGCTTTTTATGTTCCTAATAGTAAATTTTATGCACATTCATCAATTGAGGGCATACAAATAAGGCAGGTCGCAAAAGTGATATTTAACATTTTAAACCCCGTAGGATTGTTTGCGTGATATAGGAAAACAAGCATTTACAATGCAATAGGTCTCGCAGCATTAAAGTTTGAGCTATTGGCATTGTGTATGACAATGCGTTGCATAAAATGTTTAGCAAACTTTGAATTGCTGAGCAGTGAGAGTGTGTGCAAGAGTATGCTGTTCTTGAAAGCAGTGTGGTAGAGAGTGCAGGAATTTGGGTGACCTGAGCAATGTGGATGATGCACCTCATGCACAGGGCTGCCACAGTTATTATTCACACAGCTCTGATGATGCACCTCAGGCACAGGCTCACAGCTGTTATTATTCACACAGCTCTGATGATGCACCTCAGGCACGGGCTCACAGCAGTTATTATTCACACAGCTCTGATGATGCACCTCACGCACAGGGCTGACGCAGTTATTATTTACACAGCTCTGATGATGCACCTCAGGCACGGGCTCACAGCTGTTATTATTCACACAGCTCTGATGATGCACCTCATGCAGGGGCTCACAGTTGTTATTCACACAGCTCTGATGATGCACCTCACGCACGGGGCTGTCGCACTTATTATTCACACAGCTCTGATGATGCACCTCAGGCACGGGCTCACAGCTGTTATTATTTACACAACTCTGATAATGCACCTCAGGCACATGGCTGACAGTTATTATTCACACAGCTCTGATGATGCACCTCACGCACAGGCTCACAGCTGTTATTATTCACACAGCTTTGATGATGCACCTCACTCACGGGGCTGACGCTCAGCTGTTATTATTCACACAGCTCTGATGATGCACCTCACGCACAGGGCTGACGCAGTTATCATTCACACAGCTCTGATGATGCACCTTAGGTACGGGCTCACAGCTGTTATTCACACATCTCTGATGATGCACCTCCGGCACGGGCTCACAGCTGTTATTATTCAAACAGCACTGATGATGCACCTCACGCACGGGCTCACAGCTGTTATTATTCACACAGCTCTGATGATGCACCTCAGCACGGGGCTCGCAGCTGTTATTATTCACACAGCTCTGATGATGCACCTCACGCACGGGCTGACTACAAGGGCAGTATTTTTTGAAAACCCTGGTTTCCTCTTTATCATCAATTCTCCATCCTATTTCTTTTCGCCATAGTCTTCAGATTTGTATTTCATTAGAACTTAATTTTTGGAGTGTGGCATAATATTTCTATACAGCAATGATACCACACTTTTAAGGAATACCGTCTTTGTGTTGCATCTCTCTTCCCAAAGGGCATTTCGCCATTTGCACTGCACTTTGTAAATAACCGCAGCAGATTTATGTGAAAAAATGCAGGCCGGCAGTTTAGGAAGAGGGAATGGGTGTACTGGGGAGAAGGGGGTGGGCACGTAAATAAAATTAAAAAAAACAAACGGGGGGTAATCACTGCGGGCAAACATCTGCACCTAGAGAGAGTTGGCGTTTGCCCTGCATTGAATTATCCGCAAATCTACTGTTACTATTCACGCGTGGAACATCTTCGTTCTCAGGCATCACCCCTGGCCAGGTCCCTTCACACGTAGGGTGGTCTCCCGAACCCACACACTATAACCCCCTGGCCAGGTCCCTTCACACGTAGGATGGTCTCCTGAACCCACACACTAATCTATCGTGTGCCGCAAACCTCCCTTGCTGTCAAACATTGAACTATGACCACCAGACCATGCCACAGTCTCAAGCTATCCATGAAATCCCTTTCATACTCTGATTATTCTGAACTTTGGGTATGGAGAACCTTCTCCGGGATCAACATTGGGGGCCTTCAGAAAGCCCTGCAAAGGGGCCCTCCGCATCGGCTTCCTTCCCATGCATCAGACGTCGAGGTTTCAGATGCAAGGTATTATCAGATAGAAATATATCAACAATCCTGGCATTTTCCTTCAAAGAGGGCTCTGCCACTGCCCCTGTTCAAGGCCCCCTCTGAGCACAAGCTACGCACCCTGGAGTGAGCCAAGCCCCCCACAACCCAGGACCAGCGAGCCTTTGACATGACAATCCACCAATAAGCTCCTCACCTGGTTCTGCCGTAGAGTTGAAGCTGGCCGAGTTGTCCGTGCATAAGAGAAAACAAAACCTATCGTGCGGCGGGACTTCCGTCTTGTGAAGCCCGCACCCACGGAGTGCCTGGCCGGAGGAGCAGCGGTGAGTGGTGGAGGCTGCAGAAGTCCGGAGTGGCGGTAAGTGGGCTTTAGTTGTAGGGGGGGGCGGCAGGGGGGGTCTCGGTGCGCTTGTGTGTGTGTGTGCGCGCGTTTGTGTGTGTATGTGTGCAACGGCGGGGGGTGCCTCTGTATGTGTGCGTGCATGTATGGGCGCTCGTGTGTGTGTCTGTGCATGCGTGTGCTTGCGCTTCCCAGGAGACAGGAGATGGCCACAGCGAGCGCGTTCGCGCATGCGTGGCCCGCTCCGATCGCCTTCTTCAAGATGCGCGCGGCCAGCTCCTGTCTCCTGGAAAGCTGCGTCGCCAACTATACGTCTCTGTGCCGACACCGCGCTTACGCGCGGTTCAACGCCACGACACCTAAAAAATGGTAGGACAGAATTACACATTTGCAGTGTAAACAGAGGTTTACTGAAAGAAGTGCCTTTAATTAGTTTGAGGTAAGTTCATTCTGTAGTTTGAGAAATTAGCATTTAAAAAATGTCCATGCCGTAATAAAGAAAATAAATTTGAGAGAGCTGGACCATTAGTTCACACAACCACCACAGATTTGCCAATCCATTCAAAGAATAAATTCACACCATGGTACTAGGTAGCTTTTTGTCACATTGTGCATTGTATTATTGTAAATCTGGCACGCACTACAGGTGTTGGCCATCTAGAAAGAGTTGAGCACAGGGCCGTGAGACCTCTGCAGAGAGCCCTGCTGTTCGTGTCTGAAATTTGTGTGAAGCTGGGATTGGCCGCCCATGTGTTATTGGGAGCAAGGCCTGGCCAGAGGTTAGGCCCAGTTGCCAACCACTGCTGCACACAGTTGAAGGCCATGCTCTGCAGGGGTTGGCAGCCCCAAGGGTTGGATGCCCCGCTTGGCCTGGTCTCACCCCGTGGACAACCCCTCTGCTGTTCATGGCTGTAAGCTGTGCACAGCTGCGTTTGGCCTCAAGTCATATACTGCAGATATTGGCTGTTCATGGGGAGTAGGTTGCAGGATCTGGATGGGGCCTGGACCTGCGGCTAACCCCGCTGTGCACGTCAGAAGGCAGTGTGCAGTGGGGGATGACTTCCTGCACAGGGTGGGGTGCAGGGCCTGGGGTACAGGCCCTGTGGCCAACCCAATGCTGTGCACAGCTGAAGACCATGCACAGCTGAAGTTTGACACACACAGAAGATTGAGTACATTGCCTAGTCAGAGCCCAGGACAAGTAGCAATCCTAACACAGCTGCAGCTAGCCGCAAGGAACTCTGCTCTGGGCTATAATTTAATTAAAACTATGAAAGAAATACAAGTTCAAATTAAGTTATGGTTAGCCTTGGTTATTCAACACCTTGTCTTTAAAAAAGAAATCTGAAATTCACCGGAAAGAAACAGTTAAAGTTCTGGTATGGTTATGAATTAAAAACAAAAAGCCACTGAAATGTGCAAATTATGATTTGGCATTCATGGAATCGATGACTAGCAAAACAGCCAGGCAAACTATATCTTGCACACCAAATGCAAGGCTTACGACCTCACAGTATTTACATTAATTAAAAGCAACATCTACAAGTGAAATAAAATTAAACACTGCATAATCGCATCCATTAAGGATACAACATGATATAGTCGTCTCTGTCCAGAGGAAAGAGTAACGTGGGGTATAAACTCATCTGTAAGATGAGTTATAACATTTGTAACTGCATTTGGTTAATTAATGGTGATGATGACCTATATAAACCTCAAGATAGCATTCATCTAAAATAGAATAAGACGCCCTCTATCTTCAGATTGCTTCTTTTAGCATCCTTATATATAAACACTGTAATCTTACCCAGCAATACGAGCTTCAGCATGAACGGAGAAAAGAGTGGCAACTTTCTTAAAGACTGTCAGCAAAACTAAGCACAGTCCATCTTTGTGAGACCACCACCCTGTGTAACCGCTTTTCAACAATGCCAACATCTAAACCTTGATTAGGACTGTGTGCAGTTTATCACGTTGATGTCTGCTAGTGGCATCCCCATTATTGGCTACCTGCAGCTTACAGGGTTTCCTGCCTTTCCTACTCCTAGTCACTCCTTGTTTAGCTTTTATGAAACCATGTTCTGTCAGTAACTCATGAGCATGTTGTGTACAGGTGCATATCTTGTTTAGCATTTCCTCGTGAGAACTCAAACTATATTGCACTGTTAACTCATGAACATTCTACATGTGTGTGTATACATTACACAACTGTGCCTTGCAAGTGACTCAACACTATTACTAGTACACGAAATTACTGCGTTTCACGATTTTCACAGAAAATAGTGCTTTGTGCAGTCATAATTTTGCATATTGTACATGCCTGTCGCGTTTTGCCCACATCAATAAGACTCAGGAGTCGGAGCTGCTTGGTGCATGTCTTACTTTATTCCCTGCCAGCACCTTACTGGCTTACAGACTAAAACTGGTTCCGGTTCCTGTTTCCGGTCCTACCCTTTCCTGGTCGCCTGTCCTGTCTTGATACAGGGTCAGGCGCGACGACATGACATCTCCCCCTTTTGTACAAAGTCTCACCGTACTTCACATCTCTTCAACTAGTCGTCTGGGTTTCCTTATTTGGCGCCTCGGACGGCTCTCTCGTTCTGGTGTTTGGATGTGGTGATCTGCGACACTGATGATTCTGAGGGGGCTATGACGGTTTCGGTCATTGCTGTCGCTTTGGCTCGCTGTGTCACTTGAAGTTTGGCTCGAGGAAGCCCTATGGCGGTTGTGTGGATTGTACTTCTTGAAGTATGATACGTTCCTTGTTATCTGCTTGTTGTCGGCTTTCGCTGTGATCATAGTTCCTTTCCTTCTGCTGACTTGCAAGGGAACGTCAAGATATCGGCTGTCCGCCTTTGCTCGCCGGTCACTCCGGACTATCACCCAGTCTCCTTCCTGGATATCGACGTCCTTGGCGTGTCTGCGCCGGTCGGCGTATGTTTTCATTTTGAGTTTCGTCTCATGGTCCATCTCAACTAGGGTGTTGTGGTCAACAGTGATGGTCCGTGGTTGGGAGGTAGTGTTCATCATGGGTAGACGAGTGCGGGGCGCCCTCCCTAGCATTAGGGTGGCCGGGCACTGGTTTGTAGTGTTGTGCGGTGTGGTCCGGTATGCCCTCAGTACCTCATTCAGAGTCTGCTGGATGTCTCGGTGCATTAGCTCCGCTTGCTGAATTGCTTTTTTGAGAGTCCCCATAAATCTCTCCACCATGCCGTTGGCCTGTGGCCACAGGGGAGTGATTTTTTGATGTTTGAAGTTAAGGTGTGTTGCAAAGTCTGTGAATTCATGACCATTGAATGGGGGCCCGTTATCAGATTTGACTCGGAGGGGAATGCCCCATGCTGCGAAGATCTCATCCAAGATTGGAATGACTGCTGTGGCTCTGGTAGATGATATCAGATGTGCAAACGGGAATCGTGAGTATTCATCCATGACAACTATGATGTATTGTCCTGACTGCAGTGGTCCGAAGAAGTCGACCGCGACTTGTTGTCATACCCAGTCTGGCAGCTCAGACATTTGGAGCGGGGCAGGTGACTCCTCTCAACTGACAAGTTGACATGTCATGCAGTCTTTTAGGGTTGACTCTACCATTTGGTCCAGCGTGGGGAACCAGACGCGCTCTCTCAAGGTCTTCTTTGTGGCATTTATGCCTCTATGGCCTTCATGGGCCAAGTTGATGACTCCTTGGCGTAGCTTGTGTGGAATAACAATTCTCCCCCCTCTCAGAAGAAGGCCATTGTCGCTGATGGAGAGTTAGTCGTGTACGCGTTGGAAGGCTGTCAGGTCGCGAAGAAGTTGTTCTGGCTCTTGAGGCGTGTTTTTCACATGTCGCCAGGAGTTCGTACGGATGCGGTTCATGACGGCTTGCACAAACGGGTCACTTGCTGATGCCTCTTGGATGGCTTCCAGAGGAACTGCGGGTGGACAGGCTGCATCGACGACGAAGTGAATGTAGTCATCGGCCACGGAGTGAGCAGGTTTTGTGTTGTCTAGAGGGTGACGGGACATATAGTCGGCTGGATTTTCGGCTTTTCCTGGCTTGTGGACGATGGTGTATATGTAGTCTTGGAGACGCAGTCCCCACCATTCGATGCGCGGCGGCATTTTGGCGCTAGGGTTGCTGAAGATTGTGATGAGCGCCTGGTGGTCCGTGACGATTGTGAAATGTTTGCCATAGACAAATAGATGGAAATGTTCGCACGCCCACACCACAGCCAGGCTTTCTTTCTCCGGCTGGGAGTACGCTTTTTCAGTGTCTGTGAGGCTGCGGCTTGCATATGCGATGATGTGGCGCTGGTCCGAGTTTTCACGGTACTGGGCTAGGATAGCACCCAGGCCTACTGGGCTAGCATCAACTGTGATTTCAGTCCTCTTGTTTGTGTCGAAGTAGGCGAGATTGATGGCTGAGCTGACAGCTTGTTTAATGATAGTGAATGCCTGTTCGCATGCATCGGACCAGTCGAAAGGCTGACCCTGGCGTGTGAGTTCTCGTAGGGGGTAGCTGATTGTGGCGTAATCGCGGATGTAGCGCGCGCAGTAGCCTGCCATTCCGAGAAATGAGCGAAGGTCACTGACATCTTGGGGTGTCAGCAAGTGCGGCTACTTTTTCTGGGTCAGGCTTCATCCCTTCCCTGGAGAAAATGTGTCCATAGAACTTCAGGGTGTCTTTGTGGAATTCACACTTGGTGGCATTGAGCGTCAGGTTGGCATTCAACAAGGCGTGACATACCCTGTCCAGGGCCGTGTCGTGTTCGGTTTGATCTTTCCCGAAGACTAGCAAGTCGTCACTATAGTTGAACGCGTTTGGAATGCCTTGTATGACTCGCCGGATAGCCTCCTGGAAAATCTCGGCGGCCGAAGAAATACCAAAGTTCAGACGATTGTAACAGAAGAGGCCCTGATGCGTGGTAAATGTCGTGATATACCTTGATTTGTCATGAAGCTCCAACTGGTGATATCCTTTATTGAGGTCGAGTTTGGAAAATACAGTGCCGCCATTGAGTCTTGTGATCATGTCACTTATGTGGGGCCCAGGATGGCGCTCCCGCTCGATGGCGGTGTTGGGAGCGCGCATGTCTACACACAGTCTGACTTTGTTGTCTTGCCCCTTTTTGGGGACCACCACAACTGGGGACACCCATGGGGTGGGTCCCGACGTACGCTGTGGTGTTGAGCAATGGGTGTCACGCGTTCGTCTATGTGCAGCTTCACTTTGAAGTGATTCAGCTTCCCAAGGCCCTTGAAGAGGTTCGGGAATTTTGCCACGATGTCAGGGGCATCTTCGGTTATATAGAGGAGCTCCACTAGTCTCAGTCTTTCTGCTGTCGGTAGGCTTAGTAAGCAGTCGGCCACATCCGGTCCTTCCACAACATGAATGTAGGCTTGTATTTTCCTGTCTTTGAATGTCAGAGTTGTGTGGAAACGACCCAGGCACGGAAGGGGTTTTCGTGACATCCATGTAAATATGCGAACCGCTGCTGGCTCTAATTTAGGTCGTTGCTTCATGTTGTAGTATTCTAGTGCACATATGTAATTCAGTGATGCACCTGAGTCCAGGACAAATTTCGCCGGATGTGCTCCTATCATGATGTCTAATTTGGGGTATCGTTTCAAACGGTCTGGGTCTGATACCATGCAAATGTATTCGTCGCTGTCTTGCGACACAGGCGTGTGTGGCGAGGAGTCGCTGGACGTGGGCCTGCGTGACCGGTAAGAGTCCATGGTTTGGGGTTGGGAGCGGTAGGTGCTCGTGGACCGGCCTCGTGATTGATATGGGCTTGTTGATTGATGACTGGACCTCGAAGAGCTGGATGAGCGTTCTCTCCCTTTGATGGCACGTGCATGGTGTCGTGTGCCACGTCGTGGGGTCGATGACCTGCGTGTTGACTGTTTGGCCTGACACGCCACCTCAAAGTGATTGTCTCTCCCACAGCGGTGGCACCGCTGACCAATTGCCGGGCATTGCCCTGAGTGTGGGTAATCCTGTCCACACCTATAGCATGCGGGTGCTGACTTTGCCGACTTGTCATGTCGCGAGTCTCGTCGGGAGGATGATTTCTGAGAGGAGTATGTTGGCTTGTTAGATCTGTGTGAGCTGGTTGTGGACCTGGTGGTTTTGTGTGCTTGTACCCGGAGAGCGTGTTCTTTCCTGTCAGGCTTGTGGGTTTCCATTCGTTTAGCGTAGTTTTCTGCCTGGTCGTTGATTCTTGTCAGTTCCTCGATTTCTTCCAAGGTGTATTGTTTCTTTAGAAGTCTCCGACGCAGTGATTCAGATTGGCATCCATCAATGATGCTGAGTCGTAGGGCGTCCTCCGTCTTGAAGTTGTCGAACTCGCAATGACGTGCCATTCTTTTGATGCGCATGATGAAATCACTCATGCATTCGTCCTTTTCTTGGGTGGCTGGATTGAATGTGTATCGTTCGTAGTCCACGTTGCGCTTGTGGAGAAACCGTCTGTCAAGGGCTCCTTTTACCTCTTCATAGGTTGCGGTCGCCGCGTTTGGCAGTTCTTTGATGATTTGTGCTATTTCTTGGCCAGAGACCCAACCATGTAATCTTCGAAGTCCTCGCTCCAGTTCTTCCAGGCAGGCACCTTGCTGTTGCCTGGTGTCAATGTCAGCGGCTGTGGTTGTCGCATGAAGGGTGCCCCCATGGGCGCGTGAGGTAACATGACTGCAGTGGCTTGAGGCGCTGGGCCTGCTGTGACGTTTCCCCCGGACGTGCTGTTGGGTTCAGTGTCAGACATTTGGAGCTGTGACTTGGTTTGGCTGAATGAGAGGTCTCCCGCTCTTTAGTCGTTGCAGGGACTTAATTTTGGTGAGGTGAGGGTTCTTCTGCCCTTTTCCTGTTACAGGCAATGTATTTTGGCTGAATGGGGGCTTTCCCGCCTTTTTTGCTACAGTTCGTGGTTTTTTTTTTAGGAACTGCCTGACTTTAAGATGGCCGCCATCTTTGCTTCGTGGGTTAACCAATGGCCAGCGCCTGACCTTAAAATGGCAGTCGTGTGGGACGCTGCATCTCGGGGCCTTGGCTGCTCATTATCCACTCGCTTGCATTCTATGTTGGCTGCCACAGTCACTCTATCTTTTGCTACGGCCGCGGCGGGACTCACCCCTGCTTTCCGCTGCGTTCTTCGTGCTTCCTCAGAGGGCGGGTCTCCCACGTCCACAGTGGCGCTGCCGCGTCTCGGGATTCCTCGCTGCCGTCTGCACGGCGAGGCATGCGCTTCTTACTTGCGCTCCAATATTTGATCAGGAGGCACAGGATTCTCTGGCAGGCTGGCTCCAGCAGTTCCGGCGCCGGTTTCTATTTCGCGCTCTTCTTGCGCTACCGGGAGGATGACTGCGGACTCGCTGGTCGGGCCGGATACATGCGGCTGGGCTGTGCGACTGTATTTGTGGGAACACAATGATCCCACCCTCGTCGCCAATGTCGCGTTTTGCCCACATCAATAAGACTCAGGAGTCGGAGCTGCTTGGTGCATGTCTTACTTTATTCCCTGCCAGCACCTTACTGGCTTACAGACTAAAACTGGTTCCGGTTCCTGTTTCCGGTCCTACCCTTTCCTGGTCGCCTGTCCTGTCTTGATACAGGGTCAGGCGCGACGACATGACAATGCCTACTATTGCTTTTCTTTCTTTTCTTCTCTGTATAGCGCATCTGTTGTGTTTCATCAATTTTCTCTGTTTTTTTTAGGTTTCAGCTTGACAGTGCATGTGCGGTCTCTTCAAGATACTTTAATTTTCATTCAGTGGGCTTGGAAGCCACCCATTACTTATCAGTTGTGGGCATCATCCTGCCTCTCAAATGCTTGCATCCCATTGGTCAGTGCTGCGGTCTCCATGTCCTTTTCTTGTGTGTGCCCTTCCCTAGAGCATGGCATAAGTACTTGTGTCCTTAAACTGCTTGCACTTTTGGGAGCTATTTTCTTCTTTTTGCTGACGCACACTACTGAGTGCTTCTTTTGTAGCTGGTGTTGTCCTGTATTACTGCCCTTTCCTTCTTCTCCCTCCTCCCCTCCCGTTGGTGTGTTTGCTTCCTACCTCCCACTCGTTTTCCGTGCTGCGTCACTCCTGTTGCTGTGTTGGCCTGCCACCAACCATTAAAAAAAAAACACACAGACGTGACTCCGCTGATCGTCTCATAGCACTTGTGTTTTATACCTTCGACATACCTGCTCTCTACAAGCTTCTTTGCTTTGTTGCTTGCTCAGGCCCCATGTTGTGTTACTGGTTTTCTTTGTGCTTTCCTTGTTAAGGTTGCTTCCTCCACATGTATGTTCCTTAGCACAAGCTTGCACAATACGTTTATTTCAGGACAAATTATCAGGGTTTATGTAATTTTTCCTGCTGTTGTGTTTGCTTCTTACCTGCCACCCGTTTTTCATGTTGCCTCACTCCTGTTGTTGTGTTGACCATCCACTCACAATAACAAAACAAGCATTAAAATGCAATAGGTCTCGCCTTTCATTAAGTTAAAGCCATTTGCTTTGCTATACAATACCATTAGCAAAGCCAATTGTTTTAACTTAATTAAAGGCGAGACCTATTGCATTTTCAATGCTTGTTGTCCTTCTGGTCTTCCTTTGCCTTTCTCTAATAATCTTTCCATTTCCTTTCTCCTAACCATTTTCCCAACGGTTCATCTAGCACTTCATCTTGTTCGCCCCCCCTAATGCCAACTGCACCTACCCCGGAGATGCTACCCAACTCCGGGATGGAGGCCTCTGGCAGACGTGCCTGCATCACCTAGCACCTCGCCTCAGGTGTGACAGCATTCGAAACTGTGCATGTGAGAGTGGGGGGGTCTAGGGTAATATAGCACTGCATGGAATGTTTGAATGAATCAAAGGCTGGCACTGCTCTGTGGTTTATAACCACTAGAATTGCTCTGAGTTGCCCTAGGAAATCTGCACGGCTGCCAAGTGGCCTTGTGCCCTACAAACACCCTTCAAAAGCAGGCCTGGCTTTTTGGCATCAGCTCCGTAAATTCTGGGACATGTAGTCCACTCTCGGAATGGCATACACGTGTCACCATGAAATCCGCCGCACGCTAAGAAGCCAGGACTGGTGAAAACATGTCACATGCTACGGGTGTTTGACACCAATGGAAGTGGCGCAATGACCACCCAGATTAGGCCGGGGGAGTAACTGACCACTCAAACTTCAGCAACAGTGCAAACTGTTCAAAGGGTTTAATACAGTCAGAAATCGGAGATGTCCAGCTGTATCACAAGTCAGCCCTCGTCACATTGTGTGGGCGTCTTATCCACAGAGAGTGGGTGCTGTGCCCATCCCACCTGGGCAGTGGCCATGATGCATTTCAGCCACAGGGACCTGGGCAGGGGAACAACCACTGCCCCACGACAGCACGCGAGCTCAGCCCACCCAAACCTAGGTAGCAAGCCCTGCGCAATGTCAGGCCTCGAGGGAAGGACTCCCTGGCCAGACACTCTAGTGCGGTCTTACATCCCTGGAGACCTGTGCAGCGGACACTGAGCTCTGCCCATACTCAGACCTAGGGGGAACGGTCTTACACCTAGTGACCTGTGTGCAGTGGACACTCAGCACTGTCCCTATGTAGACCCAGGGGGGTGGTATTGCATCCCTGGAGACATGAGAGCGGATATTCAGCTCTACTCCTACGCAGGGCTAGGGGGACCTAGACGTGGGCCAGGCGCCCACTCAAACCTGAGCAGGGGGCGCGGCACTCACCCAGATCTTGACGGTGGCACACAGACCAGACTGGCGCAGAGGACCCTGCGTCCCCACAGACCTGCGCAGTGTGCCCACAGCCCTGCACCTACATAGCGGGGCAGCTCTTGTAGGAAACCCAACGAGATCCTGGCAGTAGTGTGAGGGGAAGCAGCCAAGGGGAACTGCCCAAACCCAGGCGAACCTGTTCCCTAGCCAGGCTCAGAAACGACCGGCCTTTCTTCCGCTCTCTTTGTTAGAGTAATCCTGCTGCGGTTGCAAAACTGGACGGGAGAGGGGCGGGAGAAGGGTAAGGGGAGGTGTGGGGGTGAGGGGTGGGGGAGGGAGAGACAACAGGAGTGGAGGAGAAGAGATAAACAGGGGGAGGGGGTAACAGAGCAACGGGGGGAAACAGATCGGGCAGAAATCCGGGGAGGGATGAAGCCGGAAATAGAGACGACTTCATCAGGGGAGTATAGGGATAAGACTGGAAGTGAGGGAAGGAACACATGATAGAGAGCAAAGGTGGACAAGAGGACTGAGGTAGGAGGGACAAGGGTGGGAAGCAGACTGAGGGCGCAGGGGCGATAGAGAAGAAGAAAGACTGGTGAGAAAGGAAAGTGAAATTATGCAGCCCACTAAAAGAAGGGAAAAGGAGCAGGGTAAAAGAAACAGAGAAGGGTGATGGACTAAACTAAATTAAGGGGGGGGTAAGGAGATGATGAATGGCAAAGAGGGAGGGAGAGAAGCGAGGGAGATATGGGCATGTCTGAGGAGAGGCAGAGTGTATTGCAATTCAAAACAACAAATAAGGCTGAGTGAATATAGGAATGAAGACAGAAAAGAAGGACTAACCACAAGACGAAAACGTCGAGGGAACTAAGAGAAGGAAGAAAGGGGACGGAATAATCAAGAAAGGAATGCCAAAGTGAATCACAAGGAAGGAAAAGAGAAGCCAAGAAATAAGGAAGGTGGAAGCTAAAGAGGGTGGGAAGGGCGGCTGTAAATTTAGGAAACTGAAGCTGAGGAAGTAACAAAACGGTAAGAACATTTAACGAGGATTGGGAGGGTGAAAGCAGGGAGAGGCGAGTCAGAGGGCAGGAGAAAAGGAAAACAAGAGAAGTTTGGTGACGCACCGGAGCTTGTCTTTATGGGGCCATGTGTTTCAAACACATGGCCCCATAAAGATAAGAAACCTTTCAAGGCAGAAGGAAGGCAGACAAGCCCGTCCAAGTGGGCCGTCTGTAAAAGAGAAAAGTCCATGTCATGAAAAACTCTTTCCCAAAGGCTGGCCACCGTTTAGCATAAATGGTTACGCCGGCCAATGGGAAAGAGGGGTGGGGCTTAAAGCCTTTTACTGAAAGCCCTCTAAATCATTAAATCTCGCCAGCAAGACGTCACATGTGCGCAGCCCACGCCAGCCGAGACGCTATGACGTGACTCCACTGGTCGCATCATAGTGCTATTTTCTTTTAGCTTCTACAAACCTGCGCTCTACCCCCTCCCATGTTTTGTGCTTGAGCAGCCCCCATGTTGTGTTGCTTGTTTTCTTTGTGCTTTCCTTGTCTGCATTGCTTCCTTGACATGTATGCCCCATAGCACATGCTTACACAATCTGCATATTTTAAGAGGACTTCAAGGACCAGTTTCATTGTGAATCAAGATGGCTCTACCAATTCCTCTTCTCACCCCATAGTGATTTATTACTACCCTCCCGTCCCATTGTCATTACTTTTGCTGTCTCCCCCGCATCCCCGCCCCCCCATCATTGCTTGACACATAGGGAGCTAGAAAAGAGGACATCCCATGCAAGGCTTTGCACAACATGCAGCTCACTTTGCCCCAGGTCTCTTGGTCAGTTTGGAAACTACCCTTTGAGGGAGATGCCTATTGAGTTAAGGTCTATACAGCCTGCTGGTCATGGTTTAAAATTCCTGCAAGGGCTAAAGAAATTGACATTGACAAAGACAGTAGCTCTCACATTGCCAAGACTTACTGCCTTTGCCAATGCTTGCTTTATCTTACTCTTCACTGTAATTCAGCACACACAAGAAAACGACTGCTATCAACAAGCTACACCCCAACCACAGTTTACTGCGCACTATGTGGTCGAGTGCAATTCTCCAACAAGCTTCTACCCCAACCACAGTTTACACTGCACTAAGAGACCGAGAGCAATTCTCCAACAAACTTCCACTCCAACCAGTTTACACTGCACTAAGAGACCAAGTGCATTTCTCCAACAAGCTCACACCCCAACCACAGTTTGCATTGCAATAAGAGACCGAGAGCAATTCTCCAACAAGCTCCCACCCCAACCACAGTTTGCACTGCAATAAGAGACCGAGAGCAATTCTCCAACAAGCTCCCACCCCAACCACAGTTTGCACTGCAATAAGAGACCGAGAGCAATTCTCCAACAAGCTTCTACCCCAACCACATTTACACTGCACTAAAAGACCGAGAGCAATTCTCGCTCTGGCGAAGCCCTCGCACGAGTGAGCGCCGTTTGTCTACTGTCCTTGAGTGGATTACAACAGTGCAATCTGTCCCTCTAATCTGCTACTGCTGACTTCGCTAATCTCATTGTCAGCTGCTAACCTAACCTGAGAGCTCTCAGGCACTTGCGGGAATTTAAGGAAATAAGAAGTGCATTCACATCACAAAAAAAAATGCAAAAAATTGCTTGCCTTCACTTTTTTGCTAACAACGTCTGCAACCAAACATCAATAACCGTTCAAAATATTCCCCTAGCAGCAACTGCACTCGTTTGACATGAATTAAAACAGTAGGTTTAAAGAAAGTATTGCCTTCTGTTTAGAAATGAATAGCATACCCTCCTATCAATTTCCACTTATGTGCATTGCTTCTGGTTAAAGCGTCACCAGTAAGGTAGACTACATAGTGCGGTGGGGGGTTTAGAAGTTATGCAAGATGCTTGTGTTTGAGACTCCAGGCCGATACTGCACGCATGATTGTTTAAAATACACATTAAGTGGCCTTTAGCTTTGCCCCAAGGAACAATTCTCTCTCCCCTCATATTATGGTTGTCTGGTGTACATTCCAACTCCCACGGAGTGACTCAATGCTTAATTTGTAAAATAATAAGTGCCTTTGTCTGGAGGACACTGCGGCTAGCACAACTCATTGCCCTGCCATCGCTGGCAATAACAGTAGCAATGAAACTACTAACCATCACACTTCTGAAAGGATGCCAAAGAAGACTGATCCACACCTCCCCAATATATAAACAAGGCTTGGGCGGCAGGTATTAGTCATTTTTATTGTAAATTGAATTACAAAACAACTGTTGTGCTCATTTCAAAATTAGACAGCGCCACCATGTGGCAAACAGTCATAAGTGCGGTGCTGACAATTAAGTGCTGGTGCCGAGCACCCAAAACCACCGTCTCAAATTAGGCATTGGAGTGATTGCATGTCCATAAATGGGCGACTAGTTTACAGCAATCTTTTTTCCACTTCAGCATACTTTCTTTAAAACATATTTTAGTCAGGACTCACAATGCAAATCAAACTTTTTGGCTTTGCCAATACTTGCAGACAAAGAGTAAATTCACAGTAGAAGAAGATTTCTGGAGATAAGAAAAGCAAAACATATTATATGAGTGAAATAGTTCAATTAAAAGATAAATGGACAAGAAGAATGGGTGCGAAATGTAGGCAAAAGATTGAGATCTAGAGAGAAGGCTGGCAGGAAATTGAAAGAGTGCAATAGAGCAGGAGAAGAGTAGCTAGAGAGCAAGCATTTCAGAAGTTTCGACAAGTAACGGACCAGCAAGCTTACAATACTTACAATATTTGGCATCTGCTAGGGGTCTTTAGCAAAAGCTGCTCCTCCGCTCAGGCAGAGTAGCGTCGCCCCACAGGAAAAATAAAATGATAATAACTTCACGTTATTTGTTGTTTTAATTTTCAGAAGCCTCTGAAGGTGCGGGAAGGTACTGCCCAAAGAGCAGGGAGAGGAGTGGTGAGCACTTTCTAAGTGCGCCTGAAGGTTGGACCAGCCAAACAGTCATGCACACTTAGCATGTCCTCCGCCAAGCTGTGATGCACAGCCTGGGTGGAGAAAATGCACAGACTCCTACTGTCTGTCTGCGCCCTGAACCATGGCTCTCAGACAAATCACGATGCTGCTGCCATATTGACAGCAATACCAAAGGGGGTGATGGACACAGCGTTGGAGCAAATCAAACACTCACCCCCAGTCAACTGATCTGGGCCTAATCCATCATCATGCTTTAGCTCACTCCACCACATAAGTTCAGACATGGCAATATGCAAATCATCTGACCCTGTGATTCATGGGAACAGTCCAGCCCGAACTGCCAAGCCATGTCTTCCCTGGACCAGAAACAACCATCCTGGGACCGTTTTCCAGCTAATCAGCCGTCATCGGACAGGCTAACTTGACTCCAGTGGTTTAGAGAGCAAGGGACCCACGTCTGGGCATACCCTTCCCACATAGGGTAAACAGCAAAACACATAAGATGATGGACGGAATGTTGCACAATGGCAAAACATTCACCCCCAGTCATCTCAATGGAAATATTACAGACTGCCTTAAAGAAAAGCCACTGTGCAGACTAAAGTCCATGTCAAGAGGAATAATTTATCACTGAAACTAATGCCTAGCCCTTGAAAATCAATAGGCCACTCCATGCAAGTTCAATTAGGTGGATTACGTTTAAAACAGCAAGGCTAACTCTGCATTTAATAGATATAACCTAATTGATCCCCACACTGGTAATTGTAGTATAAAAAAGAGAAAACAGGCATTGCAAGCCCTTCCTTTACAACTGTGATTAATTTGTGCCAGTGCTTTCCGGTGTTTACCACCAGCACTTATTTTTGAGGGCAGGGTCTACACCTGAGGGCCACTGCCAACTCACATGAAGGACTCAACTGAACATGATATGTCACATTATATAATAGACTCACTTCAGTGCAGTTCACACTCTATCACAATCTCCCGAGTCCCTGGTGAAGAGTGCTGCTGTGCTGAGCCGATGCTAAATCCATATCCGTGGTTGCACTCAGCTCAGTGTTGCTGGTGGGTGGGCCACTCATTGAACAGGATTTGGTTCTGTGGGGTAGGGGTGGCGGCAGCAGCGTTATGTGTGCATGCATAACCTCTTTTTCAAATTTCCAAAGCCTGCACCCACGCACTGCATGAGTCTCCGCAAGTTCAGTTCAGTACGACATACTGTAATTTCTGAAGCAGACACTGTGTGTGCAGCAGCAGGCCTAATGAAGGCAGTGCCACCAGTAAGTACCCACACCGCGTGGTGTCACAGTCACTGTGTTTGGTAAACAGAGTCCCAGCAAATATGCCGCCGGCACCGTGTGTAATGCTCTGGGCCTGGAGGCTGAAAGCAGGGCAGGGCCTTGTAATTTGGCCTTAACCCCTTTCTGTGTGATCGTTGACATAGTTGTCCTGCATGAAATGCTGTTTTTCCGTGCGTTTTGATCTTTTTCGCATATACTTTCATTTCGGAATTTTCATAACACCTGTTCTCCCCAGTGCTTTTGTTGAAAGTTTATTTTCGACGTCATCAAGCCTCGTGCTCCTGGCTCAGGTTGTTTGTGCAGTGGTGTGGTTGTTTTTGTGGGGTACGGTGTGCACCCTTCACCCGCTGGTAGCAGAGTGATGCTTTACATTCTAGTGAGCAAAATGGCGCCTACGTAGTGAGAGCACGACACAACGCAAAAACCCCTTAGCTGTATTTGTTTGCTGGCACTCGCACACACCCCATGCAGCATTTACTCTGTATTTACTGTTTTTTTTATGAATGATGCAGGTCGAAATACCTGTTGTGCCAGCAGCCAAGCCAGTCTCCGGAGCGAGTCCCTGTGAATGCTACTGGTTTAAGCAAAATGCTGCTCAAGCACCATCCGCTGCCGCTGGCATGATTTCATTTTATTTCTGCCCTTGTCCTTGTCGCAGTCCTCACACAACACTATCTACACACGCAGTGCCTGCTGTAGAGGTGAATTTGGGTTTACTGGCAGCAGTGTTGCACCCTCTCAGTGCCACGGTGAGGTAACACTGTGACCCCAGTATTTAATTGGTTTCATGGCTGGTAGTATGACCAGTACACCAAACTGGGTGCTGGGTTCAGGGAACACAGGGCTCGAGTTCCTTACCTCCAGCAATTTCCAAGCAACAATAAAGATGTCAAGATAACTGAGTGAATAATGTTCTTCGTGGAGAGTGATGGGACTTGTGTCTGGTAGAAGTTTTGACTCATCAGTAGGTAGCACAGAGGGTTAATGTGGCAAAAAGGGTTACTTTTGGTAGAAATCAATTTTCGTTATTAAAGAGAACCTCCAATTATAGTGTTCCATTTTCAATTCAGAGGATATGCTTCTCCAGACCAAGCAGTCTTAAACTATACTGCCTACCCATATTGATGACATGTCACTCCAACACCTTGTAAACCTCTGGACCTGGCTTATGTAACATTTCCTGTATGCAGATTTACATACATATGATTTAATCGTGGGAGCCAGTGGAGGAAGTGGGTGGAGCAGGGGCAAAGTAGTTGCGGCCTCAACAAAAAAATTTGAGCACCTGGACCTCATATTTTACAAATTAAGCACTGTTGAAAACACAAACATAAGGCTGTTCCTGCAAAGTAAGTTCAAACTGTGTAAAACAAGGAAGTGAAAGGACATGAGGAATGATGCGCAGCAGAATTAAAGGACTCATGCAAGCAACTACGTTTGTCTTTGTCCAGGCTTCTTAACTTCTTTGATGTGCTGTTCCACATTCAGCCAATAAGTGGCGCATTGACTCTACAAGTTGGCACATTATACACCATGGGGATTGTTGACTGAATTCTCATCCTTGAAGTCTGGCAAAAGATACAATGTGTATTAGTCAATAATTGTAATCTGAATACATCTTAACCCTTTGGCCGCGGCGCAAATTCCGCTGCGGCGCTAGGGGGCTAGGGGGCGGCGCTCATGACGGAACCACGCTGTCATGAGTCACGGGCGGTGTGTGCTCGTGACGGCGTGGTTCCGTCCCGGCCCCGCTCGCTCATTAATTCGCCCGTACAGGCGGGAAATTAATGCAGCGTGGGCAGAGCGGCAGCCGCATGACGGAACCATGCCGTCGGGAGCACATGCTGCCCGTGGCTCATGACGGCGTGGTTCCGTCATAAGCAGGCAAAGGGTTAAATACAAAACATACTGGAGGTAAAAAACAGAAACACTGCTGTAGTCGGAGAAATCTTGCTTTTTTCTAATTTATCCTTCTGTAAGGCAGACCTTTACAAAATTAACCCAGCAAGTAAAACACAAAGTGCAGCACTATAATCATGTATGTTAATAACAAAAAGGCCAGTTTGTGTCACATGTGCTTTACAACTGCACTGGCTCAACTATTCACCCACAATACGTTGATGTCAGGTGAGCTGGTCTAATTAGGTCAATAGAAGGAAAACAAGACTACAACACCCACATTGCTCTAGGCTGTCATTTAAAGCTCATGGACTGGAAACAGTGACCGTAATAACCTGCAAAGGTGTGGCCACAGTTAAATGTATGTTTCAGACTGACTATCTAATACCTGTCTTACTTATCTGTGCTTTTCACAACACCGACACTCTTAGGGGACTCATCTTAGTCCGATACCTTACAGACCACAAATGAAACCCTTAAATCTAGTGGTGTCACTTTTTCCAGATGCTAAAATAGAAGCAGGCAAGCTTGGGTCAGGCCGGGGCTAGAAGCAGAGCTGAGCAGATGGAGCTCCAGGCATCTGCAACTTTAGGTCTGGCATTTGCCAAGGCTTTTTGTATTTACAAAAATGATATATATATATTGGCCTATTATTACATTATTTACATTTTTCTCCCAACCACTACAGTACACTCCATGGGCCTTTGACTAACTTCACTGTGAGTGGTGGCATCCTGCTCTTTCACAAGTAGCACATCAGTTTACAAAGTAGTTCCCTTCAGCACTATAAAATACTACGTCACTGTGTGCTTTTTGAGACCAAGAAATATTTTTGCTTTTAGATATTTGAGTGAAGAGTGATGACCCACAGTCCATCTGTGCACATGTATGTACTTTTATTTAAGCATTTTTTTAGGTCTCAGCCTAGCGTACACCGCGCAGCAGTGTCGCGCAGCCGAGAATTTATGTCTTTAGAAGAGAGGGGAGTCACTCCATTCAAGCCCCGTCTTTTTCGGATTCGGGGGCGGGTTTTTTGCAGTTTTCTCACCATGACGTCATCCGTCACTCAACAGCAAAAACCGCCCCCCCCCCCCCCCCGAATGCGAAAATGTCGGCGCTTTTCGGGCGCCATTTCTGCCCGACCGCCGCCGCAAGAAGTCAGGAAGCTGCCAAGTCCTCCGGTGAGTGCTTGCTGTCCTGCCCCCTCGTTGCTCGTGCTTGCTGTCCTGCCCCCCTCGTTGCTTGTGCTTGCAGTCCTGCCCCCCCTCGTTTCTCGTGCTTGCTGTCCTGCCCCCCCTCGTTGCTCGTGCTTGCTGTCCTGCCCCCATCGTTGCTTGTGCTTGCTGTCCTGCCCCCCCTTTCCCCCCCTCGTTGCTTGTGCTTGCTGTCCTGCCCCCCTCGTTGCTTGTGCTTGCCTCGTTGCTTGTGCTTGCTGTCCTGCCCCTGTTAAAGTTAGGCTGCAGCATCAACATTATCGGCGCCATCTTGCCCCCCTTTTTCGAGCCCATTCATGCGCGTAAGCGGCAGCCATTTTGAGTACCATGGCCTCTCTGCCCATCGCTGATAGCCAGCGCGTCTCTCTCTCTCCCCTGACCTCGCAAAGCATCCCCCGCATGCTGACAGCCCCCGCTCTCACATGCCTTGGGTCATAAACCCCTCTTCCATGCAGCTCTGCCTCGGAACCCCATCCTGTTCCCAGCGCGACACCTCCCACCATTCCTTTCATGGTCCCGGATCCTTTGATAAAACCCCCTTTCCTCTGTACCCTTTTGTCTTCCTCGTTCCCAGGCCGCCACCTGGCCCTGCGGATACTGTTATTGCCCCCCCTCCTGTACAGTAGGAAGCTTCCCCCATCAAAGGATCCAAGAGTTGATCAAAGCCCCCACCCCATGAGATCCGATCAACCTCACACATTCCGTGAATCGGCGGAATGTCCAGCTGCGCGATAATCATCACCTGTTGTGACCGGGGTGGGGACTTCAACTGTAAATGTGTGTGGGAACGGGCCTGAAGCGGGGATTCCGAGGATGTCTTTTCTTACATCAAAGTAATGACAGAGATGTGTTTAACGTAATAAAACAATAAACTCGTGTATAAGAGGCCAGGCCTCGGAGATGCGGTTAGAGCACCTCGAGAAGATACCCTGTTGTCTGATTTGATGTGTTCTGCTCCGTCGGAATAAAACTTCTGTTTCCTGCCTTCCAGTCTCCAGCGCCTGCCTCTTTGTTTGGTAACTTGAGTGGGTATAGAGGCGGTTAACGCCGGGCAACTCTGAAAAAGGTCATCAGCCCTACCTTTTTCCACACCCCCCCTCGTTGCTCGTGCTTGCTGTCCTGCCCCCCCTCGTTGCTCGTGCTTGCTGTCCTGCCCCTCCGTCGTTGCTCGTGTTTGCTGTCCTGCCCCCTCGTTGCTCGTGCTTGCTGTCCTGCCCCTCCTTGTTGCTTGTGCTTGCTGTCTTGCCCCCTCGTTGCTCGTGCTTGCTCTCCTGCCCCCCTCGTTGCTTGTGCTTGCTGTCCTGCCCTCCTCGTTGCTTGTGCTTGCTGTCCTGCCCCCCTCGTTGCTCGTGCTTGCTGTCCAGCCCCCCTCGTTGCTTGTGCTTGCTGTCTTGCCCCCTCGTTGCTTGTGCTTGCTGTCCTGCCCCTCCTCGTTGCTTGTGCTTGCTGTCCTACCCCCCCTCGTTGGTTGTGCTTGCTGTCCTGCCCCCCCTCGTTGCTCGTGCTAGCTGTCCTGCCACCCCTCGTTGCTCGTGCTTGCTGTTCTGCCCCTCCTCGATGCTTGTGCTTGCTGTCCTGCCCCCCTCATTGCTTGTGCTTGCTGTCCTGCCCCCTCGTTGCATGTGCTTGCTCCCCTGCCCCCCTCATTGCTTGTGCTTGCTGTCCTGCCCCCTCGTTGCATGTGCTTGCTCCCCTGCCCCCTTGTTGCTTGTGCTTGCTCCCCTGCCCCCTTGTTGCTTGTGCTTGCTCCCCTGCTCCCTCGTTGCATGTGCTTGCTCCCCTGCCCCCTCGTTGCTTGTGCTTGCTCCCCTGCCCCCTCGTTGCTTGTGCTTGCGCTCCTGCCCCCCTCGCTGGTTGTGCTTGCTCTCCTCCCCCCCCCTCGTTGCTTGTGCTTGCTCCCCTGCCCCCTCGTTGCTTGTGCTTGCTCTCCTGCCCCCCTCGCTGGTTGTGCTTGCTCTCCTTCCCCCCCTCGTTGCTTGTGCTTGCTCTCCTGCCCCCCCTCGTTGCTTGTGCTTGCTGTCCTGCCACCTCGTGCTTGCTGTCCTGCCACCTCGTTGCTTGTGCTTGCTGTCCTGCCCCTTCGTTGCTTGTGCTTGCTGTCCTTCCCCCTCGTTGCTTGTGCTTGCTCTCCTGCCCCCTCGTTGCTTGTGCTTGCTCTCTTGCCCCCTCTCGTTACTTGTGCTTGCTGTCCTGCCACCTCGTTGCTTGTGCTTGCTGTCCTGCCCCCTCGTTGCTTGTGCTTGCTGTCCTTCCCCCTCGTTGCTTGTGCTTGCTCTCCTACCCCCTCGTTGCTTGTGCTTGCTCTCCTGCCACCTTGTTGCTTGTGCTTGCTCTCCTGTCCCCCCGTTGGTTGTGCTTGCTCTCCTGCCCCCTCCTTGTTGCTTGTGCTTGCTGTCCTGCCACCTTGTGCTTGCTGTCTTGCCCCCTCGTTGCTTGTGCTTGCTGTCCTGCCCCCTCATTGCTTGTGCTTGCTCTCCTTCCCCCTCGTTGCTTGTGCTTGCTCTCCTGCCCCCTCGTTGCTTGTGCTTGCTCTCCTGTCCCCCCGTTGGTTGTGCTTGCTCTCCTGCCCCGCCCTTGTTGCTTGTGCTTGCTGTCCTGCCACCTCGTGCTTGCTGTCCTGCCCCCTCGTTGCTTGTTCTTGCTGTCTTGCCCCCTTGTTGCTTGTGCTTGCTGTCTTGCTCCCTCGTTGCTTGTGTTTGCTGTCCTGCCCCCTCGTTGCTTGTGCTTGCTGTCTTGCCCCCTCGTTGCTTCTGCTTGCTGTCCTGCCCCCTCGTTCGTTGTGCTTGCTCTCCTGCCCTGCTATTGGCATTGTAAATGACAATGCCATTTATTTATGTTTTTTAAAAAAAAAACAAATAAAAATAATGTCATGAGCAATGCCAACAGCTCTAACTTTAAGAATGCCGAGGCCTTTGCACTGTAAATGCTTGTTATTACATGAGGCTGGGATTCAACCAAAGCAGTCAATGGGCCTCACCAACAGCTTTTAAATAGGATTTCTTTCCCCAAGGATTTGGCTGACAACTACAGTCAAATCCGTGTAGTGCAGTTTCCGCTCAGGTATTAATTTATGATCTGAACAGACACCTCGCACCTACACCATTTCAGAGACAGAGAAACACACGTGGCATCTGGCATTGCATCTGTTCATCATAGAATAAACATATCTGCAGAGGCACACTCATTCTGTAACGTGTCGGCAGCTTGGCCTTCTGGACCCCATTCTACACTTTTTCGTACCCAGAAAACTCCACTTACGTCTCAAACTCCATCAGTACTATATGACTGCAATTAAAAGCTACACTGGTGACCCAACCTTAGAGATCAATGCATTCTGAAATGCCACATCTGTTTGAAGGTCACAACCACAATAGCAGTATAAAGTAATGTGAACTTACTGGTGCCAGCGAGTCTTCCATTATTTCTTCGGATGACCCTTTTTTTAAATCTGTAAAAAGGGAAATAAATATACATTAGGGAGCAGCTTTTTTTTTAAGCGGAGCTAGCTATTGAGCTCGGTTGTGTAAATGGACATTTTAGCTGCCAAGTTAACAGACTGCCACCAATCAAATCTATTTTACATCTACTTGTAGTCGTCAGATTCTAGGGAAACACCTAACTCAATGACGTGATACCTTGATATTAAGTCTATTAACCACACAAACACTCCTACATAGATGTAGACCAGGCCCGATCTCTTCGCATGTCCCAAGTAGACACATGCATGTTGTATTGTGCTTTAATATAAAAGTGAGTCTTGCATTTAAGAGGTAGCTGGCACCACTGCTTCTTGTATGCAACGCACTGATCACAAAACATGCACATTATGAGGCCAGTATTTATAGATCCGTCTCAACTCGCTCGGTTTGCCTAATCCTACTTTGTCTTCCCTGTTTTTTCAGGAATGTCCAGGAGAATATTGCACTGGCTGTTCCCCTGTAATCTCAGAGATATTTTTTTTTGGGTCCATCTGGATGCCCACCTCCCTCCAACCATTACAGACGCTGATTCTAGTTGAGAACGTTCATATTATTTGTCATTCTTCTTGCTGCAGTCACGTTTTTCATTAGGATAATTTAACTAATGCACCTGAAAACAATGACCTGTAGGTGACAAGTTTAGGTCTGGAGACAAGTGACCTGTATTTGACTTGTCACCCCAAGGACGATGCTCAACCAAGTTGGAGCTACATCAGTGACAAGTGAGGACAAGCATTGGCAAAGCCACTAGGATTCGATTATGCAAAATTGAGTTGAGCTGCTGTGCAACAAGGCGTAAAGTTTTTTGTTTTTTTAAAGAGATCGGACACAGTCAATGCTGGTATCATAGTATTTTTTTTACTTTCTGGTGTTTTTTTTTTAGAAGGTTAGTGCAGCGCTGCAGGGAGCATGTGAAATGGACCTCACACTGGTATTTCCTACCTGCTGCACACTCCCTGTTTGGATCACGTGCTCAGTGGAGCTGCGCACAAGAGGTACCAAGGGCAGGAGTAAACAAGAGCCTACTAGGGAACATGCAGCAGCGGAGTATCACAGAAAACAAACAACTCCACCTAGCACCTGTGAGGATAGACGCCGCCCCTCCCCTCCTGCCATGCAGGCTGTGGCCAGAAGTGTGACTGGCAAGTACATGGCATCAGGAGGCACATGCAGCAGCAGCCTCACTCCTGCACGGGCACCTAAGTATAAAGAGCAAAGAGGGAGGGAAGGGAGGAATGTGGTGATGGTGGAAAACATCAAAAGGTGAATGAGCGAATGACGGACTATCTTACAGAGAGATCAGAAATGAGGGTATGGTACTGATGAATGAAGGGCACAAGAAAGAAACAGAGAGAAACAGGACGACAGGGAAGAGAGAACTTAGAGAAGAGGATGGGTGAGAGAAAGAAGCAGAATGTGACAGAGGGGAGAGAAAGTGGGAGCATTGAAATATAAGAGAGCGCTGGCACTAGGATAAGAGAGAAGCTTAGAAAGTGAGCAATGTAGGAGAGGGAACCGTGTGTGAAGAAGAAGAGAGAGAAGAGCAAAAGAGGGCAGAGAAAAAGGAGACAAGTGAAAGAAGAGACAATCGAAGTTTGTCGAGAAGAAAGGAAATAGAATTTTTTAAAATAGTATGCACTGGCAACAAGTTCGCACATGTGGTGAAAGTATATGAAAGCATTCCGATGCACTTCACATGTGCTATGTACAGTAATGACAAAAGGGGCGCTACATAGTCACTATATATAGCCACAGAAAGTGCAGTCTTCTGAGAGTAAAGAAACGTATCAAATACAGAAAAGTGCAGTACAGGAAGCCCTTTTCTTCCATCTCATGTGCAGTAAATGTAATGGCAAAAGTGCAGTTTGAGTGTACCGTCCGTGGTTACAGAAGTGCAACATTCGTAAACATTGGAAACCACACAGTTGCATGTGCAGACTGGGTTTCTGGGTTCAAGACATGGCTGCTCACAGCTGCAGGGCCCAGGAAGACCAAGGACAGAAGTAAAATGTATATATATTTTTTAAAAGAGTACTTGCACTGTAGGAGCCTGCAGGGGAAGGACGCTGCCACCAGAAGCAGTACTTGGTCTAGGCTCGGAGGCACGGACCAATAGGAAGCAAGGAAACAAAAGTGACGTTGGAGTCACAGGGGAGCCAGCCAATGGTAAGTAAAGTGACATGAGAGCCATGTGGGAGGCAGCCAGTGGTAAGTAAAGGTAAGTAATGGGCAGCTCTAAGCCCTTTTAGGATTTTTTTAATTAAATGCAAGAGATTTCACAAGCACAGCACAAGCGCCATGCAGGTGAAACAAAAAAAGGCCTGACTGAAGACACGAGGGAGGCATAAAGAATGTGGGAATATACTTGTCTTGCCTTTCTGATTCCTACCATGCACCAATTTCGGGGGGGGCTAACATGGCAGATGAAGGGGCGTGGCTAATGTTAATCAATGGGGCGGAGCTAAAATGGCAGATAATCAGGATCGGTTAATGCTCAGGTCAAGCCGAGAAAAAAATGTGGTGAATTCTGCATTTGAAACTGGACAACAATTAAAGCACACATTTTTGTTAATTTGATGCATTTATATGCTATTGTCTTATGAAAAAGGAACAGAATGTACTGAATTAAAAGGCCAATTTAATATATTTTACTACAAAGCACTTTAGGAACACATTATAACCAATTTTCACAATGCCATTTCAAGGCGACGACCCTTTTTCGCCAGTTCATTAACAATTGCTTCTATAGGAGGACAATGTGCACGTGAAATGTTTATCATTGCAAGTCCAGAGAGTCGTTCTTGCCCCATTGTTGACCGAAGATAGGTTTTCAGTCTGCGAAGACAACTGAAGCACCTTTCTGGGGATGCGGTTGTCACTGGCAAAGTGGCAAATAATTTTAGCAGGCAGTATATGTTGGGATAGAAGTCAATGTGAGCATGAGTTAAGGTATCCATTATATTCCATGGCCTTTCCTCAATAGGTACCTTCAGCCATGTCATTACCCACATGTCATATTCATTTTTAAGATCCTCGCGTGTACCAGGTAAATCGTCCTCATATATGTCAAGAGCATCCTTCAAATTTTTAAAAGACTCTTGGGTGACAAATCTTGGTACCAGATACTGCATTGTACAGGCCTTTTTCACATGCTGGCTGAATCTTTCTGACAATTCATACAATAAATTGTCTATAAAAGGTAAAAATATTGAAATCCTAAAGTAAGCTTCAGGATCACTAGTCTTGTAATTGTCCCGTTGTGTCTGCCTGCCAGTAAGGCGTGGCATTGTCAGAGGTTCCCCTGCTGTGGTTTGGGCTTTAACGAAAATCTCATTAAATGCTTCTTCAGCTTTGTCTCTGCTTTCTTGAATCACCTGCTTGACTGTTTCAATCTGTTCTATGCACTCCAACAGATCTGTATTAGGATTTTGGAGTGCAGCTGAAACAGGAAGCAGTAGCCCAGAAAATCGTGCCAGGATGTGTAATGCAACAATGAAGTTATGGGACTGAACAGCTGCGAGAAATTGCTCAGCCTTGGAAGAGGCATTGTGATCTTGCCAATCCGAGATCTCAAGCAAAGAGTCAACCACAGCTGGGTACATATCAACAAAACGAACAACCGATGCATTCCTTTCAACCCACCGTGTCTCACATAAACCACTTAACAGTTTCATTTTTGTATCTGGCAAAGTAGCAAATTTCGCCTTTAGGACAGCCATCCTTTTCGCAGAGCCTCTTACAAAATTAGACACTTCTTTAAGTGTTGAAAGACAATTACGGATTTGACGTATTTCACATGAATGTCCAATCACAAGATTCAGTGAATGACTTCCACAATGTACATAAAATGCCTTTGGCACACGCTCTAAAACTAGCGCCTGTGCACCTTTAACAGAACTTTTCATTGCAGCACAACCATCGTATGCTTGCCCACGTATACGATCTAAATTCAGGCCATATGTTTCTAAGGAAGTGAGAATTTTCTTTCCAATTTCAACCCCTGTTCCATCCTGAAGCTCTTCGAAGCCAAGGAATTCTTCATACACAGATGTACCTTCTATAAAACGAATTACTAGAACAAGTTGCTCGATAGTGGAACTGTCAGTTGTTCCATCTGCTAAAATGGCAAAAAATCTTGCATTGTTTGCGCGCTCCACCACTCTATTTCTCATTAGAATGTTGCAAGCAGAGATGATCTCATTCTGAATCTTCCAACTTGTATAAGTTGCATTAGAGGGACACGTTGCCAGATGCCATGCCAGAACTTCATCACCAGCTTGAAGTCGTAGGCGCAGAGCAGCACGGAAATTGCCATCATTCTCTTCGGGTTCCTTTGAAGTAATAGGTTGTCCACGGTCTCTGTGTCCTCGAAGAGCTATACCTTGTTTTGCACAATGGAGTACTGATTCCACTATTGGCACAAGTCGTTTTCTGTTTTCCAAAATAGTTTTCTTCCAGTTGCTCTCGATCATAGTTGTAACAGCAACAGACTTTCCTTCAAAAACAGATGAGAAGTCAGCTGCCGCTGTCATACTCTCTTTGTGATACAAGGAAGAAGCATGGAAACGAAAATCACTTTGAGCATGTTTCCATTTTGTTATGGGCCGAAGCACTAATTTCCCCACAGCTTGATGAGAACCTCTTCCAACTTCTTTACGGGCAAAGAGTACACACATCTTGCATAAGGCCCCCTCAAGTTTAGCACTGTAGGCAAGCCATGGGCAATAGGTTTTCAACCATTCATGTTGAAAGCGACGTGCTTGATTTCCCTCTTGAACAACTGGAAACTTGTATGATGTCTCTGGCGTCCAGGAAGAGTGCAAAAGTTGGTAGCGTAAATCATCTGGGATTGATGATGAAACTGTGCTGAGTCTTGAAACATCTATATATACTCCTATATCTAAGATGGATGAACTCTTTGACTTTTCCAAACATGGACTACTAGTAGCTGGCATACCAGTGGTTGTATATGCAGGAGGCTCAGAATGAAGAAATGCTGAATGTTCTTCAGGAGTGTAGCCGGAAGCTGGCAGGGCAGGTTCTTCACCTGAATTAGAACATGCTGTCAAAGGGTCTTGAGCGGCTGGCCGACGAGTGAAAAAATCCTCTATCTTTCGCCGCTTAACATTTTGTGGTCCAAAGCCTCTGGTGTTCAGCATCCTGCTGTATGCGGATAGCGATCTCTAGTGAAATATAAAAAAGGCCCTCAGGTCACTTACTTAATTATTACAAAACTACGGGGGAAAGAATACTGTAATTTTGTACAATAAACCAACATTAAAAAGCCAAGAAATACAAGTTAAACACCCAGTACCTCTCTAAATTATCCTAAAACTCTTTAAAGAAGCAAGCTATAAGTAGCCTGATTTTCTGTACCATTATGATACCACACACTTACCACATGTCTAAAACTTCAATGAAATGGCTGGAATTTCTTATAATATGAAAATGTCCAATGCAAATCAGCCCCAAACAATTATGCAAAACCACCTGGATACATAATTATAAGATTACAGTTTCTAATGGTTGACGCAAAGACTTCTGCCCTCTATGCTTTCAATGTACGCTTACCTACAGAAAGAACAGGCCTCACAAATATTTAAGCCCAGATTTACTAAGCTTTCATGCACCACAACTTGGCAAGGGAACATGTTGTGCTGTGTTGCATCAAAGGCAGAGAGCAGAAATGTGCCATATTTACAAAAATATGACACATTTCTGCTGTCTCCCTCAACTGGTGCTGCATAGTGCCAATGCAGACATCATGGTGCAACGGTGCCTGCGTTATGAGCAAGAATTTTCTGTGAAGGAAGGGATACCTGAATGCAGCTCACATGGAAAAAGGAAGCAACAAGGATAAATAAAGATAATTCTCCTGGTAACGCCTGGGCCTGGGAGGCGCACCATTTGGAAACATTCCCAGGTGTACTGGCTGAAGTAACTGTGGGATTGTGTAACAATCCATAGACATATGTGTGGGAATGCCCTAGCTCCACCCATGGAACAACTTCCCAACGCAAGGTAACTCGAGGCAGCTCAATACTCTGCCTCTCATTACTCTGGAGTTACTAAACGACGCAAAACCACAAAAAGTGGCCTTTGTGTAAATTACGTAAATCCCAATTAAATGGGTAAAATTATGGCAGCGTAAAAGGAAATCAGAATGGATGGATACAAGTGTGAAAGTTTGGTAAATCTAAATGTGAGAGGATGGATGCGTTGGTGAAGGGATGGTAGAGTAAATAGATATCTGAGATGGTGGCTAAAAGGATCGGTGTAAGGTTGGCAGAGTAAATTGAAATCAGAAAGGATGGATGGTTGGATTGATGGATGAAAGGATAGCAGATAGTATAACACACACCTACCCGATGTACCAGCAGGTTACAGAGTTCATTGAAAAGGTGTTTACCAAATGTGGATATTATGCTCTGCTTGACATGCATTTTTGATACACTGCATTACCTGCAGGAAAATCTCACATTCGAAGAGCCAATCAACATACTTTGGACGTGCTTAAAAAATGTGTGTGTATTGGGCCTCATCAATAATCTGAAACTCATTGAAACCGAAGAGCACCTGCTAGCGGAAACTTCTTGGCACCCGAAATTAAAGTTACTGAGAGGTGTCTGCAGCTATTTTGGGTTGAAAAATTAATCACAAACTGGGCAAGTAATTTGAGTCTATAATCGTGCAACTATTATTTTTAGAAAGGTAATCCGGAACTAAATTTAATTTTAGATTATTACGTAATGTGCAGGTCTGTAGTACTAGATAAGAAGTTACCAGACTATGACATATATTAGTTCTGCTAACTCTTGCGGATCCATAAGATCAGATTGAACCATCTACTGCTTCCCCCCATCATAAGCAGGAGCCAGGATCCAGAACACAAGAAATAAACCACCAGCATTATAAAGGGACCTGCAGAGCTAATGAGAGCTGCCAGCATAAAATATATTATAGAAATGGTCTCCTATCTTGCACACTTCCTCATCAAATCACACGACTAAGCACGGATTCCCATGGCTCAATAACTGCACCTTGGTATTCATCATGAACTACATGGAGATGCTTTTCACAGAGGCTTAAATAAAGACAACACTCTTCCAACCACACACCCACTAGGTGTAACCTGCTACATGCATGGATAAGTGCTCAGCATCGCACAAATGTATGACAACATGCCATCACAATGCATGTCTTTGCAACGCGGTTGTAATAACTCAACAACTCAAGTGCTGTTACAACACAATACCATTACAATGCAAACTCTTACCACGCATATGCCTTTACAACAAAAGCATATGCGTGGTGAAAGTTTTGTTTTAAAATATAACTATGTTACAGTATAAACGCTACATATATATATATATGTATATAGGTTTATATATCCCTGTAAATGGGTTATTTTTTTTAGTAACGTGTGTATATATATATATATATATATATATATATATATATATATATATATATATATATATATACACACACACACACACACCCACCCACATTTCCTTAAAACCCTACAACCCTTCAACTCATACCAACCCTAAAATTGCCCCCCTGGCACCCCAAAGCCTATACCTACCCTGAACCCTAAAATTAACCCAAAACCCATACCCACACTGAACCCCAAAATTACTCCTGGCACCCTAAAACCCATTACCACCCTGAACTCTGAAATTACCCCCTGACACCCCAAAACCCATACCCACCCTGAACCCTAAAATTACCCCTGGCACCCCAAAACCCATACCCACCTGAACCCTAAAATTACCCCTGGCACCCCAAAACCCATACCCGCAGTGATCCCTAAAATTACACCCTTGCCCCCCAAACCCATACTCACCCTGAATCTTAAAATTACCACTAGCACACCAAAACACATACCCACGCTGAACCCTAAAATTAACCGGAGACCTGCGAGAAGTTAAGAAGCCTCTGCAGGACTGGTCAGTGCTTGCCAGCCATCAGGAAGAGGCTGGAATTCACACGAGCAAACACGCCCACGCAACAATATGCCAAAACCATTCTCATACAGAGTACAAGCATGATTTTCACTACCTTGGAAAAGTCTAAGTACCCCCATTACTCACTACACCCCACAGATCCAGCCTGGTTGCTCCTGGATTTCCTTACAGACGGGTAAAGTTATTTTTCAGAAATTGGTTAACAAGTCAATCTACTGTCACTTCCTACTTCATACTATGTTACTGAATTATACAATTAGGGTAAAATGTTAGTCATTCATTTGTCATGCTTTTCTTAGTGCTGCTTTTCATGATGTAGGTCTTAATTTTATTGAATGATCTGATACGTTGCTAATGTTTAAGAGGGCATGCAATTATAGCTTTGTATTTGAAGATGTAGGTGAATAAAGATAATGTTTAGAATGTGGTGCAAATATTTTTTTACTCTTCCATTGGATTCCTTGTCATGATGTTAACTGTGGATAATTTGCTCCCCCCCCCCCCCCCCACCACCCCCACCCCAAAGAGTAAACCTTTTAGGCTCTATTTGTGCGGATCAATATAATGTAACAAGTTGGTAGGGTTAAACCAGCTGAGTGGGTCGTGGTACTAGCAGGGACACTGATATAGACTTTTATAGGTTGTTTATTTTACTCTTAAATACAGCCTCATTTGGGGGGGCGTGGCTAGCAGCCGGCGATGGCGGCAGCCTAGAGGAAGAGCTCCGTGCTTGAGGCGGCTCCCGGATCAATCCGAACATCAATCTGTTTTTAAAACTTCCCGGGCGGGAAGGCACAGAAGCCTAGGACCAAGCGGCAACACACCAGACCAGCGGGACCTCAATCCGAGGTCGGAAAAGTACGGTTCTGACAGTGCCCAGTGGGGGCCTGTGCGCAGCGTCCAGACCGGGGACCACAGTGAGCGGCAAGCCTGGGAGGAAGTGGCCCGTCTCGGGCAACGAACCACCGGAAGTGCCGGCCGCGGAGAGCGGCAGCGATAAACAGACCGGGGCACCCAGCCGCCATCACCGGACATCAGGAGCCCGGGATTCCTGGCGTAGGGCACATCGGAGGTGAGGGGGATACAATCCCAGACGCCCGGCGAGGGCGAAGGCCAGCGCACAGGGCGGCGACATCCAGGCCGGCAACCGCCATCTTGGCCGGCGGCGGCCAGAGCGCTGGGGCAGGAGACGGGGGATCCGCGCTGCTAACTAGACCATACAGCAACTCCCCCCCGCCGCCCGAGGGCGCATTGAGCGGCGAAGAGCCCACATACTGAATAGACTTCAAGACACCCCCGCCTGGCTTGGGCCCTGAGACCTGACGGGCGTCCACACAAGGCACTCGTCCTGTACCCAGTGGGATCTGTCTGGCCCCCACCAATATCAGAGGTCCCGAGCAGTGGATCCGACGGCCACAAGAATAAGGTGGCACATGTGGAACTTAAGGGGGGCAGTGAAAGTTCCCTCAGGGCGCCATCGATCGGTTGCCTACCCCGCAAATTAGCCCGAGACTCGACCGGCAGCCTCACACCGCCAAACAACGGAGACCCTGTCCAGCCTGGTACCGTTACTGGACGCAGCATCTAGAACGCCCCTCAAAGGCTGCACCTCACTCCTATACACCGGGTGGGCCCCGGGACAATCCCCTAGTAGCGGTCTGAGGAGGTCAGGGAGGCACGGCCCCCAGTGGAACTTGGGGTGCAGCGACTACACAACATCAGATCGGCCCAAGAGACGCTGAAATGGCCGGCAAGGGGCCTAAAAACGTGGCGGCGCAGTCGCGCCTGGACCGGTTTGCGTATGAAAAGCCCGGCTCTCCCTCGCAGGAAGCCAAACCACAATCAAGCAAGACGGCCGAAGTGCCCAGTGGCAAGAAGGCGACAATTGACGACGTCATGCGGGCCCTCACGCAGGTGCAAGCCACGGTGGGGTCGATCTCAGCTGAGATTACGCTTATAAGGGCGGACTTCCATAAGATGACGGAGAAGGTGAATAACATGGAAGTGGTGACCAAATCCTTGGTTGAAGACGTGTCTGAACTGCAAATTAGCATGGAACGCATCTCGAAAGAAAATAAGGAACTGCGCGATAAGCTCGATGACCAGGAAGGGCGCTCAAGGCGGAATAACATCCGTATAATAGGTGTGCCAGAATCGGAGGACACAAGGGCGATGGACCTATACGTGGAGAACCTAATCAAAGAGACTCTGAAGCCCAAAGGACTCTCCGCCTTCTTCACAGTGGAAAGGGCGCACCGGGTACCGGGAGGACACCATAAGACAGGCGCTAACCCCAGACCAATAATAGCGAGACTCTTCAATTTCAGGGATCGGGACGCCATCCTACAGGCGGCGAGGAACTCACCTCCCATTAAAATCCAAAACGCGACACTGGCATTCTTTCCTGACTACACGGCCGAGGTTGCACGGAGGAGGAGAACCTTCTTTGAAGTCAAAAAAGAACTGAGGGCCAGGGAAATCCCGTACTCAATGCTCTTCCCGGCCAAGCTTCGGGTCGTGGCTGACAACAAGACTTGGTTTTTTGATTCCCCGGAGGTGGCGCAGGATTGGTTAGAGGGATGGAGAACGGCGGGCCTCCCCCGTCGCTCCAACAGACAGAACAAACACCGTACTGCTGGCTCTCGACAGGGCTCGCAAGCCAACGACGAAGACGCAGAGATACATTCCCCTTTGACCGATCATCATGAGGACAGTGCTGACGGAGGGCTATGAATCACTGCTGTTGACTGGATGAACCGATGAAAACGAAGAATGACAAGGCCGCTTTGGACACTGGGCGGAAGGGCCTCCGCAGCTGAGGAAGGGGGCCGCCGACCACGGAGAAGCCTTCACCCCAGCGAGCAAGTACTATGTTATGGGTTGGGATCAAGCACTCTGCTGAGTTGGGGGGGCGGGCAGTTTTGAGTCCATTGAGCAGGGGGGCAGGGAGGGGGGGAGTTGGGGGTAGGATGGGGTTATGGTTCTTAATTTCTACACGGGGTCAAGATTGCTACGAAGGGACACATGAACACAGAATAATAATGTCACGATACTGCACGCAGAGTCGCTGCACGGACCTCCTGGTCCTCCATGCGCGCGACTTCTCAGTCCGCATACCCGAACATGATGGGGGAGGGCACTGATGTAGGGCGGGCGTCCCCGTTGAGCCTCCTGTCCTGGAATGTGAGGGGACTGGGCGACAAATTAAACGAGGACTGGTCCTGCAAAGTATAAAAAGACTGAATCCCGCCCTGGTCCTACTACAAGAAACACACCTCACAGGCACGGCCACAAAGGCCCTAGACAGGAAAGGCTATAGCATGGTGGCCCACTCTGAGTTCACGCAGGGGTCCCGGGGCACCGGGCGGGTTATTAATTCATCTCTCGTCCAGGTTTATAACCCAATCAGTGGCAGTGGACACACAGGGGCGCTTCGCAGCGGTGCATGGACAGTGGGAGGGAAAACCGCTTAACGTGGTATCGGTATACATCCCGCCGGCACTACACACTATAGCTTTCCCGGAACTAGGTAAATTCCTATTAGACCTTCCAGAGGGGGCTCTTGTAATGGGCGGGGATTTTAACGCAGTGGCACAAGACTCCCTAGATCGACACCCAATGCATACACAAACACCGGCACACTCCAAATTACATGACTTCATGGAAGCGCAGGGCTTAGTGGACATATGGAGGCGGCTCCACCCAGTGGACCGGCAATACACATACTACTCGGCAGTTCACGACAGCCTGTCGCGGATTGACTATTTCCTTACGTTGGAAGGGGGTCTCCTCACTTTCACTGACTCTCAGATTAGACCGCGAGGGGTCTCCGACCACTCCCCGCTAACACTGACCCTCTCCAGTCAGGAACGGACCCGTAGACGAATCTTCCCTATCTACCCGGGTTACCTTAGGGAGCCTGACATAGCCAAGGCCTTGAAAAGAAGTACACGATCTTACCTCACCGAAAATGTGGGCTCAGTGGCGTCGCCTACGATCCTGTGGGAGGCCTACAAAACGGTACTCCGCGGGCAGGCGATTTCAGTGATCGCACAGCACAAGCACACACAGCGTCAGGAACTGATAGGTCTGGAGGGACAACTTGACAAGGCAACACAGGACCACGAAGGGAACCCAACTGGGGACACACAACACGCGCTCCGAATGGCCCAGCAACGTCATACCGACCTTCTGCGCCGCAGAGTGAGGGAACGTATGTCAGCAACTACGAATAGGGTATATGACATAGGTGACAAAGCAGGGAAGCTCCTGGCGTGGCTGGAGAAAGCACGGGGAGGTCAGAGGGCCATACTCCAACTGAAAGACCCTAGTGGCGAGATGCATGCCAGTCCGGCAAGAATAGTGGAACTCCTGGCAGACCACTTCCACTCCGTGTACACCCCTGAGTATGAGGTCACACGGGAGATGGCAGAGAGCTCGCTCATAGGAGTGCCGACCCGCACTCTCACCCCCGACCAACGGGACGAGCTTGACTCCGATCTGACAGCGGAAGAAATACAGATAGCCATAACAGCACTACACCCGGGGAAAGCGCTAGGCCCCAATGGTGTGCCGATAGAGTGGTACAAAATTATGTCCGAAACACTATCCACGCCATTGCTTGATATGTTCCAGGAGTGTCGGGAACAGGGGCGCCTGCCTCCTGACCAACGCACGGCCACAATTGTCGCGATACCCAAGCCCGGCAAACCCCCTGAGGAGTGCGGATCGTACCGCCCGATTTCCCTCCTTAACGCTGAGAGTAAAATCCTGGCGAAACTGTTGGCCACCAGGCTCCTGCCTCACCTGGCGCATCTGATACACCCGGACCAGTCGGGCTTCATGCCGCACCGGAGTACGGCGCTGAACCTGAGACGGCTGCACGGGGTGCTGGCCCGAGCCCCGCGGTTGGAGGAACCAGCGGCGGTACTGTCACTAGATGCCAAAATGGCGTTTGACATGGTGGAGTGGCGCTATCTCTTTGCGGTCCTGGAACACATGGGTATTGGCCCGACGTTCATATCGTGGGTCAGATTACTGTATACCGAACCCGTGGCGCGGGTAACCGCAAATGGCCACATATCAAGGGAGTTTCCGCTGGCACGGGGCACGAGACAAGGGTGCCCACTCTCGCCACTACTGTTCGCCCTAGTGTTGGAACCCCTAGCCATGGTTATCAGAACCACCCGGCTGCTGAAAGGCATACAGTGGGGAGGTGGTTGGGAAGATAGAGTATCCCTGTACGCCGACGACATGCTCGTCTACCTCATGGACCTCACGAACAGCATCCCGGTCCTACTGGCACTGTGCGAAACCCACGGTACGGCCTCGGGATATAAACTTAACTGGTCCAAGTCCATAATCTTCATGGTGCAGGGCGACCTTCCAGCTTTGCCTGAGGATTGCCAATTGCTCGTAGAACACATCTCCTTTAAGTACCTAGGGATACGGATCACGAGGGATCACTCAACCTTCCTTGAACTGAATCTTAAGCCCCAGCTGGACAGGCTGAAGGCGGACGTGCGCCACTGGAAAAATCTCCCCCTAACACTACTAGGTAGAGCAGCGCTCTTCAAGATGATGGCGCTGCCTCGCTCCCTCTATGTCCTGGAAAACACGCCGGCGATGGTCCCCGTATCATTCTTCCGCCACGTGTCGGCACAATTGTCCGGCCTTCTGTGGGGTGACAAACCGGCTAGGGTTGCGCAGTTGAAGTTAACCAGGGACTGGTACAGTGGGGGGATAGCCCTCCCTAACCTCGAACTGTACTACTGGGCCGCTCACCTCAAGGTGGTCAACCAATGGGTCCACGCGGCACATGACGACCCGGCATATGAAGCGGATAGGCACCAACTGGGCACGTCCACCCTCCTGGCCCCACTCTATAACAAAGGAATAGTGAGAAAGTTAGAGGGACCTACCAAACACACAGTAGCCATCTGGCACAAAGCGCAGAGGCGGCTGGCATGGGAGGGAGTGATCACTAAACTCACGCCACTATGGGACACCAAAGCCCTCGGCAACTTGCGCAGTTCAAAAGGGTTTGATCAATGGGATACCATTGGGATCTCCACGGTGGGCGACCTATGGACAAGGGATGGCGTGCTCTCCTTTGCGACCCTGAGGGAGCAATATAACCTAGAGGTGACCGAAACATACAGATACATACAAATTAGGCACGCACTCTTGTCAGTGTTGGAACCAGGTGTGACGCTTCCGGAATCAGCTCCGTTAGAGGACCGATTAATTACGGACTACATGGAGTCCAGTGCAACCTCCCTCACTTACCGCAAACTGATGAACAACCTACCGGATCCCCTTGGAAAGCTGAAGGAATATTGGGAGGATGAGATAGGAGACCTGGATGAGGCAGACTGGAAAGCAGCCCTGGCATCGCCCAGGGAGGCGGGCATTTCCACCCGATTCAGGCTGGTCCAACTCAAAGTACTACATAGGGTCTACTACACACGCACTACACTATACAAAATACACAGAGCAGAACACCCATATTGCCTGAGAAACTGTGGGGAGGAGGGTACACTGTTCCACACTATATGGACCTGCCCAATCATACAGGACTACTGGAGGCGTGTCACACGCACGATCAGTCAAGCCCTCCAGAACCCGTTCACGCCTGACCCCAGAATTTGTCTCTTGAATGTATGGGGCCCAACAGATTTATCACTGCATGCAAAGGGCTGGGTGGTCATTGGCGTAATGATGGCAAAGCGTGATATCGCGAAAAATTGGGGGGCACTAGAGGCACCGACGCTGGCGCAATGGTGCAGGAATATGGACGTGCTCATGGTGACAGAGAGGGCAGTGTATCAACTGAGACATAATCCACGTAAATGGAACAGAATTTGGACACCATGGAATACATACAGGGGGGACATTTGTGAGCCTTTGCCCGAAGAGGAGGATGGGGACAGCTCAGGGGACGATGAGGATCTGGAGTAATGGAAGGGGGGAGGAGGGAGGCCCAGATGCAAAGCATGACACAGGGACCTGGGGAATGTAAATGGAGGCGAGAGTGTTATTATCAGAGACTGTCTTTAGGGCTGCTGAACGCCTATATACAAACCAATGTTGCAATAGACTACAGTTCAGGATCGTGCACTTTAACCCTTGAAGTAGCAAGTTTTAAGTTGGGGGGGGGGGGAAATAAAAAGTTGCTCTATTAATCGTAGACAGCTGAATGTTGACGCTGCTCTACAGAACGATTGACTGTTATTGTATACCATGTGATAGCAACAACAAAAATAAACTTTAAAAAAAAAAAAATACAGTCTCATTTAATGAGCCCATCACTTCATTTTATTGAGCTTGACTGTGCTGGTTATTTACCTCTGAGTACTATTTCTTCTGAGACAATCAATCTGTTTGGCCTGCAACTGAAAAGTAATCAAAAGTAAATGCTTCTTCTTTGTGCGACTGTAATAGCCTGATTTGAAGGGAGCCACCAGTGTCAATAACAACTCTGCTTCTTAGTAAGGACTGAGAAATGCCATCACACCAAAGGAATGCCCTTGACAACCAAGCCTCAAGTTACAGAGGACATATAGCCTTGTAAAAATTAATTAACCGCTTTGGCAATTCTGCCACGGTGCGGAGGTTTAGCGGAGTGGGCGGGGCCACGTCGGCCAACAGACGCGCGCAGCATTACGGAGGTAGTGCTCGCAACGGCCGTTGGCCGACAAAAGCATGGAAGGGGTTAAAAATCTACATTTATGGACACTGCTGTTTCTGGGATGTTTTTTAGGTTGAGCATTCGAGACCTCTTGTATATACTTTAGTATATACTTATATGTGTATGTACTTTGTGGGCTCTGGAGCTCAGCCCTAGGACTTGTCTGCTTCTGCTTAGGGACTTATTTTCTGTTCAACTGCCTCTATTTAACTTTCTTGATGGAAAACGACCAGCAGAGGTCTGTAAAATATCTGAATCATTTTGGCATTCTCTAGATTCCAGTCCATAGAAATTGTCTTCCACGAGCACCCGTAGACAATATTTTTTTTCAAATCTTATATTTTCAGTGATATGACCATTAAAGGCCCTGATTTCATATTAAAAACAGAGCTTTGGGATATACCATTTCCAGCTGAAAGGCAATTTTCCCTCCATGTGTTCCCATACCTGGCATTTCACGCAGTTTGGTGCTTACTTTTCCTCCATATTAAAGAATAGTAGATGTTTCAGCACCCAGGCTAATGTGCTGCATAGTTAAATAGTAAGGTCCCAAAGGTGAGACCGATTGCATTGCAAATGCTTGTTTAACACTGTTATTGTATGCCTCCTGTCTTATCCAGCAGCTTTCTGCAAAAACACGCTTTATTTCCCAGTGCTTTATTATTGCTCCCCAAAAACAAGGGAGAATCGTTTAGCTCACAAAAAATGTTGAAAAGTTTTCTGAAATCTACGAAACAGAGAAAAAGATCTGCCATCATCCTAAATCTCCCTCTAATAAACTAGTTTGTTGCAATTAAGTTAGGAAGAAATGTCTCTAAGCTCACAGCTAGCACTGAAGCAAATATTTTGAAATCTTAATCAATTAGATATATTGATATTTATTATTATTAAAGAGACTTATAATGTGCGTAGCTACCCCGAGTGGTATAATTACTACAATTTGTACAATCTTTATCTTTCTTATGAATTTATCAAGTCATGGCCTCCAAAAATATACCCTGACATTTAATACCTATTTGAAAATAATTGCATTTCTTGAACAGTAGAGGTATCAGAAGCTAAAAAAAACTGTAAATTAAATCCTATAGGAAAGCCGTCTGGTCATGGCACTTTCCCCTTTTTAGCCCCTGGAATTTCACAATAATCACTTCCATCAAAATATGCTCCAAGATTTATGTATCAATATATTTTCATTCTTAATTTTACGAAAAGTTTATCTAAATCCTAAAATGAAGAATCTGTGTCTGGAGAATATATTTTATGGAAGTGCACAAAACGGTTTGAAATATGAGTACCTGAAAAAAGGCTTTATGACATTCAATGATAGACTGAATATTTGTGCTTTCTTTTTTAACCTTTTGGTAGTAACAAAAGAGATCTATTGATCTCAACAGCATAATATCTTGCACTTATCATTAGTAAGTAACCACAGGCACTGTCAGTAGATTTCTGATTGCACTCTCTTGATTCTATTAAGATCTAGTGACTATTTAGACCAGGTAGTAAAATAAATGTGCTCCAAAGTTTTAAGTTATTTCAATAACTTAGCTGACTCTCTCTGTATATTTTCTCTTTTTGGAAACAAAATAAATAATACAATACTGTAAATGTATCTCAAAAAATCGGATACACTTTATAAAGACTGAAAATGTTAGTGGCAATTTTTTCAAAGTTTAAAATAAATCTAGCATCTTGTTTTAGAGGACTTAAGTTAAATCTCCCATGCCCTTGCCCCTGTGTAGTAGGATGCAATTCAAAGTCACATATTACTGGAGCATGAGCCGAAATAAATATAGCCTCAATTTATGAACTTTATGAAGTTTTCCACAAATGATTATTTAGATGCAAAAAATGAATAAATATGAGTGTTATTTATCTCCATTTTTTGTTTTAGCTCTTGAAGCGTTTCTATGTCAAATTGACATTAATGATCTTATTTCAAGATGTAAATTTCGGGAAAAAGAAGGATATTTTGTAGCAGATTATATTTTATTATTTATAAAATCCTTCATATTCCAGGTCTCATATCCAAGAAGAGATTGCAGCCTTTTTATGGGCTTCAGAATACAAATTTAATATAGTGAAATCTGAAGTTTTACAATTGAGAAATTATTACCTTAAAAGTGTATTTGATCTGTTTGGTTTGAGCAGGAAACTACTAAAACCAAATATTTATGGGCTTGGTTATCAAATTATTTTTCAGATAGTATCAGCAAAACTGAAATCCATATTATGATTAAATTGCAAAACACTACTGAAAAACTGAACTTCTTTTTGGTTGTCATGGTGTGGAAGATCCTCTATTACAATGACGCAATTACCGATTATTAATTTTCCTTTAACCATGCACCACATTAACATTCCCACATCCTTATTTTACTTTTTTTAATCTGTCAAGATAATTCTCTTAACTTTTTGTGTAATAATAAAAAGGCCCAGAATTTCTACAGCCAGACTTAAAACACTGAATCCAATGTGGAAGTTTCATGTTCCAGGCTCCTAAAAATTACCATCTAGCCTTTTGTTTAAGCTTCGTTCTTGTTACATTATGAAGACAATGAAGAATGTCAGGTTTGGGTGGAAATTTAAAAAAAAATAGTATGTCTCTTTTTTTAATGAAGACGTTCTTTACATGACTCAAAGATCTGGATGCATCTCGTCTCCTATGTACAATTTTGAATATAATTTTATTTATAGAGGTTTTGATTAAAGAACAATTCTTAGGCAGACCGATTTGGTACACTAATAAAATTAAGAACACAAATAAAGTGTTGTAATGGAACAAATGGAAGAGTTAAGGGTATTTTCTTGGTAAATCAAGTTCTTCCTGTCGTGTCATCATTTACAAAGAAAGCATAATTTACCAATAACCTTTTTGAAACAATATGCAGAACTGATTTTGGTCATTGATTTACTTCTTGACAGAATGGAAAATGTGGGAGGAAAACATGGCGGCCGCCGGTTAGGGCAGGTCGCGTCTCTACTGTGGAGCGCCTGTAAGCCCAGTGAACTGCAGCTAAATCGGCATGATCGGCGGTTCTCCCTGATGAAAGTATGCCTTAAGCGGATTTGACTTCACTTCACCGAACTTACTCGGCGTTTATTCAGCGTTTATCTCGGTGCTCATTACGTTTGTTTCTGGCGCTCGGCGTCCGACGCCCCTCCCGTGGTAGGAGCCGCTCTGAGCAAGCGGAGCTCCGTGAGAGGCATAGGCGGTTTCTGTCTCTACCCGCCCACGGCTGCCTCGTCGCTGAGATGCTTGTCGGCTTGTCAGCTGTTAGATGTCTTCAGGGGTCACAGGTTTACCACGGAGGTCAGGATAGATCAGAGTCTCAAATACAGGCTTCTTGAGTCTCACGAAGGAGACAAAACAGAAAGCGGCAGGAGCGGTCTCGGCTCAGTCTCAAGTAAAAACGTCTATTTTGCAGGTGTGTGGATGTGCGGCTTTAAGATCCCGCCTTCAGCTACACTTTCCCGGTGGGCAGAGGCAGCCATGGAGCTGCGAAGGAGCCGCAGAGCGGCTGCTCGTGGTGATCTCAGCAGCCTTCATACATCATTAAAGTGCCCAAATACAACCAAAGGAGCTCAATTAGGCGGCGCCCCCAACGTGGACAAAACCCAGAGGATCCGTCGCCTTAAATCTAAAACTAGGATAAGGGCAGCACCAGAGAAGGAAGGAGCAGAAAAACCACTCGTCCAAGCACTACCTCCAAGTAAGGTGTTCGGGCAGGGGTGTGTGGTTGCTAAGGGTGGCAAGGGTGGCGATGAGGCACAGACTTTAGACAGAGGTATTGTTGAAGATAACACCCTTGCTGATATTTTTACTTTTACTAAACTGGGTCTCAACTCTGGCAACGCTAAGGAGGGTGCTAAGGAGGGTGCTAAAGAGGGTGCTAAAGACTCAGAATGTGGTTCTAGTGAGATTATTCAGGGCCCTTCTATTTTTGTTTTTTCCGGTGTCCACCCTGCAAATTCCGCCACTATAGCCACTGCGGCTATAACTCCCCGGCTGTCTGTTCTAAAAGGGTTAAAAGACTTAAAAATTGGCACTAAACCAAAACCCCAAAACACTAAAAGTAGTGCAGCGAGGCTCACCCCCTCACTTAGATCATACTTTAAGGTGTTGCCTCAGGTCCTAGAAATCCCCAGCAGACCCCAAGAGGATATTAAAAAGATGGGCGATATAGATGACATCCAAGGATCCGCCCCGGTGGAGGTGGTGGAAGTGGAAGTGGAAGTGGAAGTAGATTTAGGTGGTTCTGCCCAAAATACCTTGGAAGAAGTTGGGCTTTCAGCCCTCCAGGACAAGGTGGGTGAGACCCCAGAGATGAAGGAGAAGATTTCACTGGAAGATTTACTACATGAAATCAAAAGTGGGTTCGCTGAATCAAAGCGCAACCAGCAGGAGATAAAAGCGGCGTTTGATGCCCTGGATAAGAGAGTCGATCTTCTCTCTGAGAGGACAGATACTCTTGAAAGCACAGTAAATGAACTAAAAGCCAAATTAGATTCTGCTAATGAAAAGATTTACTACTTGAAGCGCGATGGGAATGCAACAAAAGAGAGAGTGGAATCTTTGGACAATTACTCAAGGAGGAACAACATCAGAATCCTGAAAGTTCCAGAAGGAAAAGAGGGGAGTGAAATGAAAAAATGTGTTGCTTCCCTGCTTAAAGAGTCCTTGAATCTGGAGGAATCCGTGGAAGAGCTGGAAAAAGATCTCACAGAGATCCCTTCCGCTTAAAACAGGGGAGGTCTAAACCAAGGAAGATTCTAGTCAACTTCTTAACTTATTCTGTAAAAGAGAAGATATTGAATTTAGCCCTAAAATCCACTGCTTTAAAAGCTCCAGACTTCTCTTATGTTGTAAGATCTGACCTATCTAAATCTACTCTTGATAGACAATGGGAGTTAGGCCAGAAAATGGAGAAGTTTAGGGCTCTGGGAGCCACTGTCCAGATGAGGTTCCCTGCCTTCCTGAGGGTCATATATAATAATAAAATGCATAACATTCATTCCCCATTGGAGGCAGATGAACTTTTGACGTCTATTAATGATTATCAACAGGGTAACATCTAGTGATAGTTCTCAGGTTAAAACAGAAATGATACACTGAGTCACTGAGAGAAAACATTACAACAAAAAAAGAGAGGGGAAAAAACAGAATAAATATATGAAAGGAAAAAGGAGAGAAGGGGGAAAAAAGAGAAAAAGAGAAAAAAAGAGGGGAAGGAGAAAGGGGAAAAAAAATATATATAGGGAGTGTGGGGAAGAGGGTTTCTTCACAGAGTGTGTTTAAATAAATATAAAAAAAAATGGAGAAAGGAGACGGGGAAAAAAAAGGAAAAATAAAAGAGTAAAAAAACATATATATATTTGAATTTAAAATATATATATAGCAATTAAAAAGGAAAAATGTATTAGAACAATAACCCCGACTGGAAAGATATGTGGGAAGGTATGTGACAAACACCCAACCTTAGTATCATTAGTAATATTACTTTCTATAATTATGACGGTTTCCCCTAAAAAGAACTTATTTAGGTATGTCGGGCTATATCTCAATTATGTAATAGACCTGGGCAAAGGGAACTCCATAGAGAGGCAAATCTGGCACCAACGGCCAGATTAACTAAGGGGGGGTTTTCCAGGGTGGGGTGGGGGGGGGGGGAAGGGGTAAAACCATAAAATATCCTCACTGTTCAGGCACCGTTTCAAACTTACAATTCCCATCAAATATATTTTTATTTTTATTCTGTCCAATTCACATTGGGAGATGCAATTCTTCATTGAGCTGGAGTAGGGGTTTGGACATTAGCTGATGGGAATAAAATTTTTGTCCTGGAATGTCAATGGCCTGCGTGTTAAGAGTAGGTGATATAGAATATTGCAATATCTGAGGGACTCTCCAGCGCAGGTCATAGTCATCCAGGAAACACATCTTCTTCAACACGAAGTGAAGGAAATGTTGAGTAAAACCAGATGGGTAGATTGTTTTATTTGCACTAACCACAATGCGAATATTCGTGGTATATTATTTATCTTCAAAAAGCAAATAAAAGCTCAGATTCTTGCATATGAGGAGGACTTCAGTGGGAGATGGTTATACGCTAGAGTTAGTCTAGATAATAGTATATATAATTTGGTTGGTTACTACGGTCCCAATCAGGACGACCCCTCATATTTGAATAAAATTCAGAGTCAGCGACTATCAACTCAAGGTCCAATAATTTGGATGGGAGACTTTAATTTGGTACTTAACCCAAAATTGGATAAATCCCCCAATTCAAGGGCACTAACCTTTAAAAAATCCAGGCAGGTATTGGGGGATGTTATGTCGACACTCGGATTGGCGGATCCATGGAGGGAGAGAGCTGGTGAGGCACTCGGTGTATCATATCATAATTATAAATACAACCATAAGTCAAGAATCGACTACGCTCTTTTTAGTTATTCACTAAGAGACCCCCTAAAGGATTTAACATATTTGCCCTTACACTTATCGGATCACTCCGCTATATTTTTCTCTCTACAATCGGCTCAGCAATCCTCTCAGACTTTATGGTCATTTGACCGCACTATTCTCTTAGAGGAAGAAGAAACAGACCTCCTCATCCAAGAAACAAAACTTTTCATGGATACTAATATTAATTCTACCCAGCTAAATACAGTATGGGAGGCCCATAAAGCTTATTTGAGAGGCTATATAACTAACAGGGCCTCTTATCGAGGGAAAATTTATAGAGCAAAGATCGCCACTATCGAAAGGGATATTACATTATTGGATCAACGTATTGGCTCCGGAAATGGGACTAACATGGAACAAGAACAGCGTAAAGATTTAAAAGAGAAGCTAGAAAATATTCTTCAGGAAAGGGTCGCACTGAAATGGGAAGTAAGTAAGCTCTCCAACTTTGAATATGGTCAGTCCGAAGGTAAGGTCCTCGCCTGGAAAATTAAATCGGATCAGGCAAAAAAACATATAAAACATATTATTGTAGAGGGCGAGACACTTGAAAGATCGTCTGTTAAAGATATTGGGGAAGCTTTTTTGGAGTTTTTCCAGCAAATATATAAGGAAGAAATCTTGGAGGACCCCATTTCAAATTTCAGATGGTTGGAGAAGATTACTCTTCCCACTCTTAGCTCTGAACAAAGAGATCGTCTTGACAGGCCTATTTCAGAGGAAGAAGTGAGGGAAAGTATCAAAAAGGTGAAGAGGGGTAAGGCAACTGGCCCGGATGGTCTACCTGGCGAACTATTACGGGTCGTAGCACCCGAAATAGTTTCGGTGCTGACAAGACTTTTTAATGATATCTTAATAAATGGTGTGACCCCTCCTAAATCATGGGGTGAGGAGATTATTGTCCTGATTCCAAAACCCGGGAAAGACCCAGCTAAATGTGGCTCATATAGGCCAATCTCACTTCTAAACAGTGATTATAAGATCTTTGCAGCCGTGTTGGCAAACTGATCCACACTGACCAAAAGGGCTTTATAAAGGGTAGACAACTCTCGGACCTTACGTACGACTTAATTGGGGCAGTGGATATAGCCTCTACGTTCTCTCTTCCTTTGGCCATTATGACCCTCGACGCTACCAAAGCGTTCGACCGAGTAAATTGGGCGTACTTAGCTGAAACCATGAAAAAATTCGCATTTGGTCCAAATTTTCGGAGATCAATTGGACTCTTATATGCAAATCCCAGTGCTAGTATTATGGTTAATGGTGTGTGTACCCAGCCCTTTCTGATCACTAGGGGGACAAGACAGGGGTGTCCCCTGTCCCCTTTACTTTTTAACATATACATCGAGCCACTTGCACAATCTTTTAGGGACGATTCAAGAATTTCTTCATTTAAATTTGGCGGTTGGGAAAGGAAAGTAGGGCTATACGCCGATGATATTGTAATATATACCAGTGATCCAGCAAATGCTTTTCCCATAGTGGTCGAAAAAGCCAAGGAATTTGGAGATATTTCAGGCTACGACATTAACGCCGATAAGACCGAGTTAATGACATGGAATATTGCCAATCCGGGTGTTGGGGTGACGCCCTCAACTCGCTCAATACGTTATCTTGGCGTTAAAATAACACAAGATATTGAAGCCTTAGCAAAAACAAACCTAGACCTGGTCGCTAAAGAGTGTAGGGCCCTTTTGAGATCCTGGGTAGGTCTTAGATTATTAAGTCAGTGTGTACCAAAATGTGAGAAAGAAAAATTTCTTTCTAGAGTCCCCTCACTCACCGGGGTTGCCCCACGGTGACATGCTTCATCATTGGGGCCATCCCAGTTCTCTACGAAAAGGGGCGTGCTACGACAAAGCGACTACGCAGGAGCACTTGTTTGTGAGATGACTATGTGTGGTGTAAGTGTGGTGATGGTGGAGTGGGTGTGTAATTAAAAATACCGTGCTAGTGGGCCTCAACAATTTATTTTGCTCCTAGTGTGGTATAAATTAAAAATTAAAAAGGGGTAACACTGTATTCTAACTTTTAAATTGAGCTAGATCAGTGTTATGGTCGACATGTTTCAAGCTCCCCCAGGCTTTTCATCAGGACCATACAGGGTCCAGCCCTGTATTTCCACTCCTATATTCTAATGAATAGGTCTTTTTAAAAAAGAATACTAGTTTTTATGCTATACGCTGTTAATAATAAAACATGCGTGTTTCATATACATACGGTTTGTATTTTACTCGCATTGATATATGAGTGTTAAGTTACACTTCATGGTCTCAGGCGAGGGCAGGATCGCCTCGTGGAAACATTGTTCCTATCAGCAAACCCGCTCGGTACCGGTTCCACGAGGCGATCCTGCCCTCGCCTGAGACCATGAAGTGTAACTTAACACTCATATATCAATATGAGTAAAATACAAACCGTATGTATATGAAACACGCATGTTTTATTATTAACAGCGTATAGCATAAAAACTAGTATTCTTTTTTAAAAAGACCTATTCATTAGAATATAGGAGTGGAAATACAGGGCTGGACCCTGTATGGTCCTGATGAAAAGCCTGGGGGAGCTTGAAACATGTCGACCATAACACTGATCTAGCTCAATTTAAAAGTTAGAATACAGTGTTACCCCTTTTTAATTTTTAATTTATACCACACTAGGAGCAAAATAAATTGTTGAGGCCCACTATCACGGTATTTTTAATTACACACCCACTCCACCATCACCACACTTACACCACACATAGTCATCTCACAAACAAGTGCTCCTGCGTAGTCGCTTTGTCGTAGCACGCCCCTTTTCGTAGAGAACTGGGATGGCCCCAATGATGAAGCATGTCACCGTGGGGCAACCCCGGTGAGTGAGGGGACTCTAGAAAGAAATTTTTCTTTCTCACATTTTGGTACACACCGACTTAATAAGCAGTAACCAGAAAACACCAACCAGGTCTCTGAACCCTTCACAGTGGGTTCCTGTATTTCGAATACTGACTGGAGGCCGACCTGGTCTGGTTTAACCTCCCTCTCCCTCCTATTTTTTGTTCTTAGGTCTTAGATTATCAATTTTTGGGAGGGTTAACATCGTAAAGATGTCTATCCTTCCGAAACTGACTTTTATTTTTAACACAATTCCCATTGCATTTGACTCTAAGCAACTTCTTAAGTGCCAACAAGAAATAAATTCTTTCATCTGGGGCTACAAAGCCACGAGGTTGGCTTGGAAAAAACTGAGGAGGAGGAGGGGAAAAAGGTGGATTGGCCCTCCCAGACTTACAGTACTATTCCTGGGCGTTTCAGCTTTCCCATTCAAGAATGCTTTTGAAGTCATCAGATCTAACTTCAAATGGGAAGCTTTTTAAAGCTATGTTGGTAGGGGCAAACCTCCCATTGGATGGGTTTCTTTTCAAGTTTGGAGATCGAAAGTTTTTCAAGAAGGTGAGGCTGAAGACTCTACTAACACAACTGAAGTCATGGGTACAAATTAAACGTAGAATGGGGTTGGCGTACTACTCTAATCATGCACAAATTTGGGACTCTCCCGGGCTTCCACCATGCCTGCAGGATTCTCTGGCAACCCCCCTAATTACAGCTGGGCTTTCTAGATGGGGTGACTTGCTATGTGGAGGCATCTTGATACCGTGGGAAGTTCTTAGGGAGAAAGTAGGGCCGACACTGTCAAGATTTAAATACACACAAATTAGCAGCTGGGCCAGAGAATTAATCAGGAAAGTCCCTAATATCGGGAAAATTAGTCCTCTAGAACAACAGCTAGTCGAAAAACAGATAGGAGGTAAGGAGGTGGCTTGTTGGTATTGGTCTATACAGGAAGAGATAGATGGGGACTTTCATCTCCCAATGGAGCTATGGGGTAGAGAAATTGTGGCTTTGGATGAGGACAGCTGGATAAAATCCTTTACCCTTTTGTATAAATTGGTAAAACCCGCTTGGCTTAGACGAAACCATCTGTTTACTTTACATCGGGCATATCTCACCCCCTTACGTCTATCCAAATTTAAGAGGGGAAATGCTGTAATAAATGCCAACTGCCCTCAGCATCTGACATTCATATGTTCTTGGAATGCCCCCATATAGCTACCTACTGGATGGAGATCAAAGTAACTTTGGATTCAATTATTAAAACCAACATTTCCTTATCCTTACCATTTGTCATTCTTGGTTTCGACCAGAACATAACTGGGGCAGCACGGTCTTTTTTGTTTTACGCCATTCTGCTGGCAAGACGGCAGATATGCATGCACTGGGTGGACACCACCCCTCCCACTCACTCAGCATGGCTAACCTCATTATATGAAACCTCAAAGGTAGACTTGAAAAGATCATGTAGAGTCCAGAAACTCACATTTTGGAAACTTTTGACAGAGTGTAAGGAAGTCCTTTTGGGTTCCTCCCCCCCCCAAATATCCGATGATTAAGCCCATCTACTCAGCAGTTCAGTATTGTGGTCTGCCCAGATTTCGACATCTATATACTGACTTTTTTGGCACGAAGTTGCCTTGAGACATCGTCACAAGATGTATGGTTGTTCCTACCAACTCATAAAATTCTCTGCCGAGTTGTGAAGCGGCTCAATCTCCAGGGCATTGCTCCCAAAGGCAGTGAGATGGTTGGGTGGTTCTCTCCGCATCTAAGGGACGTGTGTCGGGCAGATGAGGATAAAAAAAAAAAGTAAAAAAAAAAAAAAGAAGAATGGAAAATGTTGAATACATTTCAGAAGAGAACAATGCAGGTTCCTTCTCTTCATAGTGAATTTGATCCTAGAGCATCAGTTATGTATAAATAATTCCCACATGTAGCTACAATACAGATAGAAAGAGGTTCCCTATAGAACTGTTGTGGGGTCGGGGCTACATTTTACTAGATCTGTTATGGGATTGAATCATATTTAGGTAACTATTCTACAACAAGTTTAGCTGGTGCTAGTTCTTTTATATGATTAATTTTTAACAAATTCTGTGGAGTGAACAATAATTTATCTATTGACCCCTGCTAAATATTGGTCCAGTTGACTAGCTGAAATATCATATCTTTCGGCTGTTAAATTGTTTTTGGGTACATATTTTCTGTTTGAAGATCGTTGGAAGGATTAATGAAATTCTTGATATTAAGTTTCCTTTAACATTTTAAGCATCAAGGTTTTACGAGTCAATCAATCAATCAGTCTTTTCAGGTAGGAAATTGCTGTGATTTATTAGGAGCATGACGTTGGTACAACTCACTAGTATGTGCCACGTGGTGGCGCAATTCCCACACAATTGGGAAACAGAGGAAGCTAGACACAAGTACCACAGAAAGAAGCAAATGAATATGAAAAATGTTGAGATTACACTTTGGGTGGGAAATGATCTAAACAAATACACACTTGCATGCACTCTATTTGAGGGATTAACAGTTCGACACGTGAATATGGTGTAAAACAAAGCACATATACAAAACATACTATTATCTTGAGATCTTTACAAAGCACTGTTTGAAACGAGTTATTGCATTAATAATCCAATGGCACACAAAACGAGAACAGCTAATATTTAAACTGGGTGTATCTGTGATTTTCTAGACATCCCACCACTCCCAGGATTTTGTGGTATAAATTAAAGGCATGTTGCGGTATGATAAGCGAACATTGTGAGACAAACTATTGCGCTTGTTTTTTGACATTCTGCAATAAGTTATTTTGTTGACATTCATTAGTTTCTGCATGCTGTTGTCCAAGTAAATTAATAAAATTCACAAGCTCACTTTCTGATAGGCTTGTTCGGGAATCATGTGTTGTGGCATAATAAACAATGCACTAATCATCACCAGGTAGTACCTTAGTTTAAATTGTGTGCCAGACATATACTTCGGTAGCATTCCAACTGCTCAAACTGTGGTCAGCTTGCGTCCCATCAGGTCAGGCGCGCAACACCCATTGGGCTCACGGGGCTTCAGTAGCCCCCCCCCCCCCCCGTCGTGTGTGTCAGCCCGGGCGGAGACAGCTTCGTGGGCTGGGGAGCATCTGTTTGCAGCTGCACCCGAGTACTTAACAGGTCTTTAAAAGACCATTTACTTGTAAATGAGGCTTTTGTTGGGTGTTCACCCCTTCTTACAGCCACTCTGTCTATGATTGGAAGAATTAGCCCCCCACCCCGAAATATTTTTCAGCCTCCCCGAAATTTGGCTCTAGTTGCCCGCCTGCATCAGCTAGTTATTAAATACCATTCAGCAGGGATTAGAGGTTGGTCATTAAATCCACGTTTGAAGAAGGGGGAAAAAATAGACGTTTACTGGCGTGATGAGAAAATTGGGAGAAAACACAGCCGTGCAATGCTTGGGGCTTATATTTCATTTGCATGCCAGGAGCAGCCATCAATAGTCTACGTCAGTCATACGGATGGATCAGAGTCTACTCATAAGGTTTGGTCTCAGTAGCACTGTCAGGGGGGACTGGCACTTTCCAAAAGGCAATTTTGCACATGTTGCTTTCTAAGGGAGCTGCAGAGATTTGTTTATTTACAGATGTTGTGGAATGTAAACCTATCTGTGAGGACAGCTTATCTGATTCTTGAGAGATTAATATTATGGTACAGAGAGTCACTAACCTGTACAGCAAAGGTCGATGTATACCATAATTAGAAACACCTCTCATTTATAATGATAAACAGTTATATTTGCTGGCCTGCATTCATCCATAGTTCATGGGGGATCTGGGCCCTAATCGCTGTTAACAGTGTAATTAATGTGCTGCAGAGCTTCAGAGAAGGAGATGAGCGGGCGGAAATGATCCGAGGAAGATGTGGCTCCCGACAGGGCTTTATTATTTTTTTTTATTTTTTATTTTCATCATAATACAAGAAGATATCCAAACAGTTATTTAATTCTCCCACCCCCCACCCCCCACCCCTCATGTCAATAATTACAAAAAGAGCAGACGCAAAGAGATTTAACAACAAACAGAGAAAAGAAAGACGAATACCCAAGAAGAAATGTCGCATTTAGCGACTACGTGAGCAATTAGTTAGAAGAAGAAGAAGAAATAAAGCATGGCACTGAAAGCAATCCAGCGTACAGATAAAGTCTCCTATGGGTCATTTCTAGCCAGGTTGCCCCTGTTGTTCAATCCATTAAGAGAATTTTTCCCAAACCTCCAAGCCTTTTTTCTGACTTCTACGCCCTTTTTTAGCATACACCGCTTTTTTCTAGGTTGAAGGTAGCTAACAACCTGGCCAACCAGTGGGAAAAGGCGGGGGGATCAGCATCTAACCAGCCCGAGGAAACACAAATCCTCCATACTGCCATAGAAATAAAAAACAGTCCTTCTTCTTTGATCCTTGGTGAGTCAGATTGGGTCCCCAAAAGAATGATTTTGGGGTTTAGAGAAATAGGTTGGTTAACAATTTCGCTAAGTAACTCCTGTACTCTGAAAAGTATAGGGGCGAGTTTTGGGCATGTTGCAAAGATATGAATTGAGTCAGCCCCCACTTCAGAGCACCGTGGACAGAGTGTCCCTTTTCCCACTCCCCATTTGATTATTTTGCTAGGTGTCATGTACAAAAAGAAAATAGTTTTAAAGTGTTGTGCTTGTAGTTTAGTGGAAATTAAAATCTGTTGCGATAAGGCTAAGGAGTTAAAAAAGATACTTTGAGAGGAGTTAAGTTTGGTATGCCATTTATTAGAAATGGCTTCAAAGGTCGTCTGGGGTTTGCATACTAAGCATATTACATATACTTCCAATACGAGGGGTTGTGGTATTGCGTAGTGTGTGTATAAGTTCGACCTCGGAGAACCCAGCAGTGCCCCCAACCTTCCTAGAAAGAAAGTCATAAATAGATAGATATTTAAAGGTATCTTGATTTTTCAGGTTAAATTTGGACTGTAGCCTTGCAAAAGATTCAATCCCCTCGTTGGTTATCAAATCCCCAAGTTTCACTATTCCAGCCCTGTACCAGTCTGAAAAGTAGGAAGTTCCAAAGATGGCTGAAAGGTTATTCTTGTTGAGGGTGGGAGAGTAAAAATTAAATCTGCCAAGTCCGCAAGTTCTCCAAATATTGCGAAAGACTTAATAAGAATTCATTAGAGCCTTGAACCTTACGCGCTTGTAGTATCCATATGTTGTTTCGTGAAGCAAGCATGCCCAGTGTTGTTCGCCCAATAGTAGCTGAAAAGGTGAAGCTAACCCAGAAGTTGCGGAGACTATAGGTTCTCTTATTAACTCTGAGCTATACTGCAGCACTGAGGCCCAGTAGTATAAAGTAATATTGGGAAAAGACTATCCTCCTCTTTCTTTTGGGAGTGATAGTTGTTTCAAAGCTCGCCTGGGTGAGGAGTAGGCCCAGATAAACTGGGTGAAGATTTGCTGGAATTTAAGAAGGTTGGTTTTGTTAAATTCCAGGGGTATACTACGGAAATAATAAAGTTTCGGGAAGTACACCATTTTAATTACATTGCACCTGCCAACTAGCGTTAGATGCAAGTTGTCAATCTGTTTTAGCTCCTTCTTAGCCTGGGCAGCGAGAGGTACTACGTTATCTGTTACTATTTCTTCTAGTTTGGGTGAGACAAGTACCCCCAGATATTTAGCTTTGGGCACTATCCTGTTGTCGGTCCAAATAATTTTGGTAATGTAGGGGGTTGTCTTCCTGCACTGCTTTTAATGTTGACAGCCTGGCTTTTGGCTACCGTGAAGATTTTCGCTGGGGGCGTGTGTGTAAGTCCTGAGTCTTTACAGTCTTTGTGGGAAGCCCCCCCCCCCCCCGCCTTGCCCAGGCTCGATTTTTTCACCCCACTGACCTGCTCTTGTTTGGTCTTTCCAGTGCCTTCCCCAGCTGAGGAATCTTTCTCAGTTACGGGCGTCTTCTGTTTAAGCCCTTTCTTTGCCCCACAAACGCTCATTTCCAAGCAGGAGCAGATATCTGCGATGGATGCAGTCTTTGGTTCCTTCGATGTTAGAGGGCAATCCTGAGGCTTGTGTAGAAGGGTCAGCGCCACTGCTGCTACAATAGTCAGAGGAAACCAAGTGTCCCGGCTCCAAATCAGCGCTGCAGTGCTCCTGTCCAGTGCCTTGTTCCTATTCCCGCAAGCAGGGCCGGACTGGCCATATCTGGCACCGGGCAATCCCCCGGTCGGCCGCCCGGGTGGGGGCCGGTTTTGGGCCCCGTGGGGCCGTTTTTATTACAGGGCCGTTTTTGCAACACAGCTGCAAAATCAGCCCTGTACCAAAATCGGCCGAAAACCGGCCCCGGCAGAGAGCTTGGCAGCACCTCCAATGGGGGATTGGAGGTGCCGCCAAGCTCTCTGCCGGGGCCGGTTTTCGGCCGATTTTGGTACAGGGCTGATTTTGCAGCTGTGTTGCAAAAACGGCCCTGTAACAAAAACGCCCCCCCCGGGGCCCAAAACCGGCCCCCACCCGGGCGGCAGACCGGGGGATTGCCCGGTGCCAGATATGGCCGACCCCCATTCCCCGACTGGGGAGGGGGGGCCGGCCGAGCACTTTGCCAGGGCCGGTTGTGGTTTCCAGTCCGGCCCTGCCCGCAAGTAGCGTGTAAGCGCCAGAGTCTCAGCCCCCAGGCCAGCGGATCAATGAGTGCTTTGAAAACATTATTGTGAGCCCCCCTGCTCTCTTCTGCGGGTCCGGCAGATGGGCAAAGCAGTCCAAGACATCCGAGAGGCAGCCGCGGCGTTTTCCGCTGTCTCGAGGTGACAGAGTCTGCGCGCGCGGCAGCCCAGCATCTCCTGTGCTTTTGTGTATGTTCTTCTGAGCATCTGCACTTGCGATGACCACCGTATAGGTCTGCTCTTACTGATACTGTAAACCTTTACGCATCCTCGTTTTGACTTATACACGCCAGCGTTTGGTCACTCGCATAGACACTCGCCGTACTTCCATATGACCTCCACTGACAAGATTACGCATGCTTAGATTAATTGTTCCCTTAAGGAATTCTCACTCACCCTATTCACTTGATGTCACCCAATACTTTTTGCTGTGATATTTTCTCTTGCTGATATATTCCAATTTTTCCTTCCTTTCCTTAGGCTATTGTGTAATTTACTCCTTAGGCATAATACTTTTGTCCTGATGATGATCCCATGTATTATGGTTAAGGGATCGAAACGCCGTCGACTTGTTGTAACACCATATATGTGAATGTTTACCGAATGTGATATGCATATAATGGTGTAATTGAATTTCTGTTACTTTTCATTTCTCAGAAATTGCTCACTTTTTGCCTAAACATCTCTTTTCTGCCTTTCCTATTTCTTACTTTGCCAATTTGTAAGCGTGAGGGCACAGGCTTGTGTCTCACTCTTTGTGAATGTAAGGTATTTCCTTGTTGAATTTATTATATAGTAAAAATCTGTGATCCCTGTCCGGCTGGACAAATCACGCTACTAAATATATAGCTCCATTGTGTCTATATTTATTTTTCCTGTACCTATCTATGCATGGGACCACTGTTAGAAAAAATACGCAGGGCAGCTAGCCAATCGTCTCCGCATCTGGCGTGTGCGGCCAAGCAGCGCGAAAGCTCACGCTGACTCCATCTTGCTCTCTCAAGTCTCCCGACAGGGCTTTAAGTGGGATGGTAAAAATGGAGGGCCCCTAAATGGGGCGTGGCCTATATAATAAAGGGTGTGGCTTAAACCCGCAAACTAAACTTCACAGAGTGTGCCACCATACCGAAACAACTGCACCTGGAACATGACCATTGCTCTGAGTGCTATGGAGAGAAGCCAAGGATTGGAAGAGCAAGTATTCTTAACTCCTTTTTCATCCACTCACAGCATTTGCAGTGCAGGATTCCAACTCTGGGCCCATGCACTTATTGTTTTACAAACTAAGTGCTAAGCGTGTGGAATATTTAAATGGAAACGACATGGATTACCTTCGTTTTTCGCTCGTTTGTTAAAAAATAGATTCGTGTTTTACCAAGTTTGCCCGAAAAGGACCCGTTTCAAAGTCCCTTTTTAATTACCACTGGATCTGAGACCCGGCCCACTTCAAGCCCTGGCTCTCGAGTCACACCAAGCACGCGCACGAGCAGCACGTGACAGTGTGGCCAGCGAGCACAGCTCTGCACGGATGGATCTTATCACAGCTCAGGAGCTCGCATATGTTTGGCTCACAGTCACACATGTAATACACCCTGATCGGGCCAGTGGAAAAGAATTTACGAAATTTGTGGCATAGATGAATGGGGGGCATGTCTCTCTTGCAGCACAGTGCTAGTTCCTGCTGTGTTAATCTGTGCCCATTCCGAATAGGATGATGCAGAGCCGGCAGAATGCCTTCCAATGCAAATGATCGAAATCGACTTCTACTGCCCCCCACAAAGGTGTTTTATATATTAAACTTATTTCCACTTATTTAGCGGCGGCCTTGTTTACACTCACAAACAGGATGTCCTCGATTCGCAAACTCGCAAAAAAGCGGGGTGTGGTGAGGGTGCTGTTAAAGACGTTACAGCAATAACAACCACAGAGAAAACAGAAAAATGCCTGGCTGGCGTGTGCTTTCCATTCACACGGTTCAGTTTTGCTCAGCTTTAAGCATACAGATCTAGGCTACTGAGTAAGGCAACCACAGTTCTAAATTAAGCAATAAATAATTCAAAATTCACTGGAATCCAGCCGCAAATTGGAATGAAGACAACAATTGCATTGTCATTATGCATTGATCTCCCCCCGCAAAGAGCAGGAACATGAAACGTGACTCACAATGTAATGAGAGGCTTGTGAAAGATGTACTTTAACCCGGGGCAGGCACAATGGCTCCTCTGTGTATCGCACAACAGAGCTAGCAGTGACACAATGTGTGGTGCCGACAGGTGTTCTCACTACACTGACCTAAATAACTTTCATATTTTACCCATCCCCCAGGAACAAGTCTACTTTACCCAGCGCAGGGTGTATGCAAGTTCAAAGTGCTAGAAAAGAGCTGCAAAAGTCGACAGGACAAAACAGAGTGACGTCAGCGTAGATCCATGCCAGACTTTCAGGACAACCCCAGGGCGTGGCGGGCCTAAAGTACCTGGCTCTGGGACAATATGCCATCCTGCGCCCTATTTTCTCCGTGAGACAAACCCATGATGTTTCCTTGCGTAGAGACTTGTATCACTGCCCCGACAGTTGCTCTACATGATGTTGGATGCTGCTGCAGTTGAGTGCTTGGCTCTGGTGATCGGGCTACACCTTTAGATGTACTCCTTTTATCATCTGCGATAACCAGTCACGTGCCTAGTGTGGGACATAATATCTGGTTGAAGGCAGCTTACCCACGGCTGTGGGGGTGAAAGTCTTTTTACCCACATTGTCCGGGTAAAATATATAATTGTTGGGGTGGGTGGGGACCAAAATGATTTAAGCAAGAGGGCATGGTAGGAAACGATTTAAAGACCATGAGAATTCCTAGAATTGCCCTTTTCGCCATAATTCTTCAGGAATCGTGTTCCCTTTCTCCTTATTTCCTTTTGCTAAGCCCTGTTTTTCGCTGCACTTCTATAACTGTTCTCAATTTATTGCTTTGATTCATCTTGCCGTGAGCTTTTGGTCACCCTCCCGAGGTTAAGTCATATTTAAATGCCCTAATAAAAGTAATTTGTCATGACTGTGTTGTTGTTACTCATGGCAACATATCCAGAATGTAGATGCTGCGGGTAACAGTTTATTTCCCAATTTTTGTAACTCTTCGGTTGTATGCAAGTGCATTTATTCAAAAAAATAGATTCACATTCCTGTCTCTAGCACAAAAAAAAGGGCTTTCCTACATTCCCAGTAGGTATTTGTGACAACGGATGTTTTATGGAGACATTTATGACTACATTTCTTTGCATCAAACTTTGTGGTGAAAAAAAGTGTGAGATTTTGCTACCCATCACCAAGATTAAGATTTGTATTGCTTAAAATTAGTACTTTACGGATGTTACAATTGATAATACGGTAAGATTAGTAGTATGATAAGGTTTCTAGTAACAAGTGCGCACTTCCATACCTTCAAGAGGGGGTGAAAACTCATGTTTTTTGTCAGACACAGGAACATTGGAACATTCAAAGAACTCCAGGTCGTCCTCTGGCTCACCTTTCACCTCGGACCCCTCAGATTTCTGAGTAACTGTTGTTGATGCCAATTTCTCTTCATCCGTGGCATGGCCCTCTCGATTATCAATGGCTGGGGCACCAGAGACTGGCGCTTCTTCATCCTGGAGGACAAAAGTGACAACATTAAAACTCGGATCCCAGCTCCTCGCAATAGCCATGTCCGAAGATCACATTTCCCCATAGACTTTTCTAAACGCTCTCTGCAACCCAGGTGTGTTAACAACAACTTGAGTAATACTGGGTGGGTACAGCAGAAAACAATTACTCAGGATAAAAAAATATATATCAGCCGGAGTTGCCCCCCCCTCCCCCCAAACACCAATAGGCTGTTCCTCTATTCTCTGTGGTAGACTATCTAATCAAATTATTAATCTTTTCATGTTTAATTGTGCTTCTTAGAGCTAGTCATCTATTGCACCCACATACATCCTATCTAATAGCCTTGTGCTGCCCACTGGGCTGATTCACTGCTGCTCCTGAGTAGAATCTATTTAAGTAGTTTAACAGTGCCAATGGGTTGCTCCTGGGAAGATTCCATCTAATCCATGTATTACCTCTTGGTGGTTTAACAGTGACCAACTAATTGTTCACTTGTCACCTCGTGATAACTTTCATTGACGTCCATGGTCGTTCAACCGTGCATCCATTGGTTGCTGAGCTATTGCTTCAGAAATGACTAAATATAATACTCCTTCGAGGTTTAACATGGCCTCTAAAGGTTTGCTCCTTTTTCGCTTATGGGTGGATCACACATACTCCATTTAATGCTCATTAGTGGATTAATGTTGCCTCTCAGGTGTTCTTCAGGTGTTGATCAGGTGTTTGCTTCACATCTGTTGGTCTGCCATATATCCTATCTAATATTCTGGTGGTTTAAACTTACACCCTAAGGGCTGCTCATCTGCTGCTCCCAAACAGACCCTATTTGAAACTGCTTGGGGGCTTAACAGTGCCATCAATAAGCTTCTCTTCCAGTGTTCCTGGTTAAACTTAATTTAATAACCCTTGGTGTTTCAATCATACCATCAATGGACTGCTCTCCTATCTCTTCCGAGTCAAACAAGTTTAGTACCTTAGAGGTCTAACCATGTCCCATTAGGTTGCCCATCTGTCACTTTTAGGTAAGACTCCATTTAATATTAATAAATAACACATTAATGGCGGTATCCAATTACGATACTGCCCATCCGAAATACTGTAAGTACCCATATGTGCACCTATCTCTATTCTCACTTATCTGCAACTTCAGTGCTAATGAGAGCGCCAGTCAATGGAACATGGACATATCATGAAGTTGGACCTCATACACTGCATTCGGAATTTCATACACAGAAAAATCCTTAACAGCCCTTCAACCATGCCCCTAAATGGTGCCCAGGAACCGGATGATAATACAGTGCTTTATGACCGCATAATGGGTATGAAGAGCTATATAAATAAATGTATGTAAAAAGAACAATAGATGGATGGAATGGTGTACAAAGCCAAACACACCACCAGTCAAAGATCTGGGCCTAAATTCATCGTCTTTTTGCTCACCAGTTTGGACCCGGCCATGTGCAAATCAGTCCCTGCTCCCCATGGGAACTGTCCAGTCCGAAATGCAGGGCCAGGTCCTCCCTGGGTATTGATAGTGAGACTCCAGTCAGAGCAAAGGTAGGAATACTGCAAACTACCTAAAACAAAATATGTTACTGTTGACCCCAAAATTAAGAGGGGATGTGGGTAATATTCACTTTTGTGTTTCCCTCATAGATTGATCACTGGCGTAACGAAAATTGAGGGGGCCTCCCTGCAAGGTATGTAGAGGGGCCCCCTCCGGGCTCAATTAGGAGCTCCTCGGACAGAGTGCAGTGCCGAGGGGGCCCCTTGGAGCTTCGGGCCCTCCCGCCCTGCGTGGGCTGTGGGGGCCTGTGTTACGGCCCTGAGATTGATCCAGCGGTTGGCGAGAATTCCCACGTTGTGCTATTTTCTCTGGATCGCTTAAATATATGCATGTGATCCGTATCAATATTGAGAAAGATTAAAAGAAAACAAATAAACTAGGATCAATTTAGTGGCCTGTTTGGTGAGGCTTGGTGAAAATAGATAGTTCACTATCCCTATGCGTGATAGCAATTGGACGAATTAGGTAGCCAAGAATGCAAAATGTTGAATTGTAGATTCTATGTTGTGATGGGAAGAGTTGCTGCCTGAACAGACTCTTTGAAGTGAGTGACTTAACAGGTATGTGCGTTGTGTAAGAGAAGATGGGTGTATGCAGTACATGTTGCTTAAACTCAAAACGCGTGCAAGTTGTACAAGAGAAGCTTGATAAATGTAGTGCACATTGGTGAACCCCAAATTATGAGTGACTGATGTGAAGATGTTTTTTATACTCATCTAAACTGATGTACCATAGCTTGACAAATCACAGCATGTGTGTGTGTGTGTGTGTCTATATATATATATATATATATATAAAAAATTTAAATCTATAAAATGATTGTGTTTTAATTGGAACTATGTAGGGCTAGGAAACAAATGCATATATATGATTGATAATAGTAGTATTTATATGTTTGGCCACAGGTGTTAACAATAAGCATTGACACAAGATATTTTGTTGTCTTGAAGAAGGTGGTCAGAACTGGCCTTACCACTTACACCACTGAAACACGTTAACGCATACATAATGGTAAATTTGTGGAACATACTGTCATATTAGATGAGAACTTTGTCATAGTCATGTACCTGCATTGATTGATTGTACAAATTAGCAAATTGAGACCAAGCTTATGTCTTGTGTGCTCTATCATTTTTTCTCTTATTCTTTTTTACACATATGTTGATTATATGTGCGTTTTTGTTATGCTATGATTTTTAACAAAAGTGAAGTAGGTGAAGTCTTTTTATACTTGTATCTTTTTATGGGACGTATGCCCTATTATGTACATGAAGGATTAGTTAGGACTATATGTATATTGATTTATGTAACAATAGGTTTGTATTAAATATTTGATATGGTCAGTAACCTCTGTGGCACTATACTTGTTTTTTGGGGTTGTATGTATGAGTTGTGGATAAGTCTGAGACTGTTTGTGAGATGGAATTTGAATGAATGAGTTTCTGTGGCGATTATTGATTCCAAAGTGAATCGTTTATGACTTTATAGACTGATACGGAGCCCTGTCCCTTTGGTTTGAGGGGTCTCTCTCATTTCATTTCATTTCCTTTACTACGCTATAATAAGCCTAACTGCTGACTCACACTACCACAAAAAAAAGAGCATTTGGGTTATCATTTTGCCTCTGTAAATCAACTGGGGTTTGCTGGACTCTGCACAGTGTACCTCGTTTTGGTTCACTATATAAAGAGCCAGCTTCCTACACATCGGAAAAAAGCTTTACCTTCAGTCTGAAGATCATGTCTCTATCAATGCTAAGGCTTGATCAATGTCTTTCCATAGTGAGGAGGTGGAGGAAATTCTCAGTTCAATGGAATGATGTCAAAGAGGTCTATTCGGTTTCAAAAATGACTTAGGACTTTATTGGGCTAAGGGACTGGTGAGTGCTAGAGCAACAGCATCAGTAAGATAGGAATCACAATATTCTCAGGCTACGTCTTTGACCTTAATATCTAGCCAGACAATACAAATTCCAAAGATTTTGCTCTGTTTATTGGCTAGAGCTAATGATGCTAGGAGATGATGAATCAATGCAGTATGGCATGGTGGGTGCCGACTGGCACGTAAAGATTGCAGTCTTCAGGGGGTGGATGTGGGTACAGACCAGTGGTCGAAGTGGGAGAAAAAAAGTAGGGGAACTGTAGGCAGAGAATCAGAGGGCACGAATAATCCGAGGATTGGATCAGTGGGCGGAGTCAGAGTTGTGCCAGAATGCACAAAACATCCTAATTTTTTGTATTTGTGTGGCATTTCACTAACCAGTTTAAGCTTATAATGTTAATTAATTCAACCAATTGACACACATGCTTATTTAAGGTTTAATATGAATTATTAACTTTAAAATACATCCACAAAGTGGGATATGTTTTCAATCACAGAATATCGCAAATATGCTTAAAAGTGGAATCGCAAGCCATTTTTCACCCCGCCATTCAGTTTCTGTCATCAGCACTTCTCCCTTCTTCCACAAGATCAGTTCAAATATGAATGGCAAAATATCCTAGTTTGCAAATGTTTTCTATATAATTATGGCTCTGCCATAGTTGACACATAACACAACATCTGATACATAATCTGACAATTGTAACTAATAAATTGTGTGAAGGTGAAACGGATCAAAAGTTACAAAAAACATTGACTTGTGTTGCTGCGAAGTGGAAGGCCCTTCACAAAGGTTGACTGATCACCTTTATCACTTCTTTATTTGTATGTTACACTGGTACTAATAAGGCACAATCTTCCCAGAGACTGTTAGCATGTGTAAAATGTCAAAATAATAAAGTATTAGAAAATATACATCATTACGCTGCAGCCTTTGTTTGCTGCATAATTTAGTCATCACTGCGGCATAATTTTGTACTCCTTTGCTGCATAATTCCAGTGACCCCAAAGCCGGCAGCACATGTTAAAAGTGCTTGTGCAGGAAGCAGAGAGACTGAAGTTTGTGAACTTAGTTTGGTGTGTGTGCAAAACCTGCACTGCCGATCCCTTGTGAGTTGCAGCTACTACTGCTGAAACAAGGTCAATGGAGGTACCAATGAGTGAGACGGATGGCCTTTAGTGCTGGTGGAGCCCTATGCGACAATATTTGTTGGTGAGGCCAATGACCACCTCTGCCACGGATTCCCTCACTATCACCCTTCAACAGTGCCCCTGAAGCCTCCATAACCACACTCTCTCTCAGATGCATTTAATTTGATTTACAGCGCCGCTCATACCAGTGTAGCATGTCGGAGCACTTTACATCGCACACATTACACAGAGACAAACAATTATACATGTATACATCACTATATAGGAAACGTTACATAAGACAAAGGACTACAAGGTGTAGGAGCCACATGACAACCACACTAGTAGGCAATACATTTAGTTAGTGATTGAATTGATTTCTATCTGAGTGAGCAACATTAGGATAATCAAAGACTGGGGGAAAAACAGAACGCTCTCATTTATACCTTGCAGTTTGCATGCAGCTCTTAGATGACAGTTAATAGCTCATTGTTCTATGTTAGGAATTTTAACTTATAAATTGCAAGTAACAAAAGGATCTCGCTGACAAAAGCAGTGACCCACTGACCTATTTACATTAGGTGCACTTTGTGATTTGCATGGTGCAAGTAGTTTGCAGCAGGCACATTAACCCTCTGTGCTACCTTTCCATGAGTCAAAACTTCCACTAGACAAAACTTTTCTCTCTCTCTCTAGGAAGAACATTGATCACCAGAGTTTTCATGACATTTTATTGCCTCTGAAAACTGCTGGAGGCCAGAAAGTAGGCAGCAAGTGCTTTTAGAACCATAACATACTTGAACACAGGATGCCCCCACTCAAAGTCAGTGCCGGTGCAGTCACACCGGTTGCACCGCCCTTCTCAAGGATCCTGTGACCTCAGTGATAGAATCACTGTTGCTCTATGGTGTGCCGCCTCATAGGTCTGCCCACAAAATTTGAGGTGAACTTCAGTATGGATTGTGGTGGACATGCCTTCAAGGTTAACCCACACTTGCTACTGCTAGGGTCCACCCGCTGGTGCTAAGACACCAGGGCTTCTAAGGTCTAGCGGGGACATCTATGGTCTAGCATGGGAATGTGCTGCCTTAGGAGCATGGTCTGGGGGTCTGGCCATGAAGGCTGAACCTGGTTCCTCAGTTCCAAATTCGGCAGCTCTGACCATAGTGCCACATCCTCTCCCCCACTGAACACCATACTGCCACACTGAAAGAAACTCGCACTGCCTTCAACTACAACCAAATTGTGCCCTGTTATAAACACCTGCATGTAACTCAATTAAAATTATGTCTAGACAAGAGCAATATACTGACTAAAACAACAGTAATAGCATCCTGGAGAAAGCAAAGTAAAGCATGTGAATTGTAAGCAGGAACAACATGGTTACCAATCCACCAAACAATCAGGCATTGCAGTACCTCCAAGATTGGTGCACTTACCCACCCAGGGAAAACAATGTTGTTCACGGAAAAACAAGAAAATAAAAGTAGCGCTTCACTGGCAAACTCCCTAAAGTGGAGCTAATGTTTTTAGGTGTGAATAAAATCAATCTGGCCACTTTGCGAACACTCTGTCTTGCTTTATTTCATTTTTTTTATTTATTTTCATAGTTTGAACCTTTTATTCCTGAGGCTGCTCTGTGGAAAAGAAAAATGTCAGAAAAAGACAACAAAAGTGTTTTTTCTGTTTTTGGATCCGTTTCACAGGGGAACAAATAAACGAAAGGAGGAAAGAGAGGGTAAAAAATGTTCCTTGAAGTCACAGGTTTCAGTAAGTGAGGAGGACCGAAACAAAGTGAGGGGATAAGAGAAATAAAGAGAGGGGGCAGCTGCGAGAGGCAGAGCAAGTGCACACTGCCCTGGTATTCACTGGGCAAGAAGGAAAAGAGTCCCTTTCGTTCTCTGCCCACCAAGCTCGCCCCCAAACGGCCGCGAACGCCAGCCTTCTTTGCAGGCCTTGGCAACTTTACCGTCCTTTGATGGGATGAATGTTTAAAATAAGCAAAAGTAGGGGAACTGAATCTACTGGAAAAAATAATTAGGGGCACGCCGTGCCGATCCCGCCCACTTCGACCACTGGTTTAGACAGAGTCCTCAAAAGGGACGAGTTTGGTGAGATTCTTCTGGGAGATCAAAAGAAAGGATTGGTAAATGGCAGCAAGGCCTCCAGAAATGAATCTGCGAATGTGTATTTAATAAGGTACACAAAGCAAACAATATTGGGGAAGAAGGAGAAGCAGTAATATAGAATTCACATGTTTAGCATCAGGGGGAAAACTTTTATTGAGTAATTGATTTTGATGAAAGAACACATTTGGCAAACTTAGCTAGATTGCTAGTTTTGAAGTGGCTACATACAGTGATTATAGCGAGGTAATATATCATTGCAAGATGGGCCTGGACGTGGGATTTATAAGTTCTGAAAGTATTGTATCATTAATTATATAGCAAAAACAGAAACTGCAGTATGGTAACAGTAGGTGAGTTGAGATACTGTAATGGGAACAATTCAGAGAACATGCACATAAGTTGTGTGGGTATTTGGTCATCTGAACGGGAGTGGAACTGTATTTTTGTGTGGGAAGCCTTATCTAAGGTGTGGGTGTATTTTTATAACCTAGTGGCTATGGATGGAGGATTACTTTCATATTTTTTCTCTTAGCATTTCAAAGTTTGAGTCTGTTGAAGGATAGGTTCCTAGGTTGCACTGATTGCCACTTTCTCTGCAAGCTACGCTAGTGAGTTTGACATCACTTGGTGAAGGTGATGCAGAAGGTCTCAAAATTGGGATGCAAAGTTAAAAGACAGGGGAGGTGTAAATCATTCCCGTTCATGTCTAGCAAACATGAGTGCAGGATTGGACAGTGTTGGAGGTGGAAAATTCTGTTTCAATTGGATTGCGCTTCATTTAGGAGCTGCAAATTGAGGGTTAGTTGGGAGAGAGACAGGATTTGAGGCGGTGGGTATCAATGGACCCTGGTGCATTTAAAACCAGTTGGGTGTGGTTGGCATAATGATTTAGTTTTATTTCAAAACTGGTCAGGAGGAACTCCTGGCACCTCGATAGTCAGGCTTAAGATATTAGGGCAAAGGAAAGACCCTCTGACCAACTGGTGCTTTGGATGGGGGCCTCCTGAAGGTTTGCGGGTCATCTACGTCACCTGCATTTCTCCCCTGATTTGGCTCAAATCCTTTTTTTTTTTTTTAAATCTTTATTTTTGGTATTTTTTAAGATAAATAGTAAGCAAAAAGAAAACATTACAGGCAATGAGGCGGTCATTCCATGTATAAGAAAACATCAGTAATTGAGACATTTGCGTGACAACAGCACATAGCGTAAATATACAACATCATTTCCCTGAAACACTTCAAAGCAACAGCAGAAAAGTTTCTGCACCCAAGACATAAACATGGCATTTACAAGCATGAGGGGAAAATACAATATAGTGTCGTAGGCTAGAGAGGCACACATTCACTCTTGAGTAGACAGTATACTAGAACAAAGTATTGGCCAGGCAGATATCCAGCAATGGTACACATCTACATCCTCTCTTCCTCAGTCCAGGCAATAGATTGAGATCCCTCCTTGTTATTATCGTCATCTGTGCGCAGTAGATTATCATGTAAAGGCCCCCAAATATCTCTGGGCCTGGACGCTATTGGCTGTGTCTCTGCATATAGACCAGTCTGTTCCTGACAATATAGAAGGTCCTGCATCCATTCCTTAAATTTCGGGGCTCTCCCCCTCCCCCATCGACACGCTAGTCTTCGCTTGGCCAATAGCATAGCAATGTCTAACAATTTTCGACACCCTCTGGGTATGTGTGCAGTGTAGCCCAGTAACATGACCAGGGGGTCCTTCGCAAATGTTATTCCGAGCATCCTCTCAAGGGCCCTGTGTACCTGTGTCCAGTACTGGCTTATAGCCTGGCATTCCCATGCCAGATGTAGAAAGCCAGCTTCAAGGCATTTACATCGCTCACAGCAATCATTATCTGCAAGTTGAAAACTATATCTCCGTGCAGGGGTATAATACATAAGTTGCAGAAATTTATAGTGAATAACCATAAATCTACAACTAGCCGATATGTTTCCTTTAAGTCTACAGCAATATCCCCACTGCTCATCATCTATTTCTTTCCTCAAATCCGTGCTCCAGAGTTCTCGAGCCGAGCCTTCTATCCCTTGTTGTTTTGCCCTAAAACTACTATATATACCGGACACTAGGTGTGTCCCATCAGTGGAGTGCAATATAATGTTCAATGGCGCAAAACTTTCCGGTTCCTTAGGGAAGTCCGGTAAGACATTTCTCATACCTTGCCTTAAACGCACGTAATAAAAAACCTCCAGAGGTGTGGGCATGAGATCCTTAAAAAGCAGGGCAATAGAACTAAACATTCCCCCAAAAAACAGATCACCCCACGTGGCAATATTAACACGCCTGCACATGACCTGGAACCCAGTTTCTTGTAGGAGTACTAGCTGTGGGTGATAAGTGAGGGGCATGTGCGGTGCATACAGCAGTGGAACTTGTAAGATCTGTGCCATGCGCCGCCAAGCATCGACCGTGCACAACACCGTCGTGGGAGGCGTCTCCAAAATGGTAACAGGGCCATGTATAATACCGCTTAGGGGGTACGGCCGAGCTATCCAGTCTTCCGCAGCAAGTTGGGGCATGACCGACGTGGGCGCCATCCAATGAAAGGCGTAATGTGCTTGCGCACTGATATAATAGGCCTCGAAATCAGGAATATCAAATCCCCCTTTGTCATAAAGTTGCGTCAAGACAGCCCATTTGAGCCAAGGCTGTCGTCCGCCCCATACCAAATGAATCAGCTCCCTTCGTAGCGTTTTAACCCTTTCACTGCGGCGGCTATTCCGCCGCAGTTCTAAGGGGTGGGGGGGCCGCGCAGCGGTTCCGTGCTCGTGACGGACCCGCTCCGTCATGGCACGCGGGTGAGCTGTGCTTGTGACGGAACGGTTCCGTCACGGCCCCGCCCGCGCTAGGCAACGTTAGCGTAGGTGTGGAATTCGCGGGGGCTGTGACTGAACCATTCCGTCACCAGCACAGCCCACCCGAGGCTTGTGACGGAACCGTTCCGTCACCAGCACTACCCACCCGAGGCTCGTGACGGAACGGTTCCGTCACGAGCATGGGAGGGGTTAAAGAAGTATGCACCTGGGTAGTACGGAATATTAAGAAAAAGATACAAAAAACGAGGCAATACCACCATTTTAATGAGCGAGACTCTACCAGCCATCGACAGGGGTAAAGATATCCAGCGTGTAATACTCATAGCCAATTTCGTGATGGCAGTACCATAGTTTAACTGTAGTGTTTCTTCCTTATCTCTGGATACCTGAACACCTAAATATCGCAAATCAGAATCACACCACTCCAATGGGAAATCTAACGCAAACCTTGTGACTACCGGCGTAAGCGGAAAGAATAGGGATTTCCCCCAGTTTATAGTAACCCCTGATAGCCTACCGAAGACCAAAAACTCCTGCAACAGAGCATTTAAGTTTTGTTGAGGGTCTATAACAAACAGCGTTACATCATCAGCGTATAGAGATATAGAGAGTTGACGCTGGAAGCATTTAAACGTGCTGTCTCGATCAATCTGTCGTATTCTGCACGCTAACGGCTCTATAGCAATAGCGAAAAGGAGTGGGGATAGAGGGCACCCCTGACGAGTGCCACGTGTTATTGACAATGATGAAGAGAGATAGCCGTTTATAAGCACTTTAGCTGTAGGTTTGTTATATAGTAGTTGCACCCAAGAAAGAAAAACAGGAGGGAACCCCATTCTCTGTAGCACAGCGAATAAATATCCCCATTCTACGGAGTCGAACGCCTTTGAGGCATCGAGAAACACAGCAGCGACCGGGAACTCCGGCGCCACGGTTTGTATTAAGGAGAAAAGGGTTCTCAAGTTGTGGCCCTACCCGGAACGAATCCTGATTGGTCCAGGAGTATTATTTTCGTCATCCACAGAGACAGTCTATTCGCCAATATTTTAGCTAACATTTTCGTGTCACAGTTAATCAATGATAATGGGCGGTATGAGTCACAAATCCCAGGGTCTTTACTTGGCTTCAGCAGAGATGTGATCACTACTTCGCGCATGGACTGAGGAAGTATCCCTACCTCTAAAGATTCTTCAAATACCTCCCATAACACCAGGGCCATAACGTCTATAAAGCATTTATAAAACTCTGCAGGTATTCCGTCACTTCCCGGCGCTTTACCATTTTTAAGGGACATTATCGCTACCCTTATCTCAACGAGCTCCAAAGGAGCACTCAAAAAAGATCTATGAACATCACTCAGCCAGCATAGAGCAATCTCCCCCATGAACCCTTCTAGGTCTAGCCCACCAATGTGTTGCGTGGTATATAGGTGTGTGTAATGTGAGGTGAAGACATCTAGGATGCCGGTACTATCCCGACAAATCCCTCCCTCAGGACCAGTAATTTCCAATATGTTAGTGCTACCTCGGGTGTTTCGTGTAATCTCAGAAAGAGCCTTCCCGGGTCACTCACCTTCTCCATATTTCCGCGCCACCCAATAACGTCCCCGAAATTTGGTTTCTCAAGCAGCTTCCTCCTCATACTCAGATAGTTTAAACCGTGAATTCTTTCTGTGCGTGCCCCACGTTCCCACTTTGCATTTTTCACTCCAACCCCTTCAAATCCCCTTCCAGTGTGCGTAGCGTACGCTGTATATCCCTTAACACCCCGAAACTCTTGGCTATACAACACCCTCGAATCGTGACCTTAAAGGCCTCCCACACAACTTCAACACTGTCCACTGTCCCTTTATTGCACTGGAAAAATTCCTTGATTTCCTCCCCGAGTTCTTCCCTAAAAACTGTGTCCAGTAGGGCGTTGGGCTGAAGGCGCCAAGTCGGTCTAGGCCTATCATACCCAGGGATTTGCAATTTGACATCTGTTCCTGTCGTAACTTCTGTTTCACACTGTTGAATTTCTTCCTCTCCTCTTGTACCCGCACAGTGAAGTCAGGGAAGATGGTGAATGTGACTCCTTCGTACGTAAGTTGTTTTTTCTCTCTCGCCACTTTTAAGACCACATCCCTGTCCCGGTAGTGAAGTAACCGAGCTATAATGGGCTTAGGAGTGTCTTAGGAGTGGCCCCAGGGGGCGGCCTCGTGCTAAGCGATCTGTGCGCCTTTTCAACAATGAACTGGGAAGAGAGCAGCCCCTCGCCAGTAACCGCAGTCAGCATCCGCTCGACATATTGCTCCAGCCAGCCCATGTTGGTACTTTCTGGTACCCCTAAAATTCGCACATTGTTCCGTCTGCTACGGGCTTCAATGTCCTCATTCTTGGCATCTATAATGCGCATGAGTTTATCCATTTGCGTCATAGCGGTTTTAAGTTGTTCCGTGACGTCCTCCGCATCAGATATTCTTTGTTCCACTTCCTTAAGCCGAGAATCATGAGCATCTAACTTATGGGCAATAGTATCCATCTGTGTGGTAAGTGTGTCCACCTTATCAACTATAGTGGCAAATCCCTGGCGCATTTCTGTCAATAGAGTTTGCATGTCAGTATCCGATCTGGGAGTATGTTCAGCCCCCGCCTCCAGCTCTCCTTTCTTCCCCTCCGCTGACTATTGTTTCGCGCCTCTCTTTGCCTCAAAAGTAAGGCGCGGCTGCCGCGCGTCCACCCTGCCCATATTGTATTGCCCTGACCCACAGAGGAAGTACCTGAGCCACGCACTGATTCAAGTCCACGAGCGCACTGTAGTCAGTAGTACGCAAGGAAACCCAATGAGGCAATGCCCTGCAGCCCAGGATATCACATCAAGCTACCAATTTGGTAGGATTTTAGCCACAGAATGTCATAGCCAGCGATATATCACCACCAATGATATGGGCTTAGACGATGTCCCTCACTCCAGTACGCTGGCAGCAAATCTGCGATGGTAGCAATCAAATGGTACAGTAGCGGCAACCCACGCAATTCTCTAGCCCTGCGCCGTATTGCCATGCCCTGCTCAGTCCACCCCACCGCTTCAACGTATGTTAGTACCGTCGATGAGGAATCTCAATTGTCCGTATGTGACGGTCATGCAGCACTGCCCCAAACTGATTAATTTATGAGGATAGGCCCTTCGTTCCACAGTTCCTTTTAGGCCATAGTCTGCGCTCCCATTCACTTTATGCTTACTAAACATCTCCGCTATTCACGCCTAATCAGATGCACTGATGTCGCCCACTTAGCAAATATCAGGAAGACCTCGGGTGGCGTGGGTCTCTATACAGCAGCCAGAACATTCAAGGAAACAACATGGCCGCCGCCATCTTGCCGTCCAAGGAGAACCTCCTGTCAGAGGCCCCTCCGTATCTGCTGTACCTCTCATTGCCAAAACCTCATTGTATCACTGCTCAAATCCTCCACAGCGCAGACATTCCAAACAGCACCTTCCCGTGTGTACTCGCGGCGTGTCACTCCGCAGCAACGCGGACGTGTATAGCCACACGGCTCGTCCACCATGTGGGATCCACGGTGCTTGCGCTGCGTTTGCAGCCGTCCCAGGGCTCCACACCACAAGGCAGCTCTCCCCGCAGAATCTCTCCGACAGCCAGCAAGCTCGCGCTTCGATCGGGAAGGGATAAATCACCACTCCGCTCCTGCACCAGCGTCCCACCTGTCAGCGGCGATACTTTAAAGCTTAGCGGTGAACCTTCAACACAGGATAAATGCAGGATTCATCTCCGGACTGTGGGTGCCTCACAAATCTGTGGCCATTCCACAGTGCGCCACCTAGCGCCCCTGATTTGGCTCAAATCTTAAAAATGTAAAACTGTCATAACAGAGACAGCGCCCCTAATCTTTGTTGGGCGGTCATTGACCAACTTAAGAGTAAAAAAAACAACGGAATTATAACAAGAACAGAAATGGAACTAACATTCCGGCCTATTGAAGGCAAATACAGAGAGGAAGTTGCTGAGAAGGGAAGACAGAAAGCTCACAAGTCAAGGCAGGATAAAATGTTTTATCACTTGCCTAAATAAACACTACACTAAAAATCGTACCCAGAGGTGTCACAACCACTTGTATCCTGTTGAGCAACCTTTCTTGTATTCATTTTAATATCTGTGGTCCGGATTTAGTTTGCATTTGCGTAGGTAGTTGCCAAACACAGAGTGTCATAAACTGGCCACACAGCATCATTGATCAAATTCCAGCACAAATCATACTTTGATGTGGAAAATTGATCCAACCCATTAACTAATGGTTTTCTAGGGGACGGGGCTTGGCTGCGAAGCGGAATGGGCGCACTCTAGAGCGGCTCCGCCGGCCGGGAAATTAATCCGTCATTTATCCGTTCCAGAGGCGCTGATCTCTGCTCCCCAAAAATCGATACTGCCTATAAATCGATATGTGCCTTGTGACGGGAACCGATCCATTTGAGGCAGCGGAGCGCTGTGCTGCGGCGGTGGACGGCCCGTACCCCGCTGGACCCGGAGGCCTGTCTCCCTGGATTGCACCAGGGCCTCGATGTGGAGCTTCCCCTAGGTGCCCGGACGTGCTCACAGCTGCGGTGCGTGGGTCTGATCGGCCCCGGCTGGACGGCTCGCAGGTACGGCGGAGCCTGCCCAGAGACCCATTGGAGTCAGCTGCTGGTGCCGTGTATGTCCCACGGGTGGCCCAGAGACGGCGGGAGGACCCATCGTGTGTACCGGCTGCCGGGGTGACACAGCGGAGACACTTGAGGCCCTATCGTATTGGATGGCGGTCTGAGGGCCGTGGGAGGTGGCTTGAGGTGAGGGGTAATCCCGTCAAGCAGCGCTTGAGTCAGTGGGGGGGCCGCGCGGCGATATTCCGGCCCCTGCGTGTTATGAAGACCCCGTGAGAACCTGCAGGTCCGCCATCTTAAGCCCAGCGGCCGGAGACCGAACTACTGAGGTCTGTGCTCTGTGGACTGGTCATTTGCAACGCTGGTGCCTGCTGCCTGGGTGCGGGGCGCGACAGCTCCATCGCCTGCTCTCGGAGACAAACGCAATCGCTGGCACTGATGAAATTAAGTGAATGAAACATCACTGAATGGGGTAGCACCCTTTATGCTGAGGCCCACGAGGTTTTGTTGTAGTGTGACTGCTTTCTTCCATTTGGTGATTGGGAGACGCAGCGGCTGTGCCCTGGAAGGCCCCACGCATGCCAGCTGACAGAGCCAAGGGCTATCTGATCGGCGCAGAGGTGTGACCAGATCCCATCATGTGGTGTGGGGTGGCATAGGCAGAAGAGACGCTACCCTAATGCAGCGGGACGCACACTGTAGTTGTACTGTGAGGACAGGGCTTGGACCTGTATTATCCAACTGCGACATCTTAAGTTGGCATATAGCCAGGACAGGGGCGTGGACAACCCGCTTGACAGTGGCGCTGCAGGTGGAGCGTGAAGTCGTGGAGTGGTGAAGCCTGAGCCTGATTGGGTGGGGTGAACTGTTCTAATATTAAAGGGAAGCCCATACCTTTTGTCATCTTTGAAGATACATTGGTGGCACGTGCACCTACCAGGCGCTTCGCGGAGAGCGGCACCAAGGATGGGGAAGCCAGATACCAGACAACCCCGGATAAATTTTGAAAAGAAGGCGACCAAGGTGCCTGAAAAAGACACTGGCTCTCCGATACAATCAGAAGATGCTGTGACGTCTCAACCGCCGCCTGATGACATTCGCGAGATGTTTAAAGACTTGAAATCTAGTCTACAAGCCATAGATGCCAAAATGGACACCCTGGCCACGAGAATGGACGGGATAACTAGGAGGATGGACAAGCAGGAAGGTCGAGTGAGCGTGCTCGAAACAAGGGTGACTGAAACTGAGGAGGGCCAAACGGAGATGGACAAAAAACTACGAAACATGGACGGAATCCTTCATATCATTCAACAGAAAAATTAGGACTTGGAAGCCAGGTCACGACGCAACAACATATGCATCACCGGAATCGCGGAAACTACAAACATTTCAAACATGGAGAAGTACATAGAGAAGCTGTTGTCAGATCTGTTTGGGCAGCAACTATCGACCACGTTCCTGGTTGAAAGAGCACATCGTACGCTGGGCCCACGACCACTGCTGGGGGCGCCGGCACGCCTGGTCCTTGCTGGAATCCTAAACTACCGAGACCGTGACACCATATTGCGTCTGGCAAGGGAGAGAGGCGACATTCAATACGATGGAAACAACCTGGCATTGTATCCGGACTTTACACTCTAGGTGCAAGCTGCAAGGAGAGAATTCATCCCAGCCAAGAAACTTTTTCAACATCTAGGAACCAAATACTCTCGGATATACCCGGCCAAGCTGAGGGTACAGGGGCCGGGGAACCGACGTTCTTCACTGATGCCAAAGCGGCGCTCACGTACGCTAAGCAGATGGCCAAAGACCACAGGCGGCAGGACACGGCGGAGGAACGGAGAGCTGATAACAACCTCAGTGACAATGACTGATCAGGGATGGCCGGTTGCCCGTGTGCAAAGATAAGTACAGTATTTTGTAATTGGAACTTGCTGGGGCTGTCATCGGGGGGGGGGGGCGTGGTTCGGGGATGCACTAGACCGTAGGAACTGTGATTATTTGAGGTTCAAGTTTTACGTAGGAGTAAGTAACTTGGTGTATAGTTGGAGTGGTTCAGTTGGGAGACCGGATGGAGGCGCCAACTTCCCGGCCACCCTGCCAAGAGGGCAGGGGTGCCTGCCCAGCCGACCCATGTACCCCACTGGGATGATTCCCGCACGTTCACTATTGTGGTGCTTTTGTTTGCAGTTCGCAGGATTATGGGAGGGTATATCACAACCTGATTGGGGGGTTGGTGTGGGAGGGGGTGGGGGGGATATTGTTTTTTTTCCCCTGTATTTGTTCTGCCTCATGTTGTGTGGTTATATATGCATCCCGTGTGTCTTTTCATTTTGGGAGAATTCTGTGTCCCTGTGGCACCGATGGATGGCTTTCCGGACACGGTAGGATTTACTGCAACCTAGGTGCTTCTCCGCATGAGTTTAGAACACAGTCGCTTAAATGCATGTCCTGGAACGTACGGGGTCTGACCGCAGGAAAGTGAGGCTCGTCCAGGCATACTTGCAAAGACATGAGATAGATATCTGCCTTCTTCAAGAAACACATTTGTCCACCACAGCAACATGCACCCTTAGGAATAATAGATGGGGAGAGGTACAACTTTCTGGCTATTCGACGTACTCCAGAGGGGTGGCCGTCCTTATACGCAGAGGACTGCACTGGAAGACACTTCAGACAGTAGTGGATAGTGAGGGTAGATTAGTTATTGTGCAGGGCACGCTCTACGACACCCCCACACTATTAGTCAATGTGTATGGCTCAAACTCGGACAGTTCGGATTTCTTTCAGTCTCTCCACCACCAGATACTAGCACTGGGATCAATGGCGATACTATGGGGAGGGGATTTTAATGTAGTTCTATCCCCCACGTTAGACAGGGAGGGAGTGACTCGGGACCCCCACCCTAGGGTCGCGCTGACATTAAACGACATCATACAGGATCTTCATCTAGTGGATTCATGGAGGGCACTACACCCCACAGACAGGGAGGGCACCTACATCACTCACCATAGGAGCTCGTGGTCCAGAATAGACTATTGGCTTTTATCGAAAGACATTCATAATTGGGTATCTGACATGGTGCACTATCCTTGCACCTTGTCGGATCATGCACCTACTGTGCTTGCAATAAGTATCCCTGAACAGTACTGAACAGTACATTCAGCCATTTGCCTGGCGTTTCCCATCTACTGCGCTGTTAGATCCGGTTTTCAGAGAAGGCTTGCCTGACAAAATAGAAGAATACTTTACGCTTAATGAAGGTTCAGTGGACTCGCCTGGTACGCTCTGGGAAGCTTTCAAGGAGGTGACTGCATAGCATTAAGAACTGGGGTCTTTAATTGATATTAGAGGCACGCTAGCCAGATTGGAGAAAGAGATAGGTGATCTGGAGCGCAACTTTCAGATTAGCCCATCCCCAGCCACCATGGCAAAAATTAGGTAAAAATTGACAGAATTTCAAGTTGAGGCGGAAAGAGATACGAATTATCTTCACAAATATGCACAGGCAAGACGATACGGAGAGGGTGACAGAGCTGGGAGGACGCTGGCTGGACTGTTGCGAACCCCTAGAGGCGCTGACTATATCACAGAATTGAAATTAGAAAACAGTGAGATTGCTAGGACGCCGCGGGAGATTCTGTCCACTATATCCCACTATTATCAGAAACTATACACATCCACCACAAAACCGTCGGAGGCAGACATAATAGATTATCTTGATACAGTGGCTCTGGCTTGGTTTAATGATGAAGCCAGACTTTACATGAATATGCCGATTACCGTTGAGGATGTACGACAAGTAATTGGCACTATGCCTCCGGACAAGGCCCCAGGTGCAGATGGCCTAACGGCCGCTTTTTACAAAGAGTACTCTGACATACTTGCCCCTCATTTACTGCAGGTATACCATGAGGCGATAGAGTCGGGCGAGCTTCCCCCTACGCTCCAAGAAGCCATGATCATAACTTTGCTTAAACCAGATAAGGACCCTGCCTCTCCTGACTCCTACAGGCCCCTGTCTTTAATCAATCTAGACGCCAAGATATATGCAAAACTATTGGCCAACAGGTTACCGCCAATGCTCCCGCAGATAGCGCTTCCGGACCAATCTGGATTCATACCGGGGAGGTCGACGTCACACAATTTGCGCACACTGTTTGGGGTGCTCCATTACCTAGCTCCCCATGTACAGGCAGTGGCCGCTTTGCTTGACGCCACTAAAGCCTTCGACTCACTAAAGTGGAAGTTCCTGTTTAAATTGTTGGCCCGTATGGGACTAAGCCCTTCTTTCATCCAGCAGATTCAGATGTTATATTCCAAACCAGTGGCGAGGGTGCGTGTAAATGGCCAGGTGTCGGACCCTTTTTATGTTACCCGTGGCACGAGACAGGGGTGCCCTCTGTCACCTTTGCTCTTCGCCATCGCGACGGAGCCTCTGGCGGCAAGGCTACATCAGCACCACACGCATAGAAGTTTAGGGTTTACGTCCCGAGGCCTTCTCATTTCCATGTACGGTGACGACATGACCATTTATATGACCAATCCCAAAGATAACTTTGACGTTCTAATGAGGGAATTGATACGATATGGGGGGCTCACTGGGATACAAATCAACTGGACCAAATCTACGATATTAGCACTCACCGTAGAGACTGAAAATTTCACGACAGAATACCCTATTGAATGGGTGAAGTCGGAGACAAGATATCTAGGTATCATTATCAGTAGATCCGAGCAGGATTTGTGGCTGGCAAACTATGGGAAGGTTATAGACTGGATTGAAACCAAGGTCCAGAGATGGAAACGATTCCCCCCTGTCTCTATTAGGTCGCATAGAAATTACCAAAATGGTTATTTTGCCTAAATTGTTATATTTATTTGTAAATATACCCATGCCACTTAATATAAAAAAAAATCGTAGACTCAAGACAGCTGTGCTTGAGTTGGTATGGGCCGGCAGACAGCCGCGTGTCGCCTGGAATCTGCTGACGCTGCCCTTCGCACAGGGTGGTCTGGCTGCCCCGGACTTCGAACTCTACGCATACAGTGCTCAGGCGCAGTTTTTGCATTTCTGGCAACACCCAACACCATTTCAACTGCATGTGGCAGTGGAGATAGATAGAGCAGCCCTGGTCCAGCTGTATCAGGCATATAAACGGCCACAGCAGGAAATAGACACGGTAGAGGCAACGAGATGGGCGTGGCATAAAATAGCGAAACGTGCAGGGGTAAGGACACTTTATGCTCCATCCATGTCACTGGGTGGCAACCCACTGTTGACTCCGCTCACGGATAGGGCCACGACTCGGAGGGCAGAAGCGCGCGGGTTAATGACAGGCAGAGACCTATTCCCAGAGGCCACGTTTTTGACACTACAAACTATGTGTGGGTAACAGCCGCCCACAGCGACAGACGCACTGTTATTCTATCAGCTTAGGACAGCGTGTGGGGCGCAGTACTCAGAATTTCCCCAAGAACCACAGACTCTCCCAGCTTTAGAGAATGTTCTGTCTAATCCATCTCCCAAAAAGTTGATCACACGTATATATACTGCAACACAGAAGACATCCCCCATTGCCACTTACACCTCGAGAGCTGAATGGGAAACTGACACGGGTTCACAAATCACGGAAGAGCAATGGACTTACTGTTGCTCGCAGTTAGAGTGTTGTCGCCAAATTACCGGCTTAGGCTCATACATTTTAATTTCTTGCACGCCGGTGCAATTACACCACATGGGCCTTCTGGAAGACACAAAATGTTGGAGATGTGGTCAACAATATGCTACATTTCTACATTTGGCATGGTCCTGTAATCCAATTTCCCGATATTGGGTGGAAGTGGCCCGGCACGTTGGCATCATTGTTAATGCACAGATGGCGCTCACGCCACTGCTTGCGTTGTTGAGTTATACCCAGGCGCTTCCCATGGAGAGTCGTAGGTTGGTGTCAATACTATTCCTTTTGGCCAAGCGTCAGGTGGCGATTCACTGGAAGACAACCAGACCGCCTACAGTCCGGGGTTGGCTGAACTCTATCACCTACTGTAAAGACCAACTGACACACTATTGGGAACTGATGCCTGCTAGATCCCGCCGGTAGATATTTGGGGGCCTTACGTTGCGTGGCTGGAAGCAGGCGGAGTAGACCATTGTCTGGAGGTGATTGGCTGATCGGAACATGCAGAGGGGGTCGAGTTGTATAGGGTTGAGGAGGCATATCCAGTATGGATGTTGTTCAGACATTGCTGAATCCAGGAAGGTCAAAATGTTACATGATGATGGTATTAGCTATCCCTTGGAACACCACTTGTCGCACAAAGACGGATTGTATGTTACACACTAGATACGAGTAGACAGAGCAGGGTTTTGGGGGGGGGGGGGGTTTCGTCTAAACTTATTTATAGGATTAGACACAAACAGGATACGTTTGTTGTATTCTATATCCTAACTGGATCTACAAAGCATTGTTGCAGTAAGGCTTCTTTTGGTTGGTTTATTGTAGATTTGACTTCGCTGCCGAACCCCTGGGTTGTCGGCCACTGAGCTGTGTAACAGTTAGAGATTGCTGATATTATTCGCTGCCGGCCTCCGGGTTGTAGGCATATTAATGCTGTGTATTGCCTTAACAGTATAAGAAACTTTTTTTTTTTAATGGTTTTCTATTGTATAACGCCAAAATGAGGATCATGAATGCAAAGGTCGGTGTAAAGGGCGAAACCCGCACAATTACTCCTAGGATTTCACAAAAAATCAGATCTACTAAAGTGCCCTGGCCTACTTTGGAGTGAAATCCTAGTGGCAAATTAAACAGGCATTTATTTCTGCAGAACTTAATATAGCTTACCCTTGGGTGATTGTCAGTACTTCTATATTTGTAGAGGTCGGGATGCATCTTGAGTGCAAAGGTCATGTACGACCCTGGTGGATCGCCTTTGCGACCATGATGGCTCACCTTTGCGACCCTGCTGGCTCACCTTTGCGACCCTGGTGGCTCACTTTCCCATGGCGCAAAAGTTAGTGTGGCGCTAAAATAGTATTTTTGGCTTGAGCGTCACTGATATGGCACTGCACACATTTTTAGCATTCGAGCTGCAGATTTCCACACAGTGTAGCGCTGCCGGGCCTTCAGTAACTTCGAGCCTCTGCTTGAAAAGGTAGGGTTAGAGACTAGGTGATTTTAGAGCACGTGCTCTCTGAGCCCCTCCCTTCCAGCTCGCTCAGTGTCACATGACAGCTGTTGACAGTTCCTCTCCTATCAATGTTAGAGCTGTAATACGAGGAGAATACATATTTGTTCTTCATCCGCTATCAGAGTCTGTGTTTGTACAGCAATCTATCCTGTTGGCAAACTAGCAATACCTGTATGAGGCACCCTAAGTCATGCCCCGACCCTAACCCCATTGATCTGGAAGATGTAGACGCGCCAGAGTGTTCCAAACAAAGCCCCGAGGATTTTTTTAACATATGGCAGGGGACGGGTTGCAGTGAAAGGGTTTTAAGAAACCAAACTGACAATGAGATGGGATAATGGAAAACAAGAAGAAAAAAAAACAATAGAGATTAATGATCATCACATCACTCACGATACGGTTTTATATGAACAAAGCAGACACAAACAATTGGCAGGAGGAATGCTGAGTACTATTCCCACACGTCATTTCCAGGTTTGCGTCCCCTTCTTCGGTTCAACATCCTGTGATTCTGGGCAAATCACTCAATCATCCCGTGCCTAAAAATTTAACGTATCTATTTCACTGTTAAAGTACACTAATGCTCTAATGCCAAGTTTGTACAAAAAAAGACTGTAAAAAATAATCCAGAAATTTTAATGCTTTGGCTGGTCACCTTTTTCACCAAATTAAATTCCATTAATTATAAGAATAAGCCAGGCATTAGCAAAAAACCGTATACAGTTCAAGAATCCCAATCTTCTGATTTACACACTTTGCCCCATGATGTATTAAAATGGGGCCGGTTGTAAAATGGTAAGCTCTGTAATGGATGCGCAATGTATATCCCAGAGGGCCATACAATTACAATTACTCACGCTGCCTCTAAATACATAATACAAGTAACATACTTTGCCGCCAGATCACACTGGTGAGCTCACATCTTTTAATTGTTGTGATCCTCAAAGCTAAAAGCTCCACCCATGATGAAGCAGCAGCTCACCTTCCTTGAGTCAAAGTATGTTTGGAATCCACTGTTGAGCCTAACATGTCAGCTACCTTGTGAAATGTTGGGCCACTAGATGCCAGAGTTAGGTGGTGCAGGCTTGTATCTTAAACCGATTGTCACAACTACAATGCAGTTGAAATAATAATAATTAAATTAAAAAAAATGAAAGAAAGAAAAACAAGCCTACGCAGACGGTTCTAACGCTGCTTTAGGACCAGGATTGCATTGGGGGTTCTAGCGCATCTTTAAAATACAAAAATAGACAGTGTGACCAAAACCATGCTGGAGTCGGACTGTTTGAAAATTATTTACTGAATGCCTTCCTGCACGTAATGTTTTACTGGAATATTTCAGTTATTCGCACAAATCAATTGTAAGCTTTCTATGCGATATAATGCCTTTATAAATTCTATTATTAGTTAAAAGCACTGAGATAACGGGACCATTTACCCAAAATCAGTGGCGTAACGAAAGTTGAGGGCCCCCCCCCCTGCAAGGTACATGGAGGAGCCCCAGCTCCGGATTTAATCCGGAGCTCTCAGGCCTGAGTACTGTGCTGAGGGGGGCCCTGCAGCTCAGCACCCCCCACCCGCGCTGCGTAGGCTGTGGGGGCTTGTGTTATGCCCCTGGTTACTCGGCGTTTAGAGCCAATGGACGTCAAGAACCTGAACAAAACATCAGGTCGCCATGTCACTAGGCACACATCACTGCACCTAAAGCAGTCACTCGGTGCACAATGGGGATTTGGGGGGGGGGGCAGCCGACCAGCAGGAGGCTTGCACCCCCGGGGAAGTTTGGGGCAGTAGGGGGAGGGGGGTAGGGGAGCACCGTGGGCATGGTTTTGAGCTGGTCCGTATTTAACCGGACATTTTGTGTCACTGCCCACCTTTTGTGGTACAGTGACACAGCAGCCGGGTGCAGTAGGTTTGAGTTTTGTAAGGGTGGCGCCTGAGGTGTTTTGTTGCGGGCATGAGATTTGTCGCAGCGGGCTTGGAAGGCTAGTGCCAGTGCTAGTTTGTAGGCGGTTAGCGGAGCGGAGTGCGGCGGTTCCGTATGGTTATGGCGGCGTTGAAGGACCCCAGGGTGACCGAGGCGTTGAGGCTTCTGGGAGTGGCGGGCCGCATGGACCTGGTGCGGCCCGATCTCCAGGTAAGGGCACCGCGGCGCGCTGCAAACGGCGCGGCGGCAGCAGTGCTGGCCAGTGAGCCACCGCGGGCCGGCTCAGAGTAGTGGGAGGGGGGAGGAGGAGCGAGGGGCGGGGGGGAAGCGGGGCAAGGATGCGCCGCGGAAGAAGGCACGAGGAGGGGCTGGGGGGAACAGGCAAAAGGGCGCTAAGAAGGCCCTCGAATTTGTGGAGGGGGCGGGAGGGAGGGGGAAGGCCCCTGGGGGGACCGGGGGAGTGAGGACGTCCCAAGCTGAGGATCCGGGGGTGGGAGGGCAAGGGGGGGTGGGTGTGGGCGCTGGGGACCAAGAGATGGAGGTGGAGGGGGGTGCAGAGGGTAGGGGTATGGTCCTGGGGGCAGGGGGAGGAGACGGGGCAGCTGGGGGGGGGGGGGTGGCGCTGGGAGAGAAGCAGTGGTCCCCCGGGAGGAGCGGGGGGGGCCCAAGGCGGACGGGAGAGAGGACGCTGGGGGGCGGGGTCCCCGCTTTTAATTGAGGAGTCTGAGTCGGAGGAGGTGGGGGGTGGGGAGGGTGGGGGGAGGAGGGTGGGGAAACCGAGCTGGACTGGGGGTCATCGTCAGAGGAGGAGGGAGGAGGTGAGGTGGGCCCGAGCAGGTCTCCGTCGCCGGGGCGGGCACGGCTGGGGAGGGGTGGTGGGAGGAGCCAGGCCGGGGGGGGCATTTGGGGGGGGTTGGCGTGCCAGGGGAGAGGGGCGGAGAAGGGTGGGGAGACAGGGGAGGGGCGGGGGGGTTGGGGTGGGCGCGGGGCCCAGTTGGGGGTTTTGAGGGTGGGGGGGGCCGGTGGGCTGGGACTGGGAGAGGGCATGGGGTCGTGTGGGCGGGGGGTTCCCGGCGCGGCGGTCACTCGGCGGGGTGGGGACAGGGGCGTCGCAGGGATGGGGGTGTGGCGGCGCATGGGGGGGGGGGCGCGTGGGGGGGGGGAGAGGTGGCATTTTCCACCCTGGCATGCTGGACTCCACCTTTTTTCCTTGGCAGGAGCGGATAGCGAGGCGCTCGGGTGAGCAGCATGAGGCTCCGCACCACCGAGAGGATGGGCCGGCTCTGCCTAGCACGGGCGGTCGAGCTCCAGCGAGGGACATGGAGGGGGAAGGAGAGTTGTGTTGTGCCGGTGCGTAAGCTGCCGTACATGGGGCTGACTAAACCGCTGGGGGCGCACCTTTCACTAGCGACAAAGGAGAAGATATGGAAAGGGGAGTACATCGACATCCTGAAGCTACTGCACAGGGAGCTGACGTCTAAGGAGGGGTCTAAGGAAGAGGAGCAGGAACTAGCTAGACGTCCGAAGTTGCCCCTGACGCTGGACAATTGGTTGCAGCTTTCCTCATATACGCCAGTGTGTATTGTGAGAATTTTCCGGACCAGTCCGTAGCGCTATTCAAATACATGGATGTGGTGCGGAGAGCACAGGTGACCTACGGCGGTTTCGGGTGGTCACACTATGACGAGGAGTTTCGAGCGCGCATGGCTGCCGACCCGGAGGCGCAATGGGGGGAGCTGGACTCGGACTTATACCAGCAGACAATGGGCGGGGCCAAGTTCGGCGGCACCATCTATACAGCCAGCGGTTTGCCGCTGGTGTCGACCCCCTTTGCGGCCTGCCCACCCGTGGGGGGGTGGGGCAGGGCGAGTCCAGCAGCCAAGCCACGGTCGGGGCTCGCTGGGACTTCTATAAGGGAACGTGCGGGCGGACGGTGTGCCGTTTCTGGCACGAGTGTTCCAAATGCGGGCGGCGTCACCCAGTGGTGCGCTGCTGGGGGGGGTCAGGGGCCCCCCGGGGCAGCAGCCTGCCCAAGGAAGTGCACAAGTTGGGGGGGGGGGGCAAGGCGGCGGGCGGGGGGGGAGGACGGGGGGGGGGAGCCAGAGCTTTGGGCAAAGGCTCGTACGCCGGTTGAGCTGGAGCGGATGCAGCCCTGGTTGGTGGCATATCCGCGGGCGGAAGAGCTGCAGTGCTGCGTCGTGGTTTTTGAGAGGGTTTTCGGTTGGGCTATGAGGGCCCACGGATTGCTCGCTGGGCGGACAATCTGAAGTCAGTGAATACGCACAAGGGCATCGTGCGGGAGAAGCTGTTCAAGGAGGTCAGGGAAGGCCGGATGGCGGGCCCATTCTCGGAGCCTCCGCTGCCGGGCTTGATCATCTCCCCCATTGGGGTGGTGCCCAAGAAGAAGGCGGGGCAATTCCGGCTGATTAAACACCTGTCGTGGCCGGAGCAGGAGTCGGTGAATGACTACATTTCGGCGGACTTGGCATCGGTATCCTACTCGTCGGTTCATGTGGCGCGGAGGCTCGTTTCAGCGGCGGGGAGGGGCGCGCTGATGGCAAAATATGATGTCAAGTCGGCTTTCCGTTTCTTCCCGGTCCACCCGGCAGATCACCAGTTGCTGGGGATTCAGTTCGATGGTCTCATTTTCGTGGACAAGGCACTGCCTATGGGGTGCTCCATCTCGTGCGCGTTATTTGAGCGCTTTAGTTCCTACCTGCAGTGGGTTTTTTCCAGGCGCACAGGCTCTGAGTCAGTGACGCACTACCTGGATGACTTTTTCCTGGTGGGGCGGCCCTGTACGGCAGACTGCCAGCGGCAGCTGGATGGTTTGACCGGGCTGATGGGGGACTTTGGTGTTCCCCTGGCGCCAGAGAAGACGCACGGTCCCAGTACATTGTTGTCCTTTCTCAGTATTGAGCTCGACTCGGTCGCCATGGAAGCACGCCTACCAGAGGATAAGAGGTCGGCTATGTTGGCCTTGGTGGATGGAATGCTGGCAAAGAGGAAAGTGACTGTGCGGGAGGTGCAGGTGCTGTTGGGGCATCTGAATTTTGCTCGTCCAGTGGTACGGGCGGGCCGAACGTTTTGCCGGCGGTTGGGTTTGGCGTTGTCTGGTTGGACCTTGCCTCATCACCATGTGCGCCTGTCGGTGGGGATGAAGGAGGATCTGTGCATGTGGCGAGCGTTCCTCGGACGTTTCAATGGGGTGCCCATGACACCGGCGGAGGACTGGGAGTGGGATGTCACCCTGTACTCTGATGCGGCGGGCGGTGGTAGTTTCGGTCTGTACTGGGATGGAAAATGGTGCGCGGAGCAGTGGCTGGCGCTGTGGCAAGCGGGGGGCGGAGCATTGCCTTCTTGGAGTTGTTTCCGTTGGTGGTGGCGGTCTCGGTATGGTCGGCGGAGCTGGCGCACAAGCGAGTGTTGTTTCGGGTGGACATGTCCGTCGTGCAGGTTGTGAACAGGCAGTCGGCGCGGGACCCGCAGGTGTTGAAGTGGATGAGGGTTTTTGTGCTGCATTGCTTGGAGAATGACATCCTGTTTCATGCGCACCACGTCCCCGGGGTGGACAATGACATTGCAGATGCTTTGTCTCGTTCATAGTGGCAGAGATTCCATGGGCTAGCCACGGCGGCGGAAGAAGTCAAGACGCCGGTCCCGAGAGAATGGTGGTCGGTGGGCGAGGCCGGGTCTTTCAGCAGCCTCTACGTGGAAGGCGTATGAGCAGGCCTGGGAGGAATTCCTTCCGTCTGGCGCGGTAAGGCGAGGGGACCGGTGGCAGCGCGAGGAGCAGGTTGTGAGGTTCATGTTGGCGTTTATGGCCATGGGTTTGTCCCGGGTGACGATTGCGGGCAAGCTGTCGGCGGTGGCGTTCATGGGGAAGCGGGGGTGGGGGTACCCCCCGTCGGCGGGGGAACTGGGGACCCGATTGCTGGAGGGGTGGGAGAGAGAGAGGGGTGCAAAATTGCGGATGCGTCGTCCCATCACGGTGGTTTTACTGGAGGGGATCCTTGGTGCGTTGCCAGCGGTGTGTAAGGATGAGGGCGAGACGGTGTTGTTTTCCACCCTGATGTCCTGGCTGTTTTTTGGAGCGTTCCGAGTGTCGCAGTGGTGGGCGCGAGAGGGGGGCGCGGGGTGTTGTGGGAGGATGTGGAGTTGCGAGCGCGGGAGGTGGCGGTGCGCTTGCGTCGCTCCAAAACGGACCAACGGGGGGTGGGGACCTGGGTGGTGTTGGGCCTAGGCGGTCGGGAGGGGGGTGTGTCCCGTGGCGTGGGGGAGGAGGTTGGTGGCCAGCCGGTGTGTAGGGGAGGGGGAGGTTTTTGGTTGAGGTGGCGCCGGCAGAGTGACGGTGGCTCAGGCGTTGTGGGTTCTGCGGCACGCCCTGCGGTACATGGGTGAGGAGGGGGTGGGGGAAGGAGGAGATACAGAGGCTGGGGAGATGGAAGTCGGACTGCTAACGGACGTACGTGAGGATGCGGGAGGCGGATGGGGGAGTTTTGAACTGATTTTCGCCTTCTGATATGTGTCTCTTTGCAGGTGCTGTGGCGGGGCGGGAGCTGGCAGTTTTGAATGTGTACATTGTGGGACACTCATTTGTCAAACGGGCAGAACAGGCGGAGTGGGACAGACATCGGAAACTCAATTTGGGATTGGATGACAGATTGTATCGTTGTCATTGGAGGGGAAAGGGGGGTAGGCGTTGGCATGAGTTAATGCCTTTGTTGAATACGGTGGTCAGGGGTGTGTGTGCCCGGATGTGGTGGTGATATAAATGGGCGAAAATGACCTGGTGCAATGTAAGGGCCTGGCGTTGGTCAAGCAAATGAAGAAGGACCTGAGGGAAATCAAGAAGCAATGGGCGGGCTGTTACGTGATGTGGTCCGAGTTTATCCCCGAGCGGGTGTGGAGGGGAGCAGAGCGCCCAGGGGCTATTGACAGGGCTACTGGGAAGATTAACAGGGAGATGAGGGGTTATTGTGACAAGGAAGGGGTAGGTAGGATGGAGCACCCGGAGTTGCGTTACAGGGCGGTCTATTTTTTCAGGGAGGACGGGGTTCACCTATCTAGGTATGGCATGGAATTGTACATAGTGCAGTTAAAGGAGGCGTTGGATGGAGCGTTGGGGGTGCTCAGGTATCCTAGGGGGCAGGAGTCCTATGGGGGGGGTCGAAAGTCGCTAAGCGGCTTTCGAGTGGCGCTTTCCTAATAAGAAAGGGGGGTATTTGCAGGAGGCCTGGGGCTGTCTCGATAGGTGGGGGTTGAGGTCATTGAGGTCACTGAGGTCATTGCAACCTACCCCCCCTACACACCAAACTGCAGAGTGGATGTTTGTATTTCGGTTACAATGTTGGGGATACATTTAGGGGTGGGGGTGGGGTCTGTCAGGCAGTTGTCATTTAGAGAGCATTAGTTTTGTTCGGCACAGGCCAGGTGAGAGTTGTTCAGGATGCACCTGATTCCAATAAAGCGGCCTTTATCACACTATTCTGGAGTCTGTGGTCAGTGCTTCCCCCCCCACCTACTGTTGAGCCCCAACATCAATTTATGTAACGTTACTTGGTGGTGCACAGTACTGTACATCACTGAGTTCCACTTCGCGTCAGTGCACAACACCACTGGACGTCATCAAGGCACTCAGAGTTCAATGTCACTGGACGTCAAGTAACTGGGCAAAACATATCTGTACATTACATCACTCAGAGTACAAAATCACATCCCAGACAAAGCATTGAGTACACAGTGATGCTAATTCTGTGCACCACTATGCACTTGTAAGACCATTAGCCACTTATCACAAATGTACATCTAGAGAGCAGAGGAAAGTAGAAGTCTGTCCTACAGGCAACGACTGAGGTGCATTGATAGATCGGAGTGCGAGAGTCATATCAGGTGTGTTTTAAGTCGCGGCTCCGATGCATTTGATGAGCTGTATCTGGACCTCAGCACTGGAACGAGAAGAACTACTACTGGTAAATATTGAGGTGCATTGCCAGCGCTGTGTGAGGACCCAATTACGGAAACAGCAAAGGCTACCGAGGGTTATAACTGAGGCATAGCACTACGTGCTGATCTTAGTTCTAGAATTCCAGGAGGTTTGCGTGGCTGTGGAAGTCTGTCCAGGAATAACAGGAAGCACTGAAGATCGCGTTCATATAACTCGAAGATATATGAGGTAGAGCCTGTTTACTTCGTAGCGGTGTGTGTGTCTGATCTGGAATGGAAGGGGTCTGTAGGTCAAGAGAGAGATGGTTCAACAGAGCAGAGTGTTCTCAGTAGCAGGGATTGTGAATGAATCTGTAGAGGGGCACCAGCAGAGTTGTTCGTGAAGGGTATGCATGCGCACAGATTTACAAGCACTTTCAGCACACTTACAAACACTTCATTGGAGCGTCTCAGATCTACACACATCTTATGTCGCACTCACAAAGACTTGCATACGAGTACCTCAGATTTACACAAGTCTTACTGCGAGCTCACAAACATGTTCATCTGAGCATCTGAGATTTGCACGAATTTTAGGACACGTGCACTCTCAGAGGCTTATACTGTAGCCCCTTCGATGTACACTGGTGTCATGGCACCCTCACATCGGCTTGCTCTGGAGCATCTTAGATTTCCCAAACTTCCCAGCACACTCCCAGGGTCTTGGACTGGGGCACCTCTGGTGTACAGGAGTCTTATGGCACACTCACATAGACTCGCAACGCAGCACCTCGGATTTACAAAAATCTTATGGCATACTAGTGCTTAATTTGAGCCGGTGGGGAGCACCAGCACTTATTTTTGGGCACCAGAGAGCAAGAGACTGAAAAACAAACAAAGCAGAAAGACAGAGGAAGAGAATGACGAAAAAAACATCATAAAGGGAGAAAGCAGGAGTGTGTAAGGATGAGATAAAGGGACAGTTAGTGTCTGGCAGCAGAATAAAAAGGCCTGAGGTTGTTTCAAGACCACGCATCCTTGGCATTCAGTACGCTGACATTTAATTGCACTAGCCACGGGGTTCAGAGCAAAGTTTTGGGCACGGGCACCGATTCTATTACAAATTAAGCACTGTGGCACACTGGCACACCCAGTGGGCTTGAACTGGAGCTTTTCGAAATGACACAGATGTTATGGCACACTCGCAGAGACTTGCAACAGAGCACCTCAAATGTACACGCATTCCATGGAGAACTCACCAAGGTTTGCACTGGTAAAACTCTGATTTACATGGGTATTATGGCATGCTTTTGCCGACTTGCACTGGGGCGCCTCAGATTTACACAGATCTCATAGCACAAAGACTTATACTGGAGCATCCCCAATTTGCACGGATCGTATGGCAGACTCAGAGATTTTTACTGGGGAATCTCCAGACTGCACTGACTCTGTGGCAGACTCACAGAGATTTACTCTGGAGCATCCCCAGATTGCACGGATCATATGGCCGACTCACAGAGATTTACTCTGGAGCATCCCCAGTTTGCACAGATCGTATGGCCCACTGACAGAGATGTACACTGTCCGGAGCACTTCATATTTACACAACTCTAATGGAGAACTCACCAGACTTGCACTGGTCAATTCGGATTTACACGGCTCTTATGGCACACTCACACTTGGGCATCCACTGGCGCCACTCCGGAGATATCTATTGTCTCTTGGGTGCATCAATTATATGACTATGGTAAAAGCAAGCTGAGCACCTTCTTAATGTTCGAGAATAATTTATCACAAAAGTGCAGTCTATTTCAGAAATGTTGCAGAGAGAAAACAAAGGGATTCCAATAAATGTCAACAAAGAGCTCAGAAACCCTCGTGAGCAGCCCCCTCCGATTACTTCTGTGCGAAGTCCAGAGGTACACCCCTGTAGCACACTCTCTGTTACTGTGTTTGCGCAGGACTTGAACTTCAGGTTTAGAGATTTGAAGTGGGATAAAACATAAAGGAGAGCTGGATTACTGTTGCGGCTGTTGATCACTTTTGGGCATTTTCACCAATGCAATTACCACCAGCAAAAGTCTGGAGTAGTGGTTGACGATTGTATGCACTTTTCACCAAAGGGAGCCCAAGTGGGTCACAGTGAGAAACAGTGAAGATGTTCATACTTCTCCAAGCCATAAAGCAGCTCAAAACTATTCAGTTCCAAGAGCAGCGCTATTCGAGTGCAAGTTCCTTCCACCCTTCATCATTCATTTATTCATAAGAGGGACGCGAGACGGCTGGGGGCGGAGGCACACATACATAGGTCAAGTTAAATGAAGATTAACCCCTCTCCTGCTGGTAACGGAAACACTCCGTCATCAGCCGCGGTCGTGCTGTGCTGATGAGGGAGCGGTTCCGTCACGGCCCGCTCGGAACGCCTGCGCGGTGCGGATTCCGCGCCTGCGCGGAATGTTCCATTGAGCGGGTGGAGCCGTGACGGAACCGCTCCGTCATGAGCACAGCGCAACCACGGCTGGTGACAGACCGGTTCCGTCACCAACATGCGCCCGCCCCGCCCCCTTAGCACTGCGGCGGAATAGCCGCCGCAGTGAAGGGGTTAAGAGGTAGCCATAGAGAGGGGCAGTGCGAGAGAGAAGGAGAAGAGAGGGAGAGAGAGAAAAGAAAAGAAAAGTGAGAGGGAATGACAGGAGTTCTAAAGCTACAGTGGCGGAACAGGGGAGATAGCTATGGCATAAAAAGAAACTCAAACAGGACAACAGAGATAATTAAACAATGAAAGAAAGAGACGTGGAGAGGGAAGAAGGAGACGGAGAGAACGACCGATGGAAAGAAAAAGACAGAGTCCGAAAAATTATTCAAGATATAGGGTTTAGTTGTCTATAGACAGGGACACTTGCAATTATGTGGCAAAAGAAGACCAAACTTTGCCACAGGCGGCATATTCTATGTCAGTATTATTTACAGCGTTATCCTTTTTAAGGCAGTAATACTATGTGAGCAAAGGGTGCGCTTTATTTGTAGCAGCTTAGCACTTGTATGGAGGGATTCATAGTTGAAAGGTGAGCAGTCAACCCTACCACGCGTTTTCATCTTTTTGAGGTAGAAACATTTTTCTTTGAAAGGTGCTAATTATGCAGCATATTGTGCGTCATGTGAAAAGTGTGGCAAACAGATAAATTAGCGGAAAACACCATGGTCATGGAATCACTCATTCCAGTGGCCTGTGGTAAAAGAGACAGAGGCGGCAGCTAAAATCGGCGATAAATGCAGAGACAGACAGGAAATCTGCGAGAGGGAGCGTGACAGAGAGAACGAATAGCAGATTCTATAGACAGAGTGACAGACAAGAGAGAGCGCAAAGGGGGGAGATGGCTTAAGCAGAAGATACTATAAACAGAGACAAGCTGACCTAGAGAGAGCTTCCGGATCCCCGGACTGTGCCCGCCCGGCACAGAGCAGTCCAAGCGCCTGAACCCACAGAGCCAGTCCCAACACATCTGACCACTACTCCTGCCTAGTAGGCTTGCAGACTCACCTGACCTGAGGGCTGGGCGTGGCCTGCAGCTAAGCTTCAGAGGTCGGTAGGCGCAAGCGGGCAGGCAGCAGAGGCAGAAGGCAGGGGCAGGGGCAGAGCCGAGCAAGGGGCGGGGGGGGGGGGGGCTAGTAATAAATTAATTTAAATTATGGCCGGTGAGGGACATTGGACATTCCTTCTCTCAGTCTCTGGCATAGGAGCGTGGCTGGGGCTGGGAAGCCATACCTCAGTCACTGTTTCACGTGCACTTCTTATGCGCACACTCCATGCGCATGACAAATTCAATCAGGGCATTGGTCCCCAGCCCTGCCCCCTGCCTCACCCTGAAGACCACGCCACCATGCGCACCCACCCTGACTCACCATTAATATAAAGAACCTCAGAGGCCCGACAGGGCCCGTGCGTGCGCAGCAGTTGCGCACCTTTTCATTAATGAAGAGCGAGGAGAGGCTCTGAGAGGCCCGGCCCGGCCGGGCGTGCCTACGTACGCACCATATTAATGATAAGCCTCTGAGGCGTGTCGTGCGCACTAAGTGCACCATTTAATTCATCATGAAGTGAGAGGGCCCCTGGGGCCCTGGAGCTTGTGGGGCTGCGTGGGCCTGTGTTACGCCCCTGTCCAAAATGGATGATTCACTTTATTGTTAACGGTCGAGACCGATAAGCATATACTAAACACGAATGTTAGGCTGCTGAAGTGAGGACTAAGTATTATGGTCAGACAGCCGCCATGGGCGTCAGTCTGACCACACAGACAGGAGCGTAGCAGCATCAACACAGGGAAGGACCGCAGCTCGATGTGCAGATTTAGGACCGGATTTAAATCTGGGTGGAGGCTACTTCGTCAAAAAGGTGATGAATATCCAGTTTGCCGGAATATAAATTACATAGGATATAATGGGATTTGTATTTTAGTGGACAGGATATCCGTCACCGCTGTGACGGAGTAACTCGTCTGCTGAGATCTAAATCAGGCACAAGTCTTATAGCTGCAACAGAATAGGGTGAAAGGGTTCCAGGTACCATGCAGGTCCCATGAGTCAGTAGTCAGTGATAACTTAATTTAAGCAGTTTCAGGCCTAGTCAGGTCTGACTAAGCCCACCTTGGAAAACAGCTCACTGACACAGATCACACTCACAAGCGTCACTAGGGACTTCAGTTACCTCAGACCCACTCTGGCTAACTGAGATAGAAAGGCAAAGGCCATCATCCCAGTAAAGTGCCAGAAACACTAGGGCTTGTGCAACCACATGCCAAAATGAAGCAAGCAAAAGGTCTACTTCTGGCCAACTCGGAGGTTCGTTTTTATTAATTTTATTTTACAACACTTGCAATAGGCGTTAAAAGTGCATTTGGCCATGTCTGAACTGGGGTGGCAGCGTGGGCTAAAGAACGGTGATGGATCAAACCCAGATCTGTTGACTGAGTGTGAGTGTTTGATTGGTTCAGATGCTCCATCAATCACCACCCCCTTTGTTTGCCATAAGTTGGCAGGGTATGCTCAGACATGAGTCCCTTTCTCACTTTGCCACTGGATTCAAGCAAGCCTGGCTGAAGATGGCTGTAATGCCAGAAACTGGTCCTAGGAAGCTTGTTTCCAGTCCAGGGAAGGCATGGCTTGGCAGTTCGGGCTGGACTGTTCCCATGAGGCACAGGGTCAGACTGATTTGCATTTGGCCATGTCTGAACTGGGGTGGCAGAGTGGGCTAAAGAACGATGATGGATCAAACCCAGATCTGTTGACTGGGTGGAGTGTTTGATTGGTTCAGATGCTCCGTCCATCACCACCCCCTTTTGTACCGTTAAAAGTGTAAATGTAATACAAAGTAAAAATGATGCCATATACACTTGCCATTCACATGTTTACAAGAACAATAAGTAAAAGAATGACCCGTTATAAAAATAAATGTAAACAAAAATGAAATAAATGCAGATATAAAAGATGATTGTCCACTAGTGCAGGCACTTAAGTGAACAATTTTTAGATGACTGTGCATGCCTGTAAGCAAAATACTGTCACAATGATGTGATATAATGGCTGAAGAGAGCTGGCACACTGTTCCATGTTGTATACCGTGATGGGTGGAAGCAAAATGTATATGACACTTGAACAGACAATTGAATGAAGTGGCCTGCCCAAAACCCCAAGACCGATGTATAAGTATGTACAGTATGCTATTTTTGGAACACATAAGGCTGGAGAGCAACTTAAATGGTCTCTAGGCCAGATTTAAAAATAATTGTGTCTGTAAGTACTCTCCCTCCCACTCCACAATGACCACAGACAAAGCAAACGTTTTATGTCAGTTATAGTCACTTACTGTGCAGGCCAAAAGAGAGCGTATCTCAAATACCCTAGCACAGGGAAACAATTCCTTGCAGGTGTATGCCAAGAGTATGGCTCACATGCATTATTTATATGCAGACCTATTATATTTAAAAAATGTAGTTCACCAGTCAGATCATCCACAGAAAAGGATAGCTTGGCCATACCTGTGTGCAAACATCCATCACAACAGACTGAGCTTCATAGTTCTTCACCTGGCAGCCACTCCTGCGGAGAGAAAAGAACAGATTTTTTTTTATTTGGACTGTGTGTGGTTCACAGCGTGAGACAGAAGGGAACGCAGAGAACAAAGCTAGAGTCACAAAACCTAGATTTGATACATTCCCATTATGACCAGTAGTGGACTAAGATATAGGAATCATACAGTGATTATTTCTCCATTGGTAATTCCCACCCTTGGTCTTCAAACCAAAAAATCAAAATCAAAAACATTCTTCCAACGAATACCCATATGACATGATCTTTACTCTCCAGTTTGGTCTTAGGCAAGTGTCCCCCTCTGATCAGTGGTACATATATCAGTAGTGATGTAGGTTAATTAGCACCAGGGACCAAAGGCCTGAGGAGTAAACCCAAGTTCGATTACTGCTGTATTTTAATACGCAAACAGCAGCCAAAAGTCACATTTTCCTTATGTTAACTTGGGCCTATTGTAGTCTTGTCATGATACAGATGTTGAAAGTTATTGCAGACTTGCAAACTTTTAAACATGTTTCACTGTGGGAGAGAATGGGGAGTGCTTAATTTGAGCAGGTTCTTTTCAGGTGGAGACACAGACTTGATTTTCTGGGGATCAGCATTTTGATTCCACAACAGACTCATCCAGAGCAAGAGAGAAAAGACAAAAGGCAGAAAGAACGAGTAAGAGAAAGATGTAACAAGCATTTGCAATGCAATAGGTCTCGCATTAGGAAAGTTTATATTATTGGTATTGTAAATGAAAAATTATTTACTTATGTATTGGTTTTGAAAATAGCGAAATTAATAGCTTTGTCATTCACAATGCCAATAGATTTAACTTTAGCAAATGTGATACCTATAGCATTTGTAATGCAATATGTGTTGTATTTACGTGACTTAGATGTATTGATATTACAAATAACAATGACTTGTAACTTTTTAAATAATTAATACTTAAATAAAAGTTATTGTAATTTATAATGACAATAGCTTAACTTTTGTAAATAACTTTTGTGAAGATTATGTTCAGTGTAATTTATTGTGATGAAAATCCAACAACAGAAGTGAAATATTAACATCTTTTTGTGACATTTGTAATAAAGCTTTAAACATTGAGAGAACATATTTTAACTAGCTGTTGTTGAGTGGTTGCACAGATTGATGCTGTGGTGGCGCTGAGTGATGATGTGGTGGCGATGAGTGATGCTGTGGCATCCAGTGATGCTGTGTTAGCGTATAGTGATGTTGTGGTGCCCCTGAGTATTGCTGTGGTGGTGCTGAGGGATGCTGTGGTGATGCGATAGAGTGAGGGCGATAGATAGTTAGAGGGAGGGCGATAGATAGAGGGAGGGCGATAGATAGAGGGAGGGCGATAGATAGATAGAGGGAGGGCGATAGATAGATAGAGGGCGATAGATAGATAGAGTGAGGGCGATAGATAGATATACAGATAGATAGAGTGATGGCGATAGAGTGAGTGCGATAGATGGACAGATAGAGTGAGGGCGACAGATAGATAGATAGATAGATAGATAGATAGATAGATAGATAGATAGATAGATAGATAGATAGTGTAAGGACGATAGCTAGAGTGAGGGCGATATATACATAGACAGATAGATAGAGTGAGGGCGATAGATAGAGTGAGGGTGATAGCTAGAGTGAGGGCGATAGATACATAGACAGATAGAGTGAGGGCGATAGATACATAGACAGATAGAGTGAGGGGGATAGATAGAGTGAGGGTGATAGCTAGAGTGAGGGCGATAGATAGATAGATAGATAGATAGATAGATAGATAGATAGATAGATAGATAGATAGATAGATAGATAGTGATAGATAGAGGGCGATAGATAGATAGAGGGCGATGGATAGATAGATAGATAGAGATAGATAGATAGATAGATAGATAGATAGATAGATAGATAGATAGATAGATAGATAGATAGATAGATAGATAGATAGATAGAGGGCGATAGATAGATAGAGGGTGATAGATAGAGGGCGATAGATAGATAGATAGATAGATAGATAGATAGATAGATAGATAGATAGAGTGAGGGTGATAGATAGAGTGAGGGTGATAGATAGAGTGAGGGCGATAGATAGATAGATAGATAGATAGATAGATAGATAGATAGATAGATAGATAGATAGAGTGAGGGTGATCGATAAATATAGTGAGGGCGATAGATAGATAGAGTGAGGGCGATAGATAGATAGAGTGATGGCGACAGATAGATAGAGGGCGATAGATAGAGGGCGATAGAAAGATAGAGGGCTATAGACAGAGTGAGGGCTATAGACAGAGTGAGGGCTATAGACAGAGTGAGGGCGATAGACAGATAGAGTGAGGGCGATAGACAGATAGAGTGAGGGCGATAGACAGATAGAGTGAGGGCGATAGACAGAGTGAGGGCGATAGACAGAGTGATAGATAGAGTGAGGGCGATAGATAGAGTGAGGGCGATAGATAGAGTGAGGGCGATAGATAGAGTGAGGGCGATAGATAGAGTGAGTGCGATAGATAGAGTGAGTGCGATAGATAGAGTGAGGGCGATAGATAGATAGAGGGCAATAGACAGATAGAGTGAGAGCGATTGAATGATAGAGTGAATCCAATAGATAGATAGATAGATAGATAGATAGATAGATAGATAGATAGATAGATAGATAGATAGATAGAGTAAGGTCGATAGAGTGAGGGCGATAGAGAGGGCGATAGATAGAGTGAGGGCGATAGAGTGAGGGCGATAGAATGATAGAGTGAGTCAGATAGATAGATAGATAGATAGATAGATAGATAGAGTCAGGGCGATAGATAGAGTGAGGGCGATAGATAGAGTGAGGGCGATAGATAGATAGAGTGAGGGCGATAGATAGAGTGAGGGCGATAGACAGATAGAGTGAGGGCAATAGACAGATAGATAGAGTGAGGGCAATAGATAGATAGAGTGAGGGCAATAGACAGATAGATAGAGTGAGGGCGATAGATAGAGTGAGGGCGATAGATAGATAGAGTGATGGCGACAGATAGAGTGAGGGCGATAGACAGATAGAGTGAGGGCAATAGACAGATAGATAGAGTGAGGGCGATAGAGAGGGAGATAGATAGAGTGAGGGCGATAGATAGAGTGAGGGCGATAGATAGATAGATAGATAGATAGATAGATAGATAGATAGATAGATAGAGGGCGAACGATAGCTAGAGGGCAATAGACAGATAGAGTGAGGGCGATAGAAAGAGTGAGGGCGATAGAATGATCGAGTGAGTCCAATAGATAGATAGAGTGAGGGCGATAGACAGAGAGAAGGCGATAGAGTGAGGGCGATACAGATAGAGAGATTGATAGACAGATAGAGGGCGATAGATAGATAGATAGATAGATAGATAGATAGATAGATAGATAGATAGATAGATAGATAGATAGAGGGCGATAGACAGATAGATAGACAGATAGAGAGAGGGCGACAGACAGATAGCTACATAGACAGATAGAGAGAGGGCGATAGACAGATAGATAGAGAGAGGGCGATAGACAGATAGAGAGAGGGCAATAGATAGACAGATAGATAGACAGATAGATAGATAGAGAGATGGCGATAGAAAGATAGACAGAGAGAGGGAGATAGACAGATCAACAGATATGTATATAGACAGATAGACAGATCGACAGACAGATGGATAGATAGACAGATAGATAGATAGAGGGCGGCATAACAGCACAGCAGAAGAGAGCATGGGGTTAAAGAAGGAGGCGGGTGGTAGAGAGTAGTAGATCAGCACAGGAGAAGAGAACAGGGAGTTAGAGAAAGAGGCGGGTGGAAGAGAACAGCAGATTAGCACAGGAGAAGAAAACAGGGAGTTAAAGAAGGAGGCGGGGTGGAAGAGAGCAGCAGATCAGCACAGGAGAAGAGAAGAGAACAGGGAGTTAGAGAAGGAGGCAGAGTGGAAGAGAGCAGCAGATCAGCATGGGAGAAGAGAAGAGAACAGGGAGTTAGAGAAGGAGGTGGGGTGGAAGAGAGCAGCAGATTAGCACAGGAGAAGAGAGCAGGGAGTTAGAGAAGGAGGCAAGGTGGAAGAGAGCAGCAGATCAGCAGAAGAGAACAGGGAGTTAAAGAAGGAGGCGGTTGGAAGAGAGCAGCAGATCAGTAGAGGGAGAAAAGAACAGAACAGGGAGTTAGAGAAGGGGGTGGGTGAAAGAGAGCCGCAGATCAGCACAGCAGAAGTGAACAGGGAGTTAAAGAAGGAGGTGGGGTGGAAGAGAGCAGCAGATTAGCACAGGAGAAGAGAACAGGGAGGTAGAGAAGGAGGTGGGTTGAAGAGAGCAGCATAACAGCACAGCAGAAGAGAACATGAAGTTAAAGAAGGAGGCGGTGGAAGAGAGCAGCAGATCAGCACAGCAGAAGAGAACAGGGAGTTAAAGAAGGAGGTGGTGGAAGAGAGCAGCAGATCAGCACATGAGAAGAGAAGAGAACAGGGAGTTAGAGAAGGAGGTGGGTGGAAGAGAGGGAGGGCGATAGATGGAGGGAGGGTGATAGATCGATAGAGTGAGGGCGATAGATAGATAGAGGGAGGGCGACAGATAGATAGAGGGAGGGTGATAGATCGATAGAGGGAGGGGGATAGATAGAGGGCGGTAGATAGAGTGAGGGAGGGCGATAGATAGATAGATAGATAGATAGATAGATAGATAGATAGATAGATAGATAGATAGATAGATAGATAGATAGACGATAGATAGATAGAGGGTGATAGATAGAGGGCGATAGATAGATAGATAGATAGATAGATAGATAGATAGATAGATAGATAGATAGATAGATAGATAGATAGAGTGAGGGCAATAGAGAGTGAGGGCGGTAGAGTGAGTGAGGGCGGTAGAGGGAGGGCGTGAGGGCGGTAGAGTGAGGGCGTGAGGGCAGTAGAGTGGTAGAGTGAGGGCGGTAGAGTGAGGGCGATAGAGTGGTAGAGTGAGTGCGGTAGAGTGAGGGCATGAGGGTGGTAGAGTGAGGGCGGTAGAGTAAGGGCGTGAGGGCGGTAGAGTGAGGGCGGTAGAGTAGTAGAGTGAGGGCGGTAGATAGATAGAGGGAGGGCGACAGATAGATAGAGGGAGGGGGATAGATAGATAGAGGGAGGGCGACAGATAGATAGAGGGAGGGGGATAGATCGATAGAGGGAGGGAAATAGATAGATAGAGGGAGGGCGATAGAGGGTGGTAGATAGATAGAGTGAGGGAGGGCGATAGATAGATAGATAGATAGATAGATAGATAGATAGATAGATAGATAGATAGATAGAGTGAGTGAGAGCGGTAGAGTGAGGGCGGTAGAGTGGTACAGTGAGGGCGGTAGAGTGGTAGAGTGAGGGAGGTAGAGTGAGGGCGTGAGGGCAGTAGAGTGGTAGAGGGAGGGCAGTAGAGTGGTAGAGTGAGTGCTGTAGAGTGGTAGAGTGAGGGCGGTAGAGTGGTAGAGTGAGGGCGGTAGAGTGAGGGCATAAAGGCGGTAGAGTGAGGGCGGTAGAGTGGTAGAGTGAGGGCGTAAGAGTGAGGGCAGTAGAGTGGTAGAGTGAGGGCGGTAGAGTGAGGGCAGTAGAGTGGTAAAGTGAGGGCGGTAGAGTGAGGGCATGAGGGCGGTAGAGTGAGGGCGTGAGGGCGATAGAGTGGTAGAGTGAGGGCGGAAGAGTGAGGGCAGTAGAGTGGTAGAGTGAGGGCGGTAGAGTGGTAGAGTGAGGGCGGTAGAGTGAGGGCGGTAGAGTGGTAGAGTGAGGGCGGTAGAGTGAGGGCGGTAGAGTCTCACAGATTGCTACTTTATCACACGAGGAAGCTAAGTCCCCAGAAAAAATAATGGCTATCCTCTCTGTATTTGGCACCGCCCCTCATGACTAAGCCCCTTTTTTGCCACACCAAATTTATGGGCGCTTAGAGTACATTTTTCATTTAAAACACTGTATTTAAAGCATCTGTGTGGAGGGTGCTCTCCCAATCATTCCAGTGAAATGTGCCCTGCCGTAACCCCCCACACTTCTGTGCTCCATATGCGCACAAGCCCCCGTTGTGTAGGACGTTTCCACCAAACAAATGGGGCGCTCGTGTTTTATTTACGTATTACGTTGTTTTTTTCCCCTTTTAGATTTAATCCTGCAACGTTTCGAGCGATATTGAAGGTCACTGCATCTGTTAAAAAAAGTCACTTTACAACAAGATTCCGATGCAACCGGAATGTGAATTTGAGGCTAATAGATTTTCTGGAACGTTCAACGTGTTTAGCTTGGGTCACTTTGTGAGGATTAACTGGGTTTAGCAGCCTCCCATGTCTCTGCTGAGGGTGAAGAAGTGTTTAATCTCAACGGATCCACTATGATTGTAACCTTTCTTGCAGCATTTGCAAGGTTTAGAGAAACAATCGTGATCTGTTTTTGGACAGACATCAAAGCTACATCGAAAGTTTTGAAAACATAAGTAGACCACACTAGTTTCAGTAGTTCTGTTAAGACTCTGTCGAGGTATATTTCCATCCGCCCTCTTGACTTGCGGAGTCTCGTGGGAGCTTTAGAGGGCCGTGGAAGGGCGGCGTCGTGTGTGTGTGAGTGCGTGCACACGCGTGTATACTCAATAAGCAGCACTGATGGGGTCAGTGTGAGTTCTGCAAGATCTACAAATAACTCGTGAGGTAAATTAACGGGTTTTGTGAAACACAGGGGGGACTGTTTGAACATGATCACCGATGCAGCTGCCGGGAAAGTAAGGTTGAGACTGTGTTTGCTGTGGTGGGGGCGGGGGAGCATTCCTTTGAAGTCTGATGGTGAGGCGGGGTGCGGCTTGGGAGCGGATTCCATGGGGTCAGTGTGAGTTCTGCAAGATCTACAAATAATTTGTAAAGTAAATTAACCGGTTTTGTGAAACACAGGGGGCACTGGAGGCACTGTTTGAACATGATCACCGATGCAGCTGTCGGGAAAGTAAGGTTGAGACTGTGTTTGCTGTGGCGGGGGCGGAGAGCGGGAGCACATTCCTTTGAAGTCTGATGGGGGGGCGGGGGAGCGGATTCCTTTGAAGTCTGATGCCGATGCTCAGACAAATGGTGGTGTGCAAGCGGCTTCCTTTGAAGGCTGATGCCGAGGCATGGTGTGGGATGTGGCTGGCGATGATGTGCACGTGCCTGCCTCAAACACCTGCCTCACATGAACTGTACGCGATCCGCAGCTTGGTAGATTTTTTGAACCACTTACTATAGTCTCACCTATTCAATTCCTAACGGGATAGAAAAGGCGAGACCTAAAAATGGTGACAAAGGGAGATAAAGCGACAAGGAGTGTCTGGTGGTGGATTAAAGCAGAATCGGGTGAAATGAAATAAACGCAGCCCTGGTATTTGGCTCCCTGATTTTGAATATCACTAGTGGTAGACTTCTGAGAAAAACATTGGGCACCCACGCTTATTCTTTTACAAATTAGGCACCGAGTAGGTGTGTGGTCTTGGAGGGCCGGGCTTTGTGCCGAGCATGTCTTATGAAGCACTTCCACCGGCTCTTGCCTGAGTAAAATAGGCAATAGAATATTCTCAGGCTGCCAACAATATACTGGGGTGCTTTCACACCCTGTAATGGACACCAGTAGTGCAGGTGTAATGTAATTGCGAGTACAATTATATTGTTCCAGAACCCAAAGTTAGTGGTTAGGCATGTGTTCTTAATTATTGTTGTTTATTGTGATTAGATCTTTTGTGCTCAAGCAAATGATTCCATACATTCATGCGAGTTTTTTTGCGGTAGATTAAAGTAATAAGTGCTAGTTGTCATCATCAGTGTGAAAAAGAGGATATGTGAGCTCATGAAGATATTTGGTGGGGTTAGTAGATGAGCTAGAAAGGATTAGAAAGTGTTTGGTTGCCGTGGCCTAACTTTAAAAACAAGCATTTGCAATGCAATAGGTCTCGCATTAGGAAAGTTTGAGCTATTGGTATTGTAAATGACAAATTTTATATTTATGTGTTGGTTTTGAAAATAGCAAAATAATAGCTTTGTCATTTACAATTCCAATATTTTTAACTTTCGCAAATGTGACACCTATAGCATTTGTAATGCAATATGTGTTATATTTACACCTGGATCGTCACGGAATGTCTCACGTCTATATTGGACGCCTCAGCTACCAGGCCCGAGAGCGCGATTTCGAGCGCTTCTTTAAAGGTTATGGCAAGATTGTGGAGGTGGATCTAAAAAATGGGTGAGTATGCAGGTGAGAGGAGCAGGACGCTTATCGGAGTACTACTGCGCCATCGGTGTGAGGTACTGGTTGGGTGGATTGGGCCTGCGGAAGGCACATGCATTTGTAGCCCGCGGGATAATGGCGCACATGCGCAATGGTCTCTGGCATTAACGCGAGTTGCGGCCAGGTGTGCTCGTGCTCCAACAGTTCCCACCGGTGGAGTTTGTACCCTCTTGATGGCTCTTAGCATATACAACGCTTTTGAGAAGTTTCTGTGCCGCACCTTTCGTGCCTGCCGTATCTGCTCATTCCCGACTGTGCGCATGCTTAGTTTAGGTATTTAGCTGTACGCACCTGCGCTACCTTTGGGAAAAAACGCCCGTAAGTGATCCCTGTATGCACTGTGTCCTTTCGGTGATTTTGCGGGTCCTCATTATTATTGTGCACTGTTCAATTGCTTCCATCAGTCCTTGGAGTCCCAAAGTGATGCAGAGCCATATCTGCATTCCTACAGCAACTGTTTAAGTGGTTGAAACTGCTCACTACTACAGTGTGTGTGTGCGCCTGCATGTGTGTGTGTGGGCGCGTGTGTGTGTGCATGCGTGAGTGTGTGCGTGCGCGATTTAGAGAGGCGAGAGGCAGGCTTGCTCGGAATGTAGGACAGGAGATGTGCACGTGCGAGTCCACGAGGTGAAATCGCCGAGGTAAAGCGCGTAACCACCCCCTGTCCTCCATTCCCGGCAAACCCACAACAATAGGTCTTTCGCTGGAGCAGCGCTATGCGCTGCTAACACCAGCGAGACCTAAAAAGGAGAGGTGGTGATCTTTGAAATGAGTTTAGGCAATTCGCAGAAATATGACAAACATTTAAGTGACTTTGAGTAGGTTGTTCTTATAGAGTAAGACGCATGCATACGAGAGAAATGAAGGAGAGAGCCAATTAAAAAGGAAAAAGGAGAAATGACCATCAGACGTTTTAGGTAAAGATCAGTTTTTTGATTTTAGGAAAATAGATGATGTTTAATGAAATAGCAGGCCATTTGAGGATGCAAGACTGCAGGGGGTTCCAGCTCACATTTTTATACACCATGTGTTATTGGCTCCTCACCAGCTGACCCTGTGAAGGGAACCAATTTCATGTGACACAGGTGGCACTGCGTGTGCTGGCACTCATGGATTTGTCATTAAATAAAAGAGTCTTTGCAACACCATATGGAGAAATTGTGCATTGTGTTAAGATAGTGAATGCCTACTGCTGAATGCCTTTGTGATCATGGACCTACAGTACCTCGCCCCGTCTAAAAAAGTGTGTTACATGCTCGACAACTGATAACCACAGGAGACCAGCAGGGCGCCTTGCTTTCTCTTGATGACTCAAGGCACGTGAAGGTTTGTGTGGGTTTACAGAACAGCACGCTATTCTGAGTTGCGTGGGAAGCTTTGAGTCATACAGTTCTGCTGGGCCTATTTTCCCGAGTTCAGATGCAGTGCTGGGCTGGAGTCCTGATAATAATTCCCATCTGTTTCTCGTTGGTGGGGATCCGGTGCTGATTCAGCACCAACAGTAGCAGCTTTGCAGATTGTGAACGATGAACTTATCCGGAGAGTAGGCTCCAGGGACAGTCAGACCAGTGCCTCTGGCACACCGCCTGCCACTCAAACCACAGCCTGGTTCAGCACTCGCTGTCGATTTGTTAACCTGGCGCCCATCTTCCAGCCAAGTTTCTCTGTGGTTTTTCCACAAGTTGACATTTACTGACTCAAACGAAAACATTCAAAATACATTTTACCTGTGACTAAATCTCTCTTATTAATTCACTAAATAGATGAAATGTTTATATTTGCAAACTAAAAAAAAATCAAAATCATCTTCACTACTGCCCTAAGGAAAATGACAATTTTCGTACATGCTCATTCAAAATGGATTATAGAAATTCTATCCGAGTCCACAATTTGAGAAGCTGACCCAGCTTCAGGAACCACACAAAATTAATGCCAGTCACATTGTAGACAAGCATGAAAGAGAGACCACATAATTAAAGCAATAAAAGACCTCTGTTGGTGGCAAATTGAGGCAAGTGTGGAATCTCAAATTTCCACTTTAGTGCGCTAATGGCCTAGGGATTCCAAACCACTATTGGTACAAACTTAGGTTAATGTACCTCTGCCCGACCAAAGCCTTGGAACTCCTGGCCAGAACCCAACATGAGGAAGATCATCTCAGGTTCAGAGCCGATTAGGATGGAAGGACTTTTCAAGCTGCAGGCATATCACATTTATTTTTCTTGGCACTCCCCTTTCCTTAGCAGGAAAGCGGTCTGTTTTTAAGGAAATATGTTGTATAAAGGCACCTTCAGGCCACTGCCAATAGTTGCTTTAATGAAGTGCCAGCCCTGCTCAGAGCCTCTTTATAAACACATTTGCTTTTACCACGTTTCTTGGTCATTCCAGTAGCCTTTCCAAAAGCGAGGTGATAGGTCACTGGCGGTAAAGTGTTCCTTGTAAATTTATACATCAATTCTCTAACCCCTACTTCCCATATGGCCGTCTCCTTCGATCTATTTTCCCTATTTATTTATTTATTTTATTTGTTTACATTTGTAATGCGCACAGCTACCCAACAAAGGGTTTCCCGGCGCGGCAGATCCCAATAGCAATGCGGTTACAGAAACTAGATGTTAAAGAGCCATGTTTTTAAGGCTTTTCTGAATGTGATGTAATTCGACTCAGACCGCAATGTATGTGGCATTGAAGTCCAGAGCGAAGGTCCTAGGAATGAGAAGGACTTGCCACCCATGCGTGACAGCCTGGTCCTTGGAATTTCAAAATGATTTGCCGTGGAAGACCGAAGAGATCTGGAAGGACGGTAGGGGCGCACCAGGTTTTGCAGATATTTAGGAGCGGTGTTGGTGGAAATCCTGTGCATAAAACATAGAGATTTGAATTTAACTCGGTTTTCAATTTTTAGCCAGTGTAACTTCCTGATGTATTTAGTGGTTGGAGTAGAGATGGGAATTTTACAGAGAAGTCTGGCTGCTGCATTTTGCACTGATTGCAACCTGCGGACAGTAGCTTTGTTCGCCCCCAGGTACAAAACGTTGCCATAATCTAGCCTAGATGTTATTAGGGCATTGACAACTGTTTTCTTGGTGTTTTCAGGCAGCATCCAACAGATCTTTTTTAGCCATTTTAATATGGCAAAGCAGGTGGCTGAAGTCTTTACCGCTTGCTGATGTAAACTGAGTGAGTCGTCAATAATGACGCCCAGGTTGCGAGCATGAGTAACCGGGGTAGGGGGGGTGCCCATTTCAGTTGGCCAATGTTGGGGTCCCCAAAGTTCTTTATTTTTGCCCAACACAATTAACTCGGTTTTTTCGCCGTTAAGTTTTAGGAAGTTTTTTTGCATCCAGTCGGCGATTTTACAGAGTCCGAGTTGTAGGGTGGAGGAATTATCAGAATCTGCAGCTGATAAAGAAAAAAGCAGCTGGGAATCATCAGCGTAGGAAAACATTAAAAGCCCTGTTTCCTCCACTATTTTGGCCAGGGGGCTCATATACACGTTGAAAAGCAACGGGCTAAGAATAGAGCCCTGTGGAACTCCGTGTTTGAATGTCATGGTATCGGAGCAGGCAGTTTGTGAGAAGACCTGGAACGTGCGGTTTTCCAATAATGATCTAATCCAGTTGAGAGCTGCCCCACGGATGCCCAGGGAGTGGAGTGTTTGGGCGAGGACCGCATGCGACACGGTGTCGAATGCCGCGCTGAGGTCAAGCAGCACAAGTGCCACTGTTTCGCCCTTGTCCACCATGCGGCGGATATTTTCGGTTACCCCCAGCAAGGTAGTTTCTGTGGAAAAGCCTGCACGAAATCCCGACTGGTGGGATGGTAATAGGTCATGAGTGGTAATGAAATCAGTGAGGCAACGATGTACATGTTTCTCCAATATTTTTGCAAAGGTGGGCAGCAAGGATATTGGGCGATATATTGGGGATATATTGGGGATATATTGGGGATATATGTCAGAGGTAAGCCATGATGTTCAACTAGTAATTATTGACATTCCAAATTTAATCAAAGTCAATTCAACTGTTAGAATAACTGTTATATGGAGCAGGGGAGGGAGGGGGACTGAACATCTGAAGATGGAAAATACTGCAATGCAATATTGGACGTTAAAAATACAAAATATACTTTCCTAGAAGATTCATTTACTTGTATGTGAGGGTCGTGTTGCAAAAGAATCCCCGACTACACTTTACTGCACAGTGTTGGGATTAATGAGTCAGAGATAGAGAGCAAGAGGAAAAGACAGACAAAAAAGAGACAAAGGGTGGAGAAGAGATGAGAAGAGTGCATCGATGAGAAGTTTACACACGGACTCATGTGAGATTTGAGTGCTCCATCAACTCTGCTTTCCGCTTATCACAGTACCCTACCTCCAAACCTCCACCTCGCTTCTCTGCATTGATTTTGTTTTCTGCCCGCACTACAGAACTGAAAAATGTAATCCACAGAGCAGGCATCGAGATGTCCGCTGGCATGGTTTACACAGGATGTATTCCTTCGAAAGTGTACCCAACTGATATATGCCGTAACTATGCATGCCTTTACAACGCAGTCATTACAACATATGCGTCTTTACCATGCATGCCTTTACCAGAAAAATTTACCAAAAAACAAAGGGCTATCCACTGCGAAAACATTTACAAAAATAAGAGCAAAACTGATGAAGGAAAACTAAATCTAATAATTAACTTATCAGATTATACACTAAATCAAGATGAGAAAAAAGTACTAAATAAATGACTGTCCTTTTGCCCTGAGAGACATAATGATCATGTCAACACAAGAGTTGACATAAATGAATGTGTAAGAAAACTAAAACTCGCCAAATTCTTTGCCAAATCTGAGCATCACTGTCAAAAAGAGAACTCGAAAAATCAACAGGCGAAACCAGTGGCAACAAGTCTCTCAATGTCAGATATAACGATTTTAAGAACTTCACATGATCTCATGCAGAATGAAAATCACAGTTCAATGACAGACTCACAAATACTAAATGGACATCAGGAGTGATAAGAAGATCAATAGTAAATTTAAACCAAAGTCAAAATTTTGCCCAGTTCTGAGTCCCGGAAACAAAATAGACAAGCAATAGAACATCTGATGAATAATGAAGATCTGATAATGAAGCCTGCAGACAAAGGTGGGAATAGTGTGCTGCTAAACAAGCTTGTCTCCGTTCTGGTGAAGAATTGGCTTGGTAGTTTTGTCTGCCCTGTTCCCATGATGCACTAGGCCAGGGACAGACTGATTTTCATATAGCCAGGTTCCGAGCTGGGATGGTGCAGTGAGCTAAATAACGGTGATGGATCAAGCCCTGATCTTTGGACTGGGTAAGAGTGGTCTGCTTAATTCAGACACTCTGTTCATCACCACCCCCTTTTCTGAATCGCTAAACAAAGCCATGACACAATTGGACAATAGAAACAACTATACTAAAGTGATGAGAAACCCGTTAAATTATCTGACTATGGAGCTGATAGCAATCCTTCTCGATACCATATCTCGATTTTGGCTATCAGAAGACGAAAAGTTGTTTTTAATAAATGAAAGTCCAGTAATGCCTACGATATATTTCCTACCGAAGGTCCATAAGACCCCAAGAAATCCCCCAGGAAGGCCAATAATCTCCAGCTGCAATTCACTATACGAACACCTATCGGAGTACGTGCACTTCTACTTGGCACCAATGGTAATTAATATAAGCTCCTATATTAAAGATACTGGAAACTTCCTGTGACTACTAACAGATACAGAATGGAAGAAAGGATACCATCTGGTAACCATAGATGTGGTGTCTCTCTACACCTCAATAAGTCATGAGGTAGGCCTAAATGCATAAACTACTTCTTAAAACAGAGGAGCATACAGGAGCTAAAGCACACAAGGATGTTGACGGAGATGATTGAGCTATGTCTCAGAAATAATATCTTTGTTTAACAACCAAATTTACTCACAAACATGTGGGACCGTGATGGGAGTTTCCTTCTCTCCAAGCTATGCCAACCTTACAATGGGTTGGTGGGAGAAAAACATAGCTTGGAGAGAGGAAAATGAGACACACATCAAAGATCGGAGTATGGCTTCGATTCATAGATCTGTTTTTAAACTGGAATGACAGTAAGGAAGAATTCAGTGAATACATTTGTCTTGAATGACAATACTGTGGGCCTAGAGTTTCCATATAACATTAGCGATAAAGAAATACAATTCTTAGATGTCACAGTGTATATCGAAAATAATCAATTGAAACCAAGATATACAGAAACCCTACGCCAACAAACAGTATTTTGTATGGGGAAAGCTACCATCCACAACATCTGAAGAGAAATATCCCTTATGGGGAATTCATAAGAATGAGAAGAAACTGTTCAAACGACCAGGAATTGGTAACAACTTTCCAGGAAACTGAAATCAGATTCCTCCAACGAGGATACAAATATAGAAATGTGAAGCAAGGGAAGGAAAAGGCAAAACAACTGTCTAGATGGTCTTTACTCGTGTGTAATAAAGAAAGCAAACAAGACAAAGAGGATGAAACAAATCCGACTAATACTAACATACAGTAAGGAAAATCACAAAATAATAGAGATTCTGAATAGACATTGGATTATTCTTTAAAAAGATCTGGACATTGGCAATACAATAGGAGAAAGACCAAGTATAACATACAGGAAACTTCCATCCCTAAGGGACAAACTAGTGAAAAGTCACTTTTCACCAATGTGAAGAAGAACTGGCCATCTAATCAACAGAACAGTCTTATGCACTGCACTAAGTGCAAGGCTTGTAAGATAGGCAAAAATGCCAAAGAAACGTTGGATTTCAGAGGCAATATTTTCAAGATTGATGAAAAGATAACATGCTTATCAACATATGTGGTATAAGTGATTGAATGCCACTGCGGAATGCCATATATGGGTAGCACAATTTGCCCCCTAAGAAAGCGGATTTTGGAACATTTGCGAGCGATTCAAAATGGGAACCTATCCTATACAATTGCCAAAAACATGACAAATCATAACAATGAAAACCAACAGAATATCAGGTACTTTGGACTGGTAACCTTACCAAAACATGAGAGAGGTGGCAATAGGACCCTCAAACTGAGAAGATTAGAGTCAAGGATGATTATTAGATTCAGAACAAAGACCCCGTATGGACTGAACGGGGATGAAGAACTGTACGTGCATTTATAAAATCAAGATATTTCAGAATGAGAAACGATTCTCAAAGGGATGTACAATCAACTGACTAAAAGTATGTATCAATTGGGGCATCAGGCACTTAGCCATAATAAGAGATACAGAGAAACACAAAAAGTCCCAATAAGTGCAACACTGAGGACATTAAGAAATCTAATAAGGATGTATACAAAATCCCGAAGAATAATGGAAAGATATGAGGATAAAGTTTGAATGGATCACGTACAATCCTGCGGAACAACAAGATCGCAACTCCGGAATTAATGGCTGTCCTAAATGGGGATTACAACTGCTTTATTACAGACATGAAACTTCGTCGAACCACTTTGAAACCCAGTCAAATTACTATGTAACCGCAAACAATTCTTGAACATTAACTATAAGAATAATATATACCATAATGCATCATAGTGTGCGAGTATAGGCCAGGACTATAAAGAAATGAAGGATGGACTCACATTTACTGTGAACAACACCCGGCAGGGTTGAAATGCGGAGGTGGTGGTTTATTTTGCATGCCTGAAATTAAAAGTTTAATGAAGATTCCCTTAGTGTGTTGTGAAATCCTCTGGAGGATATTTGGTGAGAAATATTATACCAGCTAACAAGAACAGAGCGAGGGGGTGACTGGGTCAGAAAGCTTAAAAATATGGAATCAAGATATATCATAATGCTTCAAACTAAGAAACCGATGGGTCTAAATAATGAAGAGGAGATGTGGGTACACATTGGATAGAATAGACCCCATGTATTTTGCACTTCTCTTGGAACCTGTTCTGACTCTCTCCCCACTGTTTTCCATATCCCCTTTCCCTCTCTACCCTGAGAACGAGATCTTTTGAATTATCAAGCCTAGATAAAAATAAATTTTGCCTACTCAAGGCTAAATCTTTTTGTCAAGCTTGATACAACGGGCACTTAGAAACAGGCAGCAAAACTGTGATGACTGTGGTAACACAAATAACTCTTGTGACGATCAACAAGAAATTAAGCCCATCCAGGGCTGAATTACAAGATAAAAATGAAAACGTTTTAAATATGAATGAATATTTAAAGTGAACGATATATATACAATGCATAATAACATGTAATTTGGGATAAAATGACCACAACTATGAGAAACTTAGACACTATAAGATGGCCACCACATTAATGAGAGAAATTGAATGTGCCGTTTTTTATTTTTGTTTTAATCACGTGACGGATGGTCACTGTTAGTGTATTTAAACATGTCAATGGTGTAGTCAGTCGACACTGACGAAGGCGGCAACGCCGAAACGCGTTTGTTTGCAGCGCTACTAATAAATTTGGCATAAAAAAACTATCTGATAAGGCTTTGAGTGCCCTTAATTGAGAAGCGGTCCGAGTAATTTGGACTGTGTGTTGGCAAATATTTACACACTCCACCGTGTGTTAAGGAGGCACCCGAGGCTTGGAGAGGAGCGACGGTTGGTGGAAGGAGTGGAACAGATATATATATATATATATATATATATATCCCAACAAAGAGTTGAGCCCTCGATACGAAGCAGCCACAAGATCGGAAATTTGCATCCATTTCTTTTAAGGAACAGCTGCAGCAGAAGAAACAGTCATCCTCTTTCCTAAGCCAGACCGGTTTCGGGAATGTTATCCCTTTCTCAATGGCTTCTGCATACCTTGGAGATTCGTCATGCACTGCAATTTAATGGTCCTGCCCTTGTGGGCGTGTCCGCAACCTGCGGCATTCTGGATCCTGTAGTGCATGAGCATTGGTCTGATGTGAGTTCTTCACTGTAGCAGTCAATTAAAACAAAATAAAACCCATGTGGGCTGATGCGCTGTAATGCTGGGTGTCCTGTTGTGATTATTCACCTGCTCCTGGACTCCGGTCTCCCGTGTCAGGATAGCGTTGTTTGGCGCCATCACGGGTCCGCACTGAAGCGGCAGGCTTGCTTCCCGCGGCTAGGCTCGTGCGGCAAAATATCTCAACAAAAGAGTTGAGCCCTCGATAGGAAGCAGCCACAAGATCGGAAATTTGCATCCATTTCTTTTAAGGAACAGCTGCAGCAGGAGACGCAGAAGAAACAGTCATCCTCTTTCCTAAGCCAGACCGGTTTCGGGAATGCAATCCCTTTCTCAATGGCTTCTGCATACCGTGGGGATTCGTCATGCACTGCAATTTAAAGGCCCTGCCCTTGTGGGCGTGTACGCAACCTGCGGCATTCTGGATCCTTTAGTGCATGAGCATTGGTCTCATGTGAGTTCTTCACTGTAGCAGTCAATTAAAACAAATTAAAACCCATGTGGGCTGATGCGCTGTAATGCTGGGTTTCCTGTTGTGATTATTCACCTGCTCCTGGACTCCGGTCTCCCGTGTCAGGATAGCGTTGTTTGGCTCCATCACGGGTCGCACTGAAGCGGCAGGCTTGCTTCCCGCGGCTAGGCTCGTGCCGCAAAATATCCCAACAAAGAGTTGAGCCCTCGATAGGAAGCAGCCACAAGATCGGAAATTTGCATCCATTTCTTTTAAGGAACAGCTGCAGCAGGAGACGCAGAAGAAAAAGTCATCCTCTTTCCTAAGCCAGACCGGTTTCGGGAATGTAATCCCTTTCTCAATGGCTTCTGCATACCGTGGAGATTCGTCATGCACTGCAATTTGAAGGTCCTGCTCTTGTGGGCGTGTCCGCAACCTGCGGCATTCTGGATCCTGTAGTGCATGAGCATTGGTCTCATGTGAGTTCTTCACTGTAGCAGTCAATTAAAACAAAATAAAACCCATGTGGGCTGATGCGCTGTAATGCTGGGTGTCCTGTTGTGATTATTCACCTGCTCCGGGACTCCGGTCTCCCGTGTCAGGATAGCGTAGTTTGGCGCCATCACGGGTCCGCACTGAAGCGGCAGGCTTGCTTCGCGCGGCTAGGCTAGTGCCGCAAAATATCCCAACAAAGAGTTGAGCCCTCGATAGGAAGCAGCCACAAGATCGGAAATTTGCAACCATTTCTTTTAAGGAACAGCTGCAGCAGGAGACGCAGAAGAAACAGTCATCCTCTTTCCTAAGCCAGACCGGTTTCGGGAATATAATCCCTTTCTCAATGGCTTCAGCATACCGTGGAGATTCGTCACGCACTGCAATTTAAAGGTCCTGCCCTTGTGGGCAGTTCCGCACCCTGCGGCATTCTGGATCCTGCAGTGCATGAGCATTGGTCTCATGCGAGTTTTTCACTGTAGCAGTCAATTAAAACAAAATAAAACCCATGAGGGCTGATGCGCTATATTCACAGAAAAAAACAAAGGTTATAGGGATATTATAGTTAGGCTGACATTTCACTCATACAAAACCAGAGAAATTCAGCAGTTATAGCTACTAGAGCTAACTATAGCTCGCGCTCCCGCAATGCACTGCTTATGACCTCACATAATACATCACTCATGACATGGTCAGTGACATCACTCATGACATCATCCACAGAATCTCTGATGAACCCAATCACAACCCCAAGTAACCTTTCATACACCCCATCCAAATTCCACACTACCATTCTGAAAACCATTGACACACCCATACTAGTACTTACACACCAACTAAGTAGTGATTCATAGAGCTACACACACATCCATTCAGTCAACCAGACAGCCACTCATACATCAACCCACTCACCAATACAATCACTGACATATCCACTCATACACCCATATAGCCACTCACACACCGTCAGTCACCCATAGGGCTACTCACAAACCTACTCACTCACCCAAAGAGTCCATCACACAGCCAGTAACTCACCTATACGGTTATACACACACCCACTCATGTATTCATACAGATACTAAAACATACTTACTCACCTATACAGTCACCAACACAAGCACACACTCACCCATACAACCACTCTCACATTAGTCACTTACACATAAAGTAATTCCTATACTTCGTAAACTCACCTATACTACCTTTCGTATACAGTAACTCACCCATATACCACTGACACATCCATTCACTCACCGACACAGCCATACAGTCAGTCACTCAGTCACCAATACAGCCTCTCACAGACATGCTCACTAACCCATACAGGCACTAACTTACCCATTCACTCATCCATGCAGACAGTCACACATCCCCTCGCCCACACAGACACTCATACACCCATACAGATGTAGGCATTGACAGAACCTAGTCTTTCACACATACTTTCACTGAGACCTAATAACTCACGTATTCAATCAGTCATACAGCATCTGAATCATCCATACAGGCACTCATACACCCCCTAATTTACCAATACACCTCGGTATATATATTTAACACTCATTAACGTTTTAAAAACACTCTCAATCAGTGGATGATGTCATGAGTGATATTATTTGAGATGTCATGAGTGATGACACTGACCATGTCATGAGTGATGTAATATGTGAGCTCATAAGAAGTGCATTGCAGGGGTGTGAGTTATAGTTAGCTCTGATAACTATAACAGCCACATTTCCCTTGTTTTGTACGAGTGAAATGTCATCCTAACTATAACGTCCCTATAACCTCTGTTTCTTTCAGTGAATTTCTAAGTTTTTTTAAAATTTACATTTAAAGCTCCACAAGGGGGGCAGCAGGCCCCCCTCCAACAAATATAAAGCCCACGAGAAGTGTAAGTCCCCGGGGCTTCATTGGGGTGCTGGAGCCCTCCCACGCATTTTAATTTAATATAGCCCCTGGGAGGTGGTGGCCCCCGCATTATACTATATTAGCCCTGAGGAGGTGACGGTCCCCGGAACGCCCACACAGGGCCCCCATCATTATTTTTGTTGCTCCTGGGACCTGGCCCACCCGGGGGCCTAAATTAAACAAAGAGTGGGAGACCGTACTTTATTTAAAAAAAAAGTTTACGCCATATTGGGGGATCCACCGCCTAACAAATTAAAAAAAAGCTTTAGGCCCTGGGGGTCCCCTGACCAGGCCTAGTGGGTCAGGGTGTTTCTACACCGACTATTTTCTTTATAAAAAAAAAAAAATGTTCTTGTGCCTCGGAGTCACAAGCTGGCTGCCAACACTTCTTGGTTTGAAGTGTTGGTAGCAAATCAGATCTTTGGCACGCGATTGGCAGAATTTGCAGATCCATCACGTCCCTAGATATACAACTGGAAACTACTGAACAACTTTACACCATTTAACAAAAAGAGTGCTTTCTGAACCAAGAGCTACCTTTCTGCCAAATTTGGTGTAATTCCTTTCAGCAGTACGGGCTATAGTTGTGTCTAACGTTTCCTAAGGGAATTAGAAATGGAGAAAAAACATTTTGAACCTCCTTTTTTCTCAGCCTCTGCTTGACGGATCACCCTAGAATTGTCAAGGCAGCACCGGAAGTGCCTTGATAGTTCAGAACAATTCATGAAAAGTCGATGAACAACACCAAAGTTATTGGCAAATGAAAACACGCTCTTCCTATAGAAGCTACATCCTACCGCCAGAAGGTAATATACACATATACTGGAGCAGAGTTTGCTAGGGTTTGGCGGGAGCACATAGCACACTGCAATGTCCCAGGGGGGGGCACCATGGGATATTTCTGGAGCCGAACCCCATCCAACAAATATTAAGCCCCGGGGAGGTGGTGGTCCCCGGGACTTTGTGTGGAGGGGGGGCTGAAGCCCCCCCATGCATTAGAATTTAATATAGAAGGTGGTGGTCCCAGGGGCAGCGGGGGCGCATGGCCCCACACATTTTAAATCTACATTCACCAACAACAGGTAAACCTTGTAAAATATGCAAGATTCAAAAGCTTGCACACAGCATGTCGGTTTCAAGGAAATTTAATGGCAAGGCAATATGCAATAGCACTGTCAGCACAGGCTTACACATTAGAAAACAAAGGCTGGTTTTAAAGGAGAACTAGATGTATACATCTCAGGAAGTATTTCATTGACAGACTGTTTCATAAGAATACTGCCAGTGCATCAAATATATGTCAAACAGACTAAGTAATAAACAAAAGATAATAGCCAAGTGGCTAAATGTAAACAATACATCCACATGTTACTCTGACCAGCCCATGTTAATGAAAACTTTTCGCTGGTTATACTGCGCTGATAGCCCAGTGGCTAGGGGGAACACTTTCACTTGGGGTAAACAATCTAACATGAGGTACCTGTCATCATTTGACACCCCACTACCATGCCAACCTTGACATTTCCTCAATTACAGAAAAAAATGGGACTTAAAACTTAACAGAGGAAATTGTCCCACCAAAATAGATTAATGACACCAAGTGATATCCCTTGTGAAAATGTAAAAACACATAAAGATGAAATTACAGAAAATCACAGTCTCTCATTTCATTGTACACAGAGCCTAGAAGGTCAAACCACCAGATGTTACAAAACGTCATGAATTTCTATGCCTAAGAAGTTCAAAGGAAAGAAGCCATCTGCACTTAAATACTGCCACGTGCTGTCAGACAACATGTTCTAATTTTTTAGAATTTCAGAGGTTTTTCTGAGATTCTGGAGGCAAACATCTGGGACAAAAAGAGAGAGATAAAGAGAAGAGTAAATTACCAGGTAAACCCTAATTAGCAAAATACATGTGCAACTTCTACTGTCCGCAGAGTCCACCCAAAACCCATTCATAAACAAAGATGAAATAAAGGTACTCGCACATCATCCTATGTGGATATGTAGTTCTCAGACAGTATATGTTGTAAATGTATTTTGAGAATTAGGCTTTACCTGGTCATTTTCTCTTCTCTTTATCTCTCTTGGTATGATTAGACCTTGATAACTAATTTCATAAAATACTTATATTGTGTGATAACGTGTGCACCAAAATGATGAAAAGAAAAATAGGTGCTACACTTTTCTACTAAAAGATGCATCAGTGAAACTTTCAGAGAATGTTCTTTAGATATGTGCTAATAAGAATTAGCTGAAATTAAATTGTTTATTAATATTTTGAAGTTTATTTACATTTTGGTTCCTATAAACGTGGTAGTACCCTATTTCTAATGGAATTAATTTTGACTATATAAATTGGTCTCAAGTGCTTCAGAAATGTCAATAGAAACTCAACTTACATATTTCTTTTATAAATATATGTTCATAATTCTATATGTCATTGCGTTATATTAGCATACGTTAACATAGGCCAAACTGTACTCATGAAGATTTCTGCTTCGTTATGCACACTGAGCATGAGAAAGTCACTCAATGTAACGTTTGACTGTAACAAGTTCTTTCCCCCTTGAGATTCACATGTATTGTATAAAGATGTTGCTACATTATGTTACTACTTGCAGGACACGTGCCTGGGAAATTGCCCTTTCCAACTCTACAATACAATCTAGCAAAGGTGCATTGTTTCATTTAACAGAAGGCCTTAAGGACCGCGTAATTGTTCCACCTATTTCCTCAGCATTTTGTGTCTTCTTTATGTCACCCAATCTACATTCCACATGGGTTGAGTGGTCTGATCAGATGAAGTGACACCAAGAGGTGTCATCCACAGAAATTCAAATAATACAATATTGCTTGATGAGAAAGTTTGGGGGGATTATTATCAATCTTCTTTTTGGAAAGAGACTTGTGCAGCTGATGGTGGTGGCGGATAGCTGCTGATCCGCTAACAGACAAATTACAAACTGATTGATGCAGACTCATCAGGCTTCCTTTCCGAATTTGCGCATAAGCTGCATGCGCACAGTGGTCCCTTTTTTTCTGGGGTCACTAAAACTGGCATTTCCCGTCCTTTCCTGAACTTTGTGAGCTTTGGGCATTGATCTACTTTGCTATATGTCTTGTTCCTATATGATGCACTTATTTGCTAAAAGATTTGATAAACTAAAATATATTAACCAAATTGACTCAGTTATGTTTTATCCACTTAAAGTGGATGAGCATTGTCAATTAAAATTTCTATTGTGACTACAGGTGACCTGGTTAGTGTGATTTCTGTACATCAAACACGAATGTGGCTATTTTGGATAGCTTTATTTGAACTCTTGGTGTGTATGATTTTGGCTTGTCTACGTTCCTTCAGGAGATTTGGACAGGCAGCAATATTTCTCTATCTTTATAACATTTTATTGAGAGTAATATACTTGAACTTGATTTTATATATGTAGTTCAGTTATCCAATTCCTGGTCCTCATTCAATGACTGTTGAACACTTCATATTCAACCCCTCTCGGCACATAACAAAGTCCATCGGAGTACCAAGAGAATGGTGATGACTAAAATGTATTAAAGTATCTTAAATTAAATCACATTGTGTACATTTGTAGTTAGGGCTCAGGTTACACTACAGCAGTGAAAATACTCTCTACAAATGTGAGTTCTAAACATACCAGTCATTTGGAATCAGCTAAATTTCCCCCTGTCACCTCCCACTACCATGCTAGGAATGTCCGCCACTTCATATGTTCGTAGAGATGGAAATTCCACCTGTGACATAGCTCCTACTGATACACGCAGGCAGATCCACAAGATTGTTATGCCAGATAACAGTGCACATGTATATGTAACGGCTGGCACAGAGATGAGGCCCACATAGGTTATTTTGTCCGGATTCTTTTACTTATGAGAGATCTGGCTACTATTTGACTTATTCTGTAAGTGTAATCTACATACCCCAGAACAAAGAGATCCATCTGCAGGCGTGAATTAGCGCCTTGCCACATTGAAACTTGTCTTACTAGATTGGGAATGACCACATTCTCAACTCAATAATACCAATTAAAAATCAGGGTAATAGCACGATTGTGCAGCCCAAATAACCTTTCGAATCCAATTGCTGCAATTCCCTCGATTAAAACATTGGAATAAAGCCAGAACCACCAGTGAGTTTATTGAACCACTATCTTAGTCATTACCAGTTTTTCATACACTTTGGAATGGTTCGTCCCCAAAATCACAGAGGAAGTAAAGAGTTTGAGCTGTTCCTGGTGTACATGCTGAATAGCAGTGGGCACACAGGGAGTAGATGGGTGCACCTTTTGTACTCTAGCTATCACATTGTTCTGGACAATACACCGTTAACCAGTTTTCGCCTCACACACATTCCTCAGACACCAAAATTAGAGCGATGTGGCAGACAGAAACAAAATATAGCATTGCCTTGCACTTGTACTATTTGGGACAGTGTTCATAATGTAAATTGTGTAGGATTCAATTTTGAGACAGGGATATTCTACGTGGAGCATCGAATTTGTGTAGGAGCACTGGACTGAGACATAGTACAAAAAATACTGAAGACAATAACTATGCAACAGTTCTGCAATAAACGCATGACCCACCAAAAGTACGGACTCAGACTACACGCAATTACACCAAAATCTTTTACAAAACTGACACATGATCTATCAACAGCCACAGAGAAAAAAGTGTGATGAAGAAGCTTTCACAACCAGAAAACCCATGACATCATAGAAGAACCTCAGGCTAGTTTCTCCTCTGCCCTGTAGATAATGTAAAAGTACCTGCTCCTGTTTAAACAGTCCCCTTCATGTTCTAAAGTTGTCCTGTGAAGGCTTGCTTCAAGATCCAGTTCACAGGGCACACACACATCTATGCTTCTTCATCTGAATAGTAATGCAACACTCTAGATTACACTACAATCATGCATTCAAAAATCTAGACTGGATCACACGGCATTGGCTAAATTCTATTGAATTGCAACACTGCATCATAACATTATTGGAAACGGTGCTGCACCAGCACCTAAAGTCCCTTGCCAAAGTCCAATCTATCAATGCTTTAACCCTTACTATCTGGTTTAATGTAAGCACAGAGATAAGTAATTGTTTGCCTTCTAGATATGCACAGAACAGCCATCGTCATTGTTGACTGACCAACAGCAGGGAGAGTAAAAGAAACTGCCTTCGGGTCATTACTTAATATCAGGGAATTCAGAAGTTAGGGTGACTCCATTTGCAAGGTTTGAGCGCTGACTGCAGTGTTCTACTGGTTTTTCCTCAGTCCCAATTGCACTTCTTATGTATAGTTGAGACCTCTGTTGGAAATCCTTTGTGTCCCCAGGGAGCTAAACGAGCAATCTTATGTGTGCTGATGACAGTATTACCTGTGCATAGACCGCAACTGCTCACAAGATGCATGCCTAGGGAAATGTGCTAGAGGTGAAGGCTTCTGAGGTGTCTGTATCTTAAGAAATTTAAAAGATCTATATTTTTCTAAGGAATTCAAATTGGTTTCTCACAGTAAAACAAGGAAATCTGTATTTAACAATATGAAAAAGATATGGTGGGGGGCATCTATAAAACCGCCTGATAGACTTCCTGAAAAGTTCCCTTTAAAAGGTAGTGTGATCATGGACAGTATAAGGATTAGACATTAAAGCAAATACTAGGAAATCCCTACTAACTCATCATGCAGGCTACTACCTTATAGAAAGATACCATTCAATCTTCTTACGAGCGACTTCCAAGTATTCTGCTTCCACCATGGAATGATAGCATAAAGTACCCTACTGTTCGTAGGGAAAAAATCGAAACATCCTCAAACTGAGCAAGTGCTTCCCTTTCATTTGTCTAGAATGTATAAAGCATGTGACTATGATAAATATGGTGGTTATTTTCCTAGACAAAGACATGCCTTCTATTCACAGTTAAACACACATTTAGAAAATAAGTCAATTTCGTAAACACATTTCACCAGTCTTAGTGGCTGGATATTACTAACATACTTGGAACAATAAAACTAGGACATCGTCAAAAGACCCACAATTCAGGAGCATACTTAAAGAGAAGACTTGCGCAAAGGAGGCCTTGTCACCTTCAGTACCTGGGATGGCTAACAGTGAGACACAGTATTACACTCAAAACAGGATGCTTGGCACAAAAAATGCATCTATGGCGATGTATTTATTCATCATGCTAACAGTATACACCCCACATTGTTACTCTCTCTCTCTCTCTTCAGGTTAGAGGCATCTCTCCTGGAAGGCTTTAGGGTCATTTTGTACATCAAGAAATTCTGTTTTTGTTCCATCTCGGCCACTTGGTCTGAAACAAATGTTTTCCAGAACTCTCAGCTATAAGGAGGCTTCAGGAGACTGGATCACCTGCCCATCTCTGGTGTGCACGGTATGCTCCAAGAAGAATGGCAAACCCCAAACATCTGGGGAACATACTATGAGTTTTCTGAGAAGACCTCAAAATAAGTGAGTGCCTCTCAAGAGACACATTTAAGGATTTAATTTAACAAAACACAGTTATCCTAATTCAGGTGCAAACAGGAGTTGCACCTGCATTAAGACTACAAGTAGGGCAAAAACCCAGCATTTTATCCCAACACTAATTTCGGCAGGTACATCCTGCCAGAGTCTGTGCAGAGTAATACATCAATATTAATGACTTTGCATATCAAAATAGGGTCGTTAGATGTTAGTATTGGGTGCATTATCACAGCAACTACCAGGGCACTCATGAATAAGGCTCATATACATTTGAGTTTCCCTCCATCATTACTCAATGCAATAGCTTTGCACTTTTTCCGCATGAGGAGTTAAAAAAAAAGGATTAGGTTCCCTAATGAAGCATAAATACCTGCAGATTTGAACATGTGTTAGTGCTACAATGTTAGCTGAGAGCGGGGACGTGTTACTTGTGTCCTTTCACTGCTCATTTTTTCAGGTGCTACTTTTTTCTTTCTATTTAAGCATTCTACGAGAGTGCATGCCTTTTAGCTCTCTCCCTAGTATACTTATCCTTCCTCAGTGTTCCTTCTACTCACCTAACCTCTTCTGTCGGTCTGCTTTTCTCCAGACCCTATACCCCCCATTGTCCACCTGCTTGCCCCAAACCCCTCTCCCATTGTCTGCTTGCCCCAGTCTCTCCCTCTGTTGTCCGTGTGCTTGCTCCCAGCCCCTCCCTTCCACCCTCCATTGTCCGTGTTGATCCTTCCATTAGCCATGTTAGCTCCCCTACCCCTTATCCTTTCATAGTCTGTGTTGATTCCCGTCCTTTTGCTGTGGCCATTTTGCCCCCAGCTACCCTCCATAACAAAAAAGTGTCATGCCGCTGACACACCTGGCAGTGTTATAGTGCTTTTTTCCACCTCACACCCTTTGTATTTATGTTCAACCCCCCTCTAAGCCTTTGTGTTGCCTCCTGTGTACCTACCCTCCCGACAATAACACAAAAAAGCGCAATGGCACTTTCTTTTTTTAAAATGTCAGCTATGCTGCACAGCAGCCACACTGCTGTGTAAAATGGCTACAAAACACATTGACAAAGCCAATACCACTAGCAGGTGAGACTGATTGGCTTTGCTAAAGTTTGTTTTTATCTTTCCCTGCTCCCAATCCAACAATTGCTGGTTGAATGTTATGTGGGAGGAAGGCCTTTTTAGGTCAAGTCTGGGCAGCGCATGCGCTGCTCTGCGAGGTATGCTGTACTCAGCTATAGATTTGGAGCTCCGCCCACTCTCTGCCCATCTTTTCAATTGGCTACTGTTACTCTCCTTCCTAAATTGTTGCTTCTGATTCATTAATAGGCTTGTTAGACCCTCCTTAGTAACAACGTGTCTGCATTTGTAACCTCCCATAAGGACTGGACCTTTTACTTGTCAGGTTACACCGTATGTTTATTTAGTCTGTGAGAACTATTTTCTTTATTTTGTCCTACTCCAGACACAACGTCCTTTCCTGCAACAGCTGTGCACCTTTCTTTCTTTATTCTTCCAGCGCAATCCACTTTCAATAGAGCGGCTGCACGCCGGTCTTTATTTATTTGTCCAGCGAGGTCCGTTTTGAATAGAGCAGCAGCGCTCTTTTCTTTCTTTTTAAAAGCTTTCTTTTTATTTTTTAAAGTGCCCCATTCGGCGCTTTCACTTTAATATCAGCCAGGCGCCTTTCTTTACAAGAGTCGTATCTAAAGAAATGGGCGTGGCCGACATTAAAATTAAAGCATGGCATGGGGAGCTTTTACAAAAAAATATATATTTGATGTCAACTTGAGAATGCATTCTTTTGCAAAAGCACAGCGCTTTCACTTTAATGTCAGCCACGCCAATTTCGCTAGACGCGGTTTGTCTAAGGAAACGGGCACAGCCGACATTAAAGTGAAAGCGCCGCTTGGCCTTTTTGACAAACAAGAATTCACAAAGCAATAGGTCTCCCATTTACGATTGCAAATGCTTGGTTTTTTTGTGGTTGGAATTATAGGGTCATCCCAAAAAATCTAAAACTGAAGCTACACAAACAATTGCAGGTAGTGCCTGCATACCTCTTCATAGAAGGTCTCAAAGGACTCTAAAAACAAAGTGGGCAGCAGAAATTCTGACAACTGGCTTACATTTAGCAAATGAGGAGCGGTTTACAAAACAAGTCCTCCAAGAAACGGAGCAATAAGGAGTTTTATTCCAAAGTTAAGTCTTTTACCCATAATAAACTATTCATTGACCCAGAAGTAAAATCAAGATTGATTACTCATTTAGTGAGCTACGAAATACATTAAGGCTTCAGACGCCGATGTAAGGGATTTTAACAAGAGTTAGGCTGGAAGTTTGAAGTTAAACACAATGCTTGTACGCAAGAGGACATGAAACAGTAGATCTCACAGAAAAGATAGATTCTGACATGCAATGGGAGGGGAACCAAGGCATTAAAAGTTATACAAATACTTAAAGCTAAAAGAAAGGAGGGATACTTACAACAGAAAACAGAGAAATCGTACTTGCTCAGATGTCCTGATGCACAAACAATGGACACAGGAAAGAGATGCAAAGATTGAGAGAAAAAAAAGACGTATGAAAAGATGCGAATGTTAGGGTTCATGTATCGAGCAGCAGAATTCTATGCTTCCCAAAAAGCATGCAGTATTGGAAAGGCATGCTGGAATTCGGGGGATGCAAACTAGCGAACAAACCTGCACAAATCAGACCAAGAGCTTGAGGAAAATGACAGACAATTAACCAGGAATACATTGATAATTCAGAATGAAATGTCACAAGGAAAAAAGAGCCCCGCTAAGGTCGGACAGCTAGAAAATGACCCTTTTTGCCCACCCCTACAGCCCCGAACTACACACTGCCACTCTATCTAGGTGTATTGCTTTTAGGTACAATAGAAAAAGATGCTTCCCTCTACCATTTCTAATGTTTGAGTACAAATAGCTTTAGCTGTCGGCTGAAAGCGCTTATGAGAGAAATACAGAGCCATGCCATATTGTGGATGGTTACACTATGCCAATGACATAACATTTTGTGGTTGGAAATATGAATATGTAGTTCCTACATAGACATTTTCTACTTCACAATTTCACATGTATGGAATGATGGAATCACCCTGTGCCTACTGTTTGTATTATAAGCTCACATTACATTTGAACCCCTTGCGTGCGGTGCATATTTTCGTGCTGTGTGTGGCAAATTTGAATAGTGGGCGGGATTCGGACGGCCCCCGACCGTCCTCCGCACATATCCACCATGACGTATGATGGCCGGGGGCCCTCCTGAGAATGCATACAAGGGGTTAAAGACTGTTATCAACAGAATGCAATATAGACGTGTTGGTGAAGCCCATGATTGTGGTTTCCTGTGATTTGCAAGAAGGATACATTATGCGGCACTGTCCATAGTAAGGTAGGCATTTCAGATCCCAGGAGTGATGATGCTGTGCATATAAATATGAACTATATAAATTATTATGAACTGTATGGTCCTGAATAGAAGTAATCAAAGGTTTTGTTTAATAGTGAAGTGGCAGAAGCAACTAAGGTGAAATCAAGAATGTGCGCATATAGTTTCTTGACATCAACTAATTCCAAAACATATGGCTAATCCTACACATAATTTTACATTGTTTGGGATTTATAATGTAAATTGATTTACTTTATGTAATTTTTCGTAATGGAGATATTCAACTTCCACATTTTCATGTTTTGCGTATGAACTCATAACATCGGAAGTACATTACACCATTACCTACATTCAACTGTTCCCCTCCCCTCATCCTCCACTTCGGATCACCTGCAATATATATATAGTTTAAAATGACAAAGAGGCACCATACTACACTGTGCACCAGCTGCCTCATCAATGAACCAATGATAAGCAGGCCTATGACGCCAAAGCCTGAATATGCACCCTGTTTGGATACAATTCATGTAAAATACCATAAACCCGAGCAAAAAAATTCAGAAAATATTAACTAAAATCTACACCACATCAAGCAGGGCAATGTTGTACTCCACTCAAGAGTCCCAATAATAGGATAAGTCTCTTCCGTTTACAGGTCACCTCGGTTTTTGACATAATGGTCATCAATACATCAGATTATTGCTGTGGGCTGTGAAACAACTATGCATGCTCTAGTGAACCAGAACCAGACCTCAGCACAGTATGGTCCAGCAAGCCCTATAGCTCATTTGTGAAACAATCCAATCCATTTACTGCACAGATACATTTTTGATACTCAAAAATGTCTGATCATCCATAGTCTCCATTGCCTCAAATGGACATCCGAAAAAAGTTTGATTGTGCTTCAGAATGAGAAATGTGGCTGATGCGTTGCAAATCTACCAACTTGTGTACATTTTTAACTGTTTTGGAAGGGACAGAGGCTCGAAGGGGGCAGGGCTTTGTGCCATACACAGTCAGAGATACTTAAAATACATCACCTCCCCACCCACCCCAACACCAAAAAGTAAAGCTTCTGAAGTTGCAAAGGGCGTCCTTAGGGATTGCCGCACTCCTTAATGGACATGCATGGGCTGCACAGATCATCTAAACGGTTAGCTGGAAACCTGCAGTTTGCAGGGTTGTCTAGCTAATTGTGTGCTCACACCATGTGATAATGGAACCTCACCACGTGACTGTGTGAAGGGAGCCATTAAAATGTGACATGCAGTTGGAAGGTCTAGTGTTGTGATATTCTGCTTTCCAATTTCTCTCATATGCTTATTTACTGCTATGGTTCGACTTCCTTTGGCATTAAATGTATGGAGCTACTACTGAGGCTTTGACAGAGGAAACCCAACACTGGTGGGTGAGGAAAGCATCTGGTCAAATATATGTAAGTTAATGTTTTACTTGAATCTTATTTCTAAATTTGGGCATTCGGACGAATACAGAGTGAGGTCACTTTCAGGTACTTGCCTTCTAGCTTAGTCGGAAATCAACAACTCTTTCCGAGTGGTCTAGTCAGGTGGAAAAGTTTGTCATTTAAGAGCTTGATAAAAAGAAAGCATGACAGGGGAAATAAGAAAGCCACAGAATCCGGTCCAATCTTCCAATTCTGAATCACAAATCCAGTATTGCTATTGAACTGTCCAGAGTATGTTGTCTTGGTAGGGCTTCCGGCCTTTCTCTGGCTGACCGCATTGCAGTGGCCGCTGTGCAATATGGTTGATAAAAAAAAATGTGACCTTGAAACACAGCTTTGGAGAAATGACTCAATTAAAAGAAACTCAAACTGATTAACTTTAGAAAGCTTTCAAAGAACAACTGATGAGGGGAGAACAATTTTCACATCTATTATAATAAGGAAACTACCACCAAATAACTCAGATTTATTTAAAGATCTTCTAAATGTGGAAAAACAAAATCCTCATGGAACCCTCACACGCAAAACGCACATTAACCTTTGTATATCAGCATGGCCTACACGTTTACTCATCCATGTAGAGGTTATATGTTCTTCACTACACTCTTCAATGTCATTGAAGAATATTAATGCTCTCATTGCTGCCAAACTCTCCAAAAGAATATTTTTCAAATCCAAATCGACCTACTTCCTTACCCTTCATAAACCGTTCCTCAAAGTGTAGACCTCCCTGGCGTACAATAGCACAGGTTCAGACTTCTGGCTAACAGCAGGCAAAGTCCTAGGGAAAACAAAAGCTATAGTCTGCAGCCATGTCACATTGGACAGAGGTCAGGTGATCGTTTTCTTCAGCATCCTTAGCGAAAGGTCGCTACTGTCAATAAGATGACTGAATGAATAAATAAATAAATGATCATATGTTGTGCTTGATGCATGCTGTAACCGAAGTGACAAGTTGGTTTTGGATGGCTTATACGCAGAATCAATTAATATTAATGGGAATCTCACAGTCAATGTTCTCTGCTAGAGCGAGAGACAATGAGCAATCTAGATTCGAGAAGACGGTCTCCAAAGCTTTTCGCTCATGGCTCACCTTATGGACACCTTAGGTGCAGGAATGTGATGTAAATGGTAACTAGGAACTTCCCTCATTAACATGAGGAAACACCCATACTTTTTAAGTTTGAAAGTCATCCTGTTTAACTCTATTTTGTGAAAGAAGACTTTAGGCAGAGTGTGCATCATGTGAGAGCTGGGAAAACTTTACGAACAGTTCACCACACAATAATATAGAAACGTGTTAGAAACTAACATGAGAAACACTTAATAAATTGCACATTAGAAAATGTGCTTTTACTTAGGTGCAAACGAGAAAAAAAATTGTTTCTTTTCTGTAGAAAGCTCCATTTCTATCGGTCTCCACTTACAAGGCTGCACTATTCTTTTAATTTTACACTACCCCTTTAAGAAAATGAATGCCTTTTTATAAAATAGTGATTTGACGTTAGAATTAAACTCTAGAGTATTACTTTTGTAAAAATGTGCTCTTTAATGAACATTTATTTTTCTTTTCCTCACACCATATAACTTCACTGTGCTTAGATTATTTTCTTTGCCACATATACATAATGAACAAGTCTATTAATGAAAAGAAAATGCTTTCTGCACCTCTCCTATTTGATGTACCATGGACATACTTGAAATCAAATGTTTAATTTGATAGAATAGCTCATTGTTATGCGGTGTGACACCAGACCGCTAACAGAATAAGTCTGCAAATGGTTCTCATGAGAATCTTTGTAGATGTAACTTATTGTCATACATTGTAGCCATCTCAAACTGACTTGAATGTTTACCGTGGGAATTGAGGGCGAAGACGACGAACCATTGGAAGGGAAGATCGCTTACCTTGGAGACTGAAGACATAAACACTATCCTAGTGTCAACTCTAAAAACAGACTGCTAACAGTTTGAAAAAATAACTGTCATATAACTATTTGAATTGTTAATACTATATTCACTATTTTTGCAGTAGCGTTGTTGGTTTTGGTCCGGACGAAAGCCTGGATAGAAATATCCAAGTGGCTGAAACATGTAGACCTGCCTTTTCACCGCATATGACAGTTATTTTTTCAAACTGTTAGCGCTCTGTTTTTAGAGTTGACACTAGGATAGTGTTTATTAAAATTTCTGGAAATATCCTGGTAGCCAATATTACCACTTGCACTTTATTATTTTTCACTTATTTGCACTGCAAACCTTCAGCATCACAGATCAAAACTAGCACGTGGTTGTACCGATCACTGGGGTACAAAAAGAGTATAGTTTTGATATCATCTTTTGTTGGCGGCACGAATGGTGCAACCAACTACAAATCCCATATGACGATGTGTAGCCACGTATGTGGGCTGATGGGATTTTATTCTACTTAATGTATGTTATCTTTTCTCCGTGACCTGTATGTTTAAGTGTCTCTGTTAGACTATGTCTCATGGTTCTTAGACCGGTAGGCTTCTTGTTGTTTTTTTCGGTTGAAGATTGGGGACAAAACACTACCTGGTCTTTAAAAATTTCCCTAGGGCCCTCTGTTAAAGTTTTTGTATGTGGCGACAATACCATGTCAGCAGGCTTTGGCGGGGAGATCAGAACATGACTCCTTTAAGAGACTAACACAGTTCTACAGGTGGTCTTGGGTTGTAAGGGTTGTTCCCCAGCAGTAAGCCAACACAATATAGCTAAATGATAGAAATAACAGGATGGGCAACGTATAGATAACAAAAATAGCGACTAACAGACCCTCTCTCCTGACTTCATGAGATGTCATCACTGATATCAGTGATGTCACTGACCATGTCATGAGTGATGTATTATGTGAGATCATAAGCAGTGCATTGTGGGGGTGTAAGTTATAGTTGGCTTAGGAAATTATAACTGCTGACATTCTATGGTTTTGTATGAGTGAGATGTGAGCCTAACTATAACATCTCGGTTACATTTATTTTTTTAGTGAATGTCTAAGGTTTTTTAAATGTTATTTCCTAAATATAACGTCCCTGTAACCTTTGTTTTTTTAATTCTATTTCCTAACTATAACGTCCGTGTAACCTTTTTCTAAGTGAATTTCTACATTTAAAATTTTTTATTTCCTAAATGTAACATGTAACCTTTGAGAGTGAGTGTATGAGTGAGTGCATGAGTGTCTCAGTGAGTGTGTGAGTGTCTTAAGTAGGTGTGCTCATGTTTGTGTGGCTGTGGAAGTGGTTGTATAAGTGTGTCACTGGATGTGTGAGTGAGTGCATGAGTGCCTCAGTGGGTCTGTGAGTGGTTGTATTACTATCTCAGTGGGTGTGTGAGTGGGTGCATGACTTTGAGTGGGTCTGTGAGTTAGGACAGTATCGCCTGAGTGGGTCTGTAAGTCGGTATGTGACTGTCTGACAGGGCTTGTGAATGAGTGCATAAGTGTCTGAGTATGTTTCTGAGTGGGTGCGTAACTGTCTGAGTGGGTCAGTGAGTGGCTGTTTGGGTTTGTGAATGCATCTGTTTCAACAGTGCAATGGATTATAAATATACTATATAGTGGGGAAATACATTATGCTTTGGCATGCTCTAGGAAGTTTCACTATGGAGTAACACAATATTAAGGTATTGATTTTAGCATTACATCATTTTGACTACCATACTCTAGGATGGAAAGATACAACTTATCAGGAGTTTCTTTTGATTATGACTTAGATGAACTTGCCTTAATTCACTACGCGTGATATGGATTTGTTCACATTTTGTCATATGAAGCCCTGATAAAGTTCTATAAATTGGTGGAACAAAACACGTAGGCTGGATTTTGTTGAATTTATTGGATGAAAATAACCAAGCAATTTTAAAATTAACACCTTGGATGTTCTTTGGACTTCTTGTTGGTGCACCCATCCACTTTGCTAGGTTTATAAATATTTGCTTAGTTATGGTATTTAAATGGGTGACCCATGCACTCTGCTCTTACAATGGTACGTGAATTAAGAAACCATTTATTACAGTCATCCAAGTTCATATTCTGCTGTAATAGATTCATGCGGTACAAAAGGTGGTGGTGATGGACGGAGCATCCGAATCAATCAAACACTCACACCCAGTCAAAAGATCTGGGTTTAATCCATCACCGTTCTTTAGCCCACTTTGCCACCCCAGTTCAGACATGGCTATATGCAAATCAGTCTGACCCTGTGCCTCATGGGAACAGTACAGCCCGAACTGCCAAGCCATGTCTTCCCTGGACCGGAAACAAGCTTCCGAGGACTGGTTTCTGGCATTCCAGCCGTCTTCAGCCCGGCTTGCTTGAATCCAGTGGCAAAGTGAGCAAGGGACTCACGTCTGAGCATACCCTGCCACACTTATGGCGGCCAAAAGCGGTACAAAAGGGGGTGGTGATGGACTGAGCATCCAAATCAATCAAACACTCACACCCAGTCAAAAGATATGGGTTTAATCCATCTCCGTTCTTTAGCCCACTTTGCCACCCCAGTTCAGACATGGCTATATGCAAATCAGTCTGACCCTGTGCCTCATGGGAACAGTACAGCTAACTAGAACGTGTGAAAACTAGGGTTTTTTCCAATGAATTTGCATGTTTTTTTAAATGCTAATTCCGAACTATAACGTGTGTGAAACCTATGGTTTTTTCAATATATATATATATATCTATCTATATATATATATATATATATATATATACACGTGTGTGGTGTGTGTATATATATATATATATATATATATATATATATATATATATATATATATATATATATATATATATATATATATATATATAACCTAATCATCCACTGAATGTGTGTCTTTCTGAAAAATAAATATATCTATCTAAAGGTCGATGGAAGAATAAATGGGTAAATAAGTGCCTAAATGGATGTTTTCTTTGTAAATTTCATTGTATAACTGACTTAAGTGTATCTTAGTGAATACATGTATTAGCGAGTAATGTTTAAATATGTAAATATCTGTATCAGTGTCTCACTTTGTGTATCAGTGGCTGCATGGGTTGGCGAGTAGCTACACGAGTGTCTATATGGGTTATTAGTTGATTTTTTGACTATCAGAATGAGTGTCTGTATGGTATGGTGGCGGATATTACTTAGGGCACAGATGCATGAATGACTGACTCACTGTTTGTATGTGTTTTGAAGACAGCATGTGTGCAGGACTGCACGGGTGGATGAATGTGTGTATGGGTGTGCTAGCGAGTGAATGGCTGCCTCAATAGTGTCTTTATGAGTAAGTACATATGTCTTAAACATGTGTGAGTATCGATGTATATAAGTAAGGATATATGACAGTGACAGATTCAAAAAGTTCCTGTATAAATAAGTATGTGTTTCTATCACTGATTGTTTAAGAGAGTAAATATGTGTACGCTTCTGTAAAAGTAAGTGTAGTGGTGTGTGTATAGCTGTATATGCAAACAAATGGATGTTTGATAGTTTATTTGCATGTGCGAGTATGTGTGTGAGTAACTGTATGGATGAGTGTCGATGTGTAACAGTATTTATAAGTACATGAGTACATAATGAGTGAGTACATGTATAAGTGACTATATAGAACTGTTGGTGAATGAGTGCATGGGTATGTAGATGGCGGAATTACTGACTAGGTTGTTGGTAAGTGCTATTGGTATCTCCATTTTTTTTTTTACTTTCTATTTTTGAAGGTGCGTATCAAAGGTTATATTACGCCAAAAAGAGGTCTGCCATTCTTTCACAAGGATGATATTATCAGTGATGTCATTTGAGATGTCATCAGTGATGTCATGAGTGATGTCACTGACCATCTCATGAGTGATGTTATATGTGACGTCATCAGTAGTGCATTGCGGGTGCGCACGTTATAGTTAGCTGAGCTAGCTATAACAGAGGAATTTCAAAGGTTTTGTATGAGAGAAATGTTCAGCTAACTATAACGTGTGAAAACTAGGGTTTTTTCAATGGATTTGCATGTTTTTTTAAATGCTAATTCCTAACTATAACGTGTGTGAAACCTATGATTTTTTTCAATGAATTTGCAGGGTTTTTTAAGTGCTAATTCCTAACTATAACATTTGTGAAACCTATGATTTTTTCAGTGAATTTCAAAGGTTTTGTAAATGATAAGTTATAAATGTATTAATTATTATGTCTTTATTTTTACACTAATTTCTTATATTTTGTAATATAAATATTTATATGTATTTATTTTTTTTGATTATATTTCATATTCTTATTACAAAATAATAACAAAACTAAATTGCAAAGTATTTTTGGATTAATTATTGTTTGACTTTGGTTGCAAGTATAACAAAACTCCAGCAATGCTCTGGGGCCCTATGCTCACAAAGCTGTATCAATCCTTACACCTGCTTCAAGCATGTGCAAGGTTTTGATGCAGCATAAGCTCAAAAGAGACTGAATGAAATGTTATACATTTCACTCAGTCACTTTTAGGAGGCGTTGCTGCACCCCCTTCTGCACAGGAAAGCCTCTTCTGGCGCAGGGCTCTACAATGTAATGCACCCTCCAGATGCGTCACATTGTTAATAGTACACACCATGGCACATCTTTTGCACAACCGCTGTGTCACAAAAGTGACGCAACAGCTATGTAAAAGAGGCACAAGGGGATTGTAAATCCGCCCCTAACACATACAAATTCACCCAGGCAGTTTCACCAGCAGCGCAAATTGAAGCATAGACTTCTAACATATTTATGTAAATATGTTACATTCAAGTGCTTCGCACATACTACAGTATACTATAGGTAAACACCTTATAGATTTATGCTGTAGCACTTCCTTATAGTTCTGCACTTTCACATTCTCCACATTCATTCTGACAAACTTTTACACACTAACATAGAAATATAGTTCTTTCTTTGACCAGTGAAGGTAGTTCTAAAAAGAACAGTTTTTTTTTGTTTTGTATTTTTTTTGTGTTTTCTCAACAAATTCCAAGCAGAACAAAAGAATGAAAAAAAAAACAACTAATGCCGAGGACAGCAATGATCCTGCATCCTGCATGTTATCAGGTCGATAGACTGTTCCCCATAACACAAAAGTTTATCGCAATAAATGCAAAGAAATTTAACTTTAGGAAAGTCAGAATCAATATGTGGGTGTGGACTGCTTGCTGAAAATGCTGCCGCAGTTGATGTGCTTGCTGTAGCAGCAGGTGGGTTCTCGTGCAACCTCCGTCTTTCAGCTCGAGCAAAGTTCTTGGGGTGCAAGTTCTTCAAGGGGGGCACCATATTTGCTGTGCCAAAGGAGTATGTTTTACATGGATCACCCCTTGAAAGAGTTGTTAGGCAAATTTTACAGGTTACGTTTGCAGCATTAACCTTTTTTGACCTTCTGGAAAAGTGAAAAACTTCCAAATTAGAGCTTCTTTCCTCTTCTTTGGAGCTTCTTCAGGAATGAAATCTCCCTCTGAAGAACTGCTGGAAGATGACTTCATTGCTCTTATTATGGTGATCTTCCTTCTATTTGAGAAGATTCTCACAACAAATGCTTCTTCTTAGAAAGTCAAAGTTGAATAATTATAATGGGACAGAACTTTCAACACTCGCAATAGGAAAAGTTACGAACCAATCAAATCTCTACTTTTAAAGTCACATGGCTTTGCGTACGCTTATGATGCGCTTGCGCAGCTCTTTCAATACGAGTACGCGGGGAGAGGTGTGGCGCCGCGGCAAGGGTGACTGACGCTGGAACCTCGGGATCACGGTTCGATCCCCGGCTCCGGCGGCAGATTAGCCCAGCACTATGTGACTCTGGGCAATAGCTTGCTTAATCTTCCCGACCGCCCTCAGCCCCTAGAGACCCTTACGGGTGTGTGTTTGTGCTTTACAAATGTGGATTATTATTATTATTATTATTATTATTATTATTATTATTACGCATGATCTTCTACCGCGATTTGTGTAATTCTTTTTAAAAGTAATATAGGATTACTAAAAGTATTTAAAAAACTCATAGTTATCCCAAATGTCTGCCCTTAGTATCTACATTAAATACATAAATAAATGTTTTAAACCAAGTAGAAACATTGCCCCCTTTCGCGTACAGAACGTCATACAATGTTTTAAACCAAGTAGAAACATTGCCCCCTTTCGCGTACAGAACGCCGTACATGACGTCACACCGAAGCTTTAATGCGAAGCGTAACGTCAAAGCATATTCGTACTGTATGCGCGGGTACATGCTGAGTAGGATACGCAATACAAACTATGGTGCGATTACCCTCTCAGTGACAAATCAGAGCTCAGGGCGCGCTAGGAAGAATAATTAGAAGTGCTGACTCATTGCAGATCCGATTATGGGCCTGCCTCTGCGTACATTGTAACACCACCCCCATCTCGCTCTGTTGTTAATTGTTGGTGCACACACTCATACTTGCACATGCGCGGTGCACGCCTGCCCACATGCCACCACCAAGCATGCTTGCTATCATTTAGCCTGGAAACCAATACATTAGCCAATGTGATGTCCCCCAGGGCCATCATTCTTATAGACCGCAAAAACGCTACCAATACGGCCCTGGGCTTGGTTTGGTCAGCCCCCGTGGTTCCCATATAATGCGGGCACTGACGTGAGAACGCTCTCATTTGCCTGCCTCTGCTGCAATGACAGACAGACTGTCGAAAACACCCCAGACTCAACAAAACCACAGCCTTTCAAGACACGACAAAAGACGACAGAAACAAAGGTAAGAGAAGACGTCACAACATCAGCCTCCACAGTAAATTGTATATGCATAATACTATTTTTTTATCCTTCATATGGCTTTCCTACCCCTCAATGGTTTTAAATTGTACTTACATAACTGATATATTTCTTTATAAGTCACGAGCTCCTATACACCTCTAGTCTTAAAAATTGTGCATGCATAAATTTCTGTGTCGTATTACGTACTACGACACGCGCTTAGGCCTCTATTATTATTAATTGTGCGTCCATGATAGTATTTTTTTTCTGCGTCACGATGCCATCCCAGGCCTTTATTAACTTATTGATCTTCCTTTGTTTGCTGGAGCTGCAACAGTCTTAACTGCGGAATATTAAGAACCCACATTAAAATTCACTTTTGATAGTAGTTACGCAACTCAGTTTCAATGACTGATTAAAATGTCCTTTTGTTTCCTTCACCAAACATCGTTCGGAAGCAACCACGACCTATCGATCAACAGTAATGGAATTCTCTGCAACTTATTGAATATACTTTGACGTATAGAAGCACAGTTCAAGTTGAGTGGTGAACTCCTTTGGCCGCACTCTTTATACAAGGTAACCACAGCAGCCTAGATCTACAAAGCCTTCATAGCAATGCATTAGAGATAAGTCGCCATAATGGGCGTCAGTAACGCAGTAGGCACTTCCATATAGACACCACTTGAACGCGGCACTATAACAAGTAAAATGTACCAGGTACACTGCACTCGTAAAACTGTAGTGTAACTTTTATTTATGAAAGGAGAGAGGGCCATATTATCAAACCTTGGCAGCAGAATTATCGCCACTTTATTGTCAGGAAAGTGGCAATAATGGGTTTGATAATATACTCTATGGAATTCCAATCGAAGCTCATGTTAGATGTGAAGGACATCTGACATGAGCTTCGATTGGAATTCCATAGACCATATTATCAAACCCATTATCGCCACTTTAGCGACATTTTCCTGCCGATAAAGTGGCAATAATTTTTGTCGCCCAGGCTTGATATTATTGCCCAGAGTGCGCAGTGTACAGCAGCTTCTCTGTAAAATGTATAATTACCTCCGAGCAGTGACAACAGATAGGTTACAACAGTCTGACAAACAGATCATCAACCTTATTACGCCACTTTTCAGTCACTTTTAACATGGGTAAAGTGATGCAAAAAGCTAGTAAATCTACGTCTGGTTCAACAAAAAATCTCAACTCCAGACTCTGCGACACAGTTTTAACGTGACATCATTTCCCTTTCTCTCTTAAACTTAAACACTGCTGTCTACTTGGACGTGTAGAAGATCAGCCCACCTGAAGTTGTCCATCCCAGTGGCTGCAGTGTTTGGCCGCAAGCTTTATATAACGGTAAACACAGAGGCCTAGATCTACAAATCCTTCATAGGAATGCATTAGAAATAAGTTGCCATAACAGGTGTCAGTAACGCAATAGGCACTTCCATATAGACACCACTTGAACGCGGCACTATAACAGAACAGGAATATCCGAGTCACACTGCACACATAAAACTGGAGAGTTACCACAACTTGTAATGCTTCAGCTCATTTACCCACATCTACATAATTCTAAACTCTAATTTTCTTTTCTCTTTTGCAGATTACCAATCGGACACCTTTTGGAATCCATTTCACAATTTCTTTTAACATTGTTTAACTTGTTTTGCCAGTTCTAATATAGTTATAATTGAGCTTTGTTTATATTTATTGTTTAATAAAAGTTAATTTAAAAAAACTACTTACTTCTTTTATTTTGTGGGGGAGGGGTATGACGGTCCACAATAAAAATAATGTTGAAATACTATAGTAAGATATTCAAGACTAGGATTGAAAACTACTGAGTTCTAACTAACTGATATAATAAATACAACGGTGAGAAACTACTAAAATGGCGGTGGACAGAGTACGTAATCAACATTTGGCGCCTCGGCACTACCTTTCAAATAAATATATAAACAAATATGACTATTAATACTGTACAAAAGTACAGCACCAGATGACTCACACGAACCGGGAAAAGAAAGCGACAGATTTACTAACTGATATAAAGAAAGGTTTGCTTGTTGTACTTGAAGAAAAAAACGTGAACTTCGATACAACGCTTAGCATGCCAAGAGAGTACAACTGCTACACCAAAAAAAAGGAAAGCTTTACATACAAATGGCGATACATTATCGCCGCTTTATCGACAGGAAACTGCCTATAAAACGGCGATAATGTGCTTGATAATAGGCCCTTGTAACTTCCCATATCAGCCCAGGTTCAGATCCTAACCTAGGCTGCTATGGTTATTCACAAGTACATATTATCAAACCCATTATCTCCGCTTTATCAGCAGTTTCCTGCCAATAAATGCGACGATAATGTATCGCCTTTTGTTGATAATATGGACCATTGCTATTTTTTTTTACCAGTAAACTTAGGTGCATATTATCAAGGACCGGTGTTAAAATTCAGCACCGGATGAATCACACGAACCGAGAAAAGAAAGCGACAGATTTACTAACTGATATAAAGAAAGGTTTGCTTGTTGAACTTGAAGAAAAAAACGTGAACTTCGAAACGACGCTGAGCATGCCAAGAGAGTACAACTGCTACACCAAAAAAAGGAAAGCTTTACATACAAAAGGCGATACATTATCGCCACTTTTATCGACAGGAAACTGCTGATAAAGGGGCGATAATGTGCTTGATAATAGCCCCTTGTAACTTCCCATAGCAGCCCAGGTTCAGATCCTAACCTAGGCTGCTATGGTTATTCACAAGTACATTTTATCAAGCCCATTATCTCCGCTTTATCAGCAGTTTCCTGCCAATAAATGCGACGATAATGTATCGCCTTTTTTTGATAATATGGACCAGTGCTCTTTTTTTGACCAGTAAACTTAGGTGCATATTATCAAGGACCGGTGTTAAAATAATCGCCGATTTATTGGCAAGAAACTGCTGATAAAATGGCGATAATGAGATTCATAATACGGCCTTGTTATTTCCCATAGAACCCCATGATAGCACCAGAACATAGGCTTCTATGGGACTTAACAAGGACGTATTATCAAGACCACCCTCCCAGCATTAATAAAAAAATCCAGACAATGCAGATACCCGGAGCTGGAAGGTCATTTTACATATCACTGCCCCAGAAATGTGGCGTTCCCCGCAACGTGTACGGAGACAGAGAGAGAGAGAGCTCAAAACATATTTTGTTTTTAAAAAGACCCAAGGGGTGTCGCTCCCCGAGACTGCGGGGAGTAGGACCGTAACACCTCCCCTACATACTTCAAAATAAAACCAGAGGAGTGCCGTTCCCCAGTGCTTGGTGCACCTTACAAACCCCCATTATGCAGAAAAATTGCCCCCGTAATTTACCCCCCGGGGACCTAATGATTAAAACAGACTTCTACTTTTTTTTTCACCTTTTCCACCGCGTACAAGTACTGCACGAGTACCCCGCCATATATTTTTTTTTTAAATAAAAATTGACCCTAAAGATCCATGTACCACCCCCTGACCAAGAATATAGGCTCAGAATGTTTCTACCCTGCCCCCTTTCCTTATTTCTCAACTTTGTTTTACTGTTTTCTTGTGACTCTGCTCTTCCGACAAACAACATGGCTGCCAATACTTCCTGGTTTGGAGTATTGACAGCCAATCAGCATGCAGCTCCTGCTCATAATTGTAGGTATTTACATACGCGTACCCCGCGATTTTTCTTTAAAAAAAATAAAATAAAAAATAGAGCCTAAACATCCATATATGGCATATAGTACAAGACAGTTCGGACAGTGGACCACTCCTTTTTCAAAGCACCAACCCAAGTATTACCAAAATATTCAATTTTCAATAAACCAGCGTGCACTTTTCACCTGCTCCCTGTCCCGAAAGCATATCCAAAACTTGGAAAAAGAATCTATATTTTTGTCATAGATGAAAAAGCACCACTGCGAGAGTAAGTCTCCACTAGTCACAGGAGATTGATACGTCTTTGAAATGTCCTCTTATAAAGATGCTGAGTCGTGATATTATAAAGTTCAATGTTCCTTTTAATAATCCACTCATAGACACCAGCCAACGCGTTTCGTTCTGTCACCAGAACTTCTTCAGGGCGCAATCGATTTTTCAAGGCGTGGGGTATTTCAAACAATATTCCTTATCCAATGTTTTCTCGTATCGGCACGTTTTTGTTATTTTGGATATCCAGCTACGGTGGGCCCATATATTTAAGTACTTCCAAAGATTTCCAAATATCGATCTGGTTTTCTTATTGGTATCAAGCAAGGCATTAACCTTATATATTTGGGAAGTGGTTCAACGCAGTCAAGTGGTCCCACCTCTTGTTCTTTTCCAAAACCCAAATGAATATCTCCTTTTGGTAGTTACCTTTTGGGTCGATCCAGTTATCACGAAACCGGCGTCACGGTATCCTGACGCGTTATCTATCCAATACTAAAGACATCCATAAGATATATATGACCCCTAAGCAAGCCTAGAGGGTCAGAATATCTCTACCCAACCCCCTTCCCTTATTTCTCAACTTTGTTTTACTGTTTTCTTGTGACTCGGTTCTAGCGAGGCACAAGATGGCCGCCAACACTTCCTGGTTTCGAGTGTTGACAGACAGTTTACAGCCAATCAGCATACAGCTCGCGCTCGTAATTGAACAGATTTCAGTACGCGAACTGAACTCCGACTCTAGATATCGCTATGATTTTACTTGCAATTTTCTCAGAAACTACTGAACGGATTTACACCATTTAACAAAAAGCACAATCTGCGAACAGAACTCTACCTCTTTGCCAAATTTCGTGTAATTCCGTTCAGCCGTTCGGGCTGTAGCCCTGGCTAAAGGTCCCTATGGAAAATTGCATGGCGAAAACACGTTTTGGGACCCCCCTTTTTTCTCGGCCCGACTTGACGAATCACCCCCAAACTTTCAGGGAAGGAGCGGAACCAAGCAGGCCCTTTTCTTGGAGAAATTCACGAAGATTCGTCCACCGGCGCCAAAGTTATTCCAAATAGAATGTTGTGGATTTCCTATGGAAACGAGGTCCTAACTATAACTACCTACTGGCAACCACCAGTAGGTAATATATATGCATGTATATATGTATATATATATACATATATATATGTATATCTGCACAAATCTTCCAACCTCCACTACAGAGCGGCGAGAGAAGAGACAGACCCCACGTGTTTCCAGGCAAGATGTTTATTTCGTTCCTGTGCCTTCCAAAAGATGCAACGTTTCGACTAACGATGTAGTCTTGTTCACACACCACATTGCACAAAGTGGAAACTTTTTTTTATATTCTTTGCAGTGGAGACACACCCCTCCGGGTCCCACCTCCAAACGTGAGTCACATGGTTAACAATTTAAAACAACCTCAAATTGATTAAAGGCACAGTGCATGGTAACCTTCTATGGTTGTAACAGTTTAGCAAAGCAAAGTAATAATACAAACATTGTATCATTGATCCTATTTGCATGAATTACTATGTAACTTGAAAGTTAAACAGTATAGATAACCGCATGAATGCGTGAATATTCATTAAAATAGTTTGCTTAGACACATATGAAACATATCACCTCGACGATGATTTGTATGCAGACTCATTCTGTAGGCTGTTATTTACTACAACCAAAATAAACAATGACCGCATGAATGCGTGAAGTTCATATATATCTTAGTAGGACTGAATCCAAAGACATACACCATTCCAATATGCAAGGCTTGCAATCTCAAAAGGAAATGTGTCATTGCAATTTAAACTGTTGAAATTTACATCCCAATATTGCACTGTGCTGAGTTGTTGATGACCTGTACACATAATGACTTTAAAACACCAAAACTAGCACCTACGTGTATGACACAATAATACAAAAACATATGATCGCCATTCTCCATATGTGCCACAGTATATGTACATATATACATTATTTGTGAGACTCAAATCATGATTATATGGGAACTATCTGCGCCAAAAGGGTTGTGTAACCCCGTAAAAAATTATGTTAAAAGTGCATGAGTCAATACCAAGTGTTAAGAAAAAAAAAAAAAATCACCCAAAAAGAAAGAATCCATGTGTTTGTTTTACAAGGAAAACTGAACTGTCCAAAAGACAAAAACAACCAGAACTGTACAGAAATCAGACTACAAAATACCTAATATTAGGTGCTGTTTAACAGGATTTCATATATTTACATACTATCTACAATTATGCTCACGTTGTACCCACTATGTACATTATTGTGCAGAGAAACATTGACAATTGAGTGTCCCTAAAGGAAGTTATGAAGATCCTCCGTTGCATTCAACCCGTTGGGTTGTTTGCTGTCGAGTTTGATGATATATTGGGTTTCCAACCGGCGCAGTAATTTCTCGCGGTCACCTCCTCGTTTGAGGGGGGCCACGGCGTCGATAACAAAATAGGTGAGACATGATAAATCCCTATTATGCCTGATGTTGAAATGTCGCGCCACTGGATATGCGCCATCATGGTTTACAATGGCCCTGAGGTGCTGCAATATTCTCACATGCACCTGTGCGCCGGTACTGCCCACACAGCGTAAGCCGCATGTGCAAGTTAGGACATATACCGCAAACTCCGTGCGGCAGTTGTAATTGCCGCGAATGGAATAATCAGTGTCGGAAAACGGAGTGCGGTAGTGGGTGGTATTTTGTCCAAACTTGCATGCCCGACAGGAGGAACATTTGTGGAAGCCCTTTCTCCCGAACCATTGATCCATCCTAGGTATTTCTGGACTGGACCGTGACAGTTTACTGCGCATACTGAATGCGCGCCTGAATGTAATCACAGGTTTTTCAGGAGTTAAATTGCGTAACACTGCATCTGTTTTCAGGACTGCCCAATGTTTGTTGACGATGGATTTAATTTTACGGTGCTGCTGGCTGAAAGTTGTTATAAGTCTACTCGGGTTGGGGGTTGTGTCATTAGCAAGGGGTTTAGCTGATAGTAGGGATTCTCTAGTTCTATCCCCACTTTTCTTCAATGCGGTGGCAAGACACGATTTACTGTATCCTCTTGCCTCCAGTCTCGCAAGCATTGCGGACGCCCCTTCCTCAAATTTCGCCTGAGTGTTGCATATGCGCTTAAGGCGTAGTAATTCCCCCAACGGGATGCTATTGATGACATGTTTGGGATGGCCACTGCTGGCATGAAGGATACTATTGCCAGCAGTGGACTTTCTGTGGAGGGCAGTGATAACATGATCATTGACGATACTGATGGATACATCAAGAAATTCAGCAGTGCTTGTACTGATGTTGTATATATATATATATATATATATACACATATATATATACACACACATATATATATATATATATATATATATATATATATATATATATATATATATATATATATATATATATATATATATATATATATATATATATATATGTACACACATGCTTAATAAATTAAAAGGTTGCTCACCAAACTACAACGGATTGCGGCCTTAAATCTGAGCACTTTGATTTGACATTTAAATCACGGCGGCCCCGGCCGTGGAGGCGACGCACCAACCTTGAATAAAATGAGGACCCGGCAGGGAGGACTACACCCCTTCGATAATGTCGCTGCAGTTGTTTTAAACTATGGTATGTATAATCTCCCCTGGGGCCCACTGGAGGGCTTGGAAAATAACTTTGCCTGAAAAGCTCATGCAGTTAGAAACCCACTGGAGGGATGAAAAACCACAAAAATAAACTACATCACCCAACCTGCATTTTGGAAATAAGGGACATCACGAGCACACCGGAGGCTCATTAGAGGGGTTAAAACCAGGCAGCAGTGTTTGTAGTGTCGAGAAATTACTTTCTGCATGTGTGGCCTCTGAAAAAAAGGACAAAACCTTTGAAACGCGCAAGGCCTGAGGAATTATGAACTGGGGGAGAAGCTGCATGCTTAATAAATTAAAAGGTTGCTCACCGGACTGCAACGGAGTGCGGCCTTAAATCTGAGCACTTTGGTTTGACATATATATATATATATCTTTGGTATGTGGATTGTGAAAAGCTTTAAACTAAGGTGGAAACACACATTTATAGTAAAACACCTAGAATGAATTGGAACGTGGTGTGCCACCAAGAGACTTGTGTTGCCAAGATTTCAAGATTTATTTTAAATTGAGACTCAGATGGGTGTTGGGCACATTACTGAGTGCATGCATTTGTGGAGTTGCCATTATCATTAACATCAGATAGAAGTCATTGCATACAAAATCAATCAAATGATTAAATCATTGAATAAGAAATTGTTATGTTAAAATCACGTCATCATTTTTTTCTGTATCTTCAGAGTGTGGGACTAATGATTTTCATCCAGCATCAAATCCACAAGATCTTGGATATCACCAGGTCTGAAAAAAGTACTTTGGGACTTAATTATATTCCACATTCGCAACTGGATACTATCAATTCAAATGATGCAGATGTGCCCTTTAAGAAGGGCTTTATATGCACTAATGTCTACAAATGGCCTCATGAACTTCTGGCAAATCCTAACCAGCAAGCCCACTCATTCATTGTTTTCATATGTACATAATTATTCCACAATTTACTTCAATATTAGAATAATGTAAAGTGGACAAGAAGCAATAATTATATCAAAAGATGTCCTGAGTACAATTAGCTGGTCAGTTCAGGTGTTTAGTACTTCCGCACCCCTAGACTTTTCAACAGACTTTGTTAATATATGTGGAATAGCCCCATTATATAGATGACGTTGCTTATCAATTTCTGAGATGTAAAAAAAATACCAGCAATGGAGGGATTTATTTGGGACATAATTATAGCATGTTTTCAGTAAGTGGGTGTAACATGGTCTTTATTTAAGGGATTACACAAGCCAAGATGAGCACCGGCCTGCTCATTTCTAAAAGACCCTCTTTGTTTTTGAAAGACAATATGCACGTTCTTTACAGATTGAGGTCCTACAAATGACAGTGTGAAGCATCTCTGTAGTCAACACTCTTCAGCTGTGCTTCATCCTACAAAACTCGGAGTTAGGGTAAGCCAATAAATCAGTATTTCCCAAATTTTTTCAAACCACAACCCAATTGTTATAATGACAGGCATTCCCAAGCCACCAACCTTTAATGGACAATTGGTGTGGCGATTTTTGTAACTAAAGCATTGTATGGTAACACATTATCATTTACAGACAGCTCATTTTCCATTGAAATGGGTACAACATTTTCATACACATACAGTTGTACTGATAAAACTATATTAAATGCTAATGTGCGGAGATCGGGTTTCAGTGAATATTCATTATTTGTGCATCACCAAGTA